>NC_091061.1:173074568-173705899 GCF_000393655.2 Nicotiana sylvestris
TCATGGACATGCATCTCGAACCACGTCACAATCAATGTACCCGTGATTAGAAACACATTTCGACTCCGTTGAGAATTGGATTTGGGTCACATAAATGCGCACCCGAGTTTAAGAAGGTAAGATTTATTAAGGCGCGTCCTAAAGAGTCTATCGTATTGTTATTTTAGGAGGGTTGTGAGATTTGCTAAACAACCCGTCCTGGAACCTAAATGCTTCGATAATATACATTTAAACAAGGGCCCCGCATTTGCACGTTTTGTTTATTTTCATCGAGGCTCATCTCGTTCTTATTTTAAAAGGATATCCTATAGCAACTACGTTTCTTATCGCGTTTGTCCTTATCAATTGAAAACAGTAGATAGTCCTAATTAATTACATGCTTGCAAGTTGTTTGTAACAACATTCAGAAATGCCTAAAATCAGAAACGAGGCTGTCCGAACAAGTAATATCGGGCCCAAATCCAGCCCAAGCGTGATTGGCCAGACCTGGTCCACTGCTTGTTCGAAGCAGGCCGGCTTGGCCTGTTTTGGCCTGAACTCGACCTTTGTGAGGTTGAGGCCCTGAGTGTGTGTTCCTGATCTTAAAACATGGTTTTAAGAGTTATATATAGCAATTTATTGGAAAGGAAAGAACTTATTTAGTGTACGAATTTCATGCTTGGCATACATTACATGCTTATACTACACTATTGCACTAAATCTGAGATGCAACCTGTTGCCTTAGGCATACTCTTATCACCATCCTATATGCACAATCTAACATTCAAACTACCATTCATTGACAGTTGTCAGACCTGAAGGCTATCTCCAGCATCCAAAACAAGCATAAAATTTCATACATTACATGATATTTCAAGGGACAAACTACGTATATAAACAAAATTCTTCAGGTCTTTCATTTACATTCATGCTCCAATTTCCAGTTACATCTGACAGTGTATTGGGTGTGTACCTGGTATAGAAAGGAAAGGAAGAAAGAGAGTGATCAGTTGAGTAGTGTGCAGTAATCACAGCATCAACAGATACACAGCAACAGCACAGCAACAAACCAACAACCAAGATTGTTTTCCACAGTCCACGAACAACCAACAATGATTCCCAGAATAAATGAAACCAGCAAATAGTCGAGTGCCAAACCAATAATTCCAGACGAAGAGTAATGAACACCAGAAGTAAAAGAAGTTCAATGCAGCAAATACCAACAGTTCAGCAACCAACAAACAGCTCAGTCACTGCAGACGACAGAACTTGGCCAAGACAGCTTGACCAATATGAATTCTTGTTCAACTTTCAGATGGTGTTTGGTTACAATCTATTTGGAAACTAACTTATGTTTTTCGGCTTTCTTTAAACTCAGTCAACCTCTCTTCAGATTAAAACTCTAGCCTTAAGACTGAAAATTTTCACCTTGTTTTTCTCTTTTTTTTGAAGACTAAAAAGTCCAGCCTTTTTTTAAGTTTTCCACTGGCCTATTTATAAGCCAAAGTGACCAAGTGCAGCTAAGCTGCCCTCATCTGTAACTTGCAGTCTGCCCATACCCCTTAAAGCCCATGCCTAAGCATCTTTTGGTGCCAGCCCCTTTATTCCCCACGCCTGGTTTTTGTTTAATCAAGAGTTATGGGCATCATTTTATTATTCATTTTAAGCCCCATACTCTCATGTCTTGCTCCCCATTGGTATTAGTTTAATCCTAAATTAGTACCCTACTTGTCAGCTCATTTAAACTAATCTTTCTGTCCTTTTTAACACCCCAGAATAACCCTGCTTAACCTTCATTATTACTGCCCTGCCTATTGCAGCATCAGGGCAGTTTTGAACTGATGAAAGTTCAAATTCAAGGCTGCCTGGACTGAACCTTTCCAGTCATTTTTCACAATGCAAACAAACCATTTTAAACAATGTTGGGGCATTCAGTTAGTGGCAACGTTCAATTAGTCCTGTGACATTATTAGCTCATTCGATTCATTAGTTATAGAAAACTAATCAACGACATTTATCGAGTCGACTATACTAATTATAGCAGGTAATAATCAGTCGCTCATATAAACAATACGTTCGGGGACCTAAAGGGTATCAGACAACTTTTGTTAAATTACTGGGCCTATATGAATTAGTTCCTTTGACGATTAATCTAACTGACGATCATGTTTATCACAGAGTGTATTCAGAACAAACAGAAGACAATCGACCAAATAAAAGGCCTTTAACAGAGATGGAAGAAATCCGAAATAAAAATAACAACATAACAAACAAACACAACAGAACATGCTGACAGCTTAATTAGAACTAAAACAAAAGAAAGAAAAACTTACCAAAAAGGTTTGAAATCAAAAATGACCCAAATTCTGATTCAACTTCGAACCCTTGAGGCCGAACAAACTTTAATCAGGGTGTTCTCACATGAGAACACCTTGATTAAGGTCTATTAGACCTCAAACCCTTGTCAAGACTGGCCGGGTTCCCCAGGTGCATGTGTCCTAAGGTCTGGATTTCCAGATCTGATTTTTAAGGAGTTGTGGGTAGATTCGGACCAAACCAAGCTTGGTTTGGTCACGAGGAAGGTCAGGGGGGTGTCTGGTATGAAGATGGGGTGGTTTGGCATAGATCCGGGTTCGACTCAAATCTTCAAATGAAGATTCGAGACGAACGAAAGTGATTCGAGGCTAGGGAGTAACAGATCCATGTTCAGGAGAGTGAGGGGGTCTTAGGGTGTTCGGGAGGTGGTCACCGGCGTTCGTGCCGCCGGCTTTTGGTGGAAGGGAAACTAGGGCGGCGTTAGGGTTTGGGGGTTTCAGGGTTCGGGGAAGGAGATGACTGAAGGGTGGGGTTGGTATAGGGGGTGCGGGGTACGATAGGAGGCTTATATACGGGGAGGCTGATTGGATCTGAGCCATTAGATCAGATGATCTCAACGGCTTAGATCTGATACTGAGAAATAAGACGGGGTCGTTTGGTAGTTAAACGAGGTCGTTTGGTTTAAGTGAGGGGTCGGATCGGATTGGTTATTGGGTCGGGTTTGAACACGGGTTGCTGAAAATGATCCTGGACCGTTGGATTGGATTGATTGGAACGGCTGAGATGGATTGGCCTGAAACGGTGTCGTTTCAGGAGGTGTCTGGGCAACCGGATTTGGACTGGGCCTGAGTGCTGGTTGGGCCAGTTATTTTGTTTAATTTTTGGCCCAAACCGATTTCCTTCACTTTTGTTTTTCTAATTTCATTTTTTCTTTTTTAAAACAAAAATAAAAATAATAAATAATAAAAATAACGAAATTAAAACTAAACAACAATGCAACATTTTAACACAATTATCACAAAAATTATTTAAGTAAGTTAACTAAAAGCCTAGAACGAACGATGCACACATATATATATATATATATATATATTGAATTTTCTTTTACTGACCGAATTATGGTTTAATCATCCTAACATACATATTTTGTATTTTTGTTTGTTAATGATTAAATGCAAAAAATGGACAGATCCACAAATGACTAACAACACATGTCACGAAAACTCGAACAATTTGTACAGCGAAAAAATTTGTTACTATTTTTATTTTCTTTTGGAGCGATTGCTCGTAAAGCAAAAATCATGTGCTTACACGTCAGACTAGGTCATTTTTGTTTTTTGGTTATCTTAGGAGAAAGATTCATCAGACTAAGATTTTGATCCTAGGAGAAGGTTCGTCAGACTAGGTCTCTATCTCAGGAGAAAAATTCATCGGACTAAGATTTTGATCCTAGGAGAAGGTTCATCAGACTAGGTCATTTTGTTTTTTTTGGTTATCTTAGGAGAAAGATTCATCAGACTAGGTCATTTTTTTTTGGTATCTTAGGAGAAAAATTCGTCAGACTAAGATTTTGATCCTAGGAGAAGGTTCATCAGACTAGGTCATTTTTTGTTTTTTGGTTATCTTAGGAGAAAGATTCATCAGACTAAGATTTGGATCCTAGGAGAAGGTTCGTCAGACTAGGTCTCTATCTTAGGAGAAAAATTCGTCAGACTAAGATTTTGATCCTAGGAGAAAGTTCATCAGACTAGGTCATTTTTTGGTTATCTTAGGAGAAAGATTCATCAGACTAAGATTTTGATCCTAGGAGAAGGTTCGTCAGACTAGGTCTCTATCTTAGGAGAAAAATTCATCGGACTAAGATTTTGATCCTAGGAGAAAGTTCATCAGACTAGGTCATTTTTTGGTTATCTTAGGAGAAAGATTCATCAGACTAAGATTTTGATCCTAGGAGAAGGTTCGTCAGACTAGGTCTCTATCTTAGGAGAAAAATTCGTCAGACTAAGATTTTGATCCTAGGAGAAGGTTCATCAGACTAGGTCATTCTTTTTTCTTTTTTTTTTCTTTTTTTTTTTCCTTCTAAAACAACTTAGGAGGAAATGCATCTCCTATGGGTAAACTTAACTTTGAGGAAGTGCGTTTCCTGTGGGTACAATAAACTTAGGAAGTGCGTCTCCTATGGGTACAATAAACTTAGGAAGTGCGTCTCCTATTGGTAGAACTGAACTTAGGAAGTGCGTCTCCTATGGGTGAAATGAACTTAGGAAGTGCGTCTCCTATGGTGAAACTCGCTTAGGAAGTGCGTCTCCTATTGGTGAAACTTGCTTTAGGAAGTGCGTCTCCTATGGTGAAACTGAACTTTAGGAAGTGCGTCTCCTATGGTGAAACATATCTTAGGAAGTGCGTCTCCTATTGGTAAAACTGAAACTTAGGAAGTGCGTCTCCTATGGTGAAACATATAAACTTTAGGAAGTGCGTCTCCTATTGGTAGAACTGAACTTAGGAAGTGCGTCTCCTATGGTAAAACTGAACTTAGGAGGGAATGCATCTCCTATGGGTGAAACTGAAACAAACCTAGGAGGAAATGCATCTCCTATGGGTAAAACTAAAACTTAGGAGGAAATGCATCTCCTATGGGTAAAGACGTGGAATGTATGCCTCTATTATCTGGGCGGGCTCCCAATTTCAACACTTGAAATAAAAGACTGAATGTATGCCTCTGTTATCTGGGCGGGCTCCCAATTTCAACACTTAAAATAAAAGACTGAAAGTATGCCTCTATTATCCGGGCGGGCTCCCAATTTCAACACTTAAAAAAAAGACTGAATGTATGCCTCTATTATCTGGGCGGGCTCCCAACTTCGACACTTGAAAATAAAAAGATTGAATTTATGGCTCTGTTATCTGGGCGGGCTCCCAATTTCAACACTTAAAAGTAAAGACTGAAACCAACATATCCTATTTGAGGGCGGATGAACCCAACATATCCTATTTGAGGGCGGATGAACCCAACATATCCTATTTGAGGGCGGATGAACCCAACAGATCCTTTGAGGGCGGATGAACCTGACAGATCCTATTTGAGGGCGGATGAACCCGACAGATCCTATTTGAGGGCGGATTAACCCGACAGATCCTATTTGAGGGCGGATGAACCCGACATATCCTATTTGAGGGCGGATGAACCCGACAGATCCTATTTGAGGGCGGATTAACCCAACAGATCCTATTTGAGGGCGGATGAACCCAACAGACCTATTTGAGGGCGGATGAACCCGACAGATCCTATTTGAGGGCGGATTAACCCGACAGATCCTATTTGAGGGCGGATTAACCCGACAGATCCTATTTGAGGGCGGATGAACCCAACAGATCCTATTTGAGGGCGGATGAACCCGACAGATCCTATTTGAGGGCGGATTAACCCAACAGATCCTATTTGAGGGCGGATGAACCCAACAGATCCTATTTGAGGGCGGATGAACCCGACAGATCCTATTTGAGGGCGGATTAACCCGACAGATCCTATTTGAGGGGGGATTAACCCGACAGATCCTATTTGAGGGCGGATGAACCCAACAGATCCTATTTGAGGGCGGATGAACCCGACAGATCCTATTTGAGGGCGGATTAACCCAACAGATCCTATTTGAGGGCGAATGAACCCAACATATCCTATTTGAGGGCGGATGAACCCGACAGATTCTATTTGAGGGCGGATGAACCCGACAGATCCTATTTGAGGGCGGATGAACCCAACATATCCTATTTGAGGGCAGATGAACCCAACATATCCTATTTGAGGGCGGATTAACCCGACAGATCCTATTTGAGGGCGGATGAACCCAACAGATCCTATTTGAGGGCGGATTAACCCAACAGATCCTATTTGAGGGCGGATGAACCCGACAGATCCTATTTGAGGGCGGATGAACCCAACATATCCTATTTGAGGGCGGATGAACCCAACATATCCTATTTGAGGGCGGATGAACCCAACATATCCTATTTGAGGGCGGATGAACCCAACAGATCCTATTTGAGGGCGGATGAACCCAACATATCCTATTTGAGGGCGGATGAACCCAACATATCCTATTTGAGGGCGGATGAACCCAACAGATCCTATTTGAGGGCGGATGAACCCGACAGATCCTATTTGAGGGCGGATGAACCCGACAGATCCTATTTGAGGGCGGATGAACCCAACATATCCTATTTGAGGGCGGATGAACCCAACAGATCCTATTTGAGGGCGGATGAACCCGACAGATCCTATTTGAGGGCGGATTAACCCGACAGATCCTATTTGAGGGCGGATTAACCCGACAGATCCTATTTGAGGGCGGATGAACCCAACAGATCCTATTTGAGGGCGGATGAACCCGACAGATCCTATTTGAGGGCGGATTAACCCAACAGATCCTATTTGAGGGCGGATGAACCCAACATATCCTATTTGAGGGCGGATGAACCCGACAGATCCTATTTGAGGGCGGATGAACCCGACAGATCCTATTTGAGGGCGGATTAACCCAACAGATCCTATTTGAGGGCGGATGAACCCGACAGATTCATTTGAGGGCGGATGAACCCAACATATCATATTTGAGGGAGGATGAACCCAACATATCCTATTTGAGGGCGGATGAACCCAACATATCCTATTTGAGGGCGGATTAACCCGACAGATCCTATTTAAGGGCGGATGAACCCAACAGATCCTATTTGAGGGCGGATTAACCCAACAGATCCTATTTGAGGACGGATGAACCCGACAGATCCTATTTGAGGGCGGATGAACCCAACATATCCTATTTGAGGGCGGATGAACCCAACATATCCTATTTGAGGGAGGATGAACCCAACATATCCTATTTGAGGGCGGATGAACCCAACAGATCCTATTTGAGGGCGGATGAACCCAACATATCCTATTTGAGGGCGGATGAACCCAACATATCCTATTTGAGGGCGGATGAACCCAACATATCCTATTTGAGGGCGGATGAACCCGACAGATCCTATTTGAGGGCGGATGAACCCAACATATCCTATTTGAGGGCGGATGAACCCGACAGATCCTATTTGAGGGCGGATGAACCCAACAGATCCTAAAGACTTGAAATGTCTTACCTCGAATACTTGCTGGGGATTGGGATGAATTTTCCCCTTTTTTTCATTATTATCTTTTTTATTCTTTTTTATTATTCTTTTTTTTTTCTTTTTTTTGTTTTTGCATAGCTTCTTCCTTCGAAGACTACCTCCCTTGATTTACTTACCTGTTGGGGGTAAAATGTTATCAGCTGAGGGTACCTGACTTCCAGAAAATTTTCTAAATGAAAGGAAAATTTTCTGCCCCAGTTTGATAATATCCCTTGTGGCATGCGTTTCTGCATCAATGCCATTTCCTTTACCTGTTTCAAATCAAACAAAATTTGTTAGTTTAAAACATGGTGGTTGGCTGTGATACTCCTATTGGGATTGCTTTCCCTTTCTCCTTCATTGCGCTGTGCTCCACGACTTGTTGGGGATGATATTATGTGCTGGGGATAATCCCTTCCTTGCTGGGGATATCCATCTTCTTTTGTGGCATAGCTCGGAAACTGGCATTTTCTCGACCTTTTAGTCTAGTATGGATTTCGCCAAATCATGCTCACAGCTCTCCTTGCTCTGTTCACGGGCCTTGTCTTTGAGGTTTATAACCTTGGTTTTGGCAAGGATATCCCTCTTGATGCTCGTCAATCCTTTTGTCAATTCCCTTTGCTGGGGATATCTTTTTTGACACTGACCTCGCGCTTGTTCCTTGCTGACTATACCATTCGGATATACTAGTCAGATCTCATCTTGGAAAGCTGATGGCATATTTTGAAGTCATTTCATACTTGTTCTGACCGGACAGACTCTATTGGGGAAATTTTTTACGAAAGGAGAAAGATAACAGAAACAAAATAAAAGACAAAGGAAACGATGACTCTTTTACAAAAGAAACTATAAACAAAAACCCATCAAACGTAGATACCGACTCTAATGGCCATGACATGCGTATGTGGCCTATCCTCTGCCGTCAATCATCTTTTAAGATCTTCCATTGGCGACTCCCCCTCTGATTCTCAATCTTATTCGACTTGTAGTGCCCGAAGGGTTTTCACTATCAAGTCTCTCTCATTTTGGTTTTCTCTCAGCCTTCACCGCCTTATGGGGCCTGTGAAGGTTTTCACCAATAAGACTCTCTCGTTTTATATCTCTCTCCAGCTGAGGATTTGGAGTGTTGCCGGTATGACTCTTTCTGTTGGAGATTAGAGTCCTTTCTGCTGTGGAACAGAATGTTATGTTCGCCGGTAAGACTCTTCATTTGTCTGACTTGGCATCTTTTGAAGACTGATCAGAAGGTCTTTCTTTGGACCGTAATGTGGGTTTTGGATAGGGCTAGAAAGAAAGGGTATTAAAGGCTCAAAAGTGCATCGATTCTGGGTTATTAATTACAACTTTCGGAACCAGATTTATTTACATCAAACGCAACATCTGCCCCAGTTTCTTGCTTGGGGATATCTTAATTGATTTTTTTTCATTTTTTTTTCAAAACTATGACCGAGCCGTGAAGCGCCTACGTATCCTCTTTGAGGAATCAGGTCAAACGTAGTTCCCAATTCCTCTTTTTCATTTGACTTTCCCTTTTTTGCTTTTTGTTATCATTTTTCTTTTCTCTTTTTCTTTTCTCATTTTCTTTTGTCGTTTTTTTTTCTCTCTTTTTCTTTCATTCTTCTTTTCCTATTTTGTTGTTTTCTTTTCTTTCTTTTCTCTTACCCGCCATGCTTGCGTATTTTATTCGTTGCTACTAACTCCGAACGAGGGGTATGAAAGAAAATAAATAAGGCTCAAAAGGGGTAACGAAGGATAAAGTGTTTGGGTAGCAGAACAAAATGCCTTCGTCATTCCAGTCTTCAAAACATGCCAAGTGCAAACAACACACTTTAAATTTGTAGTCTCTTCTGATGGTGCTGGACTTGACAATTATGTTAAACATTTTATTCTTCCTTTGTCATTTCTAAGCACCGTTGGGCGACACTCTCATTATCATGACCGACCCTCATGCCAATTTGGCGAACCTTGCTTTTAACGGTTTTCTTTGTGCTTAACTTTCCCCAGTTCCACATGACTCGGGCTCTGAATAATCTCAAACCGTCCTTATTTTCTTTAAATGGTCTGATCGTCTTTCCGGGGTTTTATGATTAACTTTAAGATTAGGCCCAAAGTGTGTGCGCATGTCATGTTCCTAGAATCGGCATCGAATGAAATGATAAAAGGACTAAACAAAAGACGACTGGAACTAACAAAAGACCGACTTTGTATTAGACTACCGGCGAAATGGTTTGAATAATAAAACAAACAAAACAACCAGAATAAAATCCTAACACAAACTGGACAAAATTTAAACAAACTGCTATGACAAAAATGGAAAGATAAGAAGGTTTGACACATGACAAAATCCCAATTACAACCTTAATAATCCGAACAACAGAAATGACCACAAAATAAGCCACCACAAGCTTCTCTCTTGCTGACCAAGGAACGGAGCGTCCTCCCACTTTATCAAAACTGGCATCTTAGCCACTGAGCTTTGCATTAGTATTGTGAAGACCATTTCCAGCTTCAATATCAGCAACCTCCGTCAACAAGTTTCCAATAGGATTCAAGTGCTTCTGTTATTAGGCCTGATCCCCGCAGATTGTATATCATGAGGTGCAAGCAAAGGATTCTGGGCGTCATTGTCCGGATTACCACAAACCAACCACCTTAACTTATTTGCAAAACAAACAGGTTAGAATGGACTCAGTCGGTCCTTATTATTGACAACATCTTTTCTTTTCTTTTTCTTTCTTTTTTTTCATTCTTTTTTTTTCATTCTTTTTTCTTTTCATTTTTTCATTTTTTCATTTCGTTTTTTTTTTCATTCTTTTTTTTCATTCTCTATTTTTCATTCTTTTTTCTTTTCATTTTTTCATTTTTCATTGTGGTCGAATCTTATGGAGATTGCCTACGTATCATGACCCCGCATGAATCAGACCTTGCGTAGTTCGGACCAATAAAAGATAAACAACACTAAACACATTTTTTTTTAAATTTAAAACAAACTGGGTTTCAAGGATTTAAAGATTACCCACCAGCTTGAAAATTAAACAACCCGCATGTTCTAATCAAAAGATTGGTAGACTTAAAACAAAATTCCAGCTCCCTTTCTCTGTTCGACAAATGCAACCAAATGGTTATTTTTTGCAAATGTGGCCCCTTCCAATTTTCACATGAATTTTGAGGCCGGGGAGGATTATTTTGACACTTTAAAACTTGTCCATTCTTTTACGAAAATAACCTTTCGACAACTGAAAGATACTCTAAGGCTATTTCGGCAAGAACGGTTTAAGACGCGGCCGAAGCTGGCTCGGCTTATTATGACAAAAGACGGTATTCACATGACCGCTGACTCTTTGATTTTTTTTTCTTTTAAAAATTACAATAAAAGACTTGGTGTTGTAAACACGGCCCTTCAGCGCCTCGGGGACGAAGATTTATAAGGTTGTGTGGGTCCATATCTCAAAATGACCCAAAGGTGGCTGTTTATGCCAAGTCAGCCTTCCGGCGTCCCTTTCGGGAATATTCGGCCCTTTTTATGACAAAACAGCATCACCTGACTTATTTATAACTCTTTTTTATCGTTTTTCAAAATGAGAAAAGTCAATATTGCAAACACGGCCTTTCAACGTCTCGGGGACGAAGATTTTTAGGCTGTGGGGGTCAACTGAACCAAGTCTTAAAAATGACCCAAAAGTGGCTGTTTATGCAAAGTCAGCCTTCCGGCGTCCCTTTCGGGAACATTCGGCTATGTCTTGATAAAACAGCGTCACCTGACTTCTTTATGACAAAATTAAAATTTGACATATATTTTTTATTTATTTGTTTTTTGGCTATTTTAGCAAAAGGTGGGTTGGACATCACCCGACTTATTTATGACAAGATTAAAATTTTTGATTTTTAGCTATTTTAGCAAAAGGTGGGGTTGGACCCGATGAGGGTTGCCTACGTATCTCACATCCGGTGAGAATCAAACCCGCGTAGTTCGGGCAAATAAACTATTTTTGAGAAGACCCTTTTCCATTTTCTATATTTTTTTTATTATTATTTTCACAACAATCAAATAGACTATTATTCTATTATTTTCATTTATAACAAAAAACGAATTAACGAAAAACATAAAACATTCCTTCTTTTTTGAGAAGGTGGAGTTGGACCCGATGAGGGTTGCCTACGTATCTCACATCCGGTGAGAATCAAACCCGCGTAGTTCGGTCAAAGAACTACTTTAAAAGAAGAAAGGAAGCATTTTTTGATTGATTTTCTTTTTAAAAGAAACACTTCTAAGATATATTTTTGAATTTTCATTTGCTCTTTTTTTCTTTATTCTAAAGAAGAAGAAGAAAATATTTTTCGGAATTTTGCTTTTAATAAAAGAAATGCTTCTCAAAATGTTTTTTTTTTGAATTTTGAATCTTCTTTTCAATTTTGAAAAAAAAGAATCAAAATATTTTCGGATTTGTTTTTTTTTTATATATTTTGAAAACAATTAGAAAGACTTCCTAGAGAAGCCAATAATGGAGAAAATATTTTTGGATTATTTTAATTTTGTCATTTTCATAAACAAATAAATAACACATATTTTAAAAACAAGACTCTTTTTTTCATTTTTATGGCAAGACAAACAATTTTCTTTTCTATTAATGCTTTTTTTTTTAATAAAACAAACTAATAAGACATATATTTTTTATTTTATATTCTCAAAATTTCGGCAGAGTTTCGACACTACTTGGACATTTGTTTTTTTTTTCTTTCTAAAAATAAGTAGTTATATCTCTACACTGCCATTTCCTCATCTTTTCACGATTTTCTAATTTGTGGAAAATGATGACAACATACAAAATCTTTTTTGAATTATCATGTTTTTTTTCTTTTCTTTTTTCATTTATATATATATATATATATATATATATATATATACATATTTAATTTATTATTATTTTCAAAAATGTGGCATGGGAGACATAAGGACTTTCAAGACGTCTTGGACTCCACGAATGTTCCCTATGCGCTTTTCCAAAAATGAAGCGTGGGGGACATATGGGAATTCCAAGACTTCTTGGATTCCACAAATGTTCCCCATGTGTTTTCCCAAAAAGCAAGCGTGGGGGACATAGGGAATTCCAAGGCTTCTTGGATTCCACAAATGTTCCCCATGCTTTGATTAAAATAACATCATGCTGGAAATGACCAAATGACCCATTCGCCCTTGACTGAATACAACATGTAGCACATAGGATGCCATAAGATGGTCTATTATTTTCAGGTTGCTTGTCCTAGACGGACCCAACCCCTGTGTTGAGTCCCCTAAGTCAAATGCACATGATGCAAATAAACGTTCCTACTAGGGATCCGGCATGTGGCTTTGTTATACTAGGTTCAGAACCTGGGTGTTTGTTCTAGACCTGGCTTACCCGAGCGGACAGCTCGAGCCGAGGGGGGGCAGCGTACCGGGAATACAGAAGCTTCACCGGCTTAGCAACTTATCCGAACCTCGTTCTAAATTGGGATTTGACACTATACAGAAAAGAAGTCATACGAAGTACGCCCTTCTTCATGATTTAGAAGACTCAGAGAGAAGATGGGTTTCGGCACAATTTATATACAGTTCACATAATATCAAAGCGGTAAAAGCAACATTTAGCACATTAGGCACATTTAGCACATTTAGCAGATAAAGCCAAATATAACAATTTATCTAAGCTCGAATTTCTAACCCTGAACCAGTGGTTCTGGGTTATAATCCCCAACAGAGTCGCCAGAGCTGTCACACCTCCTTTTTACGCACCCGAGGGGGCGCAAGGGAGTTTTTTCCAATTAAAGGACAATCGAAACGGGATTGGTTTAATTATTTCAGAGTCGCCACTTGGGAGATTTAGGGTGTCCCAAGTCACCAATTTTAATCCCGAATCGAGGAAAAGAATGACTCCATATTACAGTCTGCGTACCAGAAATCCGGATAAGGAATTCTGTTAACCCGGGAGAAGGTGTTAGGCATTCCCGAGTTCCGTGGTTCTAGCACGGTCGCTCAACTGTTATATTCGGCTTGATTATCTGATTTTATACAAATATGAACTTATGTGCAAATTTTATCTTTTACCGCTTTATTATCATTATTTTTTTAGGAATGTGAACATCGCTCAAAACATATCTTTGGACTGTGTCACATGAAATGCACCCACAATCCGAAACGCATTTTATTTGATGTTTTGAGATTTGGATTTGGGTCGCATGAAATGCACACCCGAGCTTAAGAAAGTAAATTATTAAACACGCGCCTAAAGAGACTATCGCGTTATTATTTTGGGAAGGCCACGAAATTCACTAAGCGGCCCTCCTGAATTCTAAGTAATTTAAAACAAGTATTTACTGAGGGCCCCGCAATTTGTATTTTTATTCGGCGAGGCTCATCTCATTCTTATTTTTTAAAGGAATTTGCAACGTCATGGAAATGCATCTCGGGCCACGCCACAATCAATGCGCCCGTGATTAGAGACACATTTCGATTCCGTTGAGATTTAGATTTGGGTCACATAAATGTGCACCCGAGTTTAGGAAAATTAAATTATTAAAGGCGCGCCTGAAGCAACTAGCGCATTATTATTTTGGGGTAGGGCCGTGAAATTCGCTAAACGGCCCGACCCGGAATCTAAGTATTTAATGCATATATTTTTATGAGGGCTCCGCAATCTGTACATTTTTTATTTTTGGCGAAGCTTGTCTCGTTTTTTTTATTATTTATTTTTATTTTTATATTTTTAAAAGGATGCCATTTTTACGCCTTTAACGATACTGAACCTTACGGCTTTTTTACAACTAAAATCATAACTTGTCAAAAATTAATAAAATGAGTTTAGTGAACGAGTGTTTCGGGCGTAGCAAGAGCATGTGCTAATAATAATTTTGTCCGAACGACCTAAGCAAAGGAAAGGACGAACAGATTAACGTCGAACTTGTGTCATAGAACAACTAGTCAAACTTAATTAAATGGCATCAAATAAACAAGAATCACATAACGCAAAATGAGCAAAAATGCATACGATGAAAACATAAGCAGAAAATTATCATACCAATTTTTATATTGCATCTTCGAACATTTAACGTAACATTTCCTTATCTAATACTTGAGGTTTACTAACCTTTGAACCTCGGCAAACTCAGGGCGACAAACATGACCCCGACGGGACTCAAGCCGGACCTCTCTGAACGAAGAACAACAAAGGAACCTCGGACAAACACCTCGACATACCGGACCTCGACGAACCAAAGACGACCTCAACGGACTGCACGACGACAGTGAAAGAACGACGATAACATGGCTGATTGGTTGTCGTGTTTGGACAGTACAGCTGAAGCAGTGGTGTTTGGACGGTGTCGATGGAGATTGGAGGAGAAGGAGCGGTCGTGGGCTTTGTCGATTCTGCCGGTGGTCGACGAAGGTGGGAGTTGGTTGCGACGGGCTGTCGGGAAGGTCGTGTTGGGCAGTGGTTCAGGTTGGAGGTGGGTCGACGGACTGGAGCTGGACGGGGGTCTGTTTGGCTGTGTTTTGACGCGGGGGAAGTAGGGTTTTCTGGTTTTCAAAAAGAAGGAAGAAGATGGGGTGGCTTTCGTCGATGGTTGGTTGACGATGGCGGAGGGTCAGTGATGGTGTCGATGAAGGAAGCTGGTCGTGGGGGGTGGCGATGCAGCGAGCAGCAGCTCGGCGGAGCTGGTACGTGGGGGGTTTACCGGTGGTTTTGGACGCGAGGATTTTGGGGTCGTTGGTTGGACAGGGACGACGAGGGAGTTGGGGAGCTGGTTGTTTGGACGTGGTGTTTGGGTTTGGAACGCTGGGGGAAGTCCGGTGGTCAAAGCTTCTTTTTCAGTAGGGTTTTTACTTTCTTCCCCTGAAGAAGAAAGAGCAACAGTAGTTTTTTGTTTTCAAAATTTTTCCCAGTCCCTCCCGTTCCTGTTGGCTTTCTCGTGTTTTTGTAATGCAATGCCCATGAAAATGAGCCCCACGCGTGGTGGGGTTCGAGGCATATGTCCCCCACGCGTGGTGGGGTTCCCCATGTGTCCTGGACACGGTTTATTATGGGCTAGGTCCGAAAATTAGGCCTAAAACCGGGTAGTTTGAACCCGAATATTATTCTTTTGCCCGGACCCGAGAAATAGGAACACGTTGCTTAACTAGTCCTATGTAAGCAAAATAACTACCAAAAATAAGACTAGTATTCAAACAAAACTATATATTTTTTAAATATTTTTTCAAGATTTAAAATAGCTACAAAATATTAATAAAACTATTTTTGTAATTTTCGTTTTTTAAATATTAAGATAAAATATGAAGTAATGTTTTTTTGTATTTTTCAAAGTTAAAATGACTATAGAATATTAATAAAACTATTTTTTTGTAATTTTCGTTTTTAATAAAGACAAAATATAAAGTAATATATTTTTTTTGTATTTTTCCAAAATTAAAACGACTACAAAACATTAATAGAATTATATTTATACTTTTTTTTTTGTAATTTTTCTTTTTGCAACGAAATAAAGTAAAAATAGTTAAAATAGCTATACTAGACCCAATTTCACATATTCACACTAAAATGTGAAAATTCTCGGGGAGGGTCAAAAATCACGTGCTTACAACAACATATAAAGGAGTTGGGGGGGTTGTAAGTTTTTTAGCCTAAAGGATCACCCCGTGCAATATAAATAATACTTCGCAACTCCCTTGAGACAGGGAGTTACTCATATTATTCAGCGGACACAGACTATCATTTCCTGCTACCCGATTACTATGTTGAAGTTGTTTACCTAAAAGCATTCTAATTCAATTCTAAGTCGTGCTCTATGCGTGCACTACTCATCCCATACCTATGGTCCAGGAAGCATTGGACCGCTATTTAGGGCTCACGTGCCTGAATTTTGAAAATATTCGAAGATAATCATTACCCATGACACCATGGAATCAAATATGTAATTTATTCCGAATTCCACCTCCAATTTCGTGGTCAAAATCCAAAAGTACTAATTTCTAGGTTTTTCTTCAAAACAATCCCACAATTTCCATAAATTTTCATGTTTGAATCCGTATATAACTGATGTATTTAACTTGCAATAAGTGAGAATCACTTACCTTGTGTTTCTCAATAAGAATCTCCTCAAAATTGCCAAATCCAGTCTTAAATCCAAATCTGCCCAGAAAATCCCGCTTCGGAGATTCCATGGTCGCTTCTGCGGCATAAAGCTCACACCTGCAAGAACCCAGCCCAAGTCACTCGTCTGAAACACACTCGGGGTCCCCAGGACCCCATTCGAACGTACCAAAAAGTTTTATAATGCGAACCTGCTCGAGGCCTCAAATCACATAAAAAAATATCAAATCTTGAATCGACGATCTAAACCTTTCTTTAAACTTTCAAACATTTAAACTTCGCCGAAAGCGTCCAAATTATACTAAATCATCCAGGAATGACGCCAAACTTTACATGCGAGTCATAAATCAAAATACGAACCTATTCCAAGGCTCTGAATCCCAAACGGACATTGATAACACCAAAGTCCACTTCAAGTCAAACTTAGGAATTTCTAAAACTTTCAAAAGGCTAACTTTCCACAATAAGCACTGAAAGGCTCCCGGGCGACCCGATACTCAACCCGAACATACTCCGAAGTCTGAAATCATCATACAAACCTATTGGAATCTTCAAATCTTGATTCCGATATTGTTTACTCAAAAGTGAAACCTTAGCAAAGTCTTCCAACTTAAAGTTTCTGAATTGAGAATTTCCTTCCAAATCAACTCCGAACTTCCCGAAATTCAATTTTGACTATGCGTACACGTCATAATACATAAAGAGAAGCTACTCAAGGCCTCAAACCGACGACGACGCGCTTGAACTTAAAACGACCGATCGGATCGTTACATTCTCCCCCACTTAAACATACGTTCATCCTCGAACGTGCCAAAAACCATCCCAGAGTCGACCAAAATCACTGTTTAACACTTAATGCACCTACCCGTGCCACCACAACCCATGTGAGAACATTAGCTCGAGCTTGACTGAAGATTTCCTACTACCTTAGCCCACAAGCCTTAAAGCCAAATTCCAACATCCGAAATTCTCTATGTGATCTGATTCTAACATGTGAACACTGTGTCAACCTCAACTTATTGTACCAATATGATCAGGCACCCATGGTGAAACCACACCACACACTACATAATTTGTATGCCCATAGTAACATCCTCCAACCATAATAGCTACAATTTCATGAATCTGATGCCCGTAATACACCTCATAACACATATAAGCTCTGTTCCAACTCTCGTACTACTGCATCGATGAAAGCGATGCATAAAAGCTCATACCACCTGTCCATTCAATAAATCAGGGAGTCTCTTGGCTTGACAAGAACCATTACCTCATTGTGAACTGAGTAGTGACATTTTCTCTTTGATATACATTACATGAATCTGACTGCACTGATTTCAGGTCCAATAAACTCGTCTCACCAGGACAATCTGCTCGGGCAATAGGCCACCTCAAACACCATCTAAAATATTATATGACGCCATCAATCCGTCAACAAGCTACAACTCGAATATGACCCATAAGGAAAAACGAACTCTGGCAAGGAATTACCCAACCCGCATAACGAATAAAATGGTCGAACAGATGCTATGAACCTATCTCAGAAATGAGAGAACAAGGCACACAATTAAGTATAAGGAACCGTACTCAACATTCAATGTTGCGGCATGCAACCCGATCTATACATGACACTGTTGCGGCGTGCAATCTGATCCAAACATGAAATCGTTGCGGTACACAACCTGACCCATACAATATACTGGTGGCAGCGTGCCACCCGATCCAAACAATATACCCGTAGAGTTGTGCCACCCAATCCACACATAACAATCAATAAGGAAACACTCATCAAGCCATAATGCTTATACTTACTAAATGCCCGAATATCGACTATGAGTACGCCAAGTGCATGAGTACAACCTTGGGAAGACGACTAGCTCCATGCGCTACAAAACTCAAGCACGACCAAGGTGCAATATACGACCTACATCTCGAGAGCCATCTTGATCATATGGCACCACAAGATACATGGGATCACAACGCACATGCGAATACTCAAGCCTGCTCATGATCCACCAAGCATAATAGAGTATTACATAGAATTGTTGACGACAAGAATAGCATCCAACACCCAAAAACTCCTGCATAAGCAATGCTTTGCTGAATTAACACACCCGACCTGATGTAGAGCATACCTTTACATTAGATCTACTAACGAACCTCAAACTAATTCCGATCATCCCATATTGGGACAATAACCTTTCAAGGATCCACGATGGCCCTATTCATGACATATACGATCAGCCGTCAAATTTAAAATAAACTACCACATTCCACAACACAAGGAATATAGCACCTCTCTGTCATAACCTCTCTTATTGGTGACAGTACCAAAATCTCCATACCTGATTTAAATCTCTAAAAATCAAATGACTAACACATCACACTTATACGATCTTTCACGTGGGATATACTCCCACAACCTTCCGCACCAGGTAGTAAAATCTTAATATTAATGGCCATCGGCCCTGCTATTTCTATAATACTAGCCATGCATCCACATTTCAATACCCAACAATCCTACCACAAAGTAGACCATCCGCAGGCTGCCCGAAAATAGTGCCAGCATACTCTGAACTTCTACAAATCCTCCCCTACTCCACTGAGCTCGTGACATCCCTAACAAAACCGAATTGTAACCTTGATCCTCAACTTCTAATCTTCATACTTCTCGCCACACCTACCATGTCGCCATGCCGGAGTACAAGAATTTGATCATAAACCTTGAACCACCAATAGAACCCCTTTCACTCCACGTGTTTTAGAAGAACAATTGCAACACGCAACTGAATTCTCATAACCACAGAAGATCCAAACCTCATGTCGTAGTCTAAATTGCCATAACTCTTCTAGGATCCATTTACACATAGCAAGGACATTAGAATCAAAGACCTCCCAAATAAATCAAATTACAATGACTGTCAAACCCGCACATACAGCCACGAATCACCTGTATAACTTAACACACCGAAAAATTGATTATTTCCAAAACCATGTTGATTCAAACCGTTACTAATTGACTCAAATTCCTCCAATTTACTCTTGAGTTACCCTTGGAATAATAGTTATTTTCAAACACATAACAGGCCTCAAACAACACTCATCTCGACTTACCCAAATCACAAGACCTCATCGTCTCAGTTCCCATAAGCCATCTCATACCCTCCTCATGAACTCAATAGTGTTTCCAATTGATACACTCGTTTTGAAAGACCTCCTGCAAATTCGAAGTTGTTTCTTCCATCTCTCGAACATCGCACCGCAGATTCGGTGACATTCATAGAAATAATCCAAGTCTCTTTCACACTTCGCTGCAAAACAAATTCCATAGCCACATGACAAACTCGAAAATCCTTAGGCACCGCACTTTACTTCTTGAACCCACTAGAACCATTGTTAAGAGTCACCTACACTGACTTGGCCCGGAGTACATAACCAAACATTTGTGCTCCATTGTCACATGGACACTTTTAAAGAAGCAATCGGATGAATTCTTTTCCTTGTACATCACATCCACCAGAAGCATAAACTCTAAGTCATCGCAACACCTGCACATGAATTGATAAGGCGAGATGTAGCACACATTCCTCAAGTCCTTTCTCCGAATTACCCCTAATGTTTCCTTTTCTTAGTCATAATTAATCTACCAATGCACTGACAACCAGAAACTGCACAAGCACATAACCACGTGACCCAATCGTAAACAATGGGCTCCCTCACTTAGCTTTACACTACAATCACATAGATCCAAACCTCATTACGACTTATTCTTCCCAGTTACCATGATCCTACATCGTTACTCGGCCAGCTTTTTACGAGCTCTTATTGCACCAACCATACACATCCCGAATTATCAGCCACCATCGCACGCTCAACCTCCTAAAGGTCATACCATCTTCTTCAAGCGATCCGAGCTCACATCACAATACATGCATCCTATGTTGGGCAAAAAGTAGAACTCAAGCAAGCTTTCCTTATATCGACCTTCTCCAACGTCATTGTTATAGTTACATCCATCCTGAAATCAATTAATCTCCTTGGGTCCACATTGATCCACCGGCCATAGAATCCTTTCATTCTTTAAAACTACCTGAAGGCCCCCACATTAGGTTTGAAACTCGAAGCCATATTGCATCCAAAACAATGATCGAATACTCACATTTTCCTACATTCCAATCAAGCCCTTCTCGTCGCATTCCATAACGATAATCAAGCTCTTACACCGCTCTACATTCCAAGCAAACTACTTTCCGTCATATTCAACTTTTGAAGCACAAAACCGTCAGCTCGAACGAAATATATAGATTTAGTCCCTTGTTTAACATGACCATAATCACTCCAAGCTTTCTAGAAGCATGTGGCCATCCTACCACGAAATCCATAAGATATGCTAACATTCTCACTCAGAGCTAACCATCTTTCAAAGCGAACTTCTCGACCTCTAGAAATTCAACCTCCACGAGACACCTCCCACCATGTCCTTCCTCATCTTTTGCTGTCCAAATACTGCCTCAAATCATAATCCATCTCTGTAGCACCCGAACTAATAAATTTCCACCAACTTTGAGCTTCCATAAAGATCATCCCTCTCGAACCACCAATATTAGAAACACTGATTAAACTATGAAATGGCTAAACACCGCCATCATTGACAACCGCTTCTTAGGCACCATTTCACAACACCCTGCCTCGAAGATAAATCAAAGAATACCGTGACATCGACGAGCCTTAATGCGTTCAAACAGGGACGATGACACCACATCAAAAATGAGAATTTCCATCGAGTTCGAAAATATCTGGTCTCGTTACTTTGTCAACCAAGTCCTGAACATCCATAACCCAATTGTTTTTCCTCCTCTAGAATTAAATGTCGAACCTCTAAACCAAGCACCAAAAAATCCTCCTTTCGAGTCATTCACTGCCTCGACACATAAATAAGCACCCTACAATTCACACTGGCAATATGCGATAACAATGCATGAACATTACAATACATTATGCATAGTCTCGAAACCGTAGGAAACATCAATACTGGGCTGAAATGACAGAACACTCTTCCACAAAGCGATGATAGTAGTCCGCCTGGATACTCAAGGAAAAACATCCTATACCGTATTTGTAGCATTTTCACAACTCGTTGGTGCCCAACTGATAAAAAGTGCCTGACGTCGCGTACGAATGAGTAGGAAGGAACAGAAGGCTTAAACTTCACCAAAATCATATCGCATGATGAGGAATCAACTAAGGGAAGTTCTCCTAACAACCATGTAGCCTCTCGAAGATAAGTATAGACATCTCCGTACCGATCAGCAAGATCTACTAGACTTGCTCATGACTCGTGAGACATAAGTGGACCTAGTGCTTTGATATCAAGTTGTTACAACCCAAAACGCACTATAGGCCATTATGGCGGCTAACGTCGCCATTAGGCAAGCCAACGGTGAACTATCATGTGATTGCTCATTTTTGTTACTTTCGAAATCATAAATTTTATTAAGTAAAGAACTTTACACATAAAATCATGGGTGCATACATAATTAGTAAGGCATAAAATAAAAGGTGATAATAATATGCAAATCCATGTACATCAAATAGAATATCCCAAAACCTGATGTC
Source organism: Nicotiana sylvestris (assembly GCF_000393655.2). Classification (NCBI taxonomy): domain Eukaryota; kingdom Viridiplantae; phylum Streptophyta; class Magnoliopsida; order Solanales; family Solanaceae; genus Nicotiana; species Nicotiana sylvestris. The sequence continues at coordinate 173,096,750 of NC_091061.1, forward strand.
ACAAGTGCATGAGTGTCTACTAAAGAGTGCAATAATAATACAACATCTATCTGGAATATAAAATAGGCAAGATTAAATAAATAAGATGGAGACTCAGTGGGTTGCGGTGTATAACATAGGAAGCACCTCACCATAAAGTCCCTTCAGCAGTTGCGCCTACGCGCCAAGATGGCCACCAATGAACCTGTCAGATCCTGCACATTTAGTGCAGAAGTATAGCATGAGTACATAAATCCATGCGTACCTAGTATGTATCTAGCCTAACCCCGGAGAAGTAGTGACGAGGGATCTACATCGACACTTACTAGTGGTCCAATAAAATAATATAATATATTATAAACAGGTATGAAACACAACAGTAACCATGAGATAAAAACTATAACTCACATAATTTCCCATTTTTTCTTTTGACATTATAAACCTCTCTAATGTCATAAGCTTTCGCAATAGGTCAGAAATATGAAAACATAATCTCAACTGGATAAGGAATACCATACATATGCCTGGTCTCAATAAAAGGAGCATCTTACGAAATTCGAACTCCTAGCGGTATTACGCACAATTATGTCGAGGTCGTACGACCCGATCCAGAATGGTGTGTACACTGCCGAGGGTCGACCGGCGTGAACTAGAGATGCATCTCAATATACTGCCGAGGCATTCGGCTCGATCCACAAGAAAGGAAGAAACTTATCCAATCACGAGTCATGTGCTCACAACACAGGTAAAGGAACATAAGGTGAATATAACTTTTACTGTTTATCAAATATCTAGACAAACAAACCAAGGTGATATAGTTCGGCCTAATATATTCCTAAATCAATTTTAATTATAAATTCAATTAATTAAACTAGCAAATTTAGTTCAAATAATTTAAATATTACACGATAGAGTCCTAGGTCTACCGGACATAAATATGGTCTAATTACGTACGTACGCTCATCAACTCGTGCATACGTAGCACTCACAACTAGTAGCACATAACAATTTTTTAACACCTACATGGTAATTTTCCTCTCACAAGGTTAGACATGAGACTTACCTCGCTCCAAAATCTAATAACCGGCTCCAATGCCTTTCTAACTCCTCAAACCGATGACTATCAATCCGAAACTAATCAAACAACATGCAAACCAATAAAAATATACTTAATACCCATAATTAATCAATTTATAATAATTTCTAACTCCGTTTGAGAAGTCAACAAAGTCAACCCCGGTTCTACATGCCCGAATTCCGAAAATATTCGAAGATAATCATTACCCATGACACCAGGGACTCAAATATGTAATTTATTCTGAATTCCACGTCCAATTTTGTGGCCAAAATCCGTAAGTATCAATTTCTAGGTTTTTCTTCAAAAAACCCATAATTTCCATAAATTTTCATGTTTAAATCTGTATATAACTCATGTATTTAACTTGCAATAAGTGAGAATCACTTACCTCATGTTGCTCGTTGAAAATGTCCTCAAAATAGCTCCCCAAATTCGGCCAACCCAAGTGAAAAATGAAAGAAAAAGAGCCAAATCTCGTCTTAAATCCAAATCTACTCATAAAATCCTGCTTCGGCAGTTCCATGGTCATTTCTGCGGCATAAAGCTCACACCTGTGAGAACCTAGCCCAAGTCGCCGACCGCATCTGCGGTCCCAGTAGCACTTCTACGCTCACTCTTCTATGTCACCGCATCCGCAGTTGCGGTTTCGCTTCTGCGGCAACATGACTGCATCTGCGATCACAGTCCTTCCCAACGAAATTCGCACCTGCATTTTCTTGGCCGTTTCTTCGGTGTTGCATTTGTGGTCCTTTATCCGCAAGTGCAATGGCATCAGTACTCAGGCCCTTCAGTAATAAAACAAGGTTCCAAAATGATCCGCTACTCATCCGAAAAACACTCGGGGCCTCCGGGACCCCGTCCTAACTAACCAACAAGTTCCATAACATAACGTGAACCTGATCGAGGCCTAAAATCACATCAAACAATATCAAATATATGAATTGTCAATCTAAACCTTTCTGTAAACTTTTAAACTTCGCCGAACACGTCCAAATTATACTAAAACATCTCGGAATGATGCCAAACTTTATGTGTAAGTCATAAATCACAATACGAACCTATTCCAATACTCGGAATCCCAAATGGACATGGATAACACCAAAGTCCACTTCAAGTCAAACTTAGGAATTTCAAAAACTATCAAAAAGCCAACTTTCCACTATAAGCGTCGAAAGGCTCCCGGGTGACCTGATACTCAACTCGAACATACGCAGAAGTCTGAAATCATCATACAAACCTATTGATACCTTCAAATATCAATTTGAGATCGTTTACTCAAAAGTAAAACGTTAGCTAAGTTTTCCAACTTAAAGCTTCCAAATTGAGAATTTTCCTTTCAATTCAACTCTGAACTTCCCGAAATTCAATTCCTACTATGCGTACAAGTCATAATGCATAAAAAGAAGCTACTCAAGGCCTCAAAAGGCCGATGACGTGCTAGAACTTAAAACGACCGGTCGGGTCGTTACAGATATCTTCAAAGTCAACTCCCGATTAAACTTATAAACTTTCCAAACCTTCAAATTGCCAACTTTTGCCAATTAACGCCAAAACCTTCAAGAACATTTAAACGTAAATCTGGGCATACGCCTTAATCCAAAATACGAGACCTAACGGAATCATTAAAAATTCGATCTGTGGTCAAAGACACAAAAGTCAAACTTGATCAACTCTTCAAACTTAAAGCTTTCAAGTTGAGAATTATTCTTCCAAATCAACTTTGAATCACCTGAAAACCAAAACCAAAGATTCACATAGTCATAATATATTATATGAAGCTACTCGAGACTTCAAATAGTTGAACGAAATGCAAATGCCCAAAATCACCGTTCGGGTCATTACAGAGGCGTAGTTGATGTATTAACTTCTGTCACATATAAGAAATTATACAATGTGAGTGAGACTCGTGTTTTATAAGGGGAATGTTTAAGATGGGGTTAACAACTTAAATGGTTATCCTTTTTTCCTAAAAGAAATTATCTATATATACAGTATAATGGGGTTTAGAAAGAGCTCACTCTAGTGTTCCAGAATTTGCTTCAGTTGTAAGAGTACATCATGTGATGTATGACTTAAGTGCATATCATGACAAATTCTAGAGTGAGCTTTTTTAGTATTCAAGTGGAAATAGGAAAAGGTAAGAGACTATTTTATCAAGTTGTGAACAATGCATTAAGTGGTTCGACGTTGCTCTCATTTTAACTTGAGATTAGTTCTTATTTCATGTAATTAATTAGGGAGTGTTTGTTATGAAAGAAGTCATTTTTTAGGAATTTTTTTATCGGTATAAGGAAGTCATTTTCTTATATTTGGTATGATGAAGTCATTAAGGAAAACATTTTCTATTCGAAGGCGAAAATATTTTGATCTCACTTATCGGCAGAATTCATTCTTCTTACAACTATCTAAATTTTTTGTATAGGGTAAAATATATTAGGCTAAGTAATTGTATAAGAGAATGACACGAGGCAATGAAGGCAGAGGATAGCTAAGGCCGAAGACAACTGTTCCATTTGTTACCGGAAGGAATGATGCTCATAAATATGCAATGAATGCCTGCCACCTGGTAGAATTTAATGAAAAATATTCTACAACATTTAATACACTACCCACTACAAAAAAAATTTATTCACGCTCACTGTTATACATTCTTCAATAGCCTTCATAATTGACATTAAAGAAAGGCATGATCCTACGACCTTGTTCCCTAAGTGCATCTATAAATAGTGAGCTCTGTTATCATTGCAAGAGGAGGAATTTTCTAGCAAACTTATGTTATAATCTACTCAAAGGTTTATAAAATTTTGTCTTCTTACTTTTCGATTTCGTTATTGTTGTGCACAGAAGCCTTGCTCCCGGAACCACTATTTTTGCTATTTTATTTTTAGCTTAAGTCTAAGTATTGTATATTTCTTCAATTCTTTTATTATTTCAGGATCGAATTAATTTACTTGTCTAGAAACCACATATAAATTAAATTGTACCCTTTTATGAATAAATAGTTTGGCGTCCACTGTAGGTCCTAGACAGTTGTATAATTAAGTTGATTCTTGCCTCTTTTATTAACGTGTTTTGATTATCCGTTCTTAGCAAAAATCACAGAAAATAGCAGATTATAGTGTTAAAAACACACACAATCATGAGGTCCAAGGAGACCAGCCTCAGCGCGAGGATTCAATCAGCGATACTCACAACAAGGGGAGTGATGCCACGCCGATCCATGGTAGATGGTACCCGCGTCCTATTCGAGAGGTGACCCCTAATGATGCTAAAAAGGAGCATGTTGTTGAAGCGGTAAGGGTCATGAAGGAGCAACAAGAGGCCATTCTAGGCCACCTCACACGGCAGGATAAGGTTATGACAGAACTAAAGCAGGCGCTTCCAATAATGCGAATGGATTAGGTCCAGTTCCTCCCGGTGCTCCAGCCAATCAAACAATGCAAAGGGTCGACAACAACACCCCGATGGACGAAGTCAGTTTTGATGAGGTTGGGGGGAGCAGTTCCGATGATAACAATGAGAGCGATCCTTTTAAAAGCAAACACTTATAGTTTATGAGGTAAGTGAATGCTCGCATGGACCAAATCCCGGGCGCACCACCAGTGTTGAAAGGGCCGGACTCAAAGAAGTACACTCAGTTGCCATATAAACCAAGTGTTGCACCAGAATTGATCCCGAAGCGGGTTAAAATTCCCGACATGCCAAAATATGATGGGACTTCAAACTCTCAGAAGCATATTGTCGCATATACAACAGCGGTGAAAATGAATGATTTATCTACCCACGAGATCAAATCTATTTTGCTAAAGAAATTCGGAGAGACTCTCACAAGGGGAGCAATGGCATGGTATTCACTGTTGCTCGAGCATTTCATAGACTCCTTTGAATGCTCGCAGATTCTTTTATTAAGGATCATGCCAGAGCCAGAAAGATGCAGGCCCGGAAGGCCGACATATTCAGAATTGCACAAGGAGAGTCCGAGTTGCTGCGAGAATTTGTCACCCGATTCCAAAAGGAATAAATATTTCTCCCAGCTGTTCTGGATGAATGGGCGGCTGAAGCATTCACCAAGGGCCTGAATCCGAGATGTTATGGTGCTTCCTAAAATTGAAGGAAAACTTGTTTAAGTTCCAAAGCAACAACTTGGGCAGAGGTTCACAATAGGTACGAGTCCAAGATAAGGATTGATGATGATCAAATTGGCTTCCCGGTGTCGGCAAAAGGTCAGAAGAAGAATAAAGAAAAATCAAAAGATGATTTCGACACAAATAGGCGGTCTTCGAGGGGCCGATTTTTGCCCTATAAACGGCCTGAAGGATGCGGTAGAGGTTTTCGGTCAGAAGATAGGTTCGTTACTGACAGAAGTATTGATCGTGGTTGGAGCAACAGATCATTGTCGCACAAAGAAATGTCAGATTCTCGGGATCCTTCCTATCCCAGGATATTAGAATACAACTTCAACGTTTGTGTGGTAGAATTGGTATTAGCTGTGAGGATCATTAAAGAAGCACGGTTCCCAAATCCTATGAGGTCTAATTATAGCTAAAGGGACCCTAATTTTTTGTGTGAGTACCATGGGATAAATGGCCATCGGACTGGGGACTGCCGGCATCTGTGTGAAGAGGTGACGACATTACTAAAAATGGCCATCTCAGGGAATTCTTAAGTGACTGGGTCAAGAGCAATTACGGTCGCAACCATGATAATACGGAGCCCTCAAAAATAGGGAAGATCCCCCGCGCCAGACAATCAACATGATATTCGGGAAAAACAAGATTAACGGGGTTACCTTCTCGGCAGCAAGAAAGATAAAGGTATCAGTAAGCCATAGCAACAGACTCCGGGAATTTGCTGAAGATGATATCACTTTCACGGAGGAGGACACAAATGGATTGTTGCTACCGTACAATATTGGTAAATTCTTTAAAAGTATTAGATTTTAAGATCAAACGTGTTCTGGTGGATCCAGGAAGTTCGGCCAATATCATACAATGGAGGGTATTGGAGCAAGCCAAACTTACCAAAAGCATCATTCCGGCCACAAAACTCCTCGTCGGGTTCAATCTAACAAGCGTAACAACCCGAGAAGAGATCCTGCTGCCACAAATGCCTAGGGGGTGATGAAGACAACCCTTTTTGAGGTTGTGGACGGTGATATGGGTTATAACATTATTCTAGGAAAACCATGGTTGCATGAGATGAGAGTTGTACCATCAACATATCATCAGTTGCTGAAATTCCCAACTCCCGAAGGGATCAAACAGATAAAAGGTGACCAACCGGCAGCAAGGGAGATGAATGTGATTTCGGTCTCTAGTAGCAAAGGGAAAGAGTTTGCGGAATAGAAATTACAAGAATCAGTGCCTGCTCTTGAATCAAGTGAAGTTATCTAGGGGGAAGAAGCGTCAAAATCTTATCAGGTACCGAGATATTTCTAGGTACCAGAAGAGGCGGACGCAATGAAGTCCACAACGGAAGAGCTTAAACAAGTTTCATTGTTTGAAAAGTTCTTGGAAAGGAAATTCCACTTGGGGACCGGACTACACCCCGCAAGCTCAAGTCTGGATTTATTGAATTTCTTAAATATAATGCCTTTTGTTTTGCATAGTCGCATGCGGATATGACAGGTATCCCTACAGAAGTGGTCGTACACAAGTTAAGCTTGGATCCCAGCATCCCTTTGGTAAGACAAATGAAACATCCTATTGCAGAGGCCGGGAATAAATTTGTAACTCGCCTACTTGATATCTGTTTGATCCGAGAGGTAAAGTATCCAAACTAGCTAGCTAATGTAGTAGTAGTTCCTAAGAAGAACAATAAATTTTGTATGTATTTAGACTATAAATACTTAATAAGGCGCTCCCAAAGGACTCATTCCCACTACCAAACATCGATCAAATGATTGATGCAACGGCTGGGCACGCATTAGTGAGTTTCGTCGATGCTTACTATGGGTACAACCAAATCAAGATGAACCCGGAGGATCAGGAAAAAATTTCATTCATAACAAATTTTGGCACATATTGCTATAATGTGATTCCCTTCGGGCTAAAGAATGTTGGAGCCACTTATCAACGGCTCGTAAACAAGATGTTTGAAAAACTGATAGGTAAAACCATGGAAGTTTATATAGACGATATACTTGTTAAGTCTTTAAATGCAGGGGATCACCTTAAGTACTTGCAAGAAACCTTTGATATCCTAAGGGAGCATAACATGAAGCTTAACCCCGAGAAATGCACATTCGGGGTCAGCTCCGGCAAGTTCCTATGATTTTTGGTATCAAAAAGAGGAGTTGAGGCTAATCCTTACAAAATCAAATCCATCGAAGACATCCCGGACCATCTATCAAGCGTGAAAGAAGTCCAAAGGCTCGCAAGGAGATTGGTCGCTTTGAGTAGGTTCATTTCACAATCATCATAGAAAGTCACTGTTTCTTCACACTGCTCAAAAAGAAAAAAAACTTTGAATAGACCCCGGAGTGCCAGGAGGCTTTAAGGGATTTGAAGAGGTATTTATCAAGCCCTTATTTACTATCAAAGCCGGAGGAAGGTGAAACACTGCTGATCTACCTAGCAGTCTCGGAGGTAGCAGTAAACGTCGTTTTAGTTCGTGAGGACGAAGGTATGCAATATCATATTTATTACGTTAGTAGAATTTTAACATGAGCAAAAACTGCTACCGACATTTGGAAAAGCTGGCCTTAGCTCTCGTAGTCGCCGCTCGGAAGTTGAGGCCTTATTTTCAGCATCACCCGATAGCTGTGGTGACTACCTTTCCCTTGCGAATATCCTTCACAAACCCGAACTCTCAAGTAGATTGGCCAAATGGGCCATCGAAATGAGCGAATTAGACATAGAATATAAACCTAGGACTGCAATTAAGTCACAAGTTTTGGCCGACTTCATGGCCGATTTCAGTCTGGGATTGATGCCTCCGGCAACTAGAGAAGCAGTGATGGTGTCAGAATCAGCATAAGGAGTTTGCACCTTATTTACGGATAGAGCTTCCAATTAAAGGGGTCCGGGCTTGGCATATTAAAGGCAAGCCATAAGAACGGTCCCTTTGACTAACACCGAAGCAAAGTCTGAAGCTTTGATTACAGGACTCGAATTGGCCTGGGGACAAGATTCTGAGGTTGTAAAAGTCAAATGCGACTACCAGCTGGTGGTAAATCAAGTCTACAGGATCTTCTAAACCAAAAAAGAGGGCATGCAACAATACGTAGTAAAAGTTTAGGCTCTGCTTGCTCGATTCCGAGAGTGGTAAATTACACATATCCCGAGGGAAGAAAATGCAGAAGCAGATGCATTAGCCAACCTCGGTTCATCAATAGAAATAAAAGGATCAGATTCTGGGATGGTAGTACAGCTCATGCACTCGATTGTGGATGCAGATAGCTACTATAAGGTGAATGCAAAAAATTTGGTCTGTGAGTGGAGGAATAAGATCATTGATTATCTCAAACATGGGAAGTTGTCGAAGACTCCAAGGCATACCGGGCGCTACGCACCAAAGCAGCATGATATAGCTTCAAAAGAGGCCAACTTTACATGAAATCTTTCCAAGTCCTGTTGGTCCAATGCTTGGGAGCCTTTGAAGCTTATTATGTTATGCGAGAAGTCCACGAAGGTATATGTAGAAATCATTCGGGCGCAGATTCCTTGGTACTAAAACTGGTAAGGGTATGATACTATTGGCTCCGAATGGAACAAGACGCCAAAGCTTTCGTACAAAAATACGATAAGTACCAACCCTACACAGAACTGGTACATCGACCAGCAGAACCATTGCACTCAATTCTGTCTCCATGGCCGTTCACGAAGTGGGGAATGGCTATCGTCGGCCCTTGGTAAGGTAAAGATTTTTTTTAATTTTAACTGACTATTTTTCTAAGTGGGTTGAAGCATGTACTTATCAGAAGATTGGCGAACGTGAGGTGGTGGATTTCTTATGGGAAAACATAATTTGCAGATTTGGAATACCAAAAGAGATAGCCTACGATAACGGACCACAATTTATAGGCACAAATATCACAAAGTTCTTTGAGAACTTGAAAATCAAAAGAATCACATTTTGCCGAATCATCCGAGCGCAAATGGTCAAGCAGAATTAACAAACAAAGTGATTATACAAAACCTCAAAAAAGGTTGGAAATAGCTAAAGGCAAATGGCTTGAGGAGCTTCCTGGAGTGCTATAGGTGTACAGAACAACGGCTAAATCGAGCACAGGAGAAACTCCTATTTCCCTTGTGTACGGAGCAGAAGCCTTAATCCCAATAGAAGTAGGGAGCCTACCTTGAGGTATTTCCTGGCAAGTGAAGAGACAAACAATGAAGCAATGTTAGTCAACTTGGAGCTACTTGATGAGCACATGGACTTGGCGCATATAAGAATGGCAGCTCAAAAGTAGAGAATAGAAAGATATTATAACTAAAGGGCCAAACTCCGTTACTTCAAAGTGGGAGACTTGGTTATATGGAAAGTAACTCAAAACACTCGGGACCTCAACACAGGGAAGCTAGGTCCAACATAGGAAGGCCCATACCGGGTTTCAGCTATCACTGGGAAAGGTTCATACGAGTTGGAAAATCGGGATGGAGAAAAGTTGCCAAGCAGCTGGAATGTGGCTCGCTCAAGAGATATTATTTCTGATAAACATCACCTATACTAAAAGTATGTGTTGCACTATTTTTCCCTTCGTCCAGTTTTTGTCCCAATTGTATTTTTCTAGCAAGGTTTTTTAACGAGGCAGCAACGGAAAACATACTACAAAGAAGATCTCAACAGCAGCAATAAGACCTTTAATAGCAAGGTACACAAGCAAAGATCCACTCCAGAGTAGTTAGGTAATCTTTGGCTCGATAGCAAAATTCCTACTGGAAAGTTAAGTTTGCTATCGAACAAAGGTTACCTGACCGTTCACAAGTGCAAGCCACTAGGGAATTGTTAGATAGTCTTTGGCTCGATAGCATAAATCCTAAGGGGAAGTGAAGTGTGTTACTGAACTGAAGACTGTCTAGCAATTCATTGGTGAAATCATCAAAGATGTTAAACTTCTAGTGTTCCAATTCGCATTTGAACACTGGGGGAATTATAGGAGGATACAACAACAATGATTGCCACGTCGAACGAAAAACGAAAATCGGAAACATAGTTCTATCACTGGAACCGCGGATATGCAGCTAGCCCCGTAGAAACAAGTTGTACAAGTTAGCCACAAGAAATGGCAATTTCTCTTTAGCACAACGAATGCTTATGTACTTTTTAAAAGTGCAAGGAATAAAGTAAAATCCTTTTATTTCTATCTTGTTCTTGTCTGAGCGATGAATTAATTTTGCCATTTGTAAGTTAAACAAGTACTTCAAATGCTAGTGCCGTAATGAACAAGATACATCCTCTTCAAGAGCACAATAGACATAAAAGGGTCCTCTCTTATGAAAACCCTCACGTTAAAGGGTTGATTTTGGAAGAACTTATGCCTGGAATCCAAATGCCTTCGGGGAAAAATACACCCGAGGCCCTGCACAAAAAGACACAAAAAGCAAATTTGCGCAAAATACTTAAATGAAAAAAGACACAAAAATCAAACTTGCGCAAAACACTTAAGCAAGAAAGAACATAAAGATGAAAACTTGCATAAAGGTTCAAACAAAAGAATGCAGAAAGACTCATTCAATACTTGAGCAAAAAATATTTTTATTCACAATAAAAGTTCCAAAATGGCACAGGTACAAAAGTTAGAAAAAGAAATAAAAAGCTAAACTGTTGCATCTCTGTAACCCGTAGGAAGAGTAAAGTCTGCGCCCCCAGAGGAAGTGGGTAGATCCGCAGCCGGTTCGATATCTTGGCCTTCATCATTTTGGCTCTCAACATCATCACCTTCCGGTTCCTCTCCAGTTCCCAAGAACTCAGAATCGGAACCAAAAGAATTGGTCGCATCAGGCATGGCCGAAAGGCCTCTTTTTGCGGCTAAACTCCAACTCAAGGGCCTTAGCAATTTTGGCGTCAAAATATATGACACCTGCTTTGGCCTCTTCCAAGGGTTTTCTCCTCATACTATACATGGAATGTGTTTTTTCAACAATGAGGGAAGTCGCTCGACGCTGCAGTTTTTCTTTAAGTTGGTCAACCTCGGCAGAAGGATTCTCTCACATGGACCTTACGGATCGGAGGCTAACATCGAGAGCACATACAATAGAGCTGAAAAGTTTGTTATGCTCGTTGGTCCTCTTATACTTCTCCTCCAACTAGGCATATTTCTCCTAGGCAGTAGCAAGCTCTTCAGTTGTGGAGTTCAAGGCCGCCTCCAAATTATTTAACCTTTCAGTGGAGGCAGCCTCACAATCGGATGCAGCAAGAACAACACTATGGACTTTAGCCCATTTAGCCTTAGCCTCTTCAAATTGAACTATCAACGAGGTGATTAAGGGTCTCTACTTCTCGCTCACTTTGCTACTAATGAGCCTCCAACTCAACAGCCTCAGCGGCTTTGGCTTCCAGTTCTGAGAGGCAAGCAATAGTTTGATTCTGCTTGGCCAAAAGTTGATCCCACTCAGAGGTTAGTTCCTTCTTTTCCCGAATCAACCTTTGGAGGCCCTCAGAAGCAAGGAAATTGGCCTGCGAAACAAGAAAGGCAAAATCAAAAATAATATTAAATCAAAGATAGGATAAATGACAAAGGAAATGAAGAATATACCGTTGCGGCGTTGTACATAGCATTGTTCAACAGACACTCTCCTGAGAGAGCCTGTATCTTTTTCCTATCTTTTTCTGAAGCCAGCTTTAGATAGTTTGCAAGTTCCACCGGCTAGGACAGCAGATTGCATTTGGTAGAGACCTAGAGAGTGACACTCCTCCTCCTTTGCTGATTTTCTGAGGGGGCATCATAATTTTGCCCCAAATTTCTATGAACTGGGACTGGGGAAGAGGAACATCTTCTTCCGGACAGATGCGGCCGATGGAGATGATGTAGCGGTTGCTGGTAGAAGAACGGGTGAAAAATATGATGAAGCTGATGGCATTGAAGGGTGAGAAAAAGTTGTGGCAAATGCAGTGTTGGTTACTAGTTGCTCATCAACCGAAGACGGCAGAGGCCCGGTACTCAACCTCACGGTATCAGGCGCAGCGACTGGGATCAAGCAACGAGAGTTGGCATTTTCTACCATTTCAAACTCCCCCCAAAGTGCCGAGACATCGCCCTCGGTTGGTGTAACGAACACAGTAGGTTGAGCATTTTGTTGAGTTGATAAGGATCGTCGTCTTCTATGTAGAGAAACTCCCTCAGAACTAGCTTCTCCATCACCGTCGATCATCACAATGTATATGGTCAGCCCAGGCAGAGGGCTCGTCACAATGACTTTCAGAGACAACTTGGGGACGACATTCTTCGCCCTCTTATTCTTTCCCCCGGTTGCGGAGGAACGCCTTCTTTTTGGTTGCTTGTTCTCCGGCCAGGGACTCAGTGAAGAAACACTTGTACCCGAAGTAGGCCCGGAGACACCTATTCGAGTAAGCACCTTCTGAAGCAGCCCTACTGCATCAGTAGAATCATCCAAAACATCCTCCTCGGGGATGACAACCTAGCCCAGGGGTAGACCTTAATTCAGTAAAAAGGGGAAAATTAATCAATCTTCTCCTCAAATAGAAAGAAAACATGAGATGAGTCTAAGTTACCATGATTTTTGGCTTTCCACCCGTATTTGAGGGCCAGTTCTTTCCATATGGGGGTGTCAGGCATAGTGACGTCTAAAAATCTTTGGACCTACTGGTCCAAACCTTCAACCCTAGGTGGAACCCATTGAGTTGATGAAACAGACAAAGGAAGGAGGATCAATACGGATATGAGGAAATTTCTAATAAAGGAAATATTAAACAAGGAGCTTACGAGTGCGGTTCCATGATCCCAGGAAAGATGTGGTCATTGTTGGACTGATATCATCGGTGAAAACTGCAACGAACCGTTCCACTCTCCCACGGTCGTTATCATCATCCATGCTAGATAGAAGAGAATGATAGCCGCATTTGCTGAAATTTATCATTCCCCCACGGAAGATTTTGGGGGAATATAGGTTCATCACATAAGCTAAGGATAGCTCATCTCCCGTCTCCTGGAACAACCATCGAAGACAAGCAATCGTCCTCCACACAGAAGGACTTACTTGCGCCAAACACACCTGGTAGCAGAAGCAGAACTCCGCAATAACGGAGTCAAGCTCCCCACTCAAAGAAAATGCTCCCAAAGTAAAGAGATACATGTAAAAAATATGTAAAACCCTGCTTGAGTAGGGTTACTCGCTCTATTAGATCAGGAGCAATAATGTCCAAATCTTGGTAGCGGCAATCTTCCTTCACAGCAGAAATACTGGAATGACATATAAAAGAAGGGTATCTGTCAATGGCCCACATACGAGGGTTAGTAGAAGTAAACTTCTCATCGAAGTCTTTGGTGGTAACCAGGCTCTTTAGGACAATGGTGCTCACTGTAGGGGGAGCGGCATCGTCAGCTTTGCCTTTGTTCTTTGAAGAACCGTGCTTTCTTGAAGAAGAGGCCATTTCTCAGAAAAGGTTTTTTCTTAAAAAAGGAAGTTGAAGAAAGGTTGAAGTCGAAAGATGAGTCGTGTAAAGAAAGTATTAGAAAATTCGGAGTATTATGAAGTGTAAATTAAAAAAGTTGATGCGTATAAGTAAAGGTTTGGGCTAAACTCGTGGCCATAATCACCTCGATAGCCGGGAAAAGTTATATTGAATCATGGGATGACGCGTGTTTGGAGCATTAAATATGGATAGACATGTATCTAATCAACTGTCAGAAGGTTCTCAAAGGAGGTCAGTGAAATTCCCGCCAAAAGAAACGTTTCTACCAACTTCCCGGTGACACAAAGTTATGTCACCAGAAAGTAGGGGGACTATCTATATAGATAAAATATGTTATGCTAAGTAATTGCATAAGAGAGTGACACGTGAAACCGAAGGCAGAGGATAGCGAAGGCCGAAGACAACTGTTCCATTTATTACCGGAAGGAATGATGCTCATAAAGATACAATAAATGCCTACCACCCGGTAGCATTTAATGGAGAATATTTTACAGCATTTAATACACTACCCATTACAAAGAATTTTCCACTCATGCCCACCATCATACGTTCTTCAATGACCCTCATAATTAACATTAAAGAAGGGCATGATCCTAGGACTTTATTTCCTAGGTGAAACTTTAAACAGTGAGCTCTGTTATCATTGTAAGAGAAGGAATTTTCTGGCAAACTTATGTTATAATCTACTCAAAACTTTATACAATCTTACCTTCTTACTTTTTGTCACGACCCAAATCGATGAGCCGCGATGGACACCCGGTACCTTACTCAATCGAGTACCAACATAACATATCTTTCATGTCACACTATCATAGACAACTGAGCCGGAAGGCTGCAATGAGATAAGAAGAATACTACATGTGATACCAACTTATGCATAAGACATACGAGCCTATAAGGCCAAAATAACCACTCGTACACTGAACATAGGCCGATAAGGCCAACAATCTTTTATGTACATGACATCTGTCTACAAGCCTCTAAGAATACATAATTTTCATAAATGTCGGGACAAAGTCCCGCCATACCAAACAATATACATATAAATCATACTAACCAAACAAGCAACTCCGAAGCAAATGAAGCGCACCAACATCTTCCGCTGAGCTGATAGCCTACTTGGAGGGCTCTCGACCTGTCTATCAGGACCTGCAGACATGAAACGCAGCATCCCTGGGCGAAAGGGACGTCAGTACAAATAATGTACCGAATATGTAAGGAATGAAAATCAATAAATAATAGACATGAGAAAAACATGGAGTAAAAGACTCGACATGTGCATTTGCATAACTCTGTGAATCATTTCATTTTTTATAATGTCATGCATATGTGTATAAATGTTAGACCATGCATGGGTATATGTGTTCATAACATCATCAAGGCTCTGAGGGCATCCCATCATATCATCTCGGCCACTGTGAGCAAATCATCAACATATACTAGTTGATTAGGTGGTGGTGCGTATATAACACCGTAACCTTTTTCAAATATCTCATATACATACATACATACATACATACATACATACATACATACATATATATATATATATACGTGTATATAATGCTATATGGTCATGGATCAATGTACACGAATGCAATGCATGAGAAGTACGTCAATAAAATCTCCTGGAATGTCATAAGAATGCCTTTGAGTAATATCATGAAGTAAACTTTTTTCAACTTACGTATTTTTCTGAGACCCATGAACAGATGATAGAATAATATGACACATGGAGAATCAAGAACATAAGCATCTCTCGCATTTCTATGAATATAGTCATTTATGGAAATTGCGCATTTGCTCGTTTCATTTGTGTCGTATAGATCATGCCAAAAGAAAGAAGAGATAGCCTTAACATATCTGGAGTAGGGAAAAATTCGTATGATTATTCTTGAGAAGGATTACACTGTATTCCCTTAAAATTGCAAAATCCCGATGTTATTACGCAGTGCAATTTCGCACGAATTTCAAAACTCCCTCGCCTTCGTTCCTTGCTTTGTCTTTCTGTATGCTATATCATATTTTCCTAATAGAAATTCTACAGCCTTTTCTTGATCTTCAAATTTAGTAGACATATGTATTTTGCGTATTGAACAATTACACCATTAACGTCCTTGTGTAATTTTGCGGCTTAAATTCTATGCCTTTGTAGTATTGTTTAACCTTTGTCAAAGTGAATTTTGATCTTTCTTGAAGATGATATAGAGATGACTCACATTTTCTACCTTTTACGTGTAAAATGGCTAAGGAATGATGTCCAAGTGCCTATTAATTATATTGTCCAAAGGCAAGAGTCATGTAACTCTTTCCTTACTTGCTGCCACAGGGGGAGTTAGTTCTTATCCATAATTATCCATCTAGCTTCTTAATTAATTTGGTAATTTCCCACTAATCTAATAATTAATCAATTATTCATATAATTAAGAATTATCTCAAAGTACATAAAATACTATTCACTTTTAACACACTTTGTATATCTTATTATCATGGTTATATAGTACCTTGTATGACACTAGTTCATAAATACCGGGTATTATAGCTCGGATCGTATTTTATCCCACATGTCAAACTTGGACGAAAATTCATTTTCTTTGACTTGCTTCCCCTCTCACCTTCACGAATTTACCCATCACTTGTTTGAAATAGCATAACCCTTATAATCTCCAAATAGTATTTTTCTTGGACTGATGTCAATTACCTTACGACAAATTCAATGTACAATACTACAGGGTGCAACATCGTCGTAATTTAATACTGTGAAGCATAACATCATCGTAATGTAATACTGCAAGGCGTAACATCATCGTAATATAATACTGTAGGACATAACATTATCGCAATATAATACTGCGAGACGTAATATCGATGTAATATTGCAGGGCATAACACTTTTCAATTTCATTATTGTTGTGCCCGGAAGCCTTGCTCCCAGAATCCCCGATTTTGCTATTTCATCTTCATCTCAATGCTAAGTATTGCATATTTCTTCAATTCTTTTATTATTTCAAGATCGAATTAATTCACTTGTCTAGAAACTACGTATAAATTCAACTGTACCATTTTATGGACAAACACTTTTATCTTCATGTCACTTGCTCCAACTAACACTTGTACATTATTGCTAATATTTATTGCTCAATAAATTCACCAAACACTATTCAATGTGCTAATATTATTAATCTTTAGTATATATTTTTCTCGAGAAATATATTTCATTCACCTACCAAATAGTCATGTTGTCTGATCACCTCCCCAATACTTCTTAGGTTACCTTCTATCTCTTCTCATACTCGTTATAGTCAACCGCTCACACCTCCTTACTGGGGTATCTGGGCTTCTCCTCCGTACGTGCCCGAATCTTCTGAGACTCGCTTCTCGCATCTTGTCATTCATATGAGCCACATCTACCTTCTCCCAAATATCTTTATTTCTAATCTTATCCATCCTAATGTGCCCTATCAATTTTTTACACGAATAGACAATTTTTACCAGGGTCTAGGCGGTTGTTGTGGACGCAAAATCTTAAAAACAGCCTCCTAGTTAGGCAAAGCAAACTAACCCGAGTAAAGTAAAATTAATAGAGCCATTTGTTCATTATCTCTTTAGTCCAACTATATAAATCAGAGTTTTGTTAGGTAAATAGACCAGGATTTATTAATTATCGCGGGTATTTTTTGGTTAATATGAAAATCTTAAATCTATATATCCTTCGAGTTAAATAAAACATTTGTTGTGTAAAGTGAAGATAATATACTAAAAACAGACTTTTATAGTATATTTTCTCAACACTGCAACATGTGAGTTAGCTCTACTTTCGAGGTCAGTTTTCATACTAAGAGCCCGTTGGGCTTAGCTGATTTAGAGTAGCTGATAAGCATTAGGGGCTGAAAAGCACTTTCAAGTGCTGAAGCTGATTTAAAAATAAGTAATTACGTATTTGAATAAAAGTGCTGGAATTAATAATATGCAGCTGGAGAACTGGGTATACGAAGAGTTTTGTTTTAAAAAAAAAGTATTTTAGGGATATAATAGTAAATATTCTGGTCAAACATAAAGTGCTTATAAACTTAAATTTGATAAGTTGTGGGAGACCAACTTATGGCTTTTGGCCTATTTTTAGCTTATAAGCACTTAACTTATAAGCAATTTTAATTTTACCAAACACGTAGATAAGCCAAAAAATGCTTATAAGCCAGTTTGACCAGCTTATAAGCTTAGCCAAACACCCTTAAAAAACAAATTGGCGGAACTGATTAGTCAATTGAAAAGTCCGTATTGTTTTTGGACATATTCAAAGACTCGAGTTTATCATATTCCAGAATATAGACCGTTTGGTCAAGCTGCAAAAATCAGCTTATTTTGAGAAGTGCTTTTTTTCAAAAGTGCTTTTCTCAAAAGTACTTTTGGTGAGAAACAGTTTGTGTTTGACTAATTAGTTTGAAAAGCACTTCTGAGCAGCAATTAGTGTTTGGCCAAGCTTTAAAAAACTGCTTCTAAGTGTATTTTCTCAAAAGTACTTCTCAAAAGAGTGCTTTTGGAGAGAAGCTACTTTTTTTTGCTTCTGCTTCTCCTCAAAAGCACTTTTTTCCTTCCAGAAACTTGGCCAAACACCTCAATTTTTGGCCAAAACTGCTTTTGGCCAAAAAAAAGCACTTTTGACCAAAAAAAAGCATTTTTGGCCAAAAATAAGCTTGGCCAAACAGGCTATTAACTGCTTGATCATTGATCATCCCAAATCGATCATAAAAATGGCATACAAAAGGCACATAAATTATAAAAATGAATTGACACACTATTATATAATACTCCTAGTAATTACTTGGAGTACGAGAGATTGGCCCCGGGGGACCTGAGGAGAGAGGTAGAGACAGGCAGAATAAGTATTGGGGAGATGTGATTAGGCCGGATATAACATTGTTTCAGCTTACTGATGACATGATCATGGATAAGAAGGTATGGAGGTTGAGAATAAAGGTAAAACGTTATGATAGGTAGCCGAGCGTTGTCTTGTTTGTGTATTGTCGTATCCCTTAACTTCTGTTATTACTTGTTGTTGCTTTCATTTCAATTTTCTGATTACAGTACTACTATTGGTTTTTTTTTTGCTTCAATTTTCCGATTGGTATGCTTGTTGTTGTCCTTCTTTTACCTTTCCCAAGTCGGGGGTCTACCGGAAATAACTTCTCCGCTTTCTTGAAGGTAGGGGTAAGGTCTGCGTATACTCTATCCTTCCTGGACCCCACTAATAAAATTACACTGAATTGTTACTATTGTTGTTGTTGTGGTAATAATTACTTGGATTATTATGGGATATACTTGATTCATCGTACTAAAGATATGTTATTCAATTTAAAATATGGTTTACAATAATTACTAGTGTAATATATTCTTATATTCTAATTGATGTACAGCTGGCCCATAAATATATTATTCCCAACTTATCCTCAAGTAACAGTTATACTAATAATTAGTCATATTTGGCAGGTAGAAACAAACGTTTATCATGGAGGACAAAATATACTTCCAATTACCAAATAGGACAAAATAACCAGAAAAGTAAGTCATATTATTATCTTTGATGAAAATTAATTTAAAATATTTTGAAAAATGTTATGTCATCTCCACCATCAACATATACTGCAACTAAGGTGACCTTTGAATCTGCCTTTTTGAAAAATAAAGAATAGTCGTTGAGTGAATTAGTGTATTCTTTAAAATTGAGAGCTGCTACAAGTTTGGCGTACCATGCCGTGAAGCATGTTTCAATCCATATAAAGATTTTTTTAACCTGCACACAAGGTTAGAACTAGGACTAGACATACCGGCTGGGAAGTTTCTTGTAAATCACTGTGAAGGAAAGCATTATTTACATCTAATTGAAACAAAGGCCATCCCTTTTTAACTGCAATAGCCATGAGCCATCTGACTGTAGTCATCTTAACTACAGGGAAAAAAGTCTCTGTAAAATCAATTCCCTCTCTTTGTATGTCACCCCTTATTACTAGTCTAGCTTTGAATCTCTCGACACTTTCATCAGACTTATATTTTACCTTATAAACCTATTTGGAAGGCAAAACCTTCATTCCCTTAGGTAACTTCACAAGCTCCCAGGTTTTGTTAGCCTTCAATGCTTCAAATTCTTTAGTCATTGCTTCCTGCCATGCAGGATGTAAAACTACCTGGGAATAAGTTGTAGGTTCTGAAATATGGGAGACTGATTTTAAAAGGTGTTGATTTGTGCTGAAAAAGACAAAACAAAAATTCAAGAGATGCTGAAAAAACAACTAGAGGTTAGGTTAGTCAAATAAACTGAATTACACGCATAATCTGCCAAATAAGTTGGTGTTTTATGTTCTCTAAGTGATTTCCTGATTGCTCGATGATTTGATAATGAAAGGAATGGGAGACAATGTAGAGTATCTTGCTGAAGAAGAATCTGGAATAAATGTGTGTTTAGAAAGGGAAGAAGAAGAATTGGTAGATGTATGGCAAGTAGTAGGTGAACCAAGACTACTAGATGAATGTAAAACAGGTGATTGGCTGTGTGAAGAAGAACTAGTAGAGTAGATTAAATTATTTGTAGGATTGGAGGAAAAAGAAGGTAGAGTATACATTTGATCAGGAACTGGAAAAGTTGTCTGAATAAGTGAGGATTTTGAGAAAGGAAAAACACTTTCATAAAATTTGACATCCCTTGAAACAAACAACTTCATAGAAGATAGATCTAAAAGCTTGTAACCCTTCTTCCCAAAGGGGTGTCCCATAAAAAAGCATTTTACAGCTCTTGGATCAAATTTGGATCTGTGTAAAGACAAAGTTGAAGCATAACAAAGGCAACCAAAAGATCTTAAAAATTCTAAGAAAAGTTTCTTTCCAAAAAGAAGTACATAAGGTGATTTAGAATTCAAAACTTGGACGGAAATCTATTTATAAGAAAAGTGGCAGTGAACAAACACTTACCCCAATAGGTGATAGGAATATGATACTTAAAAAGTAAAGCTCTACTTGTTTCCAATAAGTGTTTGTGTTTACGCTCTACAATACTATTTTATTGGGGCGTGGCAATGCAAGTGGTTTGATGTAAAATCCCTTTGGAAGAAAAATATTCTGATGTAGAGTTACTGCTACCAAACTCCATGGCATTGTCTGATCTCACAATTTTTACTTTTCTGTTGAATTGTCTCTCAATTATGGAAAGAAAGGCATTACTTTTTGTTTTAAATAGGTAAGTCCAGGTCCATCTACTAAAATCATCAACTATGGTAAGAAAATATTTATAACAATCAAGAGTTGGAACCTTATAAAGTCCCCATGTGTCAATGTAAATAAGATAAAAAATGAAAGTAGTGGAAATAGTACTAGAATGAAATGGCAATTTGGTCTGCCTTGCTTTAGGACACACATCACATGGTAGATCAAATCTGGATAAGGAATGAGACTGAAACTTAGATAAATGTTGCATACTAGAAAGTGGCATATACCCCAAACATTTGTGCCATAGGCTTACATTGCTAGGTAATTGAACTGAATATGAAATTGAAGTAGAAACATTCTTTTGACTAAAACTATTACAAGCTGAGACAGAAGGATAAACAGGCTGGTGATTAATCTTGAAACTAGTAGAGACGGACTTTGAATTGAGTAGATAAAGACCTTCAAGAATTTTACCATTTACCACTGGCCTCTTCGTTGAAGGGCCCTGCAAAATAGCACCAAAAGAAATGAATAACATGAGATAATTTAAGTGTTTTGCGAGTTTATGAACAGAGATTAGATTGAAATTGAAATCAGGCACATAAAGAACATTTTTAATAGTTAAATCTGGCAGAATGTGTACACTTCCTATTTGACTAACCTGTACTTTATGAGAATTAGTTTAACATATAAGGGAAAAGGTAGGGTAGTAATATTGATTAGAGCAGAGAAATTAGAGGTCATATGTTCAGGAGCCCCTGAATCATTGATCCAGCTCTTAGGATAAACGAAAGAGAAATAAGAGAGTGCATAAAGTGAAGGGTTTGAAGAGGGCAGTAGTATACCTGCACAATTAGCAGAAGCAACAGCCTCAGTCATTTGCTCACCTTGTTGTCCAACTTTTACCTGTTGGAGCAAATGATAGAGCTGAGAAAATTATTCTTGTGTATGGTATTTCCTGCTGAATTTTCCTCTCCCCTATGGACTGTTTGGACTGCACTTCCTGTTCCAATTGCAGCATTAGTATGAGCAACTCCTTAATATTTTTTAGACTTAGTGAATTTAAAATCTGGGGGGAAGCCAACAATTCTGTAACACTTATCAATTGTATGCCCTAATTTTTTGCAATAGTTGAAAAACATATTAGACTTATTTGCATTGAGAGTTCCTTTGAACTTTCCTTCTCTATTTTTCTGACTGTGAAACTGTTGTTGTGATGCCATAAAAGCAGATTCTACAGAATGCACCCCAATATAGATCTCCCTTTGTGTTTCATCTTGAATCAAAAGGGAGTAGGCCTGATTTACAGTTGGAAGGGAAGACAACATCAGAATGCTACTTCTTAGTGCACCATATGTCTCATTGAGCCCTATCAAGAATTGGATAAGCCTACCATCCTGAAGAGGTTTCAAAGTTTTTGCCTTACCACCACAAGTGCAATCACAAGAGTAGTGTACACATGTTGTGTCCAGCTCATCCCAGATCTTTTTCATCTTTGTGTAGTAGCTAGCCATGTCAGAACTTCCTTGAATCATCTCACTTAACTCTTTCTGCAACCGATACAATTGTGCACCATTACATTGACCAAACCTTGCTTCCAGCTCAGTCCAGATATCCATAGCAGTCTTTGAGTATAATACACTATCTACTATGTCTTTTGAAAGAGAGTTAAGGAGCGAGGAAATGACCATGTCATTACACCTATTCCATGCCTTGAAAGAAGGAGAGTTTGAATCTGGTTCTTTGATGCTTCCATCAATGAAACCTATTTTGTTTATAGCTGAAAGAGCAATCACTATGGCTCTTCTCCAATCTCCATAGCTTTTTCTACCAAAAATAGAGTTAACAAAAACTATTCCAGGAGAATCTGAAGGATGGAGATAAAAAGGATGTGAAGAATCAGTAAGAACTGTGTTACCAGTTCGAGTAAAAGTGTTTCCTCTGTCAACAGTAGTGCTTCCATCATCTGATGAAGGTGCCATTGGATGTAGCTCAAAGAAAACAGTAAAGAAAGAAAGATTGAAGAAGAAGAAAACTTGAAAGAGAAGAAAATTCAGCAAGTTGTTCCTTGCTCTGATATGGAAATTCTCTTTTTCATTTTTTATCATTTGAATCTGTACATTGTTCCTTTATATACAAGTATGTGTAGAAAAGAATAAAAGGTAAATACAACTATGTATTTACACTTGTCTTATTCTAAGAGGCTATGTCCTAACAACCTTTTGTCCTATGTAAAAAGGTCAGATATGCACAATACTAGATAATATCTACAACTGGATTATTGAACATTCTGGAAGCATTGAGTAAAGTTCCAGCTGTGTCAAGAATCCTATATTGAAGTGGATCGAATAACCTTCTTATATTAGGCAGTCCATTCTTCTTTCTACATTAGGCCTGGATATCAAACTTTGTATATTGGCCCATTAATTTATTTGACCCGACAGACTTTATCATAAAATATTTGGGTTTTGTACTCTTCGATATATCCGATATACTTTGTATCTTCGTCTTCAATTCCTCTTTGTCTGGAGTAAGGTTTTCGATTCCAACACTTCCAACAATTTGTGATAGATTTAAATGCTTTAATAGTAGTATTGAAGGTTTGGTGAAAATAATCTAGAATCCATCATTATTGGGATATCAAAAAAAGCTTGAAAATTCAATTGGATCTTCTTAATTATTGGGTTATTGAACTCAATTTGTTGCTCGATTATTTTCGGCTAGTTGTTTAGGTAGTGTGGTTAAATTTTGGTGTTGTTGGAAATTTTCCCACAAACAACCATGGTGGTAGCAACAATGATGTTTAAGATAGAAAATGGAAAGATGAGGAAGATGAGTTTTAATTTTAATTTCTAATATTTTTTTCCTTTTTAAAGTTAATGACACGTGTCACGACCCTATTAGAGCGTGACTTTCACGTTATCTAAAAAATTGGCCAAGCACAAAAGTGATGTGTCTTAGACACATTTTTGAAAGATTGAATGGGTAAAAAGTTTCCCGTAAAAGATAAGTGTGTAACAGGGATTTCGCTGTAAGGTTGATGGATAAACTATGTATTATGCCTAAAATTAATAGAGCCATTTGTTCATTATCTCTTTAGTCCTACTGTATAAATCAGAATTTTGTTAGGTAAAGGTGGACCAGGATTTAATTAACGCGGGTATTTTTTGGTTAATAAAATGAAAATCTTAAGTCTAAATATCCGTCGAGTTAAATAAAACATTTGTTGTGTAAAGTGAAGATAACATACTAAAAACAGACTTTTATAGTACTATATTTTCTCAACACTGCAACATATGAGTTGGCTCTACTTCGAGGTCAGTTATCATATTAAAAAAAATTTGGCGAAATTGATTAGTCAATTGAAAAGTCTGTATTGTTTTGTCATATTCAAAGACTCGAGTTTATCATATTCAAAGACTTGACGATGTTTGACAATTGGGATTATTATAAAATGGCATACAAAAGATACATAAATTATAAAAATGAATTTACACTCTAGTATATAATACTCCTAGTAATTACTTGGAGTGCGAGAGGTTGGCCCTGAAGGGCCGGAGGAGAGGTAGAGGTATGCCGGATAAGCATTGGAGAAAGGTCATTATGCAAGATATGACGTTGTTCCAGTCATGGATAGGAATATATGGATATTGAGAATAAAGGTAAATAGTTAGGATGGGTAGCCAAGCGTTGTCCAGTCTGTGTTTTGTTGTATCCCTTAACTTCTGTTATTACTTGTTGTTGTTTTCGTTTCGGCTTTTTGATTAAGTACCTACGGTTAGTTTTGTGTTTTCGTTTCGATTTTTCAATTGGTATGCTTGGTTGTTGTCCTTCTTTTATCTTTCTTGAGCCAAAGGTCTACAAGTCTCTCTGCCTTCTTAAAAGTAGGGTAAGGTCTGCCTACACTCTACCCTTTCCGACCCACTAGTAGGATTACACAGGGTGGTTGTTGTTATTGTAGTAATTACTTGGATTATTATAGGATATACTTGATTCATCGTACTTAAAGATATATTATTTAATTTAAAATATGTTTACTTTAATGACTAGTGTAATATATTCTTATATTCTAAATTGGTGTACAGCTGGTCCATAAAATATATTATTCCCAACTTATCCTCAAGTAACAGTTATACTAATAATTACTCATATTTGGCAGGTAGAAACAAACGTTTATCATATGGAGGACAAAATATACTTTCAATTACCAAATAGGACAAAATAACCAGAAAAGTAAGTCATAATATTATCTTTGATGAAAAATAATTTAAAATATTTTGAAAAATGTCATTCACGAGTAACATATTTTCTACCCACTATTAAATATTATACTTGCCAACTTCCAAAATTTACAGCTAGTCAGTTGACGAATCATTTACTATTTCAAGACAAAATTATGTTTTTCTAAAATTGTGAAATAATTCTTTAATTTATTAATGTGTCACCCTTGCTCCACACAGTATCCCCTAAAACTTTCTCTTTAAGTAATAAATTAAATTACCCCTAAATTCCCTACCATTTTAATTATCCTACAAAAAGAAATATGACTATTTAGGAATATATTCAACTTATTTACAATTCTTCTATTCACTAAATCTTAATAAGATTTCACAAGTCTCTCATTACTTAATTTTTGAATTTTTAACAAATATATTTGTCGATGAACTAGTTGATTTGTCGCAATTCTCGAATAAGACGTTTATTCTATTTTTTTGGTTAATGGTATAATTACTTAGCTTGCAAGACTATTTGTTTTTAGCAATACTTGATACTACGATTTTTAAGTTAGTATTGAAGGATCTCGAAATACTAATGCATAACAAGCACTTTAAAATAATTGTTTAAATATTCTATAGAATAAATTTTTACGCAAATTATATAATATAAAACTTGATTTCCAAGCAACTGCTTAAAGTACCGCTCAAATCCATAATATCTCCTTCTCAAATGAGGTCCCACTAAGAAATTTGTTTTTTTTTTTTGCTAATAAGAAATTTGGTTATTTCAAGTAATATATTCAACTAAAATCAGATTCTTTTAACAACTACCATTTTAGTAGATTTCATAAATCTTTTAATTTTAAATTTTCTACTTCGTACAAAAATATAAAGTCTTCTCACTTCCGATCTCAACCATTAATTATCTACTTACCCTTATCAGCAGATATACGACGAATCTAACATTTATCCTACATATTTTATTACGGCTATAAAAAAATCATATCGATCAATAGATCTTGAGATACTAATCCATAATAACAACTTTCAAATATCATCTATGATTCATCGCTATTTTTATATAAGACAAAATATTAGTTCGTTAAGTCGTTTCATTTCAGATCTTGACCGTTAATTACCTACTTACCTTATCCACAAATATACCGCTAAGATAACACATGTTCTTTTCATTTTATAATGACTATAAAAACAATTTGTTCAGGCTCATCAACGGATCACGAGATACTAATCTGTAACAACAATTTTCAAATATCTTTATCAGTTCCTAAATCAACAGATACTAATTCATAATATTAGGCTTTCAAACAAAAACTGTCTCATTTTCTTAAAAAAGAAAAAAGAAAAAAAGAAAAACAAGAAAGAAAAAAAAAAGCAATAATTCCAAAATCCAAACATGTATTTTGGAAAAAATAAAATAAATAAAATCCAAACATGTGTAAAATATAAAAAAGAACCTTCTCCCTTTACTCATACTTTTCCTTTTCCAATTCCACCATTTAAAACCCTCTTTCTTCTTCCAAAAAAATCCTAAACAGCTTCTTTCGCTGTTACTATTTCTCTCTGTTGTTTGATACCTCTGACTCTGTTCCCATATATACAGAACTACTTGCCGTCGCTTTCTTCCGAACCCCCAAAACACACACACACACACACAGAGTCGAGCAGTTTTTATCACTCTGTTTTTGCTGACTTTTTTCGGGAAAACCCTTTTTGTTTTTACCAATGCAAAGACGAATTTCGCCTTCACCGGCGGTGACCCAACCCCGATATGGGTTTCACCGGAATCAGCCTATGCGTTACCGGTTCGACCGGCCACCGGAAAAACCGATACAAAAACCGCCCAATTTCATAGTCCAACTCTGTTCAACTCACAGGGTTCTCACCAGGCCACAACTAAACTCTCTAATTTCAAAATTACCATTCACTCCTCAAAACTCCTTTGTGTTTTCCTCCGGTTTCGTCGTCGGAACCCTACTGTACGAGCAGTGGAACCAGGCGTTAGACGTGACGGTTGAATTATGGAAGCTAAAGTTAAAAAGTGAGCATTTTTATATCCCGTTTGTTAAAGAAAATATTGAGGTTTCATCTGATAAAGAGGAGTTGAATAATAGTTTAAAGGGTGTTTTTTTAGACCATTTGTATGGGATTCTTGATGGGGTTTTAGTGCAAAAATGGGAGCAAAAGTTGGGTTTTTTAATGAATGAAATTGATGGGGTTTCAAGTTTGTTAAGGAAACATAATAGGATTGGAGTTTATAGTGATTTGTGTAAGAAAAAGAAGGGTCTTGAAGCTGAGAGGGATTTGATTAAATTAAGGATTGATGAGTTTAAGAATGGGATTAAATGTATTATTCAATATTTAGAGGAGGAGGAAAAGGGATTTGTTGAGAACGAGGAGGGATTTAGGGTGTTAAAATTTGGCGGGGAAGAATTTGATTGGGATAGAATTCATTGTTTGATGATGAGAGAATGTAGAAGGCTTGATGATGGCTTGCCTATTTTTGCTTTCAGGCAGCAGATTCTTAAGCAAATTCATTGCCAACAGGTAACTATCTGTTAGATTTTTGTTACTCCGTCCATTTTAATTTGTGTGAACCTATTTGATTAGCTACTAAGATAAGAAAGGAAGGATGATTTTTGAAACTCGCGGTTTAAACATGTAATATTTTTGTGTTTCTAACTTGTTGTCTTAAACAATGACATGCTATAACATGCTTTAAAAATTTCTCGTTGAGGGTAAAATGGGAAATTTTAGTGAAATTGTTTCCAACTTTATAAAGAGATCTTTGGAATAGACGAAAAAGGAAATAGGGCCACATAAATTTGAATGAAGTGATCTTTTACTGTTTAAAAAAGGTTGTTTTCCCTCCATAAATCCATCGCGCCACGGGAGCAAATTTACCCTTAAGTCAAGGCTTTTAAGCATGTACGATGCATATCGACATCAAGATAAGCATACTGAGATGTACGCATGGGTACGAAACATGTAATATTTTTGTGTTTCTAACTTGTTGTCTTAAACAATGACATGCTATAACATGCTTTAAAAATTTCTCGTTGAGGGTAAAATGGGAAATTTTAGTGAAATTGTTTCCAACTTTATAAAGAGATCTTTGGAATAGACGAAAAAGGAAATAGGGCCACATAAATTTGAATGAAGTGATCTTTTACTGTTTAAAAAAGGTTGTTTTCCGGCCATAAATCCATTGCGCCACGGGAGCAAATTTACCCTTAAGTCAAGGCTTTTAAGCATGTACGATGCATATCGACATCAAGATAAGCATACTGAGATGTACGCATGGGTACGAGATGACTGCAACTAGAACATGTGATCCATCTTGGTAAAAGAGTAACGAGCTTATATTTTATCTGCAGATTTATGAACTTAAGGGGCTTTTCTGCGAATCTTTGCTACAACATTTGCAGAAAAATAACAATTATGCTCTTTTTAACATATGCCAATTGAAATTGCAACTATTGTTATTTAACCAAAAATAAAAAAATAGACTTGCAACTATTTTTTTATTTTGTAGGAATTTGGCTAGAACATTTTGGTGAAAGAGTTATAAATTGCTTTTACTGATTAAGAGGAGCTTAAATTGTGTTTAATGATTTTATCTTGTTGTTTGCAGGTGCTAAAGATAATTTTTACCTTGTATTGTTGTTCTCAATTTTGTCATTTGATTATAACTTATAAGATGTATTATTCATTTTTGACTTTTCAACAGTGGTTTTTATCAAGGAATAAGCTTTTAGGTCTGTTTGTATGCATCTTAGGTGATTTAAATAAAAGGGCAACCCGGTGCACTAAGCTCCCGCTATCCGCGGGGTCAGGGGAGGGGAAGGGACGGACCACAAGCGACCCGTGCTGCCCTTTTATTCATATCGCCTAAGATGCATACAAACAGAAGGATCATGGAGTGATCTGAATGAGATGAGTTTTTTTTTTGGTGGCTTTAGTTTTTATTTTTGGGCGCGATGCGTTGCGTTATTTTTTGATGGTTATGTTCTAGGTGACGGTTTTGGTTGGAGAGACTGGATCAGGAAAGAGTACACAATTAGTGCAGTTCCTTGCTGATTCAGGAATAGCTGGCAATGGTTCTATGATTTGCACTCAGCCTCGGAAACTTGCTGCCAACTCTTTATCAAGGAGGGTTAGAGAGGAAAGCCAGGGGTGTTATGATGATAATTCAGTTACCTGCAATCCATCATATTCGTCTTGTCAACAGTTTGATTCAAAGATAATGTTTATGACAGATCACTGCCTACTACAGCACTATATGGGTGACAAGACTTTGTCCAAGATTTCATGCATCATAGTCGATGAGGCACATGAAAGAAGCCTAAACACTGATCTTCTTTTAGCATTGATAAAGAACCTACTTCATCAGAGGTTTGATCTGAGGCTTATTATTATGTCTGCCACCGTTAATGCAGACCAGCTTGCAGATTACTTCTTTGGTTGTGGAACTTTCCATGTGGCGGGTAGAACTTTCCCGGTTGATATTAAGTATGTCCCCTGTGAATCTGATGTCCATCCTGCTGTAGGTGCAATTGCCCCTTATGTCCACGATGTTATCAAGATGGTGACTGAGATACATAGAACGGAGGGAGAGGGAGCTATTCTAGCATTCTTGACATCTCAGAGTGAAGTTGAGTGGGCTTGTGACAAGTTTCAAGCACCTCTGGCCATTGTTTTACCTTTACATGGCAAATTATCTTATGATGACCAAAACCGAGTGTTTCTCTCCTATCCAGGGAGGAGAAAGGTAATATTCACCACAAATCTTGCCGAGACATCACTGACAATTCCCGGTGTCAAATATGTTGTTGATTCTGGTGTGGTTAAAGAAAGCAGGTTTGAACCTGGCACCGGCATGAATGTTCTCAGGATATGTAGCGTGAGCCAAAGTTCCGCTAACCAGAGAGCTGGTCGTGCAGGGAGAACTGAACCTGGAAAGTGTTACAGGCTATACTCTCAAAGTGATTTTGAGGGAATGCCTTGTCATCAGGAACCTGAAATTTGCAAAGTTCATCTTGGTGTTGCAGTGCTGAGGATTCTTGCATTAGGTATCAAGAATGTCCAGGATTTTGATTTTGTTGATGCACCTAGCCCCAAAGCTATCGAGATGGCCACCCGAAATCTGGTTCAACTCGGAGCTGTTACACAGAGAGATGATGATACATATGTATTAACTGCAGAAGGACGAAAACTGGTCAAGTTGGGTATTGAACCTAGGTTGGGCAAAATGATCCTCGGTTGCTTTGATCAACGTATGGGTAGAGAAGGTGTTGTGCTTGCTGCTGTCATGGCAAATTCCAGCAGCATTTTCTGTAGGGTTGGCTCCGAAGGAGACAAGCTAAAATCTGATCGCCTTAAGGTGCAATTTTGCCATCCAAATGGTGACCTCTTTACTTTATTATCTGTTTACAGGGAATGGGAGGCTGTGTCTAGGGAAAAGAAGAATAGCTGGTGCTGGGATAATAGTATCAATGCCAAATCCATGAGAAGATGCCAGGAGACTGTGCAGGAACTGGAAGCCTGTCTTCAAAACGAACTAAATATGATCATTGCCAGTTACTGGCAATGGGATCCTCAAGTTCATACCAAGCATGACGAAGTTTTGCAGAGTATAATTCTTTCTTCCCTTGCGGAAAATGTTGCTATGTACTCAGGTTATGATCAGCTTGGTTATGAGGTTGCACTAACTGGGAAGTGTGTCCAACTACATCCTGCTTGTTCGCTTCTGAATTTTGCCCAACGGCCACGTTGGGTAGTTTTTGGGGAAGTCCTTGCAGCAACTTATGAATATCTGGTCTGTGTTACTTCATTTGAGTTCAGTTCTCTTCATAGCCTCAATCCTGCTCCTTTGTTTGATTTTCTGAAGATGGATGCCCAAAAGCTAGAAAAGAAGGTTTTGACAGGCTTCGGAGTCATGCTACTCAAAAGATTCTGTGGAAAATCTAACTGTAACATTAATAATCTTGTCACTAGCATCAGAACTACTTATGTGGATGACAGGATAGGCATTCAAGTCAATGTTGATGACAATGAGGTTCTTTTATATGCTTCTTCAAGACACATGAAGAGTGTTACCTGCTGCGTAAATGATGCCCTAGAGTATGAAAGTAAGTTGTTGCAGAACGAATGTTTAGAGAAATGCCTATTCAGTGGAGGTTCGGCAGCTTCAGCCTCTATTGCCCTCTTTGGAGCTGGTGCTATGATAAAGCATTTGGAGCTTGAGAAGAGATGTTTGACTGTGGACATATTTCATTCAAATGGAAATGCGATCGATGATAAGGAACTGCTGATGTTTCTGGAGAGATCCACGTCTGGTAGTATTTGTGCGGTGTATAAGTCCTCTGGGATGGGCCAGGACAGTGAGGAGAACAAGTGGGGCAGGGTGACATTTCTTACCCCTGATGCTGCAAAACAAGCTGCATTCTTAGATCAAGTGGAATTCAATGGTGGCTTTCTGAAAGTAGTTCCGTCTAGGAGCAGCATGCATGGCAGTGATCAAAAGATGTTCCGGTCAGCTCTCAGAGCTAAAGTCCAATGGCCTCGTAAATACAGTAGAGGATTAGCCTTTTTAAAATGCGACCCAAGTGATGTTGCATTTATGATAAATGACTTCTCTGACCTGATGATTGGTGAAAGAATTATCCGTTGTGAGCCAAGCAATAAGTATCCTGACAACTTGGTCATTTCTGGAATTGATAAGGAGATTTCTGAGGCAGAGATACTTGAGGTGTTGAGGGCATCAACAAATAGGAGAATTCTGGATTTGTTCTTGGTGAGAGGAACTGCTGTAGAAGATCCTCCAGTAGCTACTTGTGAAGAAGCACTTAGGAAAGTAATATCTCCCTTCATGCCTAATAGGATTCCATATGTTAACTCTGTTCGTGTCCAGGTCTTCCAGCCGGAACCAAAGGATGCTTACACAAGAGCAGCTATCACTTTTGACGGAAGTCTTCATCTTGAAGCAGCCAAGGCTTTGGAGCAAATTGATGGCAAGGTATTGCCTGGATGCCTTTCCTGGCAGAAAATAATATGTCAGCAACTGTTTCACAGCTCTGTTTCCTGTCCTGCGCCAGTTTATCATGTTATCAGGAACCAGCTGGATTCCTTACTTGCTAGCCTCCGACGAAGAAATGGTATGCCCTGCTACTGTGTTTCCTTCATATTTCTTACTAACAAACTACATGTTAATTTAATTTATCATTTGCTGGATTCTTTTGACTATGAAGCTCACTATATAATTTTGCTTGAAAAATTGGCCCTTGTTAGAAATATTTTCTGTTTCCATGTCAGTGTAAAAGTGGTGATAGTAGAAATGAAGTCTTGAGATCTGCTGGTTATGTCTATGTCAAACTGGGTTACTTACGTAAAGTGGCTGATTTTGGTTTAAAATTTAAGCTGAAGTGTCCGGTTTCATGCCTTCAAGTGTTACTGCTTTTTATATTGTTGTTGACATTCCTGTTGCACTCTTCTAAATTTTCTTAGTGGCACTGATTATTGGTTGATATGAAACTTTGTTGTCTTTTATGTCGAGACCTCCTCCACAAGAAGGGGCTTGCAGATCCCCTCTCCATTTTTGTGTTTGATTGTGGATAGGAGAAAACTAGGGAATGCAGAGAGTGGGGGCTTATTGTGCAACCTGTTATGAATGTTATTTGTATCATAATTTAAGATAATCCTGGATTTATTTAACTGGTTGGTGAGAAGAAATTTTGATTGTTTTGCAGGTGTGGAATGCAACCTCGTGAGAAATGATAACGGTTCCTATAGAGTTAAGATATCTGCCATTGCTACAAAAGTTGTGGCAGAGATGAGAAGGCCATTGGAGCAACTTATGAAAGGCAAGATTGTAGATCACATGGACATTACTCCAACAGTTGTTCAACTTCTCTTCTCTCGCGAAGGAACTAACATTATGAACAGGATTCAGCGGGAGACAGGAACCTATATTCTTTTTGACAAGCATAACCTACTTGTACGAATCTTTGGCTCTTCAGATAATGTTGATAGGGCGCAGCAGAGATTAATAGATTCCCTTCTGGAGCTACATGAAAGCAAGCAACTTGAAGTTCATCTTCGTGGACAACATTTACCTCCTGACCTGATGAAAAGAGTTGTTCAGACGTTTGGACCAGATCTTAATGGCCTTAAAGAAAAGGTGCCTGGGGCAGAATTCTCTCTGAACACAAAGCGCCATTGCATCTGTATCAATGGTAGTAAAGACTTGAAGCAAAAAGTTGAGGACTTAATCTGTGAAATTTCTCAAAGAAGCGGTCTACCAACTCAAACGACGGGAGATGAGGCTGACTGTCCTGT
Source organism: Nicotiana sylvestris (assembly GCF_000393655.2). Taxonomy (NCBI): domain Eukaryota; kingdom Viridiplantae; phylum Streptophyta; class Magnoliopsida; order Solanales; family Solanaceae; genus Nicotiana; species Nicotiana sylvestris. The sequence goes on from NC_091061.1 coordinate 173,130,173, forward strand.
TTGCTTGTGTGAACTGGAGGATCCTTATAGACTTGAAGCTTGTGCTCATTTATTCTGTCGGTCATGCTTGCTAGAGCAATGTGAGTCCGCGATCAAAAGCCGGGAAGGTTTCCCCGTCTGCTGTATGCGTCAAGGTTGTAGGGAACCCATTTTGCTTGCTGATTTGAAGTCGCTATTGTCGAGTGACAAGTTGGAGGAACTTTTCAGGGCTTCATTGGGGGCTTTTGTGGCAGCCAATGGGGGTACCTACCGCTTTTGCCCCTCACCCGATTGCCCTTCAATTTATCGTGTTGCGGATCCTGGTATGGTTGGTGAACCTTTTGTCTGTGGTGCATGCTTTGTGGAGACGTGTACTAGATGCCACCTCGAGTATCATCCATACCTTTCATGTGAGATGTACCAGGAGTTTAAAAACGATCCCGATTCCTCTCTAAAGGAATGGTCCAAGGGGAAAGAGAATGTCAAGAAATGTCCAGTTTGCAGCTTTACAATTGAGAAGATAGACGGCTGCAATCATATCGAGTGTAGGTGCGGGAAACATGTTTGCTGGGTTTGCTTGGAGTTCTTCGACAGCAGTGAGAATTGCTATGGCCATTTGAGGAATATTCACCTTTCCATTACGTGATAACTAGGGTACCATAGTTTATGAAGCATTCATGTAAATCTTTGCCTGTCTATGTAACCCAGAGCTTTTTATGTAAATATATATATCTATGTTTATGTAGTAAATCCCCCTCTTGTGAGACAGTACTATTTGCTCCTATATGTATACAAACACCCACATGCATATATTTGTGTGTTCAGAACCTTTGATGTAGCCTGTGAAAAGTTAAATGGCGTTATTACAAGAATACAGTTTGTCTAATTTGTAGCATTTGGTTAATTCTGCTTTTCCAACATCATATTCGGAGCGGGGTAGGAGTAGCCCCAGTGGAGGACAAGATTCGGGAAGCGAGACTAAGATGGTTTGGGCATGTGAAAAGGAGAAGCACAGATGCCCTAGTGAGGAGGTGTGGGAGGTTGGCCTTAGTGGGTCTGAAGAGAGGTAGAGGTAGACCAAAAAAGTACGGGGGAGGTGATTAGGTTGGATTTGGTGTTGCTCCAGTTCACCGAGGACATGATCCTTGATAGGAAGGTGTGAAAGTCAAAAATTAGGGCATGGTTAGTAGGTAGTCGTGTGTGTCTTTCCCGTACCAGTAGGATTAGTAGTTAGCCTTGTTTTCTATTATTGGTAAATTTCTATTACTACATGTTCATTATGCTTGTTTTTTTAATATCTTGCTGGTGTTACTGCTTGTTGCTACTGCTTTCGTTTAATCTTTGCTTGAGTTGGGGTTTTTTCGGAAACTACTTCTCTACCTTCAAGGCTCCAGGGGTAAAGTATGTGTATACGCTATCCTTCCCAGACTCCACTTGTGGTATTATACTGAGTTTGTTATTATTATTGTTGTTGTGTTTCCAACATCATAGTACTATAACAATACCTGATAAAGCTAATCTTCTCAACTGCAAAACAAAGTGTTTCTATGTACACCTGGTTTTTAATTGGATGCAAGAAAGCAGAAAAAAGAGTCAGTAAATTAAAGCAGGTATCTGCAGCCAATTGCAGCTATGCCTAAACATAATGCAACAGCCATAAACCATGTTACACCATTTGCAGCATTCTTATCTTCATCCTCTTTTGTCTTGTGCAATCTATCAACCTGTTGCAGCTGCTGCTGCTGTTGTGTTTTTAACTGCAGGATTTGTAACTCAAGAACTTTGATCCAATTCTTATAAGCTCGCGATCGTGCTGATTCTTCTATCAGAAAATTCGATAGTGCATCTTTTTCTTTATGCAGTGCTTGGCACTTCCTCTCTGCTTCTCTTGCTCGTGTTTGTGATCGTCTCAAAGCCTTTAGCAGCTCGAACCTGTCACTCCCCAGTTCTTGTTTAGGCTCTATATTCGCCTCCTTGTGATCATCCTCCTCTATCACCCTCCATACGTTATTCGTCGGTGATAGCACTGTTTTATCAGGGCCAGAAAATACCTTGAGAGGTGGAGGCAAGTCACAATTTTGCATAAGATCAAGATTAGATTTTTGGCCAAACATGTAATTCATGGCCATTTCATCTTTGATCAAACCCATAGGACTTAACTTTTGGTTATTCATCAACCAACCTGCCATCATCCCAACTTCTTGTTTTTGGCTAAACTTGCAAAATTTTTGATGAAATATGGCAATAACTCAAGAAAGGGAGAGAGGGAAGTTGGTAAGGGGGTGGGTGGGGGATGAACTAGAGGGTAGTTGTTGGATAGGGGGATGGATTGCCAAAGGGATCAAGAAAATGAAAAAGAGAGGCCATAAAATCAAGAGATTTGATTGGATAATAGGATTGGTGGGACCCAAAATTTTGGTGAAGAGGCATAATCTTGTTGGTTGGATAACTTTTCAGTTTTCTAACATAATTTAGTAAGATGCGTGTAAGAATAACAGATGGGATGGCTGGGGTTGGGGTTTGGGGGGGGGGGGGTTGAGAAATTCTTTGCCTCTGAGTATAAGCAAAGATAATATACAAATATTAAAGAGTCAATAGATTCTAAAGCTAGCCCCTCGCCGAGGCGCAAGGGTCGTGATGGGATAAATATGATTCCTTCACTCTTAATTAGAAACCTCTGGTTTGATTCTAGGGAATGGAAAAAAATCTTGGTAGGAGAGTGCTTCCTCCTTTCATGAGTCTTATTCAACACGATTGGATTAATCGGAGACCCAAAGTGATAACGAGTAAGCTTTAGAAATGAGTAAGCTGGCTCCTCCATTTGTCCTCAGCTAAAGAAACGAGTAAGCTTCTAATTACGCATTGTTCATTTTAAGCTATATATCTAAATAAGCATAATCTTTAAATAAAAGATTTAAGAAAGAACGAAGAATTGAAAATCCTTTTGTTGATTAAGTAGAGTCGGAGGAAGAAAGAAAATGGCTATTTAAAGATATCAGGTAACGACCTTTCGGAATATAAAAGAATATGGAAAGTCACAAAACACAAATATACTATATTGATAGAAGAAATAGAAAAAGAAATTGTGTAATATACTATATTGATAGACGATAGAAAAAGAAATTGTGTGTGTGTATATCACACAAAAAAAATCATTTAATAGCATCAATAATGATAATAATTTATCTAAATTACCTTTTACCTCTCAAACTTTTTAGAAAATTATAAAAATCTTTATCAGATTAAGGATAGATCAATTTAGAGAAAAGATAATCAATGCCTTTCTGTTTTCTAAAGCAACAATTATTTTGGACTAAATTTGTTTGGTTAAAACGACAAGTAAAAAGGACCAGATGGAGTCGTATAATATGTATACAGTAGTATAGAGTAACATAACTTAAGCTTTTGACATAAATTGAAGTATGTTACTTTCTTGGAGTTAGGTATTAAGGTTTAGTTAATTAATTGGCTGATATACTTCCCTAAAGTAGTAAATTATGTAACTTGCTATATAACCGAATATTTTCTCTTTTATTAATACAACCCATAATTGAAGAGTAAAGTCATAACTAAACAGATTTATTAAGACATTTAAATAGTTACATTCTGTAATTAAGCATTAAGCCTTGAGTTTTGGTGGGAGGAATAACTTGCTACATGCTTTTATTTATTTAGCTTTGAGCTGAGACCATTTCAAGGTTCAGTTAATCAGACAATCGAGCTTCTTATTAGATCAAGTATTACTATTATTTTTGGCCAAGTTGGCTAATGTATTCAACTATTAATAAGAGTAATTATAGATCAGGTTTGTGCTATCGAGAGCACATAAGTGTTTGACCAAAATTTAGATCTAGGTTTAAACAATTAAATTTTTTTAACAAGGCATGGTTAATATTAGCTAATAATAATATCCACTAGATTATTTAACTAGTGTCGTGACAAAATATTACTAGATATGTGGTAATAGTGATAAATATATGATAATGAACAATGCTTAATGGCGTAAATATGATATAAATAGCAATAAATGATGTATGATGATATTGAAGTAAATAGATGTAATAGATATGACCGAAAAAGGGGATGGAATCGTGTAATGTTCCTTCTAACAATGATAATTGATTGATGGGCCTTTGAATATTCGGATTCTCCTTGGATTGTGGGGTGAAGACTAGACAGAGATCTCAAGAAAAAAGGTATCTTTTGTATGTATGTAATAAAGCAAGAATCTCTAGAAAATGTCAAAGTGTTCTTTTACAAAGCCATGAGCTCTAATTGTATACTTCACAGTGCTTATATTAGTTCACTTCGTAGAGTTAAGATTTAATCGAGAGAGGAGTCTTGACTACACGTTTGAACTAATCATAGAGTGAATTCGTGAAAATCTTTAGAACTTTAGAGTGAATTAAACTAGAGTTAAATCTCAAATAACTATCTTGCACCTATCATGTCAAACCCTTATCTCTCGTATTGATAAGAAACCACTCTGCAAATCTCCAATTCCTTGCTATTAATTGTCAGTTGCGTTATTTTAGTAGTTAAACTTAGTTCATAATCATTTAGCTAAAGTGTTGATCCTACTGAATAAAAATTAAACCAGGAATTACTCGAACATTGTTTAAATGCAATCTTTGCGGAGACGATATTATACTATACTATCTTTAATTAGTGAGTATCAATTTTGTATTATGTTTTGCGCTCGTCAAATTTTAGCGCCGTTGTTGGGGATTGTCAATCAATAGTGTTCATATTAGTTTTTGGTGCTAATTCAGGAAATTATTTTATTTTATTTTATTTTTCTTTTTATCTTCACACGTTTCCTTTTTTGTGTGCAGGCAACAGATTGACGTCTCTAGTGTATGCCTTAATTTTCTTCAAAGGAATTGATTCTATATAATCCAGAGATAGAAAAGAGTCTATGACAGTTGAGGAAAGAGAAAGAACTCACCGGAAAGTTCTTGGGGCAACATTCAATCCAAGAACACATGGCTAATAACATCGAAGATGAGGTAAATTTAGCTGCAAGAGAGGCAACACAACTTAGAGAAGAAGTTCAAAGGATATCAACTGAGGCAGCTAGTAGAGCTGCTGAGGAGACCGTCGAAGATAATAGGGGTCGCAGATTCAATCTAAATCGACCCTTGATTGAAGACCAATTTGAGAATGTTGCACCTAAGCCTGGGGTAGCATTGGCTAATTATGCCAGACCAGTCTACAGTCAGGGACTATCCAGTATCAGGCCTCCACCAGTAGCAGCGAACAATTTTGAATTGAAGCAAGGCTTGCTTCAAACTATCCATAACATTTGTGTCTTCAAAGGGAAGGTTAATGAAGATCCTAACACGCATTTGATGGATTTTGAGGAAATCATGAACACCTTCCAGTACAATGGAGTGTCAAAAGATGTAGTTTATCTAAGGACATTTCCCTTTTCATTGAAGGATGACGCGAAATACTGGATTTGTAGCTTACCAACGGGTCGATCGTGGCATGGGAAGACATGGCTAAAAAGTTTCTTGACAAATACTTCCAAGCTACAAAAACAATGAAATTTAGAAGGAAAATTCACAACTTCTGCTAGAAAAACACTGAAACTGTTTTCGAGGCTTGGGAAAGATTCAAGGAGATAGTGAGGAAGTGTCAGCATAATGGGATTAAGTTGTGGATGCAACTCCAGGACTTTTGGGATGGACTGACACCTCCCTCACGAAGAACTCTGAACACTACATTGGGAGGTCCTTTAATGAAGAAGACTCCTAAGGAGATTGTGACAATTTTTGATGAGCTCTCTGAAGATGCTAAACAGTGACCTGCTCAAAGTAATGATAGAATAAAATTAGTTGGGGTTCATAGAGTGGATTCTAACACAGCAGTGCAAGCCCAAGTCAAAGCCATGGCCAAAGATATAAGAAAGTTTACCTTAGCCAAGGTCCAGAGCCAACCATCACCAATTTGCGATTTCTGTGGAATGGATCATCCAACGCATGAGTGTCAGGCCTTAGCTGCAGATGAAGTGGTAAATGATGTGGGAAGCTTTGATAGAGGCAACTACTAGAGTGGTAATAATTTCAATTATATGGGACAGAGGCACCTAGGCTTTTCTTGGAATTCACCAAGTGGTAGCCTTAACTCATGGCAGAAAAATAACTCTAGACCTTAGGGACAAGGAGCAACAGGCTTTCAAAATCAGCAGATGCAGCAATATAAGCCTCCACAGTCTAATCACTTTAGCATGAAAGATCTAATGAAGGCTTTCATTATCAAGACATATGAGAGGCTTGAAAGTCATGACTCAGCTATACGAGAACATGGTACAGCTATCAAAGAACTGGGCACGGCTTTTCTAAACCTGGAAAGACATGTTGGGCAACTAGCTACTCTATTATTTGAGAGGATTTCAGGAACTCTCCTTGTTAATACTGAAAGAAATTCAAAAGAGATAATAAATGCAGTGTCTTTGAGGAGTGGGCACAAAATGGAAGATCTCATAGCAAAGCAAAAGGATGAGTCGATTGCAAGACAGGTGGAGATTGTGGAGGAGCAGAAAAGCAACAACATTCAAGAAAGTGAAGTGATGGTAGATGAGTATTTGAAGAAGAAGAAGAAGGGGAAGATTAGAGCTCAAAAAAAGAAGAAAAATGATAATTCAACAAATACTGAGACTGAAGAGAGCAAATACATGCATGCACTACCTTTCCCCAGAAGCAAAGAAGAGAGAAGTTAGACAAACAATTCGAGACCTTTTTAGAAGTGCTCAAGTAGGTGCGTGTGAATATACCTTTCACAAAGGTGCTTTCGCAGATGCCAACTTATGCCAAATTCATGAAGCAGATATTGTCCAAGAAGCGGAAAGTGGAAGAGACATCGGTTGTCAAGCTAACAGAGCATTGTAGTGCCATTTTGCAAAATAAGCTCCCTCAAAAGTGTGGAGATCCAGAGAGTTTTATTATACCTTGCTCTTTAGGAAGTACTAAATTTCAAAAATCTTTGTATGATTCTGGTGCTTCTATTACTCTTATGCCTTTGACCATTTTCAGAAAATTAGAGGGAGAGATTAGAGAAATCAGGTCAATACCTGTGTCCTTGCAACTGGCGGATCAGACCACAATCATACCTAAATGAATAGTGGAAGATGTGCTAGTTCGTGTAGACAAATTTGTGTTCCCTGTGGATATCATTGTGATGAACATAGAGGAGAATAGGGAGGTCCTTTTGATTTTAGGAAGACCCTTCTTGTCTATGGTCTAATCAATTCTGGATATTCAGGAAAGACAACTCATGCTCAGAGTGGGGAATGAAAGGCTGATCTTCAAAATGGAATGAGAAAGGGAGGGACCCTAAAAGAGCAACTTAGAAAGAGTAAAGCTGATAAGTGTGGGGTATACCCAATGAAGGTGGAAAGAAAGCTATCAGCATGGATGTGTGAACTGGGTCGGGCGTGCAAAGAAGATCCCGATTTCGATTCAGACCCCGACTAGATGAATCATGGAAGTTTCCTTTACCTCTTGCTTTTTATTTGTATGTCATGAGGACATTCCACAATTTAAAATGTTGGGTGGGGAATGTATATATGTATATGTGTATTTGTAATAGTATTATTTATTTTGATTGAAATGTTATTTTTTTACTTTTCCCGATAATGGATTTCCTCGGCTGTCTTCTTGGGAGATTTAAGACGAAGAAAAAAAAACCTTTAGCCGCTTAGTTGTGTTTTGTTTTCTTAGGTAGTGAAATAATTCCCTCTTGGTTTTTTTGTGTCGCGGTTCTTTTCCAAGTGTTTTTGTTGAACAATCGGTAGTTAGTTTTTCCTTTAGTAGGAGTAGTGAAGTCTTGTGCTATGATATTAAATGGAGATGAATTTCCTTGACTTTGTTGTGCCTTGAGAGCAGTGAGTGTCTTGTTTGTGACGCCTAGGATCAGTTCTTGACACTTAAATAAGTACCTTAAATTGTTTGATTGTAACTTAAATAAGTACCTTAAATTGTTTGATTGTAACTTTGCTTAACTGCTTTGACTAGAGAGTCGGGATAGATCCGGTCCTAAGTGAGTTATGTGCCAATATGTGTATGAGATTTTGTGATATTCTGTACATGTCGGTGGATGTCTAGAACTTTCTCCGTGTGTTTGCAAAGCAAAATAGAAATCTTGTTCAGTCTAGGAAGTGATATAGACATTTCTTTATTGAACTAGATATATGCTTTTACCCACATTAATGTGTATCTTAGTTAGCCTCGTCGAGCCTGTATTCCTATTTCTTTGGCAACCATACTACAAGCCTGATTCATTTTATTTGAATTGACCATTTGTTTGAACCTTCTACCTCTCTTGAACACTTGAATTTGTTATGAGCTCGTTAAAAACTAAGTAGAGGTATGATTGGGTTATTGAGTAGAACTATAGAAAAGGAGAAAGGTGCCTTGTTTGAAAAAAAATTATGAGAGCCACTTGTAGGGAATTGAAAAATAAAAAGAAGAAGAGAAAATTGGAATCCAGAAAAAGGAAAAAAATTAGTGTTTGTATATATTATAAAAAAAATTATTCCTTGCTAGTGGTAAATCTTGCTTTTCTGTGCTTAAAGATATTGGGAGCTTGATGCTATTATGTATAATGGTTGGGGTTGGGGTTTGGTTCAACACAAGTGTGGGTTGTAAATTGTTAATGTACATCTATTAAAGTGCTCAGGGAGGAATAGTTACTATATCCAAATCTATCCTACCCGTTCCACAATCTACACTACAACCAAATTAAGTCCAACTTGATCCTCGACTGAATGAGCTCAATTAGTAGAGTAGTGTATTACGGGCAAGCCTATGGTACGTCTTCGTTGCATATGAATCATAATTCTGAGAGTGAGTGAATTCTTTCTATCTTGAGTTCCTAATTGTTCTTGAAATTTATTATGCGTGAAACTAGTCTCTATTGTTTCTGTGAGGGCACATGATATGCGAAGGTAAGGTAAGTGAGCAGGTTGTGAAAAATTTGTGGTGCTTTTGAGTCGAGTCTTGAGATTAAGATGTCATATGGTGTTTAGTCTGCTTTAAATATTCTTGGCATGCTGTGTTAGGGAAGTTGTCTGATAAGAAGGCTGTCGATATGTGAAGTGCAGTTTGATTGCTATAGGACGATCAATGATTTAAGTGTGGGGTATTGATGGTAGGCTAGAATCACGTGTTTTAGTCATAGTTTGCACTCTAATTACTGTATTTTATTTGTGTTTGAGCTTAAATATTAGTGTAGTGCGCTTATTATGTGTGTTATGCCCTGCATGAAGTAATTTCGAGTAAAAAAGATAATTTGGAACTAATGAAAACAATATGGAGCTTTGAAGTTTGAGTAAAAGCGCAAGGAATTAAATCGGGATCACGTTCGGGAGTCAAAAAAAAGTCTGGATACCAAAAGTGAGAAAACAAAATTACTCTAAGAAAATTGCACTGCCGCCCCACGCCATGCATAGCGGGGCGCTAGTGCAAAATGCCTGTAGAGTGGAAAAAATAGGTCTCTGAACTTCTCCATTAATGCCCCGCATAGGGCGGCGCATGGCGCGGCGCGCTTGTGTGATTTTCTCAGAGTATTTTTCCTACTTCGGCTTGGAAAGGATAGTTTCATCCGGGCCCGTTCCTACATGATATAAATACATCAAAAACATGATTTTTAGATAACTTTTGACCTTGGAATCTTTGGCAGAGCATTAGTGTCACGACCCGGATTTTCCACCCTCGGGAGTCATGATGGCGCCTACTCGAAAGCTAGACAACCCGAGTATTATAAATTCATTACCCTTTTTATTAAACATATTCAATAATTCAAAGTAATAAGTGATTTAAGCAGAGGAATAAACAAAATAATCCAGAAATGCAGAAGACGAAAACTTAATCGTTAACCGAACATTTATTACATAATCTGAAATACTACCCAGAATTTGGTGTCACAAGTCTATCTAAGAATACTACAAATAAGGTCTGAATGGAAATACACAAATCTGTCTCTGAATAAGTAAAAACAGAAAGAGAAATGATAAAAGGAGACGCCAAGGCCCGCGGACGTCTGCAGGACTACCTCGGGTCACCTGTGTGGACTGAAGACAACACCCTCATTGCGGTCCAAACGCTCCGGTATCAGTATCTGCACATAATGCAGAGTGTAGTATCAGCACAACCGACCCCATGTGCTGGTAAGTGCCTAGCCTAACCTCGGCAAAGTAGTGACGAGGCTAGGACCAGACTATCAAAATAAACCTGTGCAGTTAAATCATATACATCAAAAATAAATGCAGATAATTACAGCTAAAGTTGGGCGGGGAAACATGCTACGGGGAGTAACAGATAATAACAGAATACCAATAGAGAAATGTAAGGAACACCATAAATCAATTACCAGCAAAAGATATGGAAATAAGAAACAAGTAAACATGTAATACCATTACAGGTGTGCAACTCGCTCCCATTTCATATAATACCGTTGCAGGCATGCAATCCGCTCCCATTTCATATAGTACCGTTGCAGGCGTGCAACCCGCTTCCATTTCATATAGTACCGTTGGAGGTGTGCAACCCGCTCCCATTTCATATAGTACCGTTACAGGCGTACAACCCGCTCCCTTTCATTTATCAACAACAATCATAAAAGAATCCCGACAAGGGAGCAGTAATATAACAACAAACATCCCGGCAAAGGAATACTAATATAATAACAACATCCCAGCAAGGGAACACTAATATAACAACAACATCCCAGCAAAGGAACATTAATATAACAACAGCATTCCGGCAAGGGAACAATAATATCACAACAACATCCCGACAAGGAAACAATAATGATAATCCTCATATGAAGCATGAATAAACCACAACGGAGTCACAACAATTACAATACAAGACTCACAGGCATGCTTGACACCAACGTATAGATAGTCGTCACCATGCCTATACGTCGTACTCCACAATTAACACATAGAAAATAAGACACGACTCCTAATCCCCCAAGCTAAGGTTAGACCAAACACTTACCTCGATGTCACAAACACAATTCAAGCCTCAACTACCGCTTTACCTCTTGATTCCACCACTAATTCGCTCGTATCTAGCCACAAGTTACTTAACTATATCAATAAATGCTTAATGAATTAATTCTAATGCATGAAAATAGGTTTTCTAAAGTTTTTCCCAAAAAGACAAAAATCGCCCACGGGCCCACATGGTCAAAACCCGAGGTTCGAACCAAAACCCGATTACCCATTCACCCACGAGCCCGAATATGCAATTATTTTTGAAATTCGACCCCAAAATGAGGTCTAAATTCCAATTAATCAAAAAGCCCTAACTCTACCCAAATTCCTAATTTCTACCATAAAACCCTAGATTTTTGGATGAAAATTGATGAAATGCAATGAGAAATCGAAAGAAAAAGGTTTAGAATCATATACCAATGCTTTGAGGAAGAATTTGTTCTTTGAAAATCGCCTCAATGCTCTCTAGTTTTGAACTAAATCCTGATTTGCTACTGTTTTTAATTCACTGGACAGGCCTTCTTTGCGTTCGCGAAGGGCCTGTCGCGTTAGTGAAGGGTCAGGACCATTAGCCTTCACGTTTAGCAGCTCGCGTTCATGGAGCTTTGACTCCTCAAGCCTTCGCGTTCGCGGGCTAGTGGCTGCGTTCGCGTAGAACAAAATCCCCTTTCCCCCAGCCCCAGCCCAAAGGCCTTCGCGTTCGCTTTAGCAGTTCGGCGTTCGCGAAGGGTAACACTCCCAAAGCTTCGCATTCGCGACCTGTTTCTCGCGTTCGTGTAGAAGGAAAATTCCTTCAGTCTGACTTACCCTTCGCGTTCATGAGAGTCCTTCCGCGAACGCGAAGAACAAAACTTCAGAACACCAGAAACTGAAAACCTGCAACTTTTTCTAAGTTTAAAAACCTTCCGAAACTCACCCGAGCCCTCGTGGCTCCAAACCAAACATGCATACTAACTCAAAAACATCATATGGACTTATTCATACAATCAAATCGCCAAATTAACAGCTTTAACAATGAATTTAGTATCAAAATCAAAGAAAATTTTCAAGAACACTTAAGTTTCAAATTTCACAACCGAGGGTCCGATTCACGTCATATGACCTCCGTTTCTTACCAAATTTTATAGGCTCAATATAAATGCCATATAAGACCTGTATCGGGCTCCAGAACCAAGATATGTGCCCGATACCATCAATTTCAAAAACATTCAAATTTCCAAAAACTCTTAAAATTTCAGTTGAACAATTTTCTTCAAAAATTCATTTCTTGGGCTTGGGACGTCGGAATTCAATTCCGGGCATACGCCCAAGTCCCATATTTTCTTACGGATCCTCCGGGACCATCAAATCACAAGTTCGGGTCCGTTTACCTAAAATGTTGAGCGAAGTCAACTTAAATTAAATTTTAAAGGCTAAATTAATATTTTCATCATATTTTCACATAAAAACATTTCGGATGTACGCCCGGACCGCACATGCAAATTTAGGTGAGGAAAAAGGAGGTTTTTAAGGCCTCGGAATACAGAATTAACTCGTAAATCATGTGATGACCCAAATGGGTCATCACAATTAGAGGCTACAAGACACATGATTTCATCATCTTTCCATCAATTTAATGTGAGAGTTTGGATTGTAATGTTAGATTGATATTTTCTGATTCTTTAATTATATTTGTGATGTCTTCCTCTATGATTATGGAGTACTTTCCCTTAGGGTTTGACGGATATGGTGTTTTGATAAATATTTGTGATTTTTAACTCTAGCTCGTGCTTGAATTCGTTTATGGACTTTTGAATTCTTGAACTTTATTCATTAGTTTATTTAATCGAAAGAGGAATATCTTGGTAATTATCTTTGCATTATTTTGTTTGATTTAATTCATTGATTCTCTTAAGTAATTGAAAGAGCTTGTTGAATTGTTGATTGAATCAAGTTAGGAGAATATTCGAGAGACGTTTTCCTAAGGACCAATCCATTAACGCATGCTTGCATACTTCACAGTGCTTATATTAGTTCACCTCGTAGAGTTAAGATTTAATCGAGAGAGGAATCTTGACTACACGTTTGAACTAATCATCGAGTGAATTTGTGAGAATCATTAGAATATTAGAGTGAATTAAACTAGAGTTAAATCCCAAATAGCTATCTTGCACCTATCCTGTCAAACTCTTATCCCTCACATTGATAAGAAACCGCTTTGCGAATCTCCAATTCCTTGCTGTCAATTGTTAATTGTGTTATTTAGTAGTTAAACTTAGTTCACAATCATTTAACTCAAGTGTTGATCCTCCCGAATAGCAATTAAATCAGGAATTACTCGAACATTATTTAAATCCAAACTTTGTGGAGACAATATTATACTATACTATTTTTGATTAGCGAGCATCAATTTCGTATTGTATTTTGCGCTCGTCATTTATCGCTTTATATAAAGTGTTGATTTCATATCTTTTGTAAAGCCTTTTCCTAAGAATGCGAGTTAGAGAGAGTCTATAGCACTTATTGAGTACCATGGTTGTGTACTCAGCCCTCAAGGTCCCCTCTCCAGGGTCCCACTTTCTTTACATGTGTTTCAGGAAGAGATGTCGCATATGATGGGTGGATGAAGCTAGGGTGACTCTCTCTAAAAGGTATATAGTGAGGTACTATTTCTATTTCGTTGTAGCTGTCATGTTGATCTTACTTTCTTCTGGTTGGGGTTTGTCCCAAGTATTTATTCTATTCTTGTGTCATAGAGATTCCATAGACAATTGTCATTACTTTTGATTGTAATTGAGAGTTATTCATATTGCATGCATGAAAGAAATATTGCCAACTTTATGTATTTTTAATTATAGAAAATGGTGGATTTAAAGATTTTGTTTCATGTATGGTCTTAATTTATTTAAAATAATTGTGTTTTCTAAAAGACTTACGCATGCATCTATTAGGCATATAGATGGGTATTCTTGTACGGTTTGGTCCACTCGAGTTGGGTAGTATGCCGGATGCCGATCACATGGTTTTGGGTCGTGACACCTCTCGTAGTTTATATGGTCATGCATGAAGCTTATTTGTTGAGAACGCTTACTAGGGTATCAATTAGCCATGCTTCGAGGAGCTTTTCCAGTGCATGTGGCGTCCCTTCTCCTGTAGACATGGAAGCTCCTTTCCCATTTGGTTCGTTATGCTGCAATGAGGGGGAGTTTCACGCCTGGGGGAGGCAGTGGGCATCACATCCTCACTTAGTGTTTCATAGATCTCGTTGATAGCGTTCATGAGGTTACTAGGGACGTCACTTGTCGCCCTAGTTCCGTTTTCCTAGTTACCTGCCATGGAAATTTCTGTACGTTTAGATAGGAGAAAAACTTTGTGGCTCGTTAGGTTAGCAAGTCAACTGAGTTGTAGATATAATGAAAACTAAAAGATTAGCTAATAAATCCCCACGGACGACGCCAAATTGTTTGACCAAAATTTAGATCTTGATTTAAACAATTAAATTTTCTTAATAAGGTAAGATTAATCTTAGCCAATAATAATATCCACTAAATTAGTTAACTAGTGTCGTGACAAAATGTTACAAGATCTATGGTAATAGTGATGAATATACGATAATGAACAATGCTTATGGCGTAAATATGATATAACTAGCATTAAATGGCAATAAATGACGTATGATGGTATTTATGTAAATAGATGTAATAGATATGACCAAAAAAGGGGATGGAATCATGTAATGTTCCTTCTGACAATGATAAATGATTAATGAGCCTTTGACTATTCAGATTCTCCTTGGATCGTAGGGAGAAAGACTAGACATGGATCTCAAGAAAAAAAGTGTCTTTTGTATGTATGTAGTAAAGCAAAAATCTCTAGAGAAAGCCAAAGTGTTCTTTTACAAATGAGTATTCAATGTCCCCTATAACTATGTCTCTTTCTATTTATAAAGGGACATGTGCCACAAAACTCTAACGGTACAGATCTAGAGAATATTCACTGGAATATTCTTTTTAAAGCCTTATCCTAAAATTAGTCGTTATTACTCCGTTAAGGAGAGTGCTCGTCTTCGACCTTGATTTCTGTTGACTCCTAGACCGAGCCCTTCATCTCTTGTCAGATCACTTCGACCTTGAATTTGTCTTTTGTTGAAATCATACTGATGACACGTGGCAGCCCTTGAAAGCTCTGTTAATACTGATGCGGTCTAAACATAACTAAGATAATTTTTAGCCCATGCAATAAGTTCTTTTAAGTTGAGCCAAATAAATATTTTGAGATGTCCGATAGAATCCGTTTCCACTTCAAGTTGTAGTGATCCATGATTATATGCTTTTAAAATACTCAGTATTTGACTTATCATGTTTTAATTGGCTATAAGACGCTACAAGTTAAGGCCATTTTCCTTAATTTTCTTTGTATGGTGAAGCTTAATGGGTGCTTCCAAAAATTGAATAGTGGACCTACTTGTTCACTGTCCACCCCTCAAAGTCCAGGTAATAAAGCAACATAAAAATATTCACTTGAACAAAAGCTTGCTTTATGATCTATATTAAGTGATGAGGGTGACTTTATACAAGCCATTTCACCAAATCAACCACTTGTTCTGCACTTAATTGACTTGCGCGTCTACTATTTTTGATGGTCCAAGGCCAAGTTTTAAAGTAACATGACGTTTTTTATTGGAGTTATTTTCTCTAAAAAGGGCAGTCCGGTGTATTAAGCTCTCGTTATGCTCAGGGCTTGGGGAAGAGCCGGACCACAAAGGTCTATGTACGCAACGTCACCCTACATTTATGCAAGAGGCTATTTTCACAGTTTGAACTCTAAGTATTATTCATTTTAAGAGACAGATAATATGGAGCAAAGTAGTTTGGCCTCGTACCACAAATCTTGAGCAGCTCTTGCATTAGTAGCAGCATTTTATGCAACCATTTGCCCCTTTATTTTCATCTCTAAAATTGAGAAAGCATAAATGCATTCTTAAATGGGATGAAGGGACGGATTTAGGTCGTTTTTACGGTTTATGTGAACCCATAGTCTTTTCGTCAAGCTAGATATTTTATATATGTATTTCGTAAAATTGATTTAATATTATATGTTTGCCCACATATACTCTAAAAAGATTTAATAATGTACTTAGTTGAATGTTGAGTTATTTATCTAAAGAAATATGGATCAATTCCCACTTAGTATTTCTTTTTTCTCGCTTTTCCAGTGATGTACTCATATTTAGAAATTCAAGATTCGCCTCTGATCGGGAGGTTGAAAGCTTTGAACGCTTCAAGTTCAGCCTAGTTATTATCCATGCCTAAAATTAAAAGGGAAAAAAAGTTGTTTACCTACCTACCATAGTCCAAAATTTTATTTGATACACGTAACTATTTAGATTTAACACAAATTAAAAGACCGAGTCTTTTATATACATAATCAAACTTACAGGTACATCGAATTATATAAGGAAAAATGACATTGTATATATAACCGCTATAAAAATAATAACCGAAAAATGTATAAAATTTGTATATTTTTTGTATATATATATATATATATATATATATATATATATATATATATATATTTGTATCTTATATACAAATTGTATATATATTTTTGGCTACCAAATATAAATAATTTCTGGCATGGACTAAATATAATAATATCCCATTATATGTAATATATTGACATTGCTTACTTAAAATCTTGCGTATGTTACTATTCACAAGCTTCATTTGGATATTAGTTTGTTCATTGAAGTGATACTTACGTTCGAGTGTATAAGGATATACACAAACAAAACTAATCAATTTTGTTGTTTTTTCCACTTTAGTCCAATTCTAATAGTCTTCTTTGAATTTTTGTATGATGTAAGGCCCCACAATTTTTATTAACGCGTATAGCACATAATAGTGAATAGTCCATTGACTTCTCACAAATCTGCCAAAACGAACGAAATTTCTAGTAAACTTCCTCTTTCTTCTTTCATCCTTACCAAAAAACCAACTGAAAATCTTAGTAAAATTCATGTAGTAATCCTATATCTCATGTCCACTGAGATTTAGGCGAGTGGAAAAAATTCCAAGAAAAGAGTTACTACAATTTTCTTATTTTCCCCTAAATAATATCCAAGAATGATACAATTTTTCATAGTTTGTTGAAAATTCCAAGGTATTGTATAATCCTAGAAAAAGGGTCATCATCTTCTTGGTTTCTTGTTATTTTCAAGGTACTTTTTTTGTGTTCATCTATTTCTTAGTTTCTGTTTTTTTTAATGGCTTTTTTTGATAGAAAGATGTTAGTAGTTGCTATATTAAAACCAAATCCATTAAAAAATCCTCCATTTTTTTCAGAAAAAAATACTATGTGTTTGAGTTGTCCACCAGATGATTGTCCTGATGAATGTGATGGATTTGTTCCTAGTGATGGTCCTTATTTTCCCCCTCCTCCTCCACCTTATGTAACAAATGATAAATATCACATGCCTTTTTATTTTATTTTAATGCTTTGTGTTCTTGGGGCTGTTTTTGTGTTTATTTGTTATATGTTTGCACTTAAGAGGTATAGGTCAAATTCTAGGACAAGGAGAAATAATCTTCAACAATTGAATGAAAATAGAGAGGATTTTATTGATGAGAATCTTGGACCAATGGTTGATCATCCAATTTGGTATATACGTACAATTGGACTATCACAAGAAATAATTGATTCAATTACAGTGTTTAAGTACAAAAAAGATGAATCTTTGATTGAAGGAAGTGATTGCTCTGTTTGTTTGACTGAATTTGAGGAAGATGAGAGTCTTAGATTGTTGCCAAAATGTAGCCATGCTTTTCATATTCCTTGTATTGATACTTGGCTAAGATCACACAAGAATTGCCCGTTATGTCGCGCTCCTATAGTTTCTGATATGGATAATGTACCTCAAATGAGTAATGTTGTGGAAGTTGTATCGATCATGAATATTGGTGGTGACTCTGGTCCGAATGAAGTCGATCAAGTTGAGAATTTAAGGCAAAGTGATCAACTCGAGAATCTTGAATCGAGTGAAGAAGGAAATCATGAAAATCTTGATAATGAGGAGGGAAGAACGATGGACGTATCGATGAAAATTCTACGTGTTGTTGATGAAAGGAAGAAAGGGGTTCGTGTTTTTAGCGACTTGTCTGAGCATAGAGTTAAAGTGAATGATGATATTCAGCCAGCACGAAGATCTGTCTCAATGGATTCTTCTGCTGCTAAAATGATTCATCTCGAGATGAATCTTGAAAAAATTGAAGGGTGTTCGAGTTCGAATGATCAACTTGCAGAAAGGAATAAAGGGAATTTAGATATTATGTCAAAGAGAGGAAGCAAAAATTCAAGTTTGTATAAAGTAATGAAGAGTTCTTCCTTTGGGCGTTCACTACAAAAAGTTCCTATTAATATGAAGAGGTCTTTCTCTACTAATGGAAAGTGTTCTTTGCCAACAACTAGCAGGATTCAAGATCTAAGACAAACAATGTAAGAACATTTCATTTTGGTTCTTGAATTTTTCAAGTGGGGTTCAGATTTTCCTATATGTATTTGAGCCTTATGAAAATATTAAGTGTAAACATAATGTTCCAAATAATAAGGAATTTGGAACAGCTGAATCTAGCAAAGTGAGACTCTTCAAATGAAGTTCTTGGAAATATTGTTTTTGCTTGTTATTATTTAGTGATTGCATTAGTTACTATGCGAAGTGAGTCTTGGCGTAGCTGGTAAAGTTCCTGGTCACAGGTTCTAGCCGTGGAAACAACCTCTTGCAAAAAATGCAGGGTAAGGCTGCGTATAATAGATCATGTGATTTGGCCCTTCCCGGACCCCGTACATAACGGGAGCTGAGTGCGCCGGGATGCTTTTTTTTACTAGCTACTATGTATTACATACTGACTCTTTCTATTCCTCAAAAAGAAAAAAGATATTTGAGCATATTAAGTCAATGTTGTGATGCATAATACTGCAGGATATTATCAAGTTGATGCAATTAATGAATTTTACAGTGTTTGATTAAGGTACATAATTATTTGGGGCAATTTTTAAGTAATAAGCATGCTAAAATGAATTCTTGAATCTCAATCACAATAGTGGTTTTGAAAGAATTAAGCAGAGTCTGAAAACTAACATTGTTTAACTTTTACACTGTTAGTTTGATTAATGCTATACATTGATAAGGAAAATATTTAAGAGTGTAAAAAATTTATACACTGATAGAGAAAACATTATATAATTTTTAAAGTATGAATATCTAGATGAATTTAAATTCTTGAAAGTTGTAAAAGTTGATAGAAACACGAGTGACAAACATTCTAAAATATCTCAAAATCTAAAGAATATACATAATTTGGACAGAGAAGTATCATAAATCAAGAAATGTATCTTTTTACAAAAAAGAAAAAAGAAAAAAAAGAGAGAATTTTGGAGCAACAATAAAGTTGTTTATGTGTGACTAATAGGTCACGTGTTTGAGCCATTAAAAGTAGTTATTAATGCTTGCATTAGAGTAGGTTGTCTACATCACGCCCCTTTGATACGGTCCTTCCCCGAACCCTACTTGAATGTGGATGATTTGTGCACTGAATTTGCCCTTTTTTATGAGATTTTTACAAAGTTAGCATTGGTGAACAATTCTTGATCATTTAGGATTATTGAAAGTAGCCCAAGTTGTGAACCCAAATGATACTATAGTCCATGGCCCAATTAGCTAAACGTAAATGGGCTCGAATCCTGTATTACATTAAAAATAGCACGGTGTAGGCAATTTTTGGGCTGGTTATTCAAAAATAACCAGCGTTTACGAAGTCAATGAAAAATAACCACTATTTTGTTGCAATAGAGACCGGTCCAGCATAATATGCCGGAGTTCGGTGCACCTGTGTATGAACTCCAGCATATTATGTTGGACCGGTATACTTTGCTGACTCCAGTATAATATACTGGAGACTGGAGCACCGGTGCTCCAAACTCCAGTATATTATACTGGACAATTATACTTGCTGGAACTCCAGTATATTATGCTGGAGTTCTAGTGTACTTATGCTGGAACTCCATCATATTATGCTGGAGTTCCAGCATACTTATCCTGGAACTCCAGTATAATATGCTGGAGTTCAAGCATACTTACGCTGGAACTCTAGTATAATATACTAACGTATTTTTCGGATTTTGAACAGTATTTTCGCTCAGATTTATTTTTACATGAAAAGTGACTAAATTTTGATTACTTTTGAAATTGGGCTATTTTTGAACGACCAGTTGTAAATCTGGCTATTTTTGAATTTCTCCCCATATTACAAGTAGGGGTGTACATAGGTCGGGTTGGTTCGGATTTTACAATTACCAAACCAAACCAATTGTGTCGGATTATTAAATCTAAAAACAGAACCAATAAAACTCGGGGTTTTCACTCTCGATTTTTCTTGGATTTTCTCGGATTTTCGGGTTATTTCGGATTTTCTCGGGATTTTTTTCCCGGTAAAATCTTCATAGAAAAAACATATAAATTGTGTTCAAAATATTTCTTTAATCCTAGTAAGATACAACTATATAAAGTATTTTCCAAGAAAATAATACAAAAAATATGAGATGTGTCATGGCATTATCTTAAAATATTCAACAATAAAGACAATAAAATTATGTAATATAAATATTGCTAATTAAAAAGCCATAATAAAAATAAACATAATCTAAAAGTACTAAGTCATGCTAAAATAAGTAGACTAATAAGGGAGTATTAATTACATGATTAAATGCTAAAGAAAAAATAAAAATAGTTTATGCATTTTTTATCTAAATTATTGCAAAACAAAAAATAGATATTCAATACATTCCGTTCATAGTATTGAATTGAATGTCTTTTGTTAGCATTAGTATTGATTTGATTTTGGTTTGGGCTTTTGTTAGAATTATTTAATTTACGAAAAAGGGTCAAAACTGCCCCTAAACTATTCGCTTAAGTTTAAAAATACCCTCCGTCCACCTATTTTGTAAAAATTGCCCTCACCGTTAAAAATTTGGCCCATTCATGCCCCTAACGTCAACTTTTCGACCCACTCATACCCTAAAAACTAACGCCCCTATTTTAATTAAGAAAAAAAATATTATTTATTATATGTTAATTTCCTATTGGCTTTAATTAAAATCTTACCCCATATCCACTTATTAGCCTACTCAGTCTCAGATTTTCACCCTTCAATACCCACATATCTCCCTCTCCGTCTCAGATTTTTCGGCCTTAGTTTAATTTTTAAATTAACATTTTTTGTTAAATCAATTTTCTGAGTGAAATCAGGTACACTTCGAAATTAAATTAATGCTTCATTGTAAGATTTTATGGTCTAATAAGTTATCTTTCTGCCAACGTTATATTTGTTGTGCCACCATGTAGCTTTTAAGAGTTAATTGAAATCATATGAGCAAATTAGCTTCGCAATTCATCGGTATTAATTTGGTTGGGAAACTGTAGGCGATGATTAAGCTGGGGAAGATGAACAGGGAAGGGACCAAATAATAAATTAATAAAAAGAATATGAAATTTTAACAAATAAAACGTAAATAATGATTGGATCATGAGTCGGGTATGGAATCGAGTGGTTGAGGAACTAAAAAGAGTTTAACGGGTTGGAACGACTAAGATGGATCATTGTTGGGGTTATATATGGATAAGATATGGGTTAGAATT
Source organism: Nicotiana sylvestris (assembly GCF_000393655.2). Classification (NCBI taxonomy): domain Eukaryota; kingdom Viridiplantae; phylum Streptophyta; class Magnoliopsida; order Solanales; family Solanaceae; genus Nicotiana; species Nicotiana sylvestris. The sequence continues at coordinate 173,151,832 of NC_091061.1, forward strand.
AGATTTTAAATTTTGACCAATTTGCAATTGCCGTCATATATAATAAAATAATTTTATTGTTTCAGCAAATGTCCGTTTGAAATAAGGGCATGAATGAGCTAGATTTCTAACGGTGAGGGCAATTTTTACAAAATAGGTGGACGGAGGGTATTTTTAAACTTAAGTGAATACGTTAGGGGCAGTTTTGGCCCTTTTCCGTTTAATTTACTAATGTTAATGGCTATAAAACTTATTGGAACATTCAAAAGTTCTAAGTCCAACCATGAAATAATACCTTAAAAGATAAAATTATGAAATTTTTTAAGAAATATTTATAAATTCCATCACAATAAGTATATTTATATATTAAATATATCTAAAATTTCTATATATGTAATGTCGAGTTGGTTTGGTTTCGGTTTTATTTTCTTTAGTTAAAACCAAACCAAACCAATTATGGTCGGGTTTTTTTTTCTAACACCAAATCAAATCAAACCAAACCATAGTCGGATTTTTTTTCTCGATTTGACTCGGATTATCGGGTTGGTGCGATTTGTCGGTTTCTTTTGTACACCCCTAATTACAAGTACACAATAAAATAAAAGGGGATCGGGATATTATTATTTATCATTTTTAACCCATGCCAGAAATTATTTATATTTGTTAGCCAAAAAGTATAATATATATATATATATATATATATATATATATATATATATATATATATATATATATTATATTTTCTGGCTATTATTTTGAGAGCGGATATACAGTGTCATTTTCCCTAAAAGATCATTGTATGATTTGCACTCTGTTTTTTTGGCCTATAGAGCTGAAGTATAAATTTGAGTTGCTACTTGCCTCAAAAACATTGTACCTCCTTTTTTTTCAAATAGACCATAGTCTGCTTATAATGTTAAAATCATAATTAAGTAAATAACAATTAAAAATAGTATAAAAGCAGGCAAAGGTTTTGAGGTCGAGTCATATCGTCACCCGTTATAAGAAAAAAAAAACTCCTCGTGCTAGCATATGGGTGGACATATTGAAGGCATAGTTATGTGAATAAAAGTGTATTGATGTTTGGCTATAATTTCATATTTTAGTACATTATTTACCTTATATTTTAGGTGCTTTAATGCTAAATTATACTTTATTTACGTGTAATGGAGTCTATTTTATGTATGGATACATTGGAGATGAAATTAGAGCAAAAGGAATATTTAAAGTATAAAGCGTGCTCGAAAACATTAGGAAAGAAGAAAGAAAGAAGTGAGCAACAGAAAAATGAAGCACCAGGCGAAGAGTGCCCAGAAGCTCGCGTTAGAGCTAGCGAGGCGAGCCTTTGAGCTTGAGTGGGAGTAGGCAACGCGAGGGGTGGGGCGAGGTGAGCTCGCGTGGAAGCAGGCGCCGCATAGTCTGAGGCGAGATTCATCTCGCGTTTTACCTCGTGAGGCACGGTCCATAGCGAGCCTGATCCGGATTTTTGAAGGCTTATTTCGTCTCCTTGTTGGACTTGGACTTGGTCTATGTCGTTTATGTCTTTTCCTTCATATATAAATAGACATTAAACACCACTTTTGAAGTAGTTTTGCGACCGGAGGCAAGAATAGCTTGTAGAACACCCGTTGGGGAGAAAGAATCATTGATTTCTACATTCCTTCATCTTTACTTTGTAATTTATCTATGCAAAATACTTGGGATATTGTTACTATGAGTATGAGTAGTGTTGATACCCAATGTTTCCCTCATATATTTCAAAATATATATATAATTTCTAAATAGTGCATGAGCATCAACCAGTATTTTCCCATGATTTTTTCTGCAATTTTAAAGGGATTTTAAATAATCTATTCTAGCATTTTATTATCCAAATAATTACTAATTGCATCACAAAAAATTTTATGATAATTTTATTGCATAATTTTATTATTTTTTATTTATACTAAGCTTTGATTATTTCATGAATAGCCATATGCACATGTTAGGGTTATAATTGCAATAACTTTGCAATAATAGCCTATGTGTGCATAATTACCTTATTATCACATGAAAATGACATTTTGTATTTTTATAATATTAAGTAACTATTTTAAAATATTTTCATGTATAAATAGCATTTTTATCATTTATTAGCTATTTTAAAAATCATTTTTTATCAAATAATTGGGTATTTAACAAATAGCCTCTTTTAATTTTATTTTAATTTCGGACCTAGCCCATATTTTACCTCAGTCCAATTAAAATCATAACCCAAATACCCTAGCCCAATTTCCTATTTGACCCGCCCAACCCCTCAGATCAAATCCTAGCCGTTGATCTCAAAAGATCAACGGTGCAGGATCACCTTCCTATATTATTTACCCACAACCCCCCCCCCAAAACCCTACTCATTCTTTCTTTTGCGCCGCCTCTGAATCCCCTCCTCTTTTCTTCTCTCTCAGACACTCCCCTAACCCTAGTCGTTGTTGCCGAAAAACCCTCCGTTTCATGGGGTTTCCCTTCGATTTTAGGCAACAGCCGGCCTCTTACCATCACTGGTCGTTCGATTTTGCTGTTATCTGAAGAAATCTCGAAGAGATTCAACTCAGAGTTGACCTAAACTCTTTATTTCTTCGATGAACCTGCCTTGTGTTCATCGCTGTGACTGTGAGTAGTGTTATCTTTATGTTTATAGCTTGAAACTCCGATTCTTAACCGGATTTTTCTTACCTCATTCCTTTCTTCAAAACCCTCATCTCTTTCTACCTGAGTTTGTTCAGATCCTTGTAGATCTGAAATGATTTAAGATTATCTGGTATTTTTTTTCAAAACCTTCTGTTTCTTCCTTATCATTAACCGATTTTAATGTCTTTCTAAAATTAGAGTTTCATCTTTAAGTTCTCTGCAAAAGGGTTTTAAATTTTCTAAGTGTTTAAATCTAATTCTTCTTTACTGGTTCGACTGATTCTCATGCCTATCTTCTAAACCCTAGGGTTTCTGCTTATTTCATTGATTATTTCAATACTTGCCTATTATTTTTTCATCTATGTCAATTAGAAGAGATTGACTGATGTTATTAGAGTTTAAATTATATTTTCCTGCCAAGATTGATGCTTCTCTGTGATTTTTACCTATTTTCCTTATTTGTGACTCCTAATTGGTATTACTTGCCTTAATTAGTTTATTAACTAGATTTATGAGATTTGATTGCTTTAGCCGAGTCCTAGATGGTCTTTGATTGATTTTATTGCCTTGTTTAACCTCTAATCTGGGATGTTAATTGATTTCCCCTATTTTAAGGGATCTTTCCCGGATTCTGTTGAGTTATTTGATTTAGTTTAGCCCCAATTAACTGATTGATCTTATTTGTATACCTTATTTGTGAAATCTGAATTATTCTTTGCCTTATTTGTTTCACCCTGCTAAGTGCTATATATTCCCCATTCTGACTTCTTTCAAACACACGAACACATGGAAAAAAGATACAGAAACACACACACAAACTCTTATTCACACACACTTTCTATTGTAGTTCTTTTTTTACTTGTGTTTGTTGCACTGTCTAGCCGGCTGAAAACCAAGGCTAGGCTATTGGATTCAACTTGCCCTCACCTTCCTATTGGCTATCTCTTAACTGGTATGCCCCTATTTCTGTTACCATAATCTCTTCTATGTGTTATGTGTCTCAGTATACTTCTGTTTTGATACTTGCCTCTTAGCCATCTCTTTCTCAACTACTATACTTCAGTTCCTATTCTCTATGACTTATATGATTAGCTCACTCTGAACTTCAACCTGTGCATGTTTATTATATGTTTCTTGCTTATTTTAATCAGTATGCTTTAGTCTTTTCACCTCTTTGACCCATATGGCTATGTGGTTAACATGCTTCTGTTCTGCCCTATGTTTCTCTTAACCATCATGACATAGGTCTTGTCTTGTTCTATATGATAGCATGCTCATGTTTGATCTATGACACTTATTTACCCATTTATCAACTAGCATGCCCCAATTCCTGTCCTGTTTTATGTGCTGATAGTCTGCCTTAGCATGTTTCTGATCATCTCATGGTTTCTGTGTACTTCTTTCAAGAATAATATGCTTTAGATTATCATTATCTTTTCTGTATGGCTGTCTAATTAGCCATTTGACTTCAGCATGTTTCTATCTGTTAAATACATGTCTATATGATTCCATTTGGGTAGTAGTTAATAGACTAAATCAGCTTTAGCAATGTGAAACCTTGTTTGTGACTTTGTTCTGTCTATGATTCCAGTGTTCCTATTTTGCTTAACTACTGGTAACCAAGTTTAAATCAATTTGTTGAAACATGGTCCTGTTCTATTTGCAACCTATTTTTATTCACTTCTGAAAATAAACTGTTTTTCTAAAACTATCCCCTATCCTTGTATACTATTTTCTAACTCTTACTCTTAGTTGTCTAGGGTCCTGTCACCCCCAGTGTGATCACCGCTGAAGGTCCATGAGACTTCTCTGAACTCTGACACATTGGGGCTGGTTTTCCAATCCTTTGTGAACCTTGTTGAACATCTGATTCTGGTATAAGCATTGCCCGGGGTCCCTGAGGCCCTTAGGATCTTTAACACACCAGGAACCAGCTTTATGTGTTATGGATGGGCTACCACTATGCTCAGAGGTGCTATGTTTGAAGGCTTGGTTCTAGGCTGATGTTGGACCTATGAAGGTTCCTTTTATGTAATTCATTTATATTTGTCTGTAATAATAATTCTTGTAAAAAAATAGATATGGGTTATTAGTAAAGCAGGGATTTTTTTATATTTTTGTTGGGATCGAGTAGAAATCATGCCTATAGGATTGTTGTGATTTTCTATATGCATTAGAAATCATGCCTATAGGTTGTTGTGATGATTGTTTACTTATATGCATTAGAAATCATGCCTATAGGACTTATCTCATTCTTTAAAATCCTGAATTTTCATACTTTGCATCACTAGAAATCCCGTTTCTAAGGCATTTCTCATTTCTGTATCAAAATTCATGTTCATGCATATCCTCAAGTCTCAACGTGCATTAGAAATCATGCCTATAGGATCTTGTTTTTGGAGTTATCAACTAAGTATAACATTCTGCTCACTTAGATATCATGTCCATAGGAAATCATGTTTAAAATCAGTTTTGATAATTTAGATATCATGCCTATAGGAAACATATATAAAAAATCAGTCTTGACACTAAGACATCACGCATGTAGGAAATAAGTGTAAAAATAACTTCAACACTAGATATCGTGTCTATAGAAAAAGTGTATAAAAATCAATTTTCTGTGTCATGAAATAAAGCTTGTGATCAGTTTCAGCATTTAGAAAGCATGCTTGTAGGGTCTAAACGATAAAAAAAATCCGCTTGTTAAATTAATCACTAGTTTATAATTGGTATGATTAATGTTTAGACACCATGTCTATAGGATTCTGCGAGTTATCACTTAGGCAAGCCTGTAGGACAATTAAATCTTGGGTTTAAAATTGTAATTTCCTTATTGCTTGAAATGTGCTCAGATTCAGTAAGTGATAAAAATTAGTAGACAAATTGATAGGTACTCACCGCCTCGCTTTTAATAAAGCTGCTACATATTCTGTTTTGTACTCATTTAGATATCCTTACCGCTTGTTTGAATGACGTGCATTTGTTTTGTCTATTTGTGGAGGTAAATATGAGCCCCTTAATTGCATCTTTATGTGATAGTCCTACTTGTTCTTGTTTGTCTCTTAGATTTTCTCCTTTTAAGCAACATAGGTGAGTCAAGAACCACTTTAAATAGAGGTCCTAAATACCTCCGGGGCCATAGGTAATGGACGGGTAATGCACGCATAGGATATGTATTCGATGTTGTTAGAACGCTTAGGCAATGATTGGGGGGGGGAGGGTAATCGGGTAGTAAAGGAAATGATGACCTGTGCGTTAATGTTATGTGTAGCACCCCAATTTGGAGACGATTACCAAGTACTGCACAGAAGTGATCCTATAGGCCAAAAAACCTAGGACCCCCTTTATTCCTTGTTTTAAAATAATCTCTATTTGTTTAAGTTGTTTTATGACTAATTCACTTAAATTGAGTTTGGCCGGGACCCACCGTTGTGGACCTTGAGGGGTGCCTAACACCTTCCCTCAAGGTAATTTCGAGCTCTTACCCAATCTCTGGTGATGTATACTAGTACACGAGTTGTTTGTTCTAGGTTCCCTAACGCACCTTAATCCGTTAGGTGGCAACTCTTCAAATCTCATACCCAATTCCCAAAAGGAAAGGATTTGTCCCTAAAATGTTGAAACCTGGACTCCGTGAGGAAAAAGGGGCGCGACAACATGGCGACTCTGCTGGAATATTTTTAGGCTCTTACCATAATAAACTTGTTTTTGTGAATTGGTCTTAAGCATGCTTTATTCTATTAATATATGTGCACCCTTTCCCCTTCCCCCCTTATTTGGATTTAATTGCCTATTTTTCAAGCATTTATGATTTCCTTTATTACAGAAACTGACTTGTCTCCTTGTTTTCTTTCTTAAACGTCTTTTAATTATTAAATACCACATTTATCATTCTTTTTAACGTGCAAATATGTGACAGCATGCTATTTATTGTTGCATAAATCATGCTCAACATCATATTCCACTCGTGCATAATCAATCCTATAACAACGCTTGATGAGTGTTTGTGCCCTTCCTATATATCACCCTTTAAATTCGGAAAGGTGTATTTGCGGTAAAACTAATCGATCAGTGGTGTAGTCGACGGTTCCATGACTTTCCCCCTCAAGTTGTCCACTTGAGGGTACCAGTCTAGACCTCTCTAGAAACCTTACTCTGAATATTTGTACATGCATCATGGTCAAACCTAGCTGGGTTAATGTGTTGTCCACATAATAACCCTTTAAGATAAGCCTCGTCCAAAAGTCCATCAGGTTTTCTATAATCCCAACGGACGCAACCACGATTATGTACATTAATTTTGGAGAAATAAGTGCCAATATGCTAATAATTGTTGTTTAAATAGTCGGATCTGGAGGGGGAAAGGGCCTAACCATATTTGTTTTGCAGAAAATGAGGCACGAAGTCCCCAAGTTCGGCATGGCCCATAACATACCACCATTGTTGCTAGATTGGTGGGAGGATCTTCCACCAAGTGATAAGAATCATGTGAAAAGAGTCTTGGGAAATTTACCTTCTCTATTGGGCCTCCAATCGAACAACATGTTGATCAAAGCTGCCACAATGTTCCAATACAAAGAAAGAGCCGTGTTTCACTTTGGAAATGACCCCTATCTTGGAAGAAATAGGGGGATTTGCTGGGCTACCTTGGGATAGTCCTAGTTTATTGGTGCCGAAAAATCGCTATACTAGGGGGTTTCTAAAGATGATAGGATTAAAGAAGAATGATAACCTGGAGTGCCTGAAAAATTCCTACATACCCTTCGACTTCCTCTATGAACGATACGGTCACAGCAAATCTTATCGTATTTTTTACGACGAATTCTCCATCACTTCCTTGGGATGGATTCACTGTAGGGTTTTTATGTTCATCGTCTATTTCTCGGCTATGTTAGTGTTCCCGATCCAAGGGGATAAAATCCACACCAGACTTGCCATGGTAGCCAAAACCTTGATGGATGGGATCGAGGGGAAAACATATATCATTGTCCCTATGATGATAGCAGACACCGGGCCTTAGAGCACTATCTGAAAGAGTACAAATACTTCGAAGGTTGTAATCTGTTGTTACAAGTTTGGTTGTTAGAGCATCTCCAAAAGGGTCAATATGGTCAAGAGCTTCCACGAAGGTCGTGGAATGACCACATTGCTTTCCATCATCCTAAGAGGATGACTTATATCCAAGATAGGTTTTTTTAACCTGAGAATGTTGTAGGATGGGTGCAGTTTTTCAGCAATTTGACCGAGGATCAGGTTCAATGGATGCTCGAATAGTTCCATACCGATGAATTCATCGTGACATCCGGGGATGTTCCACACTTGGTATTGATCGGGTTAAGGGGCATATACCCTTATGCTCCCATCAGAGTTATGAGACAGGCAGGTAGGAAGCAGGTCATACCGCGAGTTGCTAAAATGAGTCACTATAGGGCAGATTTTCAGGATGACAACGTCCCATACAAATGTGAAGCTCAGCACATGTAGCATTTGAAAATTATTGTGGAAAAGGATACCATCGAGCCAGATCGATATCATGCTGGTCATGTGTACTTTTACCCATCATGGTTGGAAGATAACATATCAGGAATATTCGAGCCAAGGGTTGGTCCAGGAAATAGAGTCATAGATGAAGTTGTTGTGGCAAAAGTGAAGTAAAACAAACTATGCAAAAGAGTTCACGAGTCTGAGCCAAGCACTTGGAGCGACACAAGACCGATATGGAACTAATCAATGAATGGAGAGAGAGGGCTATTAAATCTAGCGAAAGGTTGGACATTTGGAGTACAGTCTGATGGAATTGGAAAGAAAAATGAGTAAGAGAGTCACCGATTGTTAGAACACAAAAAGAAGAGAAGGAAGACATTTAGCAAGGACATACATACTGTAGAACCTGCGGGAACCAGGGAATTTGATTGATAAGAGCATCCAGCCTGGAGAAGGTCCTTCTAGGACCAAGTAGATTAGATTTATTTGCCTTTTCAAATGTAATAAGGCCAAGTGCCATTAGTGACTCATCTTATTTAGTGTCGTTTTGGGTTCATCTATTTCTACATTAATGAAATGAGGCAATTATTGGCACTGAAATTCTCCAAATCAACATGTCGCTAGGCCTACCTCGGGCACAACGAGGCTCCCAGATTAGGACGCGAATTTACATTCCCCCAATATGTGTTTAAATACTACAAATATTTTTAGAATCCTTACTGACTTGTTTACCTTTTTTTTTATTATTCCTATCCTCTAAGGTTGGTTCGCACATACTGGCATCATCAGCATATCACACCAGATCTAGAGGCCCTCCACCTCCTCCTCCTCCAAGTAATACGAAAAGCAGAGGAAAAGCTAAGATGGATGACTTGAGTGGTATCCGAAAAGAAAACTCTGAGAACGTCGAAACTTCATACGGTCGGAGTACTCCGGCCCAGAATGATTTGGTCCTGCGATTAGAGCGGAAAATATTGGAGTTACAAGGAGAAGTTGAGCAGGTCCGCAACTTGGCAAACCTCTCCCTCACCCTAAATGTCCCAAACGTTAACCAATAAAATGTTCAAAACTCTGCACCTCCTCAAAATACACCAAACCAACATCCACAAAATCTCCCGCACCCCATCAATACGCCACACCACCTCAAAATCCCAACCCTCTACCGGTACTAACTCCATCACAACACCATCATCAACCAACCCAGTACCCATAAACCACTACCTATCACACTCCTTAGAACATACCACAACCTATTCCCGATCCTCAAAACTCGACCAACGATCACCACTACACCCAAATCCCTGGCACCCACCAAAACAACCCCATATACGTGGAAACTGTACCTCACTCCACTCAACCAATCTCCTATATACCAGAATCCACTGAGAAGGACCTGCTCATCAAGAACATGGTTGAAGAACTCAAGAAATTGACAAGTCGAGTTTAGGGTGTTGAGGGAGGTAAAGGGATAGAAGGCCTGAACTACGTAGATTTATGCATACAACCAGATGTAGAACTACCAGAGGGTTACAAACCTCCCAATTTAGAAATGTTTGACAGAGCTGGTGATCCCAAGGTTCATTTAAGAACTTATTGTGACAAGCTCGTAGGGGTCGGAAAAGATGAAAGGATTCGAATGAAACTCTTCATGAGAAGTCTTACTGAAATGCCCTGTCCTGGTACATAAGCCAGAATCCTAAGAAATGGGCCAATTGGGTGAGCATGGCATCAGAATTTATTTATCGGTTCAGGTTTAATACAAAGAATGCACTGGATGTCTTCTATATCCAGAACCTAAAGAAAAAGCCAACTGAGACTTTTCATGAGTATGCCACTTGGTGGAGGTCGGAAGCAACCAAGGTTAGACCAGCATTAGACGAAGAACAGATAAACAAGTTCTTTGTCCGGGCACAGGACCCACAGTATTATGAAAGACTAATGGTTATTGAGAATCATAAGTTCTTTGACATCATCAAACTCGGAGAAAGGATTAAAGAAGGTATTAAGAGCGGAATGGTGAAAAATTTCGAGGCACTACAGGCCACGAACAAAGCATTGCAATCGGGTAGCATAACAAAGAAGAAAGAAGTAGGGACAGTAATGGTGGCCCAAGGCCCAAAATCTCCACTCACATACCAAACACCTCCACCTACATACCAACCCTCACCTCCCAGATATTCTCAACCCGCCACCGCCTATCACTCTTATAACACCCAGCTAGCCTACTATCATTCACCTCTAACTCGTCCAAATTACCAGAAACCCCGACCTAACTTTGATCGCAAACCACTCAGACAGTACACCGCCATTGCTGAACCCATCGACCAGTTGTACGAAAGATTAAAAGCTGCTGGTTATGTCACCCTATTCCCGCTATGGCAATGGAAAATTCATCTTAATGGGTCAACCCGAATAAAACCTGTGCATATCATTCCGGTATGAAGGGGCACACCATTGACGAGTGCCGCACATTGAAAGATAAGATTCAGACATTGATTGATAACAAGGTCATACAGGCAAAGGAAGCTGCTCCCAACATCCGCAATAATCCTCTTCTAGATCATAGGGGCGAAGGGATCAATGTGATAGAAACTGATGAGGAGTGGGATCCCGAGGGATCAATTGGACTTATCAAAGAGGGCAACGATCCTAAGAAGCCCGCAGTTACACTCAATCCTATTGTAGTCTAGGTACAACTGCCAGTTGAGGTTGAGGTAATCGCATCGGTTCCATTTGAGGTAGAAGTAACACCACTTGCAGCCACACCTGTTCCATTTGAGGTAGAAGTAGCCACACCTTTCACAGTGACAGTAGCAATCACGCCTCCTTTCAAGTCCAATGATATACCTTGGGATTACGTTTGCTGAAGTTAGGCGAAAAGGAAAAGCAAAGATGGAAGAATCTGGTACTGCACATGGAATGACCAGAACTGGAAGGATATATACACCCGAAAATTTGGAAGGATCAAGCACGGAGGCTACTACCAAGCAACCTATCATTGAAACTGGACCGGACGATCTTTGGAGGAAAGTACAAGCGAGGGAATACACTGTTATCGATCATTTAAACAAGACCCCCACCTAGATATCCATTCTATCACTATTGCAAAATTCAAAGGTGCATAAGAGCGCTCTGATAAAGGTGCTGAATGAAGCTTATGTACCCAACAATATCACCAGTGAAGAGATGGCCAACATGGTAGGGCAAGTACTGGAGAGTCACAAGATCAACTTCCACGAGGATGAACTACCGCCTAAAGGGTTAAGTCACAACAGGGAACTGCATATCACGATACAGTTTGAAGATAAATTCATTGCCAGGGTCCTAATAGATGGGGGTTCAAGCCTCAATATTGGTCCATTGACTACTCTGAAAAGATTGGGCAAAGATTTCCATGAGATACGGGTAGGAAGTATGAACGTGAAAGCATTTATGGGTCTCAAAGGGCCACGATTGAGGAGATTAACCTTTGTCTGCAGATGGGACCAACTTGGTTTGATGTTGAGTTCCAAGTACTAGACATATCTGATACATACAATCTTCTATTGGGTCGACCGTGGATACATGCCACTGGGGTCGTGGCTTCCACGCTACACCAGGCCGTGAAGTTCAAATGGAACCATCAGGAGGTAATCATTCATGGAGATGAAAGTAACCCCATTTACACCAGTCAAACTATCCCGGTTATCGAGAATAGAAGAAGGCTGGCTGGAGAGACTTATTACCATATCGAACATGTCAACGCAATTGAGAAGGACAAGTGGTGGAGTAACAAAATAGAAAGCATACTGGCATGGTCTGGGTATGAACCCGACAAAGGACTTGGGAAGGATCTCCAGGGCATTACCAAGCCGGTACAGTTGAACTGACACGGCACAACTTTCGGGCAGGGATATACATACACCTGGCAGGAATATGATGATTGGTCGCCTCCATGGCGTGGTCCTTATTACCCTTTCGAGCAGCCGGTACCACACTTAAGTCAGACTTTTCATCGGGCTGATACAATATGGGGATCTACACAGGAAGAAGTTTTGGCTGGGTTGAGAAACTTGTTCCTAGAAGACGAGAATATCGATTGCAATGTGATAATTGAGGAGGAAGAAGAAGAAGGTCTCACCATTCAAACTGTGGAGAAGGGAGCTATTTTCAGGAATTGGACTATCATACCATCTCGGGCCCGCTGAGTTCTTGGGTAGCTTGGCAATTAGCCTGACTTGTTTTAATAGCCATGCTAGGCATTTAAGATATTTTAGTAATTTTGTTTTAAAGACACATTTTGTTTTGAAATAATCACTCGAGCCATCGAGCTATACCTGTTTTGGATATTTTCAAATTTAATCAATGCATTGCTATTTATTAGTTCATTATTATCTTCATATTTTTCTTTCTACATCATTATTATTACTTTTTTTGATGAACCGATGACTGTGACATGTAATGAGACAACGCAACATAAGGATAGTGACTCAGAAGAAGAGGATGAAATACCTGAGGAAGTTGTCAGAGAAGTTGAGAACTTTGAGAATAAACCTAAGTCCAATCTGGACGAGACTGAAGCAATCAATTTGGGAGATTCTGAAATCGTCAAAGAGACTGGCATAAGCATTCACTTATCACTATTAGAGAAGGAAGAGTACATTCATTTCCTGAAGGAATATGAGGACGTCTTTGCATGGTCATATGATGACATGACTGGTCTGAGTACATCCATAGTGGCTCACAAGTTGCCTACCAATCCAATATGTCCGCCAGTAAAGCAGAAACTCAAAAAGTTCAAACCAGATATGAGCCTGAAAATCAAGGAGGAAGTCACTAAGCAAATCAAAGCCAAAGTCCTCAGGGTAGTTGAGTACCCAACCTAGTTAGCCAACATTGTATCGGTTCTGAAGAAAGATAGAAAAGTCAAGGTATGTGTTGACTATCGAGATTTAAACAGAGCAAGTCCCAAGGACGATTTTCCACTACCAAATATACACATCCTGATCGACAATTGCACCAAGCATGAACTCCAATCCTTTGTAGATTGTTTTGCGGGTTATCACCAGATCTAGATAGATGAAGAAGATGCAGAAAAAATAGCGCATTACAATGTGGGGAGTGTACTGCTACAAGATAATGTCATTCGGTATAAAGAATGATAGAGCTACTTACATGAGAGCCATGACAACCATCTTCCATGATATGATACACAAGGAAATAGAGATGCATGTTGACGATGTCATCATCAAATCCAAGAAGGTCGCAGATCATGCCTCAAATAAATAGAGATGTGGAAGCTACCAACAAAAATATCAAGAAGATACTGAGAAAGATGGTAGAGAATAACAAACAATGGCACGAGAGTTACCCTTTACCCTATTAGGGTACCGCACCAGGGTCTGCACATCAACTGGGCAACTCCCTATTTACTGGTTTATGGTACTAAAGTTGTCATTCCAGCAGAAGTAGAAATTTCTTCTTTAAGGATCATACAAGAAGCCGAACTCAGCGATGCAGAATGGATAAAGAGCCTCTATGAGCAACTATCCCTCATAGACGGAAAAAGAATGAATATAGTATGTCACAGTCAACTTTATCAGAATAGAATGTCCAGAGCTTTTAACAAAAGGGTTAAACCAAGACAATTCGCACCAGGATGGTTGGTACTGAAGCGGATCTTCCCGCATCAGGATAAAGCCAAAGGGAAATTTTCACCCAACTGGCAAGGTCCTTACACGGTTCACCTGGTGCTAACAGGAGGAGAACTCATACTTGCAGAAATGGACGAAGAAGTTTGGCCAAAACTAATCAATTCAGACGCGCTCAAGAGATACTATATTTAGATTATTTACATTCCCTCATATGATGTAACTGAACTACGCTTGACCTGATTCCCATTTAAGAGTGGATACGTTGGCAGCCTGTGGGTTCGGTCATATTTTAATAAAATTTTCATTTCCCCAGAACCAAAAACTGAGGCAGAATTTTGAGGAGGACCCTCAAAATTCCGGAGCAAGTCCAGCCGACGCCATTATATGCCAGAAAGTCAGAAATCGGTTAAGTAACTGGGGCAGAATTTTGAGAAGGATTCTCAAAATTCTGGAATAGATCCGACAAATTTCATCTCATGCAAAATGACCGAAGGATCATTTACCAAATTGGGGCAGAATTTTGAGGAGGACCCTCAAAATTCTAGTACAAGGAAGCCGCAATGCCTCCAAAGTGTTACAGTCATTAGTTCATCTAATTTACTTAATATTATCTACCACTATGTTTTCTAAAATAACTTTATTTCGTCAATAAGTGCATATTTTTGAAATTTTTATTTCTATATCCGCCAAGTGTTACCCAGGGTAACTCAAACGGGGCCTCCAGAACAAAGTAAAACAAAGCAAGCAGATGAAGGCACGAACCAACCTCCCCTGCAAAACTCACGATTTTTCTTTGGATGAAGGCACAGTGAACATAACAGGATTATTCACAAGTATACACATCACTATCCTCATAACAATCAGGCCATCAGACGTAAATATATCTCCAGCTAAGAAATATTCTACTCCTATCTGCTACTTGTTCATTGCATAAGGCTAAGAACTGCCTTCTATTTGCAAGAGACTAAGTCGTGTCTCAAATCTTGCATGAGGCTAAGCCCTGCCTCCCTATTTGCATAAGGCTAAACACTGCCTTCCCTTTACATGAGACTAAGCTCCGTCTCAAATCTTGCATGAGGCTAAGCCCTGTCTCCCTATCTACATAAGTCTAAGCATTGCCTTCTCCTTGCATGAGGCTAAGCCCTGCCTCCCTATCTGCATAAGGCTAAGCAGTGCCTTCTATTTGCATGAGACTAAGCCCTGTCTCAAATATTACATGAGGTTAAGCCCTGCCTCCCTATTTGTATAAAGCTAAGCACTGCCTTCTCTTTGCATGAGACTAAGCTCTGTCTCAATCCTTGCATGAGGCTAAGCCCTTTCTACACATTTGCATAAGGCTAAGCATTGCCTTCTTTTTGCATGAGACTAAGATTTGTCTCGACCCTTGCATGAGGCTAAGCCCTGCCTCCACATATGCATAAGGCTAAGCATTGCCTTCTCTCTGCGTGAGACTAAGCTCTATCTCGATCCTTGCATGAGGCTAAGCCCTGTCTCCATATTTGCATAAGGCTAAGCATTGCCTTCTCTTTGCATTATACTAAGCTCTGTCTCGATCCTTGCATGCGGTTAAGCTCGGCCTCCTTATTTGCACGAGGCTAAGCAGTGGCTTCTCTTTGCATAAGACTAAGCCTTGTCTTCAGTCTTGCATGAGGCTAAGCCCTGCCTCCATATTTACATAAGGCTAAGCACTGCCTTCTCGTGAGATTAAGCTTGGTCACCCTCTGCATAATTGTTTCTATATTCTAGACTTTGCATTATCTTCTTTTCTCAGGGCTAAGCTTTCCCCTAAACTCTGCACAAGACTAAGCCCTATCTTGTTGTCACCTTTGGTATCATGTCTCCGCATTTCATGGGCTGATGTATAGCCAATTTGTCCAAAGGCATCATAGTCCGAAGGCATCATCCTCATAGCCTGAAGATACCAGGTCATGGCCTGAGGATCTCTCAATAATGCACATCATCGTTCAAAGGTATCATGGTTTAAAGGCGCCATTTCATGGCCCGAGAACACCATTTTCATGGCCTGAGTGAGCCGTAACTTAGTGCCAGCTAGCGTAATTCGGAAGAATATGTCTAGTAAATTGTGGTAGTTACTCAGGAGAGAATTACGACACTTATAGAACTCATGATCCGTAAAGAAAACTTAGGCAAATTTATATAAAATATAGTGGAAAGGATTCCGACAATAGGGGAAATCAGAACCTTAGACCATTCCAAATCTTGTCTACAACATGTTCGCAGTTAGTTATTTATTACTGCATTTCCATAACTGGATCCTTAGTAGTAAACATCCAATTTGTTATTTAAATATTTCTGAAGATTGATCGCGTGAATTTGTGCGAGTCTAGTAGTTGTGCTTAATAGGTTAATCCCTTGTGGGATTCAACTCCGGACTTATTAACCAAAATATATTTGCAACGACCGCTTAGTCCTTTTTATAAGGCATACCTCATCTCAGGTATGCTTTCTTAGGACCTAACTCAACTTTGACTGTTATTATCTCATCTGATTTGTTAGATGTGCTGGAAGAACAACTTTTGCAGGTATTAATAAAGTGCAAAACTACAATTGGTTGGACTATTGCAGACATTAAGGGTATCGGCCCGGACTTCTATATGCATAGATTTTACTAGAAGATGGTCACAAGCCTTCCAAAGAACATCAAAAAGGCTAAACCCCATTATGAAAAAGTCGTGATAAAGTGGTTAGATACGGGAATAATTTTCCCCATCTCCGATAGTAACTAGATTAGCCCAGTTCAATGTGTTCCAAAGAAAGGTGGAATGACTATTGTACAAAACGAGAACAACGATCTGAGCTCAACAAGAATAGTCACGGGGTGGCGAATTTGTATGGACTATAGAAGATTGAACAAGGCCACCCGAAAAGACTATTTTCCCTTGTCGTTCATTGATTAGATGCTAGATAGATTGGCTGGGAGGTCCCACTTATGCTTTTTGGATGGATACTCAGGGTATAATCAAATCTCCATTGCCTGGGAAGACAGAGAGAAAATGTAGATCACCTGTCCATATGGCGTCTACGCTTTTCGAGGAATGTCGTTCGGCCTATGCAATGCACCCTCCATATTTCAAAGGTGCATGATGGTCATCTTCACAGATATGGTAGAAGACATAATAGAAGTCTTCATGGATGATTTCTCAATGGTGGGAGGCTCGTTCGATGACTACCTTATGAATCTGAAAAGAGTGTTGAAAAGATGTGTGGAGACTAATCTGGTGCTCAGCTGGGAAAAGTGTTATTTCATGGTACAGGAAGGTATAGTCTTGGGGAACCTAGTGTCAAGTAAGGGCATTGAGGTGGATCATGCAAAGGTTGATGTGATAGAAAAGTTACCACCACCCAATTCCGTCAAAGCAATAAAAAGTTTCCTTGGCCACGCCGATTTCTACAGACGGTTTATAAAAGATTTATCCAAAATTGCTAACCCCTTGTGTAAACTGCTTGAAAAAGATCACCCTTTTGTGTTTTCTAATGACTGCAAGGTAGCGTTTGAGGAGTTGAAGAAGAAACTGGTGACTGCACCAATCATAGTGGCTCTCGACTAGGAGCAACCTTTCGAGATGATGTGTGATACAAGTAACTATGTAGTGGGAGAAGTTCTCGGGCAGCGAAAATTAAAGTCATGCATCTGATCTACTACGCAAGTAGAACCTTGAGAGGCGCCCAACTGAATTATATAGTGACTAATAAAGAGATGATAGTTGTGGTGTTTGCATTTGATAAATTCAGATCATACATGATAAGCTCAAATGTAATTGTTTACACTAACCATGCTGCCCTCAGGTACCTAATTGAGAAAAGGGATCAAAGTCACGCCTAATTCGTAAGGTGCTACTGCTACAAGAGTTCGACTTGGAAATCCGGGACCGAAAGGGAACAGAAAACCAAGTTGCTGATCATTTGTCTAGGCTCAAATGAGCAAAAAATAATGTATAGGTGGAGGAGATCACGAAGACTTTACCAGATGAACAAATTTTAGCAACGAGACTTGAGGCTACACCATGGTATGCCGATATTGCAATTTACCTAGCAAGCGATATTGTTCCTTATGACTCGTCTTCTGTGCAAAAGAAAACGTTTTTTCGTGATTATCGCATGTATTTATGGGATGAAACATATTTTAAAATTTATCTTGATAACCTAATCCGGAGATGCATCCCCGAGATAGATCAATCTTCTGTGGTGCATGCATGTCATGCTTCACCATATAAAGGTCATTTTGGAGGTGTAAGGACAACTGCTAAAGTGTTGGAGTCAGATTTTTATTGGCCAACGTTGTTTAAAGATGCACACTTTTGGGTGAAAAGTTATGATGAGTGCCAATGGACGGGGAATATTTCCCGTCGACATGAGATGCCCATGAACTCAATTCAAGAGGTGGAAGTATTTGATGTATGTGGAATCGATTTTATGGGACCATTTGTCAGCCCATATAATAACAAGTGCATCCTTGTATTGGTGGACTATGTCTCAAAATAGGTAGAAGCCGTGGAACTTCCAACAAATGATGCAAAGGTAGTTATTGGTTTCCTGAGAAAAAATATCTTCACCCGATTTGACACTCCTGGGGAGGTATTCATGATATAGGGGTTGAGTTATGTGCCCAAAAATTCTGGAGATATTGATAACTAGGGATTACGATGCATTTTACACTCCATCTTACTTGAGGTTTGGGTAGAAATGTGTACAAAATAGTCTCAAAGGCTTACATGTTATAATTGATTGCAGGGTTTGATCAACAAGGTGACAATTCGTCAAAACCAGCTCAAAAAGGAGTGAAACATGCACAAGTACCAAGAACAAGTCCAAGCACAGTATAACAGGACCAATGCGGCCGCACTCCATTCTGTGCAGTTCGCAAAGAGGAAGATCAGAGAGTGCTCATTTCAGATATTCAAGCAATACGGACGCAAAGCATTTCATGCGGACTGCATTGGCTTCATTGTGGCCACACTCGATTTTGTGCGGTCCGCAAAGCTGGAGTTCCGAGAGTTGCTAATTTTGGGAATATTACCAACGCGGTCCGCGGTCCTTTTTTGTGCGGACCAAAATAGAAGCCACCGCGGCCGCAGTGTATTTTGTGCGGCCCGCGGTGGCCAAGTTCAGAGAGAAGAAGTTTTTAGACAAGAGCCTCAGTGCGGCCGCACTCGATTTTGTGCGGTCCGCACTAACCCCGCAGGGGTATTTTTGTCCAGAAATTTTTGCTTAGTATAAATAGTTTTTTTCCCAATTTTCGGTCATCAGTTGTAATTTCAAGCAGAGTTGCGCTCGTGAATAGTGTCCCTTTACTATTTTGAGTAATTTTACAATAGTTTTATCATTGAATCTTCAAGTTTTAGTTAGTAATTAAATGTTATGGGTTTTTCTTCTTCTATTTCTTTGTTTTCTTCTATTATCATGAGTAGCTAGACCCATTAACTAGGGTTGTGGCTCAACCCTAGTGTGGGTAATTGATGGGTCTTGTGTTTTGAGGCTTGAATGTCTATGGGTGTTTGATATTTGGACTAATTTATGGTTTTAATGTTGGATTAGTGGTTGCAAACACTAGTTTATGCCTATTTGACTTGGGCTCTTCTTGAGAAAGAGAGCCTAAGTCTAGGAAAATTAGTCCAACAAGGAATTGGGGCATATTCAAGAGATTGATAGCCCCAATTAAAGGGTTAAACCTAGAGATAGTAATACTCGACTTGAACCTAAATTGCTTGCACAAATTATCATACCCAATCGGTCTTGAGAAAGTCAATTAGGGTAAAATCACTGAAACTATCGAGAGGTATAGGGTGAAAAGTATCGTGCTATGGTTATATTGTAATCCCCAAATATGACAACCTAGCCTTAGACTCGAGAACCCATCAAGTATCCACCTAGGAGAAAGTCACTTCCCTAGTGCCTTTTAACTATTTAGACAACCTTCGATAGTTTACTCTTAGCTCAACTTAGCTTAATTTAGCATCCTATTAGTATAAATTTAGAAGTAATATCAAAACCAACTATGTTCAGAAGTGCAATTAGGAACAAATACGCAACTCCAATTTAGATAGAAACTCAATTCCCATTTCTAACTCCATGTGGAAATCAATCCCGACTTTTTCGGGTAAAAGCTGCTTCGACCACTCTCGCTACTTTGTAGTGGTGAAGGGTTGGCCTAGATCAGATATCAATGTGAATTTTGTGCGGGTGTTTTATGTCGGTTTTGACCCAGAGGATCCTGAGCAACTGGTGCCTATTCGGGGAAGGTTGATCGATTTTTCAGCCTCGGTGATATGCAATTTCTTAGGTGCGCCGAATGTTCCCTAGGGACCCTTGGACAATTTCATCATTCGTCCTACTTATCAAGAGCTGACCAATCGCCATAGGAAATTCCCCATGAAGAACATGAAGGCAGAAGCACAAGTGTGGTTGAAATTGATTAATACACGGCGCCTACCATGTAGCCATGACACTCTTATTAGCGTGAAAAGACTTGCATTTTATATTTCTTAATGACGGGCCAAAGGGTGAATGTGGGCCACTTGATCCATCACTAGATAACCCAAGTGCCAACTAGCAAGAATATTGATTAAATGCCCTTTACAAACATGTTGACTCAGTACTTGCGACAAGAAGAGGATGAGAAAGAGTTTGATCACCTCATTGCTCCATCCCTAAGACTAACGGACCTCACAAATGTCTGGGTTAAGGAGGAGAATACCACAACTTCACTGGTAGGGGCTGAGCGCAATGCACGCGACAATAGTTTTCTGGCCCATCTAGACTTGCAGCTTCGGATCGGGGACGACTGCCGACTACAAAGGAGATGGCCATAGTGGAGGAGCGGTTCCCGCTCAATGCTCATGCTCAGCAGTTGGTTGGGCTAGGTGATGGATACAGACTCCCAGAGGATGAGGATGTCAACACACCTGAGCAGTTCGAGGATGAGCCGGAGTAGTCAGATGATGATGAGGAGGAGGAAGCGCAAGATGAGGAGTGGGCAGCCTCAAAGGAGGAAGGCGATGACGTAGCTTGATCAGGGAGTTTTTCATACACCCTACCCAAAGGACATTGCATGAAATAAGTATGGGGTGGTAACTTGTAAATATTAGTATAGTAGCCTTGTTCTATTAATTTTTAGTTAGTGTCGTCTTAGCGTTAATAAAAAAATTAAAAAAAAATGGACACTTCCCGTTGATGGATCACCTAGATAGTTTTCTTGAGGGAATTAAGTCTAAAGAAAAAAAATAAAAAGATTTTCTTGTAGGTAATGTAGTAATTTTCCCTTGGGTTTTCTTTATCCCGCGGTTCTTTTCCAAGGGTTTTAGTTGAACCGGGTGTAGTTAGTTTTATTTTCAAGAGTAGAAACCACTATGCTATGAATTGAATTGCAGCGATATCTCTTGACTTTGTTATGCTGGAGAATAGTGAGTACTCTGGTTGTGACTTTTAGGCTCAATGTTTGACTCTAGTATAGGTACCTTAAACCGTAGATTCTTAAATTTGCTTAACTGCATTGACTAGAGTGTCGTGATAAAACCAATCCTGAGTGAGTTATGTGCCATGTCTGTGTGAGGTTTGTATGTATTTTGTGCAGTGTCGTTGATGTCTAGAACTTGCTCTGTGTGTGCAAAATAGAATAGTAGTTTTGTTCAGTCTGGGAAGTGATATAGGCATTTCTTTGTTAAGCCAGATATATATATAGTTTACCCGCCTAAATGCCATATAACGTAGTTAACCCTTTTGAGCCTATAATCCTGTTTCTTTGGTAACCACATTATAAGCCTTACCCCTTTATTTGAGCTGACCATATATTTGAACCTTGTCGCCTCTCATGAGCGCTTGATTATGATGAATTGTATAAAAGTTAAAGTGTGGGATAGTGGTTTGGCTTTTGAGTGGAACAAATGAAATAAGGAGAAAGGTGCACCATTTTGAAAAAAAAAATATCAATAAAAGTCACTTGGATTGAAGGAATATATATGTATATATTACCCCATACTTTTTTAAGCACAAGTATATCACTAGCCACCACCATCAAGTATATATACATTGATATGAAGGTGGAGTTTTGGTTTGACATAAGTATGGGCTTGAGTGTAGAAGTATATGTATTAAAGTGCTTAAGGGAGGTGTAGTCACTCATATCCAAATGTATCCTACCTAACCCGTAACCTACATTACAACCAATTAAAGTCCTACTTGATCCTAGACTGAATGAGCTCGATTTGTAGAGTATTACACTACGGGCAAGCCTATGGTGCATCATTTGTGGCTTATGAATGTTATTTCTTAGAGCGAGTGAATTCTTCCTATTTTGAGTTCCTACGGTCTTCAAATTTATTGTGTGTGGAACTAGTCTCTTTTGTTATGTGAGGGCATGTGATTCATGACAGAAAGGTAATGTCATTGACCTCCATGTTAGAGTAAGTAAGTGAATTATGAATAATGCATGGTATTTGTGAGTCAAATCTTGAGGTGAGGATGTTACACATTTGTGCTTGGTATATTTTAAAGATTCTTAGTGTGACGAGTTAAGGGAATTGCTTAAAATGTTCGTGTCTATAAGTGTAGTTTGATTGCTCGAGGACGAGAAACGTTTAAGTGTGGGGTATTGATGTTTGGCTATAATTCCATATTTTAGTACATTATTTACCTTACATTTGAGGTGCTTTAATGCTAGACTATACTTTATTTGCGCGTAATAGAGTCTATTTTATGTGTAGGTACATTGGAGATGAAATTAGTGTAAAAGGAATATTTAAAGTATAAAGCGTGCTCGAAAATAGTAGGAAAGAAGAAAGAAAGAAGTGAGCAACGAAAAAATGAAGCACCAGGCGATGAGCGCCCAGAAGCTCGCGTTAGAGCTAGCGAGGCAAGCCTTTGAGCTCGTGTGGGAGCAGGTGGCCCAAGGGGTGGGGCGAGGTTGAGCTCGCGTGGAAGCAGGCGCCGCACAGTCTGCGGCGAGATTCATCTCGCGTTTTACCTCGCGAGGCACGGTCCATAGCGAGCCTGATCCGAATTTTGAAGGATTATTTTGTCTCCTTGTTGGACTTGGACTGCGCTATATCGTTTAGGTCTTTTCCTACACATATAAATAGACAATAAACACCACTTTTGAAGCAGTTTTGCGACCGGAGGCAAGAATATCTCGTGGAACACCGTTGGGAGACAGAATCATCGATTTCTATATTCCTTCATCTTTACTTTGTAATTTATTTATACAAAATACTTGGGATATTGTTACTATGAGTATGAGTAGCTAAAATTCTAATATAGGGTTTTGATGGAACCTATGGAGGATGATTTTCTTGTTACGTTAATATAGATTTGCCGTAGCTTTTTCTCTATTTGTTTAACTATGTTTTATGGGGGTTGGTTGAAGAGCTCTCAATCGACTGTGCTTATTTAGTGTGTATTACTCGGAAGAGAGTGCATATCTAGGTAGTTGTTGAATAATATTACTCCTAACATATATGAGGGATCAATACGAATGGTATAAAAGTGATATTAGGAATAGCGAAACCTTGGTGCGATCCGAGTGAGCCGTAACTTAGTGCAGCGTAATTCAGAAGAATATGTCTAGTAAATTATGCTAGTTACTCGGGAGAGAATTACGACACTCAGAGAGCTCATGATCGGTAGAGAAAACTTAGGCAAATTTATAGAAAACGTAGCGGAAAGGATTCTGACAATAGGAGAAATCAGAACCTTAGACCATTCCAAATCTTGTCTACAACCTGTTCGTAGTTAGTTATTAATTACTGCATTTCCATAACTAAATCCTTAGTAGTAAACATCCAATTTGTTATTTAAATATTTCTGAAGATTGATTGTGTGAATTTGTGCGAGTCTAGTAGTTGTGCTTAATAGATTAATTCTCTGTAGGATTTGACTCCGGACTTGTTAACCGAAATATATTTACAACGACCACTTAGTTTTTTTATAAAGCATAATTAAGCGTGATTATATTTTCTTAAAGAGATGGTCGCACATTTCAATATATAAAATCTGCAATGTAAATCAGTTACTTTTCCTTGTGTCATTTTTTTGTTTGTTTGTTAGTGAGTCAATAGATCAAAGCTAAAAATATTTTTAAGGAGCGGTATTCAGCAATTAAAAAAATTCTACTTCTTTCATTGCTTTTGAGTCATTTCATATCCACAAGTATATTATTAATCAAAGATCAAGGGCTTCTGATTCCACCATCTATTTTTAGTTTCAACGGCTAAGAGAGTCTAGAAATTATGCATACGATTAGCTTGATTCGTTCAACGCCTAAGCATAGTCACCTGAAAGTGACGAAAGAAGCCTTTCGTACGACGGCAAACCACCAAATATATTCATGTACAATCAGAAAAAATTTAAATATATTCTTATTATATTTTAGGTCCAAATATAATCATGACATAATATTATTGGTTTAAATATACATTCTTTTGTTAAGTTTGTCCAAGGTGAATATTCAATCCTATGTGACACTGATATTTAATGAGGTAGATGTCACATGGTGTGCCACCTCAGCGCAACTAATTCATATATAAAAGACTAAAATTTAAAATACAATATTTTTCACAGTAGCGGTAATGGTAATAATAGTGGTGGAGGGAAAGAAAATTTTAGTAGTGGAAAAAAAATAGAAGGGAGGGGTAAAATGATTTAGGGCGCTGAAATGGCAAGTCATGGGGCATCTACATCATCAAATGTCAGTGTCATATAAGATTGGATGTCCACTTAGAACAAGCTAACGGAAAATAGATATATTTAAACTAGTAATATAACGATAAGGGTATATATGGAATCAAAGTATAACGAAAGATATATTTAAATTTTTTTCTGATATTACAAAGATATATTTAACCCTTTTCCGTTGGTACAATTTGCATTCACACTAACTTAGAAATTAGAAAGTAGGTTATTTTTCAAAGAAAGCATGATTTTCAGATCATAGGCTCGTATAGGTAGCTTTATTTCATTTGTAGCTTTCTTCTTTAACCTATATGGACTTCTCTATATTTCTCAACTTTTTGCGAGAACAAATCTTCTCAATGTTCAGTTCTTATTTCTCTTTTTTGTCATCCTTTCTAAACTTTAGGACACACACTAAATAAAAGAGAAATAAAAATGTTTTTTCCAAAAAATCATTTTTATTTTATGCACTAATATTATAAATGGCTTTTTACACGATAGATTAAGTTGCTTACAAGTTACAATAACATGTAACTTTTTATAGGGATCTTTATACAAATAACTGGTTGGATTCGTTGTTTATTTTATTTAGCTAGTATACATATATTATACATTGATTATATATGATTATATGCATATTATACATGAATTATACATATATTATATATTTATTGGTTATTTTTAATTTAAGTAGTTAGGTAAGTGTGATGACCCAAAAGGTCATCTCGTGTTTTAGAACCCAATCCGGGGTTCTGAGGCCTTCAAGACCTCCTTTTCTTTCTCCTTGAATTGCGTGCGCAGTCCGTACGCATTTCCGGAAAGTCTTTATGTGAAAATTTGACAAAATATTAAGTTTTTCCTTTAAAATTGATTTAAGTTGACTTCGGTCAATATTTTGAGTAAATGGACCCAGACTCATATTTTGACTGTCCCAGAGGGTCCGTAGTAAAATATGGGACTTGGACATATGTCCGGAATTGAATTCTGAGGTCCCTAGCCCGAGAAATGAATTTTTGAAGAAAATTGTAAAATAGAAAAATATAATGGTTTCAAGAAATTTAATAATGTTTGACTTGGTTGGTATCGGGCCCGTATTTTAGTTCTGGAGCTCGCTACAGATTTAATAAGGTATTTAAGTCATGTCTGTGAAATTTGGTGAGAAACGGAATTTATATGACGTGATTCAGACCCTAGGTTGTGAAAAATAGAAACTTTTAGTGTTCTTGAGAATTTCATTGATTTTGATGTTAAATCCGTAGTTTTAGGTGTTATTTTAGTGATTTAATCGTACGAGAAAGTCCTTATGATATTTTTAGACTTGTGTGCATGTTTGGTTTGGAGCCCCGAGGGCTCTGGTGAGTTTCGGATAGGTTTCGAGATGTTTTGCTGTTGCAGGTGCACAGGTATTTTGTACTTTGCAATCGCAAAGCAACTCCCGCGATCGCGAAGAGTAAATTTGTCTAAGGGAGCAATCCTTCTATGCGAACGCGAGGCACCGGTCGCGAACACTAAGCGTTGGGGGCATTACCCTTCGTGAACGCGAAGAATGGGAACTAGGGGAGGGGAAAGATACTCTACGCGAACGCGACAAGTGGCTCGCGAACGCGAAGGTTCGGGGGATATACCTTCGCAAACGCGTAGGGTGTCTCGCGAATGCGAAGGTCACTAGGACCGTAGCTTCGTGAACGCGATAGACCTTTTGCGAACGCGAATAAGGTCTGTCCAGTGTTTTAAAATCAAAACCAAAAACGGAATTTCTTCAAAATTTCATATTTTCTTCCATAGGACTCGACCTTCGGCGATATTTGAAGTGGGGATTTAACACCAAATCATAAGTTCGTGTTCTAAAACTCATCCCCTTCAATTTCCATCAACACCACTAGATTTCTAGGCCTAAATCATGTTCTTTAAGGGTAGAAATTAGGGATTTTAGGAGAATTGGGGATTTTACAAATTTGAGAATTTAGATCTCGATTTGGGGTAGGATTCCAAAAATAGTTACATATTTAGGCTTGTGGGTTAATGGGTGAATTGTGGCTAGATACGAATGGATTGGAGTTGGAATCTAGATGAAAAACGGTATTTGAAGCTTGAGTTTGGCCGTGAAATCTAGGTAAGTGTTGTGGCTAACCTTAGCTTGAGGGATTAGGTATTGTTGCCTTATTTTCTACGTGTTTGGTTGTTGAGTAAGACGTACAGGTGAGGTGACGAGTATCTATACGTTAATTTCAAGTCATAGCATGCGAGTGAGTCTTACACCTGTGACTGTTGTGTTTCTTTATACGTACTGTTCATGCCTAAACTGGTTATTCTTCATGTTAAACAAGCCTTATTATGTTCTTCCTAATTTTTGATATTGGTTGAGTATTAACTCAAGTTGAGATTTATATTGTGAAGTTAAATGTTGAAACGAGGTTGGTTATTGATGATTCCCTTGCTGGGTTGTTATTGTTTTCTGTTGTTTGGGTAAGGACGAGTGTAAAACACGAAGGGTGATATCGTGCAGGATATTATGAGTGAGTGTTAGTGCACGAAGGGTGATGTCATGTCATATTCTGTGAGTGTTAATGCACGAAGGATGATGTCATGCCGTATTCGGATATTGATAATGCACGAAGGGTGATGTCGTGCCATGATTATAAGAGAGTTAATGCACGAAGGGTGATGTTGTGCCATTTCTGTTATTTCTTATGGTAAGGACGAGAGTAAAAGCACGAAGGGTGATGTCGTGCACGTGATTATTGTGTTATTACTTTCGTTGGTTCAAAGCATGATATTTACTGTGTTTCTGTACTGTACTATTTTCAAAATATTCATAGTCCCCTCAACATATTTTCCCCTTTCCCGTTATTATCTGTTAAATTTTCGTTATTGTTATTTTTCTTGTATATGATTTAACTGCACAGGTTTATGTTATTTGTCGTGTCCTAGACTTATCACTACTTCACCGAGGTTAGGCTCGGCACTTACCAGTGCATGGGGTTGGTTGTACTGATACTGCACTCTGCACTTTGTATGTAGATCCCGATATTAGACTGCAGGACTGCACTGATTAGAGTTTGGGTTGCTACCTTCAGTCCACAGGAGACCCAAGGTAGATCTACCGGCGTTCGCAGACTCTGGAGTCTCCTTCCCTCTATCTTAGTTTCCCTATTTTCTTTTAGTTCGAGAACAAATGTATTTTCTTTAAACCAGTATTTGTAGAAACTCTTAGACGCTTGTGGATTGTGACACCAGATCTTTTGGGTAGTCGTGTATTAGTGTTTTAAACTATTATAAAATTTCCACACTCCTTATTTGTTTAGTTTAAATTATTGTTAATTACTGTTTGGTTAGTGATTAGTGTGTTAGAACTGTATCTTTTGGCTTGTCTAGCATTCTAAGAGTTAGGCGCCATCACGATCCCGGTGGTGGGAAATTCGGGTCGTGACAAGTTAGTATTAGAGCACTAGGTTACCTAGGTCTCACAGTTCACAAACAAGTTAGGTAGAGTTTGAGGGATCGATATGGAGACGTCCGCGCTTATCCCTTAGAGTCTACAGAGTTTAGGAATATCTTCATATCTATTCTTCTATGTCGTGAGATTTGATTTCTCAATGCTAATTGAACTCCTACTCTGTTTTTTCACAGATGGCGAGAATATATACTGCTTCATCAGATGATTAGCAACCCGAGCCCCTAGTGGAAGCTCCTACGAGGTGCAGAGGACGAGGACGAGGCCGTGCTAGAGGCCGATCCAGGGGCAGGACTCAACCTAGAGCTTGAACAGCAGCACCAGTAGCGAAGCCTCGGGTGGAGTTTGATGATGAGGTTCTGGCTCAAACCGTTCCGGCAGGGCCATCTCAGGTTCTAGAAGGGTTCATCGCTACCCCGATACTTCGGGATGCTTTGGTCCGTCTAGTGGGCCTTATGGAGAGCATAGCTCAGACTGGCACATTTCCTAAAGCACCAGCTGTCTCTCAGGCTGGGGAAGGAGTCTAGACTCCCGCTACTCACACTCCAAAGTAGATGGCTCCTCAGTTTCAGACTCCAGTAGCTCAGCCAGTGGGAGTAGCTCAGGCGATTATTACGGCTCAGGCCGCTGGTGGACCAGTCATGTCTGCTGAAGCTTTGCTGAGGTTGGATAAGTTCACCAAGCTTTTCCCGGTTCACTTCAGTGGGTAAGCTTCTGAGGACCCCCAGGATTATCTTGATTGTTGCCATGAGGTGTTGCAGAACATGGGGATAGTAGAGACCAATAGGGTCGACTTTGCTATATTCGAGATGATAGGGTCCACCAAGAGATGGTGGAATGATTTTGTGTTGACTAGACCGGCTGGGTCGCCTGCCTTGACTTGGGACTAGTTCTCTCAGCTATTTCTCGAGAAGTTCCTTCCTGTCACTCAAAGAGAGGACTACAGCAGGCGGTTTGAGCATATTCAGTAGGGTTCTATGACTGTTACTCAATACGAGACTAGGTTTGTTGATTTGGCTCGTCATGCTCTTCTTATACTCCCCACCGAGAGAGAGAGAGAGAGAGAGAGAGAGAGAGAGAGAGAGGAGGTTTATTGAGGTACTCGCTCAGCCTATCAGATTGCAGATGGCTAAGGAGATGGGGAGTGAGATTTCTTTATAGGATGCGGCCAATGTGGCCAGGCGGGTTGAGATGGTTCTAGCTCAGGGGAGTGATCAGGGGTCTGACAAGAGACCTCGTCATTCTGGTAGGTTCAGTGGTGCCTCGTCTGGAGGCAGGGATTCTTTCGGTAGAGGCCATCCTCCCAGGCTGTTTCATTCAGTACTTCAGGCTTCTCATGGTACTTCAGGTGGCCGTGGCCCTCATATGCAGTATTCTATTCAGCTATTGTATAATACATCATCAACCCCTATCAGTGCACCTCCGCTCTAGAGTTTTCAGGGTGGTTACTCTGACCGTTAGTGTCAGTTTCAGGATCAGCAGTCTCAGCAGGCAAGGTCTTGTTATACTTGTGGCAATCCGAGGCACATTGCTAGATTTTGCCCTCGAGCATCGAGCAGTTCTCAGCATCAGGGTTCTCGTGCCATGGTTCTGGAACCGGGTGTTCCACCGCCCGCTCAACCAGCTAGAGGTAGGGATCAGGCAGTTAGAGGTGGAGGTATTAGAGGTGGACGTTAGGATGCTAGAGGTAGAGGCCAGCCAACAGGAGGTCGTCCCATGGATGTAGTTTAGAGTGGTGGGGCTCAGCCCCGATGTTATGCTTTCCCAGCCAGGCCTGAGGCTCAGGCATCCGATGCCATTATCACAGGTACGGTTTCAATTTGTAGTAGAGATGCTTCAGTTCTATTTGATCCAGGATTTACATACTCATATGTGTCATCTTACTTTACTTTAATTTGGTTGTGCCTTATGATGCTTTGAGTGCTCCTGTATTTGTGTCTACACCGGTGGGTGACTTTATTGTTGTAGAGCATGTTTATCCCTCATGTGTGGTTATTATTGGAGGTCTTGAGACTAATGTAGATCTCCTACTTCTTGATATGGTCGATTTCGATATTATTTTGGGGATGGATTGGCTGTCACCTTATCATGCTATAGTGGATTGTCATGCCAAGACTGTGACCTTAGCCTTGCCGGGATTGCCTCGATTGGAGTGGAGAGGGACTCCTGGTCATTCTACCAGCAAAGTTATTTCTTATATGAAGGCTCGGCGCATGGTCAAGAAGGGGTGTTTGGCTTATTTGGCTTATGTTCGTGATTCTAGTGCGGAGGTTCCTTCCATGGATTCCGTACCAGTTATTCGTGAGTTTCCAGAGGTATTTTTTGCAGACTTGTCGGGGATGCCACCCGATAGGGATACTGACTTTTGTATTGATCTGGCTCCGGGAACTCAGCCCATTTTTATTCTGCCATACCAAATGGCCCCGCCAGAGTTGAAAGAATTGAAGGAACAAATGCAAGATTTTCTTGATAAGGGATTCATTAGGCCCAATGTCTCGCCTTGGGGTGCACCGATGGTATTTGTGAAGAAAAAAGATGGATCGATGAGGATGTTGATAGATTATCGGCAGTTGAACAAAGTCACCATCAAGAACAAGTATCCATTGTCGAGGATTGATGACTTATTTGATCAGCTTCAGGGTGCCAAAAAGTGTTTTCGAAGATTGATTTGAGGTATGGTTACCATCAATTGAGGATTAGGGCATACGATATCCCTAAGACAGCTTTTTGCACTCGGTACGGGAATTATGAGTTTCTAGTGATGTCATTTGGGTTGACAAATACCCAGCAGCATTCATGGATTTGATGAACCGAGTGTTCAAGCCCTATTGGATTCCTTCGTGATTGTTTTTATTAATGATATCTTGATCTACTCCCGTAGCTGAGAGGAGCATGAGCAGCATCTTCGAGACGTTCTTCAGACTCTAAGGGACAACCAGTTATATGCTAAGTTTTTGAAATGTGAGTTTTGGTTGAGTTCAGTTGCATTCTTGGGTCACGTTGTATCAGCATAAGGTATTCAGGTGGATCCTAAGAAGATTGAGGTAGTCAAGGACTGGCCTAGGCCCATATCAGCTACAGAGATCCGCAGCTTCTTGGGCATGGCGGGTTACTACCACCGGTTTATGGAGGGGTTTTCATCCATAGCAGCCCAGATGACCAGGTTGACCTAGAAGGGTGCCCCGTTCAGGTGGTCAGACAAGTGTGAGGCGAGCTTTCAGAATCTCAAGACAGCTTTGACTACAGCACTAGTATTGGTATTGCCCACCAGTTCAGGGCCCTATATAGTATATTGTGATGCATCTCGTATTGGACTTGGTGCGGTATTGATGCAGGATGAAAAGGTTA
This sequence comes from Nicotiana sylvestris, assembly GCF_000393655.2. NCBI lineage: Eukaryota > Viridiplantae > Streptophyta > Magnoliopsida > Solanales > Solanaceae > Nicotiana > Nicotiana sylvestris. The sequence goes on from NC_091061.1 coordinate 173,183,080, forward strand.
TTGTATATGCATCACGACATTTGAAGATTCACGAGAAGAACTATCCAGTTCATGACTTGGAGCTAGCAGCCATTGTTCACGCGCTGAGGATTTGGAGGCACTATTTATATGGTATGTCATGTAAGGTGTTCAAGGATCACAAGAGTTTGCAGTATTTGTTCAAGGAAAAAGAGCTAAATTTGAGGCAGAGGAGATGGTTGGAGCTATTGAAAGACTATGATATTACCATCTTGTATCGTCCCGAGAAGGCCAATGTGGTGGTCGATACTTTGAGTAGGAGGTCATCTAGTCATGGGCAGCCTTGCATATATTCCAGTCGGTGAGAGACCGCTTGCATTGGATATCCAGGCTTTGGCCAATCAGTTCGTGAAGTTGGATGTTTTTGAGCCTAGTCGTGTTCTAGCTTGTTCGGTCGCTCGGTCTTCCTTGTCTGAGCATATCAGGGAGCGGCAGTACGAAGATTCTCATTTGCTTGTCCTTAGGGACACGGTGCAACACGGGGATGCCAAGTAGGTTACAGTTAGAGATGATGGAGTTTTGAGGATATAGGGTCGTGTATGTGTACCTAATGTGGAGGGGATTCACGAGTTGATTCTAGAGGCGGCCCACAGTTTCCGGTATTCTATTCATTCGGGTGCTGCTAAGATGTACCGGGACTTGCGGCAGTATTATTGGTGGAGGGGGGTGAAGAAGGACTTTATTGAATATGTCGCTCGATGTTTGAATTATCAACAAGTAAAGTACAAGCATCAGAGACCTGGTGGTTTGCTTTAGAAGATTGAGATTCCAGAGTGGAAGTGGGAGCGTATCACTATGGACTTTGTTGTTGGACTCCCACGGACTCAGAGGAAGTTCGATGCAGTATGGGTCATTGTGGATAGGCTGACAAGTCAGCGCGTTTCATTCTTGTGGCAATTTCCTATTCCTCGTAGCGGTTGGCAGAGATCTATATCCATGAGATCGTTCGTCTTCATCGCGGGTCGAGTTAAGCACATCATTTCATCCTCAGACGGACAGACAGTCCGAGCGTACTATTCAGATTTTGGAGGATATGCTCTGCGCCTGTGTTATTGACTTTGGAGGTTCTTGGGATCAGTTCTTGATGTTAGCAGAGTTTGCCTACAACAACAGTTATCAGTCGAGCATCTAGATGGCTCCCTATGAGGCATTATATGGTAGGTATTGTCGGTCACTGGTTGGATGGTTTGAGCCAGGAGAGGCTCGGTTATTGGGTACGAATTTGGTACATGATGTCTTGGATAAGGTTAAGATCATCCAGGATAGACTCCATATAGCTTAGTCCAGGCAAAAGAGTTATGCCGACCGTAAGGTTCGTGATGTGGAATTCATGGTCGGAGAGAGAGTGTTGCTTCGGTTGTCACCTATGAAGGGTGTGATGAGATTTGGGAAGAAGGGGAAGTTAAGCCCTAGGTTCATCGGGCCTTTTGAGATTCTTGATCGAGTGGGAGAGATGGTTTACAGACTTGCGTTGCCACCAGTCTTATCAGAGGTACACCCAGTGTTTCATGTGTCCATGCATCGGAAGTATCACGGTGATCCATCCCACGTGTTAGATTTCAGCACTGTCCAGCTGGACAGGGATTTGACCTACGAGGAGGAGCCGATAGCTATTCTAGACAGGCAGGTTCGTCAGTTGAGATCGAAGAGTTATCCTTCGGTTCATGTGTAGTGGAGAGGTCAGCCTATCAAGGCAGCTACCTGGGAGTCCAAGTCCGATATGCGGAGCAGATATCCCCATCTTTTCACTAGCTCAGGTACTTTTATATGTCCGTTCAATAACGAACGATTGTTTTTGAGGTGGAGAATGTGATGACCCAAAAGGTCATCTCATGTTTTAGAACCAAACCCGGGGCTCCGAGGACTTCATGACCTCTTTTTCTTTCTCCTCGAATTGTGTGCGCGGTCCAGGAGCATTTTCGGAAAACCTTTATGTGAAAACTTGAGAAAATATTAGGTTTTACCTTTAAAATTGATTTAAGTTGACTTCAGTCAACATTTTAAGTAAAAAGATCCAGACCCGTGTTTTGACGTTCCGAAGGGTCCGTAGTAAAATATGGGACTTGGGTGTATTCCCGGAATTGAATTCCGAGGTCCCTAGCCTGAGAAATAATTTTTTGAAGAAAATTGTTAAACTGAAAATATAATGGTTTCTAGAAATTTAATAATGTTTGACCTGATTGGTATCGGGCCCGTATTTTGGTTCCGGAGCCTGGGACATGTTTAATATGGTATTTAAGTCATGTCTGTAAAATTTGGTGAGAAACGGAGTTTATATGACGTGATTCGGACCCTCAGTTGTGAAAATTAGAAACTTTAAGTGTACTTGAGAATTTCATTGATTTTAATGCTAAATCCGTAGTTGTAGGTGTTATTTTAGCGATTTGATCGCACGAGCAAGTTCGTATAATATTTTTAGACTTGCGTGCATGTTTGGTTTGGAGCCCCGAAGGCTCGGGTGAGTATCGGATAGGTTTCGAGATGTTTTGGACTTAGAAATTTCTATTGTTTTGATGTTGTAGGTGCACAGGTATTTTGTACTTCGCGATAGCGAAGCAACTCCCGCGATCGCGAAGAGTAAATTTGTCTAAGGGATCAATCCTTCTATGCGAATGTGAAGCACTAGTCACGAACGCGAAGCGTTGGGGGCATTACCCTTCACGAACATGAAGAATGGGAACTAGGGGAGGGGAAAGATACTCTACACGAACGCGACAAGTGGATAGCGAACGCGAAGGTTGGGGGGGATATACCTTCGTGAACGCGTATAGTGTCTCGCAAATGCAAAGGTCACTAGTACCGTAGCTTCGCAAATGCGACAGATCTCTCGTGAACGCAAATAAGGTTTGTCTAGTGTTTTAAAATCAAAACCAAAGACGGGATTTCTTCAAAATTTTATATTTTCTTCCATAGAACTCGACCTTGGGAAAATTTTGAAGTGGGGATTCAACACCAAATCATACGTTCGTGTTCCAAAACTCATTCCTTTCAATTTCTATCAACACCCATTAGATTTCCAGGACTAAATCTTGTTCTTTAAGGATAGAAATTAGGGATTTTAAGAGAATTGGGAATTTTACGAATTTGGGAATGTAGACCTCGATTTGGGGTCGGATTTCGAAACTAATTACATATTTGGGCTCATGGGTGAATGAATTTTGGTGCGAATCTCGAGTTTTGACCAAGCGGGCCCGGGGTCAATTTTTAACTTTTTGGGGGACAGTTTGGGAAAACTAAATTTATGCATTGTAGTTGATTCATTTAGCAATAATTGATGAGATTGAGCTAATTGTGGCTAGAAATGACTGAATTGGAGGTGTAATCTAGAGGAAAACGGCATTTGAGGTTTGAGTTTGGTCGTGGAATCGAGGCTAGTGTTGTGGCTAACCTTAGCTTGAGGGATTAGGTATTGTTGTCTTATTTGCTACGTGTTTGGTTGTTGAGTACGACGTATAGGTGAGGTGACGAGTATTTATACAATGTTGTCGGGTCATAGCATGTGAGTGAGTCTTATACCTGTGACTGTTGTGTTTCTTTATACGTATTGTCCATGCCTAAACTGGTTATTCTTCGTGTTAAACAAGCCTTATTATGTTCTTCCTGATTTTGGATATTGATTGAGTATTGACTCAAGTTGAGATTTATATTGTGAAGTTAAATGTTGAAACGAGATTGATTATTGATGATCCCTTGCTGGGTTGTTATTGTTTTCTATTGTTTGGGTAAGGAAGAGTGTAAAGCACGGAGGGTGATGCCGTGCAGGATATTGTGAGTGAGTGTTAATGCACGAAGGGTCATGTCATGTCGTATTTTGTGAGTGTTAATGCACGAAGGGTGATGTCGTGTCGTACTCTGATATTGATAATGCATGAAGGGTGATGTCGTGCCATGATTATGAGAGAATTAATGCACGAAGGGTGATGCCGTGTTGTTTCTGTTGTTTCTTATGGTAAGGACGAGAGTAAAAGTACGAAGGGTGATGTCGTGCACGTGATTGCTGTGTTATTACTTTCGTTGGTTCAAAGCATGATATTTACTTTGTTTCTGTACTGTACTATTTTCAGAATATTCATAGTCCCCTCAGCATGTTTTCCTCCTTTCTGTTATTATCTGTTAAATTTTCGTTATTGTTATTTTCTCGTATATGATTTAGCTGCACAGGTTTATGTTATTTGTCATGTCCTAGACTCGTCACTAATTCGCCGATGTTAGGCTCGACACTTATCAGTACATGGGGTCGGTTATACTGATATTGCACTCTGCACTTTCTGTGCAGATCCCAGTACTGGAACGCACTGATCAGAGTTTGTGTTGCTGCCTTCAGTCCATAGAAGACCCAAGGTAGATCTGCCGGCGTTCGCAGACCCTGGAGTCCCCTTCCCTCTATCTTAGTTTTCCTGTTTTCTTTCATTCTCGATGTATTTTCTTTAAATCAGTATTTGTAGAAACTCTTAGACATTTGTGGATTGTGGCACTAGATCTTTTGGGTAGTCGTGTATTAGTGTTTTAAACTGTTATAAAAATTTTGCTCTCCTTATTTGTTTAGTTTAAATTATTGTTAATTACTGTTTGGTTAGTGATTAGTGTATTAGAACTGTATCTGTTGGCTTGCCTAGCATTCTAAGAGTTAGGCACCATCATAATCCCGATGATGGAAAATTTGGATCGCGACAGTACGCGACTATTTAAGTTAATTCTTCTTCCTTATACCAAAACTGATGTAAAACTTGGAAATTTCTGTACTCTGGCAGTGCATAAAACTTTTTTTTATATATGCTCCTTTTCCAAGTAAGTTTGTGTCATCATTCGCTTTTGATAGCCAAATTACACCTATCTTTTGATGTGAAAAGGGCTGACAGAATCATAGTTTGGATTTTCAATTTTGTTAGTGAGCTTTCTCATGAACAAATAATTGCATTGTCCAGAGAGATTTCACCTCAAGGCTCTTTTTTAACATGTCTTTTAGCAAATGTCGTTGCTCAAAAGATTCAACTAGAGAAAAAGCAAAAAAAAAAAGTACATCTGATTTACGTCGAACAGCTTTTGTTTATTTATTCAGTTACACATATCTAGTTTCTTTCCAATTATATTGCTGGACCATAGCAAATCTTTCCTACTTTTCTTTCTTTTCTTCTAAGTACAATATGGTACGTTAATTTCAATGGCCACCTTTACCAATTTTACTGGACATATTTCCAGTTAATTTCAAACTGTTGCTGTCTTTTGATTTGGTGTAATGTGTAATAATATTACTTGGAAATGATGTCCCCTATTTAAAATAAAATAAAACAAAAGGAACGGACAAAATGTTCGAGGGTGTAATATGTTATTCTAGGCCAACATTTTTTACGTTGCTTATTTGAACACAAGTTGATAAGAATAATTACTTCATTAATGAAATAATTGGGTGAATATTTGTTGTACTATTAGTGGATGTAACTTGATCTTTCTGTGATGACCCAAAAGGTCAACTCGTATTTTAGAATTTAATTCGGGGTTCCGAGGCCTTCAAAACCTCATTTTCTTTCTCTTCGAACTGTGTGCGCAGTCCGAACGCATTTTCGGAAAGCCTTTATGTGAAAATTTGAGAAAATATTAAGTTTTGCCTTTAAAATTGATTTAAGTTGACTTCGGTTAACATTTTGAGTAAACGAATCCGGACCCATATTTTGACGGTTCCGGAGGGTCTGTAGTAAATATGGGACTTGGGCGTACGCCAGGAATAGAATTCCGAGGTCCCTAGCCCGAGAAATGAATTTTTGACGAAAATTGTTAAACTGAAAAATATAATGGTTTTTAGAAATTAAATAATGATTGATCTTGTTGGTATCGGGCCCGTATTTTTATTTCGGAGCCCGGTACAAGTTTAATATGGCATTTAAGTCATGTCCGTAAAATTTGATGAAAAACGGAGTTTATATGACGTGATTCGGACTCTCGGTTGTGAAAATAGAAACTTTAAGTGTTCTTGAGAATTTTATTGATTTTGATGCTAAATTCGTAGTTCTAGGTGTTATTTTGGCGATTTGATCTCGCGAGCAAGTTCGTATGATGTTTTTAGAGTTGTGTGCATGTTTGGTTTGGAACTCCGAGGGCTCGTGTGAGTTTTGGATAGGCTACGGGGTGATTTACGCTTAGAAAATCTGCTGTGTTGTTGCTGCTGATATGCTGACATTTTGTGCTTCGCGTTCGCAAAGCAACTCCCGCGAACGCGAAGTGAAAGCTGGGCTGGGGAGGGTTTTCTTCTACGCGAACGCGAGGCTCTGGTCGCGAACGCAAGGGACTGAGGGTTAGCTCTTCGCGAACGCGACCGGCCATACGCGAACGCGTAGTGCAATGGAGGTGGGCTGGGGAAATCATCAAGTTGCTCTTCGCGAACGTGGTCCCAGGCCCACGAATGCAATGGTCAGGGGGGACAGACCATCACGAACGCGAGCAGCTCATCGCGACGCGAAGGCCCTTCTGGCCCCAATGCATCGCGAACGCAACAGGCCCCTCGCGAACGTGAAGAAGGCATGTCCAGTGTTTTAAAATCAGAACTCAAAACGGGAATTTGCCATTCTTTCATATTTTCAAAACCAAGGAAGCATAGAGGTGATTTTCAAGAGATAAGTTCTTCCCCAAAGTGTTGGTATATGATTCTAAACCACTTTCTTTCAATTACCCATTACATTTCATCAATTTTCATCCAAAAATCTAGGGTTTTCATGGTAGAAATTGAGGATTTGGGTAGAATTAGGGGGTTTTGTATAATTGGGATTTAGACCTCGATTTGGGGTTAGATTCCGAAACTAATTACATATTTGGGCACATGGGTGAATGTGTGAATGGATTTTGGTCCGAACCTCGAGTTTTGATTATGCGGGCCCGGGGTCGATTTTTGACTTTTGGGGGAAAAGTTTGGGAAAACTAATTTATGCAATGTAGTTGATTCCCTAGCAATAATTGTTGATATTGAGTTAATTGTGTCTAGGTACGAGTGGATTGGAGGTGGAATCTAAAATAAAGTGGTATTTGAGTCTTGAGTTTGGTCGTGGAATCGAGGTAAGTGTCGTGGCTAACCTTAGCTTGAGGGATTAGGTATTGTTGCTTTATTTGCAACTTGTTTAGTTGTTGAGTACGTCGTATAGGTGAGGTGACGAGTATCTATACGTTGTTCTCGGGTCATAGCATGCGAGTAAATCTTATCCTTGTGACTATTGTGTTTCTTTATACGTAATGTTCATGCTTAAATTGGTTATTATTCATGTTAAACAAGTCTTATTATGTTTTCCTGGTATTGGATATTTGTGGAGTATTAACTCAAGCTGAGATTTATATTGTGAAGTTAAATGATGAAACAAGGTTGTTTATTGATGATTCCTTTGCTGGGTTGTTATTGTTTCTGTTGTTTGGGTGAGGAAAAGTGTAAAACACGAAGGGTGATGCCGTGCAATGTTTTGTGAGTGAGTGTTAATGCACGAAGGATGATGTCGTGCTGCATTCTGATATTGATAATGCACGAAGGGTGATGTCGCGCCATAATTATAAGAGAGTTAATGCACGAAGGGTGATGTCGTGTCATTTCTGTTGTTGCTTATTGTAAGGACGAGAGTAAAAACGCGAAGGGTGATGTCGTGCACGTGATTGTTGTGTTACTACTTTCGTTGGGTCAAAGCATGATATTTACTGTGTTTCTGTACTGTACTATTTTCAGAATGTTCATAGTCTCCCCAGCATGTTTTCCCCCTTCCCATTATTATTTGTTAAATTTTTGTTATTGTTACTTTTCTCGTATATGATTTAACTGCACAGGTTTATGTTATTTATCGTGTCCTAGCCTCGTCACTACTTCGTTGAGGTTAGGCTCGGCACTAACCAGTACACGAGATCAGTTGTACTGATACTGCACTCTGCACTTTCTGTGCAGATCCCAGTACTGGACCACACTGATTAGAGATTGGGTTGCTGCTTTCAGTCCACAGGAGACCTAAGGTAGATCTGTCGGCGCCTGCATACCCTGGAGTCCCCTTCTTTACATCCTAGTTTCCCTGTTTTCTTGTATTTCGAGAACATATGTATTTCTTTTAATCCCCTATTTGTAGAAAATTCTTAGAAGATCGTGGATTGTGATACCCGATCTTTTGGGTAGTTATGTATTACTGTTTTAAACTGATATAAAATTTCCTCACTTCATATTTGTTTAGTTTAAATTAATGTTAATTACTGTTTTGGTTAATGATTAATATGTTAGAATCGTATCTGTTGGCTTGCCTAGCATTCTAAGAGTTAGGCGCAATCACGATCCCGACAGTGGAAAATCCGAATCGTGACACTTTCATATGTAACATAGACATGAGTGGTTTGGGTCAACTCGACAGGTCAAATTATAGATCAACTCTATTATGAGTCATAATCGGCTAAAAATTTGCTTGAGTCAAAATGAGTTGGGCCAGAATAAGTTAAAAAACGAGTCATAACTCAATCTATTCAATTAGTTGAAGAGTAGAAAAAAAAATTGATGATCTCTTTGGTTTGGGAGATAGGTTGCGTAGGCGACAACTTTTCTTCCAACAATATTATTTGTAGATGAGATATTCATTCAAAAATTTCCTTCAACATTTTTAATTTAGCAAGGTATGATTTTCAAAATTAAAGAATATTCCACCAGTACATATTCTGGAGACCAAGTACCTAATTGCCTTTAAAGTTGAAAAAAATTCATTCAAACAAGCAACTCCTTTCTTTTCTAGCATATGCTTATTACAAAACTGACTTTCTTTTTCTTCTAAAATTGTAGTCCTATCAAAAATTATTTTCTTAGTTCTCTGCCAGCAAAATTTTCCGGAATAATTTTTTTTCTTCTTAAATTCCATCATTTGCTCCACATTTCTTTTCTCATTCGTATTTCTAATATTTATATAGTGACAACCTTGTTACAATCAACAGTTGTGGTACGATAGATAGCATCCCTTTATTTTTAATCAGATCTCTATGTAAGTTTGAAACTTGGGTATGTAAAAAATTCTAGTAGGGAGAGTTTTCCCTTCAATGAATGTTACGCGGCGCGAATCTAATTTAGTCGGGGTTTCAAAACGAACATAGAACACAAAGTGATTAAAACAAAAACTTGTCATCTCTTTGAACTTTCCTCGAAATAGGCTAAGATGTTCCTTTCTGGATAAAATTGACACGGACGACAAATGATTTGACGAGAAGGTGCAAAATTAATAATGCTCACTTTTGTATCCTCTAGATATACATATAAGGGAAAAGGAAATTATTTTTAGGGGCCAAAAAAATGAATTGAGTCAATAAACATAATGATTTGGATTTTTCCTAAGTTATGGAAATGTCGATTACGAAACACTAGCTAGCTCTACAAATTGCTCAACCAAAACACTATCGAGTTGGGGTACCTAGATATTGGATAGTAGTGCAAATTATAATTAATTAGTTGGTCATACTAAAGTAACTAGACTTTGTTTATTATAACAAGAAGGTCACAAAACGTTATATGCTACAAGGGGTCATATGGAATGGGGTATAAGAATAGTAATGAATATAGTGTATTAGTAATAATGTGAAGATTAGTAATACTGAATTAGTTAGGCTGATATTATTTCTTATTAACTGATTGGTTTGGTGTATTAAAAATAACATGCATTTGCATAAGGGGAAGTACATGCTTATCCATGTATTAAAATCATGATATTACTAATGTCATGGTTTGCGTACTACTTATACATAGGATAAACCAATTAGGGTGTATAAGTTGAAAAACACTAGTACTTATCAAACAAGAAATTAATACCAAAGCTAATAAATATATTATTTTTTTCCTAATACATCCTACAAACGACCCCTAACAGTAACTTTACCTTGATGACAAATTATGTCATTGTAGTGGGTAAAATAAAGTAATTTTACTACAATCGATAAAGTTCAATTATTTCAATGTGGAAAAAATAATGTTGTGATTTTACTATTATAATAAATAAAGTTTAATGACAACACGTGAAAATAACCGGAGATCAACACAGTAGAACTATGCTTGGCATGCGCTAAGAAAACATTCCAAATTGCTATTATTGGAGCTAAGAAAGAAATGTATATGAAGTTATTTCATTGTCCAGCTTTCAGTAGATGGTGATGGGAAAAAAAGGAAGAGATGATTTATGCAAAAAGTAAATTAACTTTTGACTAACATATCTAAAGAACTATCCAGAAACGGTTGATCATAAAGCTTTTTGTGTCAGGTGTTTGCCATAATTTTCTTACCATATTTGGTTTTTCTATTTGTTGAAGGAAAGGGCAATATAATTACCTTAATTGGGTTTTCCTTTTTGTAGAAGGAAATTATAATTCTCTTATACTTGGCTAGTCCTTTTTTTTGTAGGAAAAAGTTTGGACTTCTGTAAATTGAGGATCCTTCCTTTTCATTCAGTAACATCCACAATGTAGCCATATGGGGTAAAGAGTCGTGTTTAGGGGGAGAACTTTACGGGACAAGTGTTAGTGTGTCACTTGTGTTTGCCTCTTCGTGAGGTTGTTCTCTCGATATTTTGTACTCTCTTTTTATATAGTGGATTACTCATCTCCGCGGTGAACGTAGGTCAGTTGACCGAACCACGTTAAATGTTTGTGTCCCTTCTGATATATTTCTCCTTTGTTGTATGATTTATCGTCGCTCAAGGTTTGCTTTGCTAGCTTCCGTATGACACCTGACTTTTACGGTCCTAACATTTTGAACATTTTGTCATTTTGATAACAGAAAAAGTAAGGAACTCAACTTTATTTATGTGAAACTAAGTCATTAATTACTAGATAGTAAAACAAAAATTAATACAGTTCTAATTTTCTTTATCGGCTAAAACTGGTGTTTGTTTCTTGTCCGTGTCTTTGGATACGGATTTATATCTCGTCGATCGACTCTACCTTATTTTAGAAAAAGAGCAAGTTTCATCCACTCACAATATAACAAAAGGTTACGCAATTAAATTATTTATAAGATAATTACAAGTAAATTCTTTATGACAAACATTAAATTTGTAGTTAATGATTTTGATTATTTTTTTTAGTTTTGCTGAGAATATTGACGACTGGTTTTGTCTAGGTTTTATATGAACTTGGTGTGCTATGTTATTTGTCAATCATTTTACTAATGTAGAAAACGGGGTCCATCGGTCCGTAGGGCAAATAAATTACCATGTTCGGCAAACTAGGGGTGTATACACTTTTTTTCCATCCAACTCTCCGTCGTATTTGGAAGTGGTGAAAATAAAATTATTTAAGATCGACCAGGAATTAAATCTCAATAGAGCAAACTAATCTCTGTATATTAGCCTAAGCCGTAAAACGTTAAATGATTTCTTCTTATCTACTAAAATTTTAATAGGCATAATTAACCAATACTTATATTGGTAGAAGATGACATGTACTCATTGGAGTAGTTGAGGTATGCATAACTGGCCCTAGCACTATGTACCATTGTAAAAGTATTAGTATTACATATAGTTACATAGTATGTACTCAGAGACAAACCTATATTATAAAAAGCGAGGGATCACCAGCACTCGGAAAGCTTTAAAAAATAATAATATATTAATAGTGACACCTTACATATAGTAGTGAAACCAGGATTTGAATACCTTTTGCCTGTGGACTATGCAAGGGTGTTCAAAGTCTACTTTTTAAATCAATAACACGTAATATTTTATCTTATATATAGTATAATTTTTCGTCGAAGGGTGTTCAGGTGACCGCTCTTAGCCATATATAGCTTCGCCCTTCCTTACATACAAAGAAAATTTTGATTGAATGCAAAAAGTATACCCACAATCTTCCAATCCTGAGTCCGCCTCTGTATGAAATGCATAATTGTATATAATATTTTCGTTTCAAACAAACAAATGGAGTAAAAGATTCTAAGGAAAGTTCCCACATATATAAAATCACATCGTGGTCCAGAACGTCCCTATATAGAAAATAATTGCAGGAAAACAAACAAAAACATTCTCAAAACTAAAGTTCGAGTACTACTAGGCCATGTGGCATGTGTTTGGTGGGCGTGGGGAGGGGGAATTAAGATCTTGTTGGAGTTTGTACATAAGTACTAAATTAAACAATGTCATCAATAATCTAAAGAAACCAATGATTTGATAATGACAAGAAATTATACATACAATCTTGAGAAGAAATAGCTTTAATTTTCTCCCTTCTTTTTACTTTTTTTAATATCTTTTTTTCATTGTGTGTGTGGGGGGGGGGGGGAGGACAAGAAGAAGAGACAGGTCATCTCAACAAGACATAGCCTCCTCCTTAATTATCATGGCCACCATTTCATGCACAGCACTTGCTATATCACTCACTGTATTTAGCTGACAATTATCTTCCACCTGTCTCATGTAAATACAAATAGTTAGATTCCCTTCATTTTGCTTCTCATCACTCAAATCTATTTTGGCCAATATGATGAGAATATATATACAATCAGAGGCAGTTATAATTTAAAGTTTATGACTTTTGAATTCATTATCGAACCTTAATTTGTCTTACTTACGGGGTTTGTTGTTAGAAATCTATACATATTTTATGAATTCTCTAGTACAAATATAAGGTTTAAACAAAAGCTATTAAATTCGTCCGAATTCCTGTATACAATGGCGCGTGGATTTAGAGTTTACCGGTTCAGAATCTTTTTAAGTTATGAAGTTCAAAATTAATAATTTAATTTATATATATTCGGTAAATTTCTTAAAAATATAAAGTTTTAACCTTTAACCAAAATATCGAGTTCAACCGGACCCACAAATTATACTTTTTTCTTTTTAATTATGCTGTCTAAAATAATAGTAAGAAGCAAGAAATGAAATAACAGGGATCGACCATGAATTTCATATAATGGTTGGCTTTTATTATTTGCATGCACTATCAAACTTTTATATATTCCAAGAGTATAAATATTCAAAATCTCAAGATTAGATAGATTCGAGTACTATTTCACTCTTTCTTTTTAGTCTGTTTCAGTAACAAAAAAATGATATATTTTAAAAAAATCTTTCTATTATGTGCTAAAAATCCTTTTTCTTTAATTTTATATCCAGTCAAATGTATCTAGTACGAAATGACATAATCTTAGAAAATTGTTCATATACTAACCTTGACACTGAATGAGTAAAGAACCATATGATCAGCTGTTGAAACAGTGAGGTGAAGAATTGTAAGGCACATAGCTTGTAACCAATTAACAATCTTCAATAATTGTTTTGGTCTTCTCCTTGACAAAACCTTAACATTAGCATGATTTTCCACCATTGTCACCTCGATATCCGCCACCGCCGACCGCCTCTCCTCCGTCATTGTCCCGTCGCTGGCGGCGGCCATCGGGTGGTTGTTTCCGGTTGAGTATTGAGGGAAAGTGAAGAACTTAGAGAATGGATGTTGAGAAGCATTATTTGGTGATAATTGATTTCTAACTTGTTGTTTGTGAGCTTCCAAAAATTGAAGAAGTTGTTCAAGTTCTTTTACAAAATTAATTGCGCCTCCAACAATTGATGCTTGGTCTCCCTGTTCACATTAATAAATAAAAAAAGGTTAAATTATTGTACCAATGATTTATAATAATGTTTTACTACTTAATTGACTTTAACTATCAAGCTGGATATGATGCTTCTTAGTCTTTAATTTAGGGCAATTTAAACGTTGCTTTTTAATTAAATTAAAGACGATCCTACCCGTTACCAACCCAAAATAATACAACTAAGCTAAATTTTGTACATAAAAAATACATGCATGAATAGTAGAGTAGAAATATTTACTTACAAATTCCTTATAGCAAGCTGCGAGACTAATATGGTAACCTAAAAATATATTAAAACTACTATAATTAGAATTGTAAGAAATCTTTTTACATTTTTTATGCATATAACCTAAATCTATAAAAATAAGGATGTAATGTTTAAAAAAAAATTACATTATCAATGTATAAATATAAAAAATAAAAAAATAAAAAAAGAAAGGGCAACCCAGTGTATAAAGTATCCCGCATTTACGCAGGGTTCAAGGAAGGGCATCACCTCAAGGGGTATTATGTAGCCAAGCTACTCTAATACAAGCATAGTAATTGCTTCGACAGCTCGAACATGTGATTTATACGTCATACAGAGACAATTTTATCAATTCTCAAAGACTCGCTTCTCGTTGTCAATATAATTTAGTTAAAATATTGTAGCGAATAATCTACCTTATTTTCTTGATTTTTGTCTATCTATATAAATTAAACTCATAATACCAACAATTATAATGACGCTAAATTTTGTTTAAAAAATGCCAACATGTTTATTAATGCATGTCTTTACGTGCGTGTGTTTGTGGTTTTGTGTAGGTGAGAGAGAAAAAGTACCCTTTGAGCATAGGAAGGAGGCATCAATGATCGGAGAACGGCGAGGTAATCGTTCATTTGCCGGCGGCGATTTCTTTCGACAGCAATGTGAGTCATCCTTTGGTTCTCTATTTCCTCCTTGTTCTTAGAACATTTAGTGCGCCGTCTTTTTCTCCGGCAAGAAACAACCGGAGTCTCCACCGGAGTATATTCCGCCGGCAAGAATCCGGTGCAAACTTCGGGGGATGAAGAGTTGTTATTATAGCTTTGTGCTATTGAAGAATGAGAAGAATCCCAATTATAATCATGAAAAAAACCACCAAGATTGTAAAAATCTTCGTGGCTATAAATGAAAGGATCTTGTTGGAAAACAACAGTTTCAAGAGCCATTTTTCCTTTCAAAAATACTCTACTATTGATTTTCTCTATCAAAGATAGGCTAAATTGGTAAAGGGGTTGATGGGGTTTGCTTTTCTTATAAAGGCTTGAAAATGAGAAGGAAATGAAGTAACAAAAACCAAGTGGCCGTACGAATCAAATTGTATAAATTTCTTAAGCTACAGAAACTATTACACGTGAGAGGCTAATGTTTTTTGGTTTGTGAGAGAGAGAAACACAGAGAAACATTCTCTATTGTTAGTTCATTAATTAAATAGCCTCTTGTTCATTGTCGAGGTGGGCCGAGGCGGAGCGGGGATTTGAAGTTTATGGGTTTGAAAATTCTAATCATTTTAAGTTACTGGGTTCTAAATAAATAATTTGTACACATTTAATGGATTTTTAAAGATAAATATAGGATTCTAACCAAAGCTACTGGGTTCTATTGAACTCGTAGGGAATATGATGGTTCCGCCCTTGGAGGTGGGTGGGGGTGAGGAGAGGGGTGGGGGTGGGGTCTATGCTTGTCTAAAACAAGAAAAATGTAGCGCACACAATTTTATGTAACCAGAATGGAATGGGATGGTAAGTATTCCCTTACTTTTAATCAGTAAGTTTTGGTTAGTAAAATTTATATTTTTGGTTAGGAACTTATTTGTTCATAATCTAGATTAGTCATGCTAGTGTACTTTGAATATTGAATGACTAGATAGATACTATCTCTGATTCAATTTATATATTCATTTATTGAGAGTCAATTTGATTAATTTTTGAAGCTAAATCAAATTAGTTCAACTCAATATTCTAAAAATAAAATTTAGATATTCAAATATTACTAAGAAAATATTATAAGTTACTCCCTCTATTTCAAATTAGACGAGTTACTTTTCTTTTTAGTTTGTTCCAAAATAAATGACGCACTTCTAAATTTGGAAATAATTCAATTTTAAACTCTTCATTTTATTCATTTTACCCTTAATGAGAAGTTTTTATAACCACACAAATGTCAGGATCTCACAAAACTTTTACCCCTTAGGCTTTTAAAACCACAAGTTTTAAAAGTCTTCTTTTTTTCTTAAACTCCGTGTCGAGTCAAACTACCTCATCTAAATTGAAACGGTGAAGGGCCAAATATACCCTTGTACTATAACAAAAGATTTAAATATATCATTCGTTATACTTTGGGTCCAAATATACCCCAGCTGTAATACTATAGGTTCAAATATACCCCTCTTCTGTTAAGTTTGTCCAAGATGGACATTCAATCCTACGTGGCATTGATATTTGATAAGGTGGATGCCACATGGTTTGCCACCCCTAATCCATATATAAAAGACTAAAATTTGAAATACAATATTTTTCATGGCAGCTGCAATAGTAGCAATAGTGGTGGAAAAAAATAGAAGGGAGGGGTAAAATGGGTTAGGGGCGCTGAGGTGGCAAGCCATGTGGCATTCACCTCATCAAATGTCAGTGTCACGTAGGATTGGATGTCCATTTTGGACAAACTTAACGGAAAATGGTATATTTGAACTAATAGTATAACGACAGGAGTATATTTAGACTCAAAGTATGGTATATTTAAACATTTTCTAATAGCACAGGATATATTTGACCCTTTTCCGAAATTGACATGGATGGAGTACAATTTTGGTCAAACTTCAGATAATATGAATTTAGAAAAGCGAAATATATTACATAAATTGAAACGAAGAGAGCAAAATGGTACAGTGTAAGCTTTGATAATAGCTAGTGAGTAATAACAAGTTGATTTACGTACAACTTAAGAGATTATAATGCTGAAGCTATTAGTGTGGAGTTATGCACGAACTATTTATGCAAAAATTGTTTCTTTAATAGCTTAATTTGTCATTAATCACTCTTATGCATATTTTAATTGTACAAATAATTTTCTTATAGCTATTTGCATTGATCATTATTAAATGAGTTTAAGTTTTATATACTGTGTTTTTTTTATACTATTAAGTTACTCAAAGGGTATTTACAAGTAAGTCTCCCAATAATACAAAATTGGTAAACTAAAAAACAAAATGATTGTCTGCTATAAAAAGTAAACACAACATAATATATAAAACTCTTATATTGAAGATGTATAAAACTTAAACTCAAAATAATTTAAAAGTTTCTTCCCTTGCCCCACCTCTTTCTTCCATTGCAAGAGAAAAGATGCTGCAGAATATTTTTACGTATTTTGATATGGCATTTGTTTGTCTTCATTTGGTGAATCTTTATATCTTTGACTAGAGAGAGACTACTCTGAACAGAATTGAGTCAGTGAATGCTTTACAATAAAAGGAATTAATTCAATTGAATTCATGTGACTGACCGTACTAAAAACAAAAGTGGATCTCTCTGCAGAAATTAATCGTCAAGAAATTCATAATATATAAAGTTTAGAATCATCAACAAAAATTTTACATTATCACGTTATTTAAAACATACTAATTATTTGTAACGATCAATAATGAATGAGATCAATAACCTAAGAAGTAAGGTAGATAATATACTACAACAGATATATTATGTATATAGTATAAATATTCGTTATACTGTCTTTAATGTATTTAATATAAATTTTAAAGTTTAAAAATGAAGAAATAACAAAAAAGATGAACATGTTCCCTATTTCCAAGTAGACTTCATTTGTGCTTGAAAAGCCAAAATCTGTTTTCTAAGTTGTAGCTTTTTAACTATCAATCTTTTTGTGTTAAAACTCCAATTTCGATGAAACTTTTCAGCTACTTATAATATATATTCGAGACTTTAGCTAGGTAGGCCGTAGGAGCTAAGCACCAAGGCATGGTACAAGTTGTATTCCTTAATTATTTGTATTTGCTGTTCTTTTTCCCCAACATATTTTGCTGCTTAATAAATAGAAAAAATAGTGAAGTGATGGAGAAGGCTAACTCATCATGTTCCTATTTTGTTTGAAAACAAATAAACCAGTTATTGCAATAATGCAATCTGTGGCTAACTCCGATACCATATTAAAAAAAACCTACATTAAAGCCTCCAATACCATATTTTAAAAAACTAGTGAATCTTGAATCTAACTCAATTCAAAGTAATTACCTTATGAGGTTAGAAGTGCTTAAGATCATATAAAGTAGACCATATTTAGTACTGTAATTACATTATATTTTTTTAAATTAATAGGAAGATGTGGAGATCGAGAATTATGGTAGAAGATTAGTAGGTAGTCAAGTCATTTCCTTACTAGTAGTACTTGTAATTATTCTTGTATTTCTTTATTCTTAGATTTCTATTATTGTTTGACCTAAAATATAGATTTTGGTTCAACAACAATAACAACAACCCAGTAGAATCCCACTCGTGGTGTCTGAGGAGGGTAGAATGTATGCAAATTTTGGTTCAACAAATTAGATTTAAATAAAAAGAGACAATCTTAGCTAATAATAATATCCAAAAGATAAGGTTATCGGTTTTATGACAGATAATGTGTATATTTGATCGAATAGTAATGATTGTGAGCAATAATGAAAGTGTTTAATGATCCAAAAAGATGAAAGATAGTATTAAACAACAATAAATAGTAATGAATGACATTAAGTAAATAAAAACGTGTGACTCGCCCGAAATGGGGTGGGATCGATGGGTATTCTTTCTGATAATGATGAATGATTGATGAGCCTTAGAACACTCGGGTTGTTTTTGGATCAAGTGGAAAATATTAGACAAGAATCTTAGTAAAAAAGCTGTTTTCGTATGCTTGTAGTGTGACCAGATTCTCTCTATAAAGTCAATGTGTTATCCTTACAAGTGAATATCTCATGTCCCCTATCATTGTGTCGTTTTCTATTTATAGGGGACATATTCCTAGAAACCCTAATAATACAGGTGTAGAGATTATCCACTAGAATATTCTCTTTAGTGTCCTATCCTAAAATTAGTCGTTATAACTCTATCTAAGATGCTCGACCTCGACCTTGATCTGCGATGATTTCACGACCTTGATCTTTGCTGATTCTCCGACCACACCCTTCATCGCTTTGAGGCTACTTCGACCTGGGGCAGATTTTTGTTGAGACCTTACTGATAGCACGTGGCAGCCGATGAAGGCTATCATGGCACTGACGTGGCTTACCTATATCAAAGATATTTTTTGGCCCATATAATTACTACCTGATGTTCTTCTGCTTTGGTTTGCTTATTACGTATCTTATTGTTACTGCTTCCTTTTCTATGGCTTCTTTATTATCATTTTTTTTCTAAACAGTTGTGATTATGTTTTCCTTAAGCCGATGGTCTATCGGAAACAACCCATCTACCTTCACAAGGTAAGATAAAATGTGCATACATACTACCCTCTCTAGACCCCACTTGTAGAATTACACTAGCTAGGCATATTTTTGCTATTGTTGGATAGGCAAATAGCTATGGGCAAGCGGCTAGCATCAATATAACTTGACCAATATTCAAGTAATTTGAGAATTTCGAATGCAGAAGAGATGCTAAAAGAATAAAAAAGGAAAGGAGAAAATTAAAATAACTCCACTTTTTCCCCATTCATCTAGTTTCTGTCATATCTTAATTTAAAAACCAAACAACTCTATGTGTTAATTTGTTTAGTTACCTAGTAGGATAATAAACTAATTGAATCATAAAGTAGACTAAATCACTAAAATGAACTGTATACGTGTGGACTAAATTAAAAGATCATTCCTGTAGTTTGGGAGAAAATTGAAGGACCACTCATTTATTAAATTGAAAAATTGATGTCTATATATCATTTTAAAATTAGATATTAGGAATATTAGGAGTTTAAAGCTTCTTTCAAAGATTTTGCACAACTATATAACTTAGTCAGAAATTAGACCGTGGACTGAGGACTAATCATATCTTTTGTTTTGGCTTATACTAACAAATTAATGGATTTGCAACTTAGAATATGAGATGAAGTATCTTTTCACAAGTAACAATAATTAGGAACATTATTGATTAGTTTTTTCTTAAGTGAGCAAACCAAAACAGTAGTCCATCTTTTAATAGTTTTAATCATTAAACATTCATAAAAATTTGGAGTTTTTCAAATCTTTTATCTGTTTGATGATTGTTAAATATCATACGTTTACCAAACGGCCCTCAATTGCTTGTAACAACCCAATTCATTACTAACATTGTTCGCCTTGTGCCTAGGCCCGCATGACTTTAAAATGCGTTATTAAGGTCTAAGGGGTGTTTACTCTTACATACACACCATTTCTCTTGTATTTTTTCGATATAGGATTTGCCTAAGGTGTCACACCAGCCTACTAGTGATATTGTCCATGCGGGCCTAGACCTAAAGTGGACAATATCACTAGTAGGTTGGGCTATTACATATGGTATCAGAGCCATTCCCCGTGCAATCTTGAACGATGGTGGGGCAAACCTCAGCGAGAACACTGAGTCTCTAAGGGGGTGTATGTGACACCCTAGGCAAATCTCACGTCGACAAAATACGGGAGAGATGTTAGGTATATAAGTAAACAGCCTTAGACCTTAGTGACGCGTTTTAAAGTCGTGCAGGTCTGGGCCCAAAACGGACAATATCACTAGTTGATTGGGTTGTTACATATGGTATCAGAGTCATTACGCGTGCAACGTTGAACAATGGTGGGGCAAACATCAGCAAGGACGTTGAGTCTCAAAGGGGATGTATGTGACACCCTAGGCAAATCCCACATCGACAAAACACGGGAGGGGTGCTGGGTATATATATAAGTAACTAAACAGACTTTAGACCCTAGTGACTCGTTTTAAAGTCGTGCGGGCCTAGGCACAAAGCGGACAATATCACTAATCGGCTAAATTGTTACATTGCTACTTTACGGGGGAGAGTTATTTCCTATAACAACAATATTAACATAGGTAAATAGTTTGGGGCGCATAGATAGGAGTAGTAAATAGTTTGGGCCTGGATATTAAAGGGTAAATAGTTTGGAATTAATGGGTATAAAGTGGGATTTTCTCATCTTTCATGGGGTTTTGACACAGTTACCCACAAAAACAAAACTATTTACCCTTGTCTACCCATTTATTTTTTTACCCATAAACTAATTACATTTCCTACCCATGGTAGGATTTGTGGGAAATTTTTTCTTTATTCTCCAATTCTTTTTTATTTCTATACTTATTTTCTTTTCTTTTTCCTTTTTTTTCTTTTCTCATTTTCTTCTTATTTTTTCTTTTTTCCTCTTCTAATTCCATTTAACTTCTTCTTTTTTTAATATTCTTTTTCTCTTCATAATCTAATTTTATTTACTATTTTCACTATTTTTTATTATTCTTTTTTTTATATTATTACTAAAGAAAAATTAAATTGTGTAGCAATTAAATGTAGCTAATACAACCAAAAAAATATTAACTAACATATGATACCACTATAGTATATAGTTATACCAATAGGGTATACAATTGTATGCAAAGAGTTAAAAAAAGTTTAATTCAATTATTAAACTGAAATAATATCAGTTGTCAATAAAAATTTCAAAAAAAATCTAAAAGGATCTAATTGCAAGAGTATATCATTACATTATATAGCATACTATAATTTATTTATTTTATACATTTTCAATTTGCCTCTCACGCTGGGTAAAAGCTTAAAGCAAATTAAAAGAAAAAAGACAAGTGAATTTACGGGTAATAAGTATACTATTATAGTAGATTGTATACTATTACAGCATATTGTTACAGTATATTGCATATTATTACAGTATACTATAACAATATATTGTATACTATAATAGTATACTGTTGCAGTATTACTATATACTTCTATAGTATATTGTATACTGTAGCAGTATACTGTTAGGTAACTGTGTTTGCAGTGTAGCTATATACTCCTACAACATATTGTATACCGTAGCGGTATACTGTAGTTGTGTTCTTCTTCAATTCTCAACTGAAAATTTCAATCTCAATCACCTCAAATCAGCTCCAAATGCTATCAGATTTCAGTATGAACTTCCAGAAGGTACTATAAGCAATATTTAACAGCATCCACTTTGAATCAAACAAGAAATCTTCAAAAATAAAATTGAGTTTCAAGCCCAACAAGGGTGGATATTCAAATACACACAAAAATTTAGATCTGGAAAGCTTACTTGAAGATACTATAAGCAATATTTTATAGCACCATATCGAATTAAACAATAAATATTTAAAAAAAATATTTTTTTCCTTAAAACTTTACTGTAACATATAAATTGAAAGCAAATACTATTGAAGAATGAGATAGAGACAGAGGGGGGTTGAGAGTGGGCGAGAAGTTGAACTAATGTTTTCGGAATGAGGTTTTGACACAGTTAGGGAGTTGAGCAAAGAATTGGAGGAAGGTAAAATGAGGAAGTAGAAGAAGAGGAACATAATAAAGGCGGGTAAATAGTTTGGGGCGCATGGATATGAGTAATAAATAGTTTAGACCTGAATATTAAAGGGTAAATAGTTTAGAATTAATGGATATAAAGTGAGATTTTCTAATCTTTCATAGGCATGAGATCATTAGATAACTATGACATGACCATCTTAGTTTAACCGGGGTCCAAAACAAGATTGATTAACCAGTTATTAATTAGAGGTATAAGAACAAGATCGATTAACTAGTTATTAATTAGGGGTTTAAACAAAACGCTAGGCCAATTCAACGTTCGAGCTGTGCCCCCAACGGCCCACATAACACTATTTATGGAGACTTTTATAAAACAATTTGACGGTAAAAAAGACCAAGCTTAACTGGCAACACTTTGAACATATCTAAATTAATCATAGTTTAAGAGATTCGATGCCATCTAAATCTTTGATTAAATGACGATTATTCCTTAAAACTCTCTTAGTTTAGCGTCGGGTAAGTAATTACGTACGTACAATCAATTTTTTCCTCAACATTAAGTACAATGATTAAGCATTCTAATTATTCCCTTTCAAGAAACTTCCAAAATGTCAGTAGCAAATGACATAAGTAATAATTACAAATTTTTCTTGTCGATTACTTATATTTATACATCAATCCACATCATTGCTAAATTCTGAAATGGATTTAATTTGTTCCTAACTTCGCGTTACAATGATGAATATTGAAGACCTCATCTTTGGAACAAACTTTGGATTTCTAATTATCTCCTATTCATCTGGCTTTTGTATTTTATTAATAGTGTAAATAAATAATAAACTATTTTTTGCGATGTTTAGTGAAGTAAAAGTTAAAGCCTGGATTTAAAATTTGAATAGCTAAATGAATTTAAACTTTTTAAAATAAAGATATAGAAGAGGTAATTTTAATTAAAAGGTATATATATATATACATACATATATGTATATATATATATATATATATATATATTATTTTTGAATTTCCATTTAATGTTTAATATTATTCAACTAATTTAAATTTGCATTAGGTAAGTCACTAAAAATGGAGCATTAAGATATGTGTTTACCCTAGAAACGGATAATAATTAAATTTGTACGCGGTTTTAAAGACTTGTAGATTGATTCAATACAAGCAATCAAGAATGTTAGACATGCGAATTAAAGAAAAAATGAATAACCAAACCAGTTGTGACGTTAAGGATGGGCTCGTACTTAAGTTGAACAATAAATTTGTCCTCGACTGGACCCTCGATTCGGAGCCAAATGTATATAAAGAACTGCGATTAAAATAAGAACTTTTCAATAGCTAGAAAGTAGAGAAATAAGTTTGTATTGCATTGATATGCGTGTTACAATGTGTCCTATTGAATAAAAAGTTCCCCTTTATATAGTAGGAGAGTTTCATCTCTAATACAATTCTAAAAAAGGTAAAAATTATCCTTTCTTGTCAATTACAGATCCGCTACCGATATCAGGCGAGATATGCACCGTGATATCCAGTGGGGTGCGTATATCACAGCCCTTTGTTAGCCGTGTGCAACCGTTGCCATGCTTTCCGAGGTCTCGGAGCTCGTTTTGGGTTCGAGGAAGTGCTGTCTTATCAGGCCCGGTGGCGAGCACTTCGTTCGGGCCTCAGTGCGAGAAGTTTCTAGCTTTGATCCCGATCCCGTTTAGTCATATCATTGCTTCGTTTGACCCACATGGAAATCGGGGTATGGGTTAGCCCCAGTTTTACCCGTATACAGATAGTCCCCTCGTTTCTCAGAGAGTAGGTTTACCGAAACGACAAGAAACGATAGATGATCCCTGATTCATTCCTTCGTACGTTACAACCGAGATGACGGATAAGCCAAAATGTCCCATCAATCGCGTTGTTCTGACTTCGAACACGTGTCAATCATCGGTTGGTCGCCTTCGAATGTGAAATGTCGCGTATTGATTACATTTTCCCCTATAAAAGCATCGAAATTTTATACCTGTTTCACTTTCCGATCCTAGCTTTTACCTTCGAATTTTCTAACGGCTCTCAACTTTTTCAAATCTTCATCTTTGATCTTCAAATCTTTATATTTGTTCTAAGATTTTTACCAAGTTGTTCATCCTACCTTCAAACCTTCATACTCTTTTCATCAACCTTTATACTTGTTTCTTCAAACATTCATACTTTTTCTTCAAATCTTCATACTGTCCAGATTAAGAAGGCCAAAACTTCTAAATCAGTTCCTCAACAGGTTGCCCCTTCATCTTCCCACCCAGCCACAGATGCCGAGGTGGCTGTTCCCGAGGCGTCTACAGATCCCCCCAGTGAAAAACTATATACCCGGGTGATGTTCAATCGGAGATGACTTTAAGGTCGAGAAAGCCTCGACCAAACAAGACCGGGGTGAACGAGTATGGAGATACATATGCTCCATTACTGAAGATACAATTCCCACAACCCGAGAGGACTGTAAATGAGAAGGCAAGGACGTGGTTGTCCCTAAGCCTAAGACGATATTACTTCCATGTGGAGGGGTATTTAAGTGTTTACACTTACCCCTTCACGCTGGGTGTGGTAGAACCAGTAGTCCTAGCCTTATGTAAGAGGTACGAGGTGTGCCTCTGGAAAATCCACTCGTCCCTCTGGAGGATCGTGATCATCCTACGTCATTTTGTGAGCAACACCGAATCCTCTCGGTTCACCCTCGACCACCTACTCTGTCTGTACAGTCTCCTAATTTTCTAAAGGAGGACTAATCAAGGCTTTTGGCCGAGCCAGCAAGCCTCCTTTTTAGAGCATCGACGAGGATCGAGACCGAGGTTTATAGGGGCACTTTGTTCGGGTAAAACTGAATATCTGATCCCCTCTGAGTTCCTACCATTCCCCGAGAAGTGGAATGCATCTCGTACGTGTAGTCTTTCCTCATCACCAGTATTTATGGTCGAGCAGCTATTGCTCAGGTTCCCTATGTGGTCCCCCAGCTCAAGGAGTGGATCCTAGGAATCTGCAAGTAGATGTCCTATTATAAGCGCTCATGGTGCAAACGTTCGAAGGGAAGATGGGAGGCTCATTCTCATGGTAAGGCTCTCCCCTGAATATTTATGACCATCGAACTTAGGCAGCTGAATGGGGATGAGGATGCATCCTTATCCATTGGTCCCTCAATTTCAAGATAGCCTAGGGCTGCCACAGGGGAGAAAAAGAGGAAAAGAAAGTCGTCAAACTCCTCAGATCCCAAGGCGAAGACAAAAAAGAGGACGGCTACCCGGGCTCGTAAGCCCAAGAAAAATACTAAATCTCGGGTACTGGAATCTAACTCGCTTCACCGGCTTAGGGATGAGTCTAAAGAAGATGACATCTTTGTCGCTAATGGACAGACACCCACCGGGGAGTAGGCATCAACTAAGGAAAGGAGCCACAGGGCCGATCCCCTTCAAACTCCAGAGGCCGAAGTGAAGACGGGGGTTGTGACCTTCCGAGAAGATGCTTCTGTTCTGAAGGAGGCAACCAGTGTGATAGACATCATCGAGATACCCTCATATACCAAGTCCATGCTTGAAGAGGCCTAAGCGGGTAAGGAAAAGTCAAGTGAAGGAGTTCACGGTACAGATGACCCTTTCCACTCCTTCTTCAATAGCGTGGACATATCCACTTTAGAAGATTTTTCCGTGCTGGGCAACTTGGAGATCCCGAAGAAGGATATGACCTCGAAAGTTGGCGGGCTGATTTCAAGCCCAAAAATGGTGAAGCAGTTTCCTGCATCGAGCATGGGCCCTGGCCATAAGAGAATAGTCATTCTTACGGTTTTGGAGGGTGCTCGGGTTCTATCCGTTCCAGTGGTCATAGCCAGCTACCTGCGATGTCTGGTGACCGAGGAGGACCAGGAAAATATGAACGAGGTGGGCGCATCGAGTCTCTTCAACAAGGCGCAACAAGCGCTAGAGTTGGTAAGACATCAACACTTTTACACTCCTTTGTGAATTCGTCTAAAGTTTTGATGCCTCTTATTATTTTTATTGCTTTGTAAGCGTCGGTGCTTCACCATGAGAGCTACCTCTGGTACCGCTTTGAAATTAGCCAGCTTGAGTTTGAGCTCAAGGAGCAGGTTTAGAAGAAGGACGTGTGCTTCTCAGTGAGCAACATGACGGAGTCGTCAAAGACCTCCAGGCTGAGCTGGACAGGGCTTAGAAGGAAGCTTCTACACTGAAGCGGGAACATGCCGACCTGGTTGAAAAAATAAAAGTTTTTGAATCTAAAAACGAGGAGTTAGTCGTGGTGACTAACAATACAACCTCGTTGGTCCAATAGAAGATCGACATGATCGACCAACTCTGAGCCAAGATGAACGAGGTCCAGGCTATGGCCGAAGGGTGGAAGGGCATGATGGACCTACTGGCTTGAGAGAAGGAAGCTGCGAAGGTGGAGCTTGCATCAGTTGAGAACCAACTTCGGGTGGCGAAGGATAAAGATGACAAATGGTCTCAACTGAATGATGATCTCTGAGTACGGCTGAGCTCGGCCGTCGCGGAGCAGGATGCCCTTGGTAGGGAATATGAGGCAATGAATTCCAATTGGACACAACCTCCGCCGATGCCGAAGAAATGGTGGCCCAGTACAAGGCCGATATTGAGGTAGCCAAGACTCGTAGAATGACAAAGGCTGAATATGTTTATCGGTTGTCCTGAAGAGACCCTCGAAGAGATCCACGCCAGAGGTTTCGACCTGTCAACTGAGATCGAGGAATCAAAAAGTCTCGAAGACGAAGCAAAGGAACTTTTCGAGCCTGAAGGTGCCGAAGGCTCTAAGGATTCCGAGGGATCGTAGGGCTCCGATGGTTCTAGCAACGAGTTGGGCCCTTGTGAAGACGAAGCATAGGTGCCTTAGTACTTTTTAGTTTTTGTCTCATATATATATTTTTTATTTTTATTCTGAGGCCATTTTTATTGGGCCTTTGTTGGTATATTTCGGATTATATATATAAATTTTCCCTTTCTAGTAACATTGTGTCTTTACTTTTTCCAACACATTTTTGCAATTTCAATTCATGTAATGATTTTGATTCCTTAGCATAGAATCAAGTGTATTTACGGGATGTTCATTTTTTGGAGGTCCGAATGAAGCCCGACCTTGATGAAACTTTGTTTGCTCGAGGCTCTGAAACCTCGGGTGTGACCGGAGGTTTTTAAGGTGCTTAAGTGTTTTTAGATGACGTTTTTGCCGAGGGTAACCTTTTAGCAGGTTTCGAGTGTTTGTAAAGGCCTTAATTTTTTATTTCGAGCTTCGGACATCTCCGGGCCGTTTAAAGGGTGGTTGTAGCCTTTTGTAGTTGGGCACCGCGTAATAGGTTTGGTACCTCCGAGATTTATTCGCCCGGGTTGTCTGAGCTTTTTTAGAATGGCAGTCCCCGAGTAGGGGTAGCCCTTGAGCTCGATAGTCCTCGAGTAGGGGTAGCACTTGGACTCAATAGTCCCCGAGTAGGGGCAAACTATGGGCTCTTAGGATCTGATTTTAAGAGGCAAGAATATGTGTAATAGCAAGGCGGAACTTTCTTTCATTTCTCAGTATGTAATGTACATGATCGAAAGCACATAAAACTTGTATCATGGCTAGAGTGGACTATGCGAGCACGGTTCATACGACCGTTTGGCCCTTACAGTGAATCCTAACCACCAAGCCTTTTTTTTCCTCCCAAATCCTTAGCTTCTAGCATACAAAGTTTTTTTTTCCTTGCTAAAAACCTTTGTCCGAGGGTAATGGCTAAAAACTTTAATCCGAGGGTAATGGCCCCAAGTATTCGAGGTCGAGCTTGAGAGGGCTCAAATACTGTTAGCATGAAGTGAACGACCATTGACTCCAATTTGAGACCGGTCTTCGAATCTAAGTTAGCACGTTTTACTGTTGCCTCACTAAAAACCTTGCTGAAAATCCCATTTGGGATAAAACTGGTTAAAGGTAAAAAGAGTGAAACGAGTGCTTTCAGACCTAATAGCCACATCCATCCTTGGTCATTGCCTGTAAGTGTTAGTCCGATTCATAACATGATTAAAGAGTAACTGAGATTGTACCTTAGCAGTAGTACCGCTTTAAGTGTGTCACATTCCAGTTGTTCGGTAGTTGCACACCATTTCCTGCTTTGAGTTTGTATGAGCCTTTGCTGGTAATTGCGACGACTCGATATGGTCCTTCCCAATTCGGTCCCAGCTTTCCCTTGTTCGTGTTCCGGGCGTGTAATGTTACTTTCCTCAATACTAAGTC
Source organism: Nicotiana sylvestris (assembly GCF_000393655.2). Lineage (NCBI taxonomy): Eukaryota > Viridiplantae > Streptophyta > Magnoliopsida > Solanales > Solanaceae > Nicotiana > Nicotiana sylvestris. Next base: position 173,211,465 of record NC_091061.1, read on the forward strand.
CCCGATATTGAAGTGTTGAAGGTTGGCTCTTCAGTAGTAGTATCTTTCTATCCGCTATTTCTGGGCAACCAACCAGACTAGGGCGGCCTTATGCCTTTCATCCAATAATTCCAGCCTTCCAGGCTCATGATCATGGTATCACCGTTTGACTCTTCGGTCGCATATATGAACCTGAGGCTCGATTCTCCCACTTCGACTGGTATTAAGGCTTTAACCTCGTAAACAGATGAAAACAGAGTGGCCCCGATACTAGACTTCGAGGTTGTACGATATGCCAACAGGACTTTGGGTAGGATTTCCTTCCATTTCCCTTTGGCATTGGTCAACCTCTTTTTTAGGTTCGGAAGTATGGTCTTGTTTTATGATTTCACATGTCCGTTCCCACTAGGATGGTAAGGTGTTGATAGTATCTTCTTAATCTTGTGATCGTCGAAAAATCTATTTACCTTGTTGCTGATGAACTATTTCCCATTATCGCACATGACTTCGGCCGGTATCCCAATTTGATATATTATGTGGTCCTAGATGAAGTCAATGACTTTTTTCTCCCGGACCTTTTCGAATGCTTGAGCCTCGACCCATTTGGAAAACTAATCGGTCATGAATAGTATGAATTGAGCTTTATCGGGTGCCCACGGTAGGGGACCGACGATGTCCATTCCCCACTTCATAAACGGCCATGGGGACAGGACCGAGTGGAGTAGCTCTCCCAGTTTATGGATCATCGGTGCGTGTCTCTGACAATTATCGCATTTTCGTATGAAGTCCTTCACATCTTTCTCCATTTCGGTCTAATAATAGTCGTCCTTGATTAATTTCCGAACCAAAGATTCTACCCTCAAATGGTTCCCGCAAGTGCCTTCATGAACTTCTCTCAAGGCGTATTCAGTATCTCTTGGTCCCAAGCATCTGGCTAGGGGGCTATCGAACATTTTCCTGAATAATTCCCCTTCGACCAAGCTAAATCTAGCAGCCTTGGTACGCAAGGCTCTCGATTCTTTAGGATCTGAGGGAAATTTCCCAGGCTTCAAGTAGTCTATGTACTTATTCCTCCAATCCCAGGTTAAACTCGTTGAGTTTACTTTGGCATGGCCTTCTTCTATCACCGACTTCATGAGTTGTACGATTGTTCCCGAACTGAATCCATCATCATCAACCGATGACCCCAAGTTAGCCAGAGCATTAGCCTCACTGTTTTGATCTCGGGGCACGTACTGTAGGGTCCATTCCTTGAATTGATGCAGCATTACCTATAATTTGGCTAAATAACTTCGCATTCGTTCCTCTTTCACTTCGAACGTCACATTGACTTGATTTACCATGAGCAGGGAATCACACTTAGCTTCAACCACCTCGGACCCAAGGCTTTTAGCCAATTCGAGACCTACAATCATGTCCTCATACTCGGCCTCATTGTTAGTCAATTTCACAATTCTAATAGACTGTCTAACTATATTCCCCGTAGGTGGTTTCAGCACTATGCCGAGTCTGGATCCCTTTGCATTCGAGGCACCGTCTGTAAAAAGGGTCCAAAATGCTGAGGTAGTCCCCGAGGTTATCAATAATTCCCTTTCGACTTCAGGCACTAAAATCGACATAAAGTCGGCCACGAAGTTTGTCAAAATTTGAGATTTTATGGCAGTTCGGGGTCGATACTTGATATCATACCCGCTGATTTTGACGGCCTATTTGGCTAGTCAGCCCGAGAGCATGGGTTTGTGCATGATGTTCCTCAGTGGATAAAAGGTTACGACACATATGGGGTGGCATTGAAAGGATAGTTTTAAATTTCTGGAGGTGCTTATCAAAGTGAGCGCCAATTTTTCCAGGTGAGGATACCTTGTTTCAGCCTCGCCTAGAGTTATACTAACATAGTAAATAGGAAATTGCGTACCTTCCTCTTCCCGGACGAAGACTCCACTTACCGCCACCTCAAAAACTGCCAAGTAAAGGTTCAACTGTTCATCCACCTTTGTAGTGTGGAGTAGGGACAGACTCGAAAGGTGTCGTTTGAGTTCTTCCAAAGCTTATTGGCATTCCGAGGTCTAGTAAAACTTATTCTTCTTCTTCAATAGTAAGAAAAACCGATGGCTTTTGTCCGATAACCTCTATATGAACTGCCATAGGGCGACTATATGCCCGCCTAGCCTCTGAACGACCTTGACATTGTCCACCACGATGATGTCTTTTATGGCTTTGATTTTATCAGGATTGATCTCGATCCCTTGATTGGATATCACGAACCAGAGGAATTTTTCCGGATCCGACCCCGAATGTGCACTTTTCTGAGTTCAGCTTCATATTGTATGTCTTCAATATGTCAAAGGTTTCCTACAAATATTTCAAATGGTCTTCTACTCGAAGGCACTTGACTAACATGTTGTCAATATAAATTTCCATTGATTTTGCTATCTATTCTTTAAACATCCAGTTTATTAGGTGTTGATAGGTAGCACCGACATTCTTTAATCTAAATGGCACGTTATCACAATAGGTGCTGAATTTAGTGATAAAGGAAGTCTTTTCTTGATCATCCAGTCCATCCGAATTTGGTTGTACCTGGATTAGGCATCGAGAAAGATGAGTATCTCGTTCCCGGCCATTGCGTCGATCATCCCGTCGATGTTAGGCAAAGGAAAAGAATCCTTAGGGTGTGACTTGTTCAGATCTTTATAATCCACAAACATTCTTAGCTTATTTATTTTTTAGGTATAACCAGTCCGGGTATTTAACTTCCCAAATGGACCTTATTTTAAGGAGTTTAGATACCTCGTCCTTGATGAATATATGCTTGACCTTGGATTGCGATCTCCTTTTCTGCTTGACCTAATGGAACTTCGGGTCCAAACTAAGCTTATGAGTGGTTACCTCCGATGGGATCCCTGTCATATCAAAATGGGACCAAGCGAAATAATTCATGTTAGTTATAAGAAATTCAATGAGTTTTCTCCTAAGCTCGGGATTTAATCCCATTGCTAGGTATACCTTCCGATCAGGTAAGTGTTCGATCAATATAACTTGCTTCAGCTCCTCAACCGTTGATTTGGTGGCATCAAAGTCATCAGGAGCTATGAATGATCTAGGAACTCCATAATCATCTTCATCGTCTATTCCTCGCTCTTCTGGTTTGGTCGGGACTAGTGTCGGTTATTGCAATTTAATTTCTTCCTTCCTAGTCGGCTTTGTGTTCTTTGATTTCGAGACCACGGGCATCAGGATCACTCGTCGACTACGAACATTTACTTTACGGCCGGATGCTATCAATATACCATCTTGATTCTTCTTGGTGTAGGGAACTTCAGTGCCTGGTGTAAGGTTGAGGGTACCACCCTCATGTTATGAACCCATGGCCTTCCGAATAGAGCGTTGTACTTCATGTCCCCTTCGATCACGTAGAATTTTGTCTCTTGGATCGTCCTGGCGGTATTCACTGGTAGGATTATTTCTCCTTTAGTAGTTTCACATGCCATGTTAAATTCATTCAACACCCAGACTGCTGGTACTATTTGGTCTTGTAACCCCAACTGCTCTATGACCCTCGGCTTGATGATATTGGTCGAGCTACCTGGATCAATCAACACACATTTAACTTGAGATTTATTGATTAGTACCGATATTACCAGTGCATCATTATGGGGTTGTATGATGCCGTCGGCATCCTCGTCGTTGTACGAAATGGTTCCCTCTGGGATGTAATCTTAGGTGCGTTTTTCCCTTGCGATGGATACTTTAGTGCGCTTTATCATTGGACCTTGGGGGACATCGACCCCTCCAATAATCATGTTAATGATGTGCTGAGGTTCTTCTTGTTAGATCTGTTTGTTGGAGTCCCTGTTCTTGAATAGGTTTTTGGCTCGATCACTCAAAAATTCTCGGAGGTGCCCGTTATTAAACAGCCGAGCAACTTCTTCTATCAATTTCCAGTCCTCGGTCTTGTGGCCATGAGTGCCATGATACTTACACATCATGTTAGGATCTCTATAGGTAGGGTCAGACTGCAACGCTCGAGGCCACTTGGTCTCCTTGATGTGCCCAATGGCTGATATGATGCTGGTTGCATCAACATTGAATTACACTCTAATAATCTTGGTGCTTCCCTTCCCCCGAGGGGCTTGTCAAAACCATTTTTGCTCATCAAACCTCGGCTATTGGGCCCTTGATCGCTTCTCTTTTCATTCCTCGTAGAGTCGCGCCCGGACTTGTTTCCCCTTTAATGTGTGATGTATGGTTGACACCGATCTCGGGCCAGCCTTGATTCATGATCGACAACTCTCTTAAGTCTATTGTCGATTCTGATAGGATAAACGGACCCAGAAAGGGCTCTGAGTTGGTCGTCCTTGACTATGATTTTTGACTGGTACCTATTGTGGATGCAGATCGAAGCCAACCCTGACTACTATGAAGTAGCAAGAGAGGTCGAAGCAGCTTTTACCCGAGAAGGTCGGGATCTATTTCCACAGGGAGCTAGATATTGAAGTTGAGTTTCTATCTAAATGGGAGTTGTGTAATTGTTCCTAATTGCACTTCTAAACATTTTTTGTTTTGGTTTAACTTCTAATTTTATACTACTACGATGCTAAATTAAGCTAAGTAAAGATAAGATTAAACTATTGAGAGTTGATCAAATAGATAAAAGGCACTAGGGTAGTGACTTTCTCCTAGGTGGTAAATTGACGGATTCTTGAGTCTAAAGCTAGATTGTCACATTTGGGGAGTATGATATAACCATTGCACGATTTTACTCACTCTATACCTCTCGGTAGTTCGAGTGATTTTGCCCAAATTAACTTTCTCAAGACCAATTGGGTATGTAAATTTGTGCAAACAATTGAGGTTCAAGTCGGGTATTACTATCTCTAGATTTAACCCTTTAATTCGGGATATCAATCTCTTGAATTCACCCTAATTCCTCGTTGGACCAATTTCATGGACTTAGGCTCTCTTTCTCAAAAAGAGCCAAAGTCTACTAGGCATAACTAGTATTTGCAACCACTAATTCAACATTAAAACCCTAAATTAGTCCAAATATCAAACACTTATAGACAATCAAGCATTAAAAAACAAGACCCATTAATTACTCAGACTAGGGTTGAGCCACAACCCTAGCTAATGAGTCTAGCTACTCATAATTATAGAATAAAACAAAGAAATAGATGAAGCAAAAGCCCATAATAATTAATTACTAAATAAAATTTGAAGATTCAATGTTGAAACTAAGCTAAATTACTCAAAATGGTAAAAGAGAAGAAGTCACAAGCGTAACTCTATCCCAAAATCTATCTCATGACCTAAAAATGGGAAAAGAAACTATTTATACTAGGCTGAAAATTCAGGACAAAAATACCCCTGCGGGCTAGTGCGGACCGCACAAAATTGAGTGCGGCTGCACTAAGGCTCTTGGCTTGACTAATCTGCTCTCTGAAGTTGGCCACGGCGGGCCGTACAAAATGCACCATGGCCGCGGTGGCTTCTATTGCGGTCCGCACAAAATGGACCGCGGACCGCATTGACCAGGTTCCCCAAAATGTCACCTCTATGAACTTTGGCTCTGCGGACCGTACGAAATCGAGTGCGGCCGCAGTGGAATCAATGCGGAACGCACAAAGTCCTTTGCGGCCGCATTACCTGGCTGACTGAGAAGAATACTCTATGATCTTCATCTTTGCGGACCGCGCAAAATGGTGTGCGGACGCATTAGACCTGTTTGACTAAGCTTGGTCTTGGTCTTGGTACTTGTGCAAGTTTCACTCCTTTTTGAGCTGGTTTTTGACACCTTGTCACCTTGTTGATCAAACTTGCAATCAAGTACAACTTGTGAGCCTTTGAGACTATTTTGTACACATTTCTAATCAAAACTTAAGCAATAAGGAGTGTAAAATGCATCATAATCCCTAGTTATCAACTCCCCCAAACTTAAGCTTTTGCTTATCCTCAAGCAAACAAAATAAGACCCACCCTTTAAGAGTCAATCCAAGAAAACTTAGTCGACCTAAAGTGACCTCATCTAGCATCAATTGGGACTAACAATTGCCCTCAATTCAAATGAATCACTAACAACATTCACTTTTTTTAAACACCATGGATTTAGTGCGACACAAGAGCATCAAGAGTTGACTCAACACATCAAAGAAATTCTTTCTATTACTTTGGTCATTGTGGAACCCAAACTCACACATCCTCAACTTTCCCTAAGCAGACCTCACCTTTAGGATAGTGGCACTCAGAACGAGGTTAATGGAACTACACTCATCTCTCTCAAGGAAAAGTCACAAGTCCGGCTCTAAGTATCATATGTTTGCCCCTTATGTAAGTCGCCACTAATGAAAGTTTCATTCAACTCAAGATTATATAGGGCTTTTGTGGACACATAGTAAAGGCTTTTGGTTCAGGGTAGGAAATGTTTGGTCTAAGTAGGTTCCATCTTCCCTTTAGCACTTCTTTTGCTTCATTTTGGCACACATTCACATGTCTTTTTAAATCATTTCACTTCTTTCTAAGGGGTTAGAGAGACTGTCACTTTTTTTTGTTCATTTCAAATTTTTTCTCCTTTCTCAACTTTCCACGCCTTTCATTCTTTGCTTTTATTGAATCCCTTTATTCATTTCTACATTGAACATTCTTTTTGTCTTTTTCTTTTCTTTCTTTTTCATTGCCTTTCTTTTTATTCATTTTGTACCTTTTTACCACTTTGTTGCAATCCTCGTCTCTCCCCCCAAACTTATACTTTTGCCATGTGCTAAGGAAAGATCGGGTGTCAAGAGATGGTATCTTTAGAACGGGTAAAGGCTTGTATCATGATTCTTGAAGGAAAAAGGTCTAAGGCTCAAAAGGGTTGACTAGGGATTTATCATTGGTAGGCAAGATATCATTTGGATCAAGGAGAGCCTATAATCATGTCTCAAGTCAAATTACACTTAGGATTTCGCCTAGACAAACATTTAGGGCAAGTTCTAGACCAATGGCTCGGGACTTGGGCTTGCAATGAAATTTCTCACCACACAAGCTCTGGGATTGCTAAAGACATAGAGTCGGGGGCCCACAACAACCTTTGATAATATTTGAGCACACAATGGTCCCGAAAAATCACTTGATGATTATCATCCTACACAAGAGTCTCAAGGTCACAACTTTCACCATCCTATATACAACGATTTATTTTTGACCATAAGATCAAAGGAAAATGTGCTAGGCCTAAGTGAAGCTTTGCTTGAGGCACCCTTACCAGCTAACTACTAAAAGCAAAAAAAAAACAGACTCAAACCCTTAAGAAGGTTGTCATACCATCCATCATCGGGAAGAGGCACCTAGTTCATACAAATTCCACCTTTGGAAAGATCGTGGCATTAAGAAAACCAAAGGCTTATTGCAGAAACTCAAAACAAGAAGCTACGAGTATAAAATAAGAAGCTAAGAAAAGGAAAAATGCGGAAAGTAGAATGAATATGTACAAGAGGGGATTTAATCGAATATACAATAGGGGAGATGAATATATACAATGAAACGTAACTTTTATATACAAACCCAAGGTCAAAAGTACTAAAAATGTAATGAAATGCTGAAATTATATACATACCAAAGATAAAAAGGAAAGAAATAAATCATAAAATCTGGCATATATATACAGTCATCGAAATCCAAATAGGGCCTACCCCCTCAAATGAAAGTTGGCATTGTCCTCAATGCCAACTAAGCAAAATAAGCACAAAAATAGAGGAAAGAGGAAAAAGAAACTCCATATGGGCCGTTCGTTTGTATGGGATCCTCTATCTGGGTCCCTGGGTTCTCTCTATGCTCGGGAACCTAAGACTGGTTCCCTGTGATCTGTGGCTCTACTACTGGGACCTGGGCTGGCTCCTGGGCTGCATCCTGAGGCTGATTGGAGGAAGTCTCCGGTGGGTCTGCCAACTGAATGACTGCATTATCGAACTGGGGGATCACCCTCTTCCTCTTGATCTCACCATTGTCTGCAAACAACATTCATTCATGCTTTGTTAGTATCAATAGGAACAATGAATTTTAAAGTTGCAAAAAAAGAAAGTTGTAGATAGTTTTATTACAGAGTGCGGACCACACAAAATACAGTGCAGCCGCAAAGAGTCTATTGCGGACCGCACAAAATCCATTGCAGTCCGCACAGAGGTGGGGTTCAGACTACCCACTCTCTGAATCTATGCACCGCGGACCGCACAAAATAGCAATGCGGTCTGTATTGAGGCACCGTGGACCGTGCAAAATCCACTGTGGCCTGCACAGAACGCCCAACAACAATACCAACCTAGGGTTCATGTTTTGATCAATTTTAGTCCAATTTTACACCTATTGATGAGTCCCTAAGTGTTGGTTTAGTGTATTAACTACCTAGTCCTACATTAAACAAAAATTGACTAACCTAAGCTACAAAATTGAAAGAAATACGGACAGGGAAAGAAGAAGAACTAAGGAAAATAAAAATTCAAAGAAAATAAATAAATTAAACAACTAAGAAGAAGTTAATGTTACCAGAGATGAGATGAAATGCTGAGTAATGAACTTGAGTAGTTAATTTTGTGCAGATTAAAGAGAGGAACAATAACTTTTATGTTCTGAGAGTAAAGGGTCGAAAAGTTCGAATGTAGGGCCTCAGCTCCTATTTATAGAAAAATGTCATAGGGCCCAGCTTACCTACCCACCGCGGACCGCACAAAATGGCACCACGGTCCGTGGTGCTCGAAACCAAAGGGCACTGACAAATTGGCCACTGCGGACCTCACAAAATGTAATGCGGCTGCAGTGGATCACCGCGGACCGCACAAAATGCAATGTGGTCGTGGTGGTACTTTAGAGAACCCCCACTTTTGTCAAATAATCAATGCGGTCTGCATCGATTTCTTGCCCCCGCACAAAGGTCTTTGCGGCCGCATAAAATGAGTGTGGTCTGCATTGACAACTTTAGAGAGTGGTTAGTTTCCAACTTTTTCCTGCACTACATCAACACAATCCTATAACATCTCACAATCAGTCAGTCCAACAATAAATCCTGCACTACAATGAAAATCAAAGAAAAACAAAAATAAAAACACATGGGTTACCTCCCAAGAAGCGCCTGATTTAATGTCGTGGCACAACACAGGTTACCATCAATTCATTTGAGGTGAAAAAGTGCCACCACGTGGCTGTCATCAATTTTTCCCAAGTAGTGCTTGACCCTATGCCCATTCACTCTGAAAACTTCCCCATTTTTGTTCTTCAAGTAAAGTGCACCAAACAGGGTCACAAATACAACTTCAAAAGGTCCACTCCATTTTGACTTAAGCTTTCCCAGAAATAGACATAACCGAGAGTTGAACAAGAGAACCAAATCACCCACTTTGAACTCTTTGTTACGAGCATATTTATCATGAATGTACTTCATCTTGTCATTGTACAAGGACGAACTGGAGTAGGCATGGAATCGGAATTCATCAAATTCATTAAGCTGCTCCACATGAAGATTTGCTGCCACATCCCATTCAAAATTTAGCTTCCTCAAAGCCCACATGGCCTTATGCTCTAACTCAACCGGTAGATGGCAAGCTTTCCCAAATACCAACCGATACAGAGACATACTAATCGGAGTCTTGTAAGCAGTTCTATAAGCCCATAGAGCATCATCCAACTTCTTTGACCAATCGGTCCTATTTGCATTGACCGTCTTTGATAATATACTCTTGATTTCCCTATTTAAGACTTCAACTTGGCCACTTGATTGAGGATGATAGGGAGTAGAAACTTTGTGGTTGACACCATACTTTGCAAGCAAAGTGTCAAAATCTCTATTGCAAAATGAGACCCCCCATCACTTATGATTGCACGAGGAGTGCCAAACCTTGTAAAAATGCTCTTCTTGAGAAATGCAACAACACTCCGGGCCTTATTGTTGGGTAAAGCCACGGCTTCAACCCACTTTGAAACATAGTCAACTGCCACAAGAATGTATGTATTCCCACATGAGCTAACAAACGGGCCCATAAAATCAATGCCCCATATATCAAAAATATCAACCTCAAGAATGGTATTGAGAGGCATCTCATCTTTCTTCGAAATTTCACCCGCTCTTTGACATTCGTCACACCTACCTCTTCACAAGTTCACTTGCATCTTTGTACAAAGTTGGCCAATAAAACCCACAACTAAGAACTTTGGAAGCCGTCCTCTCCCCCTCCCCCCCACATGATGGCCACCATAGGGAGAGGAATGACAAGCCTCTAAGATACTCAATTGCTATTCCTCCGGGACACACATTCGAATCACACCATCCGTGCAAATCTTAAACAAGTACGGCTCATCCCAATAGAAATCCAAACTATCCCGTTTGAGCTTTTTCCTTTGGTTAGAAGAGAGCTCACATGAGATTATACCAGTCACAAGGAAATTAGCAACGTCCACAAACCATGGCATACCATTCACTGACACCGAAAGGAGTTGTTCGTCCGAAAATGAGTCATTGATCTTTAGTCCATCACGAGGCCTCCCCTCCTCCTCTAAGTGGTACAAGTGGTCCACCACTTGGTTTTCACTACCCTTCCGGTCCACAATCTCCAAATCAAACTCTTGAAGTAACAAGACCCATCGCATCAGTCTAGCTTTGGAATCCTTCTTTGTCATCAAGTACCGGAGTGCGACATGATCGGTATGGGCTATGACCTTGGCACCCATAAGATACGACCGAAATTTCTCCATTGCGAATACAATAGCCAAAAGTTCTTTCTCGGTCACCGTGTAGTTCACTCAAGCGTCATTCATTATCTTGCTCGCATAGTACACCAGATGAAACATTTTGTTCACTCTTTGACCCAAAACCGCCCCAACCGCAACATCGCTCACATCACACATGACCTCAAAGGGCAAGCTCCAATTAGGTGCGGTAATGATAGGAGTGGTGGTCAACTTATGCTTGAGAAGTTCAAAGGGTTGCATATATCTCTCATCGAACACAAACTGAGCATCCTTTTCAAATAGCTTACATAAGAGGTTCACTACCTTCGAAAAGTCTTTGATAAATCTCCGGTAGAATCCCGCATGCCCAAGAAAACTTCTAACTCCCTTGACAGAGTTCAGGGGAGGGAACCTTGAAATCACATCAATTTTTGCTTTGTCTACCTCAATACCATGCTTTAAAATTTTATGCCTAAGAACTATGCCCTCTTCCACCATGAAGTGGCATTTCTCCCAATTAAGAACAATATTGGTTTCTTCACAACGGGCCAAAACTCTATCAAGATTTTTCAAACACTCATCAAATGAATCACCTACAACACTAAAGTCGTCCATGAACACCTCTAAAATATCTTCCACCATATCGGTAAAATAGGCCTTCATACACCGTTGAAATGTAGCTAGTGCATTACACAACCCAAAAGGCATCCGAGAAAAGGCAAAGGTGCCATATGGACAAATGAATATGGTCTTCTCCTGATCTTCCGGAGCAATCAAAATTTGGTTGTACCCAAAATACCCATCCAAGAAACAGTAGAAGGCACGCCCAGCAAGTCGGTCTAACATTTGGTCAAGAAAAGGCAATGAAAAGTGATCTGTGCGGGTCACTTTATTCAACTTGCGGTACTCCATGCATACCCTCCAACCAGTGACGGTTCTGGTAGGAATCAACTCATTTTGTGAATTTGTAACCACGGTCATGCGACCCTTCATTGGTACACATTGCACCAGTGAAGTCCAAGAGCTATTAGAGATGGGGTACACAACTCCGGTATCCAACCACTTGATCACCTCCTTTTTCACAACTTCTTGCATTGCCTCGTTCAACCTCCTTTGATATTCCAAGGAAGACTTTGCATCATCTTCCAGAATAATCTTGTGTATACAGACAGGATTTATCCCCCGAATATCAACTAAAGTCCATCTAATTGCCTTTTTCCGCTTTTGAAGCACCTTCAATGTGGCATCAACCTGCATGTTAGTAAGACAAGAGGAAAGAATAACTGGAAAAGTAGAACTAGGGCCTAAGAACTTATACCTGAGGTGTGGAGGCAACAACTTCAACTCCAACACCGGAGGCTCCTCAACTAAAGGTTTTGTTGGTGGAGTCTTCCTATTCTCAAGGTCCAAATATAGTTTTCTAGGCTCATAGGAGTAAGAGCCCATCCCATGTAAAGCATTCACACACTCTACTCAGCCCACATCCTCATTGATATCAAGATTCAACAATACGGCCTCTAGAGGGCCCTCCACATTGATCATTGCACTAGTATCATCAACTATCACTACTGTGACAAGGTCCACAAAAGAGCACACCTCGGAACTATTGGGCTGCTTCATTGACTTGCACACATGAAAGACCACTTTTTCATCACCCACCCGGAAGGTGAGTTCCCCTGCTTTCACATCAATTAAGGCCTTTCTAATATCAAGTAAAGGTCTCCCCAAAATGATTGGAACTTCATAATCCACCTCACAATCCAAGATCACAAAGATAGCTGGCAAGATAAATTTGTCCAACCGGACAAGGACATCATCAATAATACCCAATGGTCTCTTCATCGTTCTATCCGCCATTTGCAATCTCATGGAAGTCGGTCTCGGTTTCCCAATACCCAAAGTCTTGAAAACTGAGCAGGGCATCAAGTTGATACTTTCTCCCAAATCACATAGAGCCTTAGCAAAGTCCGCACTCCCAATGGTGCAAGGAATGGTGAAAGCACCGGGATCTTCAAGCTTTGGGGCCATTGAATTCACTATTGAACTAACTTGGTGGGTCATCTTTATAGTTTCACAATTCATGGATCATTTCTTTGTCACCAAGTTCTTCATGAATTTAGCATAGCCCGGCATTTGTTCAAGAGCCTCCACCAAAGGCACATTAATTGATAAGCTCTTCATCATATCAATGAACTTTTTAAACTGATTCTCATTTTTCTTCTTCGCAAGCCTTTGAGGATAAGGTGGAGGTGGCCTTGGAAAAGGAGTCTTAGCTTTAGGCACAACCGGCTCTGGCATGTCTATTACGTGTTTCCTAGACGGGTTCACGTCATTTTGAGTTTCCACATTGGCATGTTGAATATCAATCCTCACTTCTTCATTCACATTCTCATCAATCACATTTTCAACCACCAAAGGAACTTCATCTTCTTGCAACTCAACTTCATCACTCAAAATTTGCTTTTATTTAGAGGCATTCACATCACCGCCTCATCCACTCCTTGTAGTTACCGCCATAACATGATTGTTCCTATCCTTCGGATTTACTACCTTATCACTTGGTAGATCCCCCTTACGATGAGTATTCAAGGACTGTGAGATTTGGCCTAATTGCACCTCCAAATTTCTAATAGAAGTGTTGTGGGAAGACAACTGAGCATCAGAATCCGCATTCTTCTTCATCATCTGTTTGAACATCATTTCAATTCTCTCCATATCAGGGTAACTAGGACCTTAGGATGGAAATGGGGATGGATTGTTCAGTTGTTGGTACATTGTGGGCCTTTGAAAGCCCGCCCAGTTGGAGTTTTGATTGTTGTTCCCCCAATTACCATTGCCTTGTTGTTGTTGATTGCCCCAATTACCTTGGGGTCTCCATTGTTGTTGGTTGGAAGAATTGCCCCTTTGGCCTTGATAATTTTTCACGTATTGCACCTCTTCATTCAGCCCATCATAACTATCATCTTGGAATCCACCACAATCATTGTCAAATTGCTCCGAATTCCCTTGGTTCTGTTGACCTCTTTGTCTTCTTTTGTTGACTAGCATGTTAACACCCTCCATGGCATTCACTTGGCGAGGATTTTGAACTTGTTGCAACTATGCCTTTGCTAGTTGGTTCATTGTAGTTGTCAACTAAGCTATAGCCTGCCCATGATCATGTAACTCCTTGTGCAAATAAGTGACCGTGGGGTTACCCTGGGGCACATTGACTCTACTTTGCCAAGCAGAAGAAGTGTCAGCCATCTCGTCAAGAATGTCACAAGCCTCATCATAAGACTATTTCATAAAGTTGCCCCCAGCAAGTTAGTTCACTATGCATTGGTTTGTTGTGCTAATACCCCGGTAGAAAGTCTGTTGGATCATCGCCTCAGTCATATCGTTGTTGGGGCATTCCTTTACCATTGTTCTATAGCGCTCCCAAATCTCATGCAAAGGTTTAGTGGGCTCTTGCTTGAACGCCAAGATCTCATCTCTCAATGCTGCCATATGATCTGGTGAGAAAATGTTTGCAATGAACTTGTCCACCAACTCCCAAGTAGTGATGGAATGGTTGGCAAGTCGCTCAAGCCAATCCAATGCCTTCCCTCTAAGTGAAAATTGGAAGAGTCTCAACCGAAGTACATCCTCGGACACATTTATTTAATTTCTCCCCCAATAGGTATCCACGAACCCCTTGAGATGTTTGTAAGCATTTTGATTGGCAGCGCCTGTGAAATACCCACGCTGCTCCAGCAATGTCAGCATTACATTGGTAATTTGAAAATTGCCCGCCCGGATCTGGGGTGGGACAATTGCACTTGCATAGCCTTGGTTTGGAAGCACTAGAGGAGCCACTCTTGGAGGTGGCAGGGGAGGGTTTGGAATATTGTCATTGGCCTGTCGGCCTCTCCTTTGAGCTTGAGGTACCATAGAGACCTCATCATCGATATTGTCATCTACCTCCTCTCCCGGCGGAATATCTCTAAGATGTGTGTTGTTTGTTGCCATTTAGTACCTGAAGTTGTGACACACACAAATTAGTAACACAGAAGGAAAGAAGAACAATACACAAAACTATTTAGATAGATAGTCAAAACCATTAGATCCCCGACAACGGCGCCAAAAAGTGATCGAGGCCAACCCTGTACTACTATGAAGTAGCAAGAGAGGTCGAAGCAGCTTTTACCCGAGAAGGTCAGGATCGATTACCATAGGGACTAGATATTGGAGTTGAATTTCTATCTAAATAGGAGTTGTGTAATTGTTCCTAATTGCACTTCTAATCATTGTTTGTTTTGGTTTAACTTCTAACTTTATACTACTACGATGCTAAATTAAGCTAAGTAAAGCTAAGATTAAAGTATTGAGAGTTGATCAAATAGATAAAGGCACTAGGATAGTGACTTTCTCCTAGGTGGTTAATTGATGGATTCTTGAGTCTAAAGCTAGATTGTCACATTTGGGGAGTATGATATAACCATTGCATGATTTTACTCACTCTATACCTCTCGGTAGTTCAAGTGATTTTGCCCGAATTGACTTTCTCAAGGCCAATTGGGTATGCAAATTTGTGCAAGCAATTGAGGTTCAAGTCGGGTATTACTATCTCTAGGTTTAACCCTTTAATTGGGGCTATCAATCTCTTGAATGTGCCTCAATTCCTTGTTGGACCAATTTCATGGACTTAGGCTCTCTTTCTCAAGAAGATCCAAAGTCTACTAGGCATAAACTAGTGTTTGCAACCACTAATTCAACACTAAAATCCTAAATTAGTCCAAATATCAAACACCCATAGACAATCAAGCATTAAAACACAAGACTCATCAATTACCCACACTAGGTTTGAGCCACAACCCTAGCTAATGGGTTTAGCTACTCATAATTATAGAAGAAAATAAAGAAATAGATGAAGAAAAGCCCATAATAATTAATTACTAAATAAAACTTGAAGATTCAATGTTGAAACTAAGCTAAAATTACTCAAAATGGTAAAAGAGAAGAAGTCACGAGCGCAGCTCTGTCCCAAAATATATCTGATGACCTAAAAATGGGAAAAGAAACTATTTATACTAGGCTAAAAATTCTGGACAAAAATACCCCTACGAGGCTAGTGCGACCGCACAAAATCGAGTGCGGCCGCACTAAGGCTCTTGGCTTGACTAATCTGCTCTCTGAAGTTGGCCACCGCGAACCGCACAAAATGCATCGCGGCCGTCGTGGCTTCTATTGCGGTCCGCACAAAATGGGCCCCGGGACCGCATTGACCAGGTTCCCCAAAATGTCACCTCTCTGAACTTTGGCTCTGCGGACCGCACGAAATCGAGTGTAGCCATAGTGGAATCAATGCGGACCGCACAAAGTCCTTTGCAGCCACATTGCCTGGCTGACTGAGAAGCATACTCTCTAATCTTCATCTTTGCGGACCGCACAAAATGGTGTGCGGCCGCATTGGCCCTGTTTGGCTGAGTTTGGTCTTGGTCTTGGTACTTGTGCAAGTTTCACTCCTTTTTTAGCTAGTTTTTGACACCTTGTCACCTTGTTGATCAAACCTGCAATCAAGTACAACTTGTGAGCCTTTGGGACTATTTTGTACACATTTCTAATCAAAACTAAAGCAAAAAGGAGTGTAAAATGCATCATAATCCCTAGTTATCATATGCCGACCCAAGTTACCGCCAGGTGTAAGCACGTGATTTTTGACCCTCCCCGAGAATTTTCACATTTTTAGCGTGAATATGTGAAATTGGGTCTAGAACAGCTATTTTAACTATTTTTACTTTATTTCAAAGAAAAAAGAAAATCACAAAAAATATATATATAATTTTAGTTTATGTATTTCTCATAAACTTGAAAAATACAAAAATTGCACTTTATTTTTGTACTTTGTATAATTTCGAAAATTACAAAAAAAATAATAAATAAAACATAGTTCTATTAAGGTTTTATAGTCATTTTAACTTTGAAAAATACAAAAATATTACGTCATATTTTTGTCTTTATTAAAGAACGAAAATTACAAAAAAATAGTTTTATTAATATTCTATAGTCATTTTTAACTTGGAAAAAATACAAAAATATTACCTCATATTTTATCTTAATATTTAAAACGAAAATTACAAAAAAAATAGTTTTATTAATATTTTGTAGCTATTTTAAAATCTTGAAAAATATTTAAAAATATATAGTTTTGTTTAAATACTAGTCTTATTTTTGGTAGTTATTTTGCTTACATAGGACTAGTTAAGCAACGTGTTCCTATTTCTCGGGTCCTGGCAAAAGAATAATATTCGGGTTTAAACTACCCGGTTTTAAGCCTAATTTTCGGACCGAGCCCATAATAAACCGTGTCCAGGACACGTGGGGAACCCCACCACGCGTGGGGGACATATGCCTCGAACCCCACCACGCGTGGGGCTCATTTTCATGGGCGAACTATTACAAAACACGGACTTTTGAAAATTGAAGGGGGGGACCACTGTTCCGGTTTCTTCTCCAAAAAGGAGGAAGAAAAAACCTACAAAAGGAGAAAAAAGGAACGGAAGGGGACTTTTAAAAAAATTGGAAAAAAGGTACTGTTGCTCTTTCTTCTTCATAAAGAAGAAAGAAAGGAAACATGCGGGCACCATAATAACGGGAGGACTGGGAAAATTTTGGAAAAACATGTACTGTATCCGCATCTTCTTCCTGAAGAGAAAAAAAGAAAACCCTAGGAACTAGACCCCAGCCCCACCATCGTCGACCTCCGAACAGCCCCCCACCATCGTCAAATTCCCGCACCAGTCCGTCGACCACCAAACTGCTCAAACCACCATAACCAACGACCAAACACCACCCCATCACCACCGTCCGACACCCCCAACGAACACACCCAAACGTCACCGACCAAAACCACCATTGACGCCTCAAAACCACTTCCAAAAGCCTACCCAGTTGACCCCCCCCCTCCGTCACTGTCACCCCAGCACCACGACCAACGTCAACAACCCACCCCGTCGCAGCCCCAGTCCCGTCGACCTCAACCAAAACCCAGACAACTACCCGTCAAGCAGTAGCCATCGCTACTGCATCGTCCAAACACCCCCTCCGTCAACCGCCATAACCACCACCAGTTCGTCAGCCCCACGCACAGCCCGAACAAGAACCAACAGGTCCGCTATTTTCAGTCCAACAAGCAGCCATCGCCGAGTACCAAGCAGTCGTTGTGGCGTTTCCGAGTTTTCTGTTTTCCGTAGAGGTCGCCTTTGGTTCGTCGAGGTCCGGTACGTCGAGGCGCTGTCCGAGGTTCCGTCGTTGTTCTTCGGTCAGAGAGGTCCGGCTTGAGTTCCGTCGGAATCGTGTTTGTCGTCCTGAGTTTGTCGAGGTTCAAAGGTTAGTAAACTTCAAGCATTAGATAAGAAAATGTTACGTTGAATGTTTGAAGTTGCAATATATAAATTGATGCGATAATGTTCTGCTTATGTTTTCACCATATGCGTTTTGTTCATTTTTGGTGTTTCGTATTTTTGTTTATTTGATATCATTTAATTAAGTAGGATTAGTTGTTCCATGACACAGTTTGACGTTAATTTGTTCGTCTTTTCTCTTGCTTAGATCATTCGGACAAAACTAGCATTACTTGTTGTTATTACTTCCAAAACACTCATTTTGTTAGATTCCTTTTTATTAAAATTGTAACGAGTTATGAGATTTCAGTTGTAAATAGGCTATAAGGTTTAGTATTGTTAAAGGCACAAAAATGGCATCCTTTTAAAATATATATAAAAAAATAATAAAAAAAAAATAAATGATAATAAAAAATAAAATGAGACGAGCCTCGCCGAATAAAAATACAAATTGCGGGGCCCTCATAAAACATACGTATCAAATACTTAGATTCCGGGACGGGCCGTTTAGCAAATTTCACGGCCCTATCCCAAAATAATAATGCGTTGGTTGCTTTAGGCGCGTTTTAATAATGTTATCTCCCTAAACTCGGGTGCACATTTATGTGACCCAAATCCAAATTCTCAACGGAGTCGAAATATGTCTTTAGTCACGGGCGCATTGATTGTGGCGTGGCCCGAGATGCATTTCCATGACGTTGTAAATTCCTTTTAATAATAAATGAGACGAGCCTCGACAAACAAAAATGTAGAAGCTGCGGGGCCCTCTAAATGCATATATATTAAAAATACTTAGAATTCGGGACATGCCGTTTAGCAAATTTTACGGCCTTCCCCAAAATAACAATACGTTAGTTGCCTTAGGCGCGTCTTAATAATTTATTTTTCTTAATTCGGGTGCACATTTATGTGACCCAAATCCAAATCTCAACCGAGTCGAGATATGTCAATAACCACGGGTGCATTGATGTAACGTGGTTCGAGACATGTTTTCACGACGTTGCAAGTCCTATAAAAATAACAGTGAATGATAAAAGCGGTTAAAAGATAAAATTGGCACATAAGTTCACGTTTGTATAAAATCAGATAATCAAGCCAAATATAACAGTTGAGCGACCGTGCTAGAACCACGGAACTCGGGAATGCCTAACACCTTCTCCCGGGTTAACAGAATTCCTTATCCAGATTTCTGGTACGCAGACTGTAATATGGAGTCATTCTTTTCCTCGATTCGGGATTAAAATTGGTGACTTGGGACACCCTAAATCTCCCAAGTGGCGACTCTGAAATAAATAAACCAATCCCGTTTCGATTGTCCTTTAATTGGAAAAAACTCCCCTGCGCCCTCGGGCGCGGAAAAAGGAGGTGTGACAGCTCTGGCGACTCTGCTGGGGATGTGGAAACCCAGAACCACTGGTTCAGGGTTAAGAATTCGAGCTTAGAATAATTGTTATTATTTGGCTTTATTTATTATCTGATTATTACATGTTTTGAGCCTAATGTGCTAAATGCTGCTTTTACCGCTTTGATATTATTTGAACTGTATATAAACTGTGCCGAAACCTTTCTCTTCTTACCTCCGGGGATGTGCTTACTGGTTGAGACTCCCTATTCTGTTAGTGTCATACCCTAAATAAAAGAGGCTCGGAAAGTTTCTAAGCCGGCTGGCCTTTTGGTTCCCGGAAAGGAGCTCCTTCCTCAGCTCGAGTTGTCCGCTCGGGTACACTGTCTAGAACACCGACCCAGGTTTTTGAACCTAGTATAACAAAGCCACATGCCGGATCCCTAGTAGGAACGTTTATTTGCATCATGTGCATTTGACTTAGGGGACTCAACATAGGGGTTGGGTCCGTCTAGGACAAGCAACCTGAAAATAATAGACAATCTTTCGGCATCCTATGTGCTACATGTTATATTTAGTCAAGGGCGTATGTGTCATTTGGTCATTTCCAGCATGATGTTATTTTAATCGAAGCATGGGGAACATTTGTGGAATCCAAGAAGCCTTGGAATTCCCTATGTCCCCCACGCTTGCTTTTGGGAAAGCACATGGGGAACATTTGTGGAATCCAAGAAGTCTTGGAATTCCCATATGTCCCCCACGCTTCATATGTTGGGAAAAGCGCATGGGGAGCATTTGCGGAATCCAAGAAGCCTTGGAAATCCACTATGTCTCCCACGCTTCATTTTGGGAAAAGCACATGGGGAACATTTGCGAAACCCAAGAAATCTTGAAATTCCCTATGTCCCCCATGCCACATTTTTGAAAATATAATAAATATAAAAAAATAAAATATATATGTATATATAAAAAAAACGTTGAAAAATTCAAAAAAAAAAAAGATTTTGTATGTTTTCATCATCATCCACAAGTTAGAAATAGTGGAAAAGAGGAAAAAATAACAGTTTATAAATGTGAAAAAAGACAAATGTCCAAGTAGTGTTTGAACTCTGCCGAATTTTTGAGAAAATAAGGAAAATATATGTCTTATTAGTTAGTTTTATTAACAACAAAGGAAAAGTAGAAAAAATCATCATTGTTTGGTTTTGTTTTTCAAAAAAAAAAAATAGTTTGTCTTGCCATAAATAAAAAAAAGTAAAAAAGGGTCTTGTTTTTTAAAAAAAATATGTTTATTTACTTGTTTATGAAAATGCTGAAATTACAATAATCCAAAAATACTTTCCATTATTGATTTCTTTAGAAATTCTTTCTAATTGTTTTAAAAAAAACATGTATATATAATAAAAAAATCCGAAAATATTTTGATTCTTTTTCAAAATTGAAAAGAAAATTCAAAATCCAAAAAAAATATTTTTGAGAAGCATTCCTTTTATTAAAAGCAAAATTCCGAAAAGTATTTTTCTTCTTCTTCTTTAGAATAAAGAAAAAAAAAGAGCAAATGAAAATTCAAAAAATATCTTAGAAGTCTTTCTTTTAAAAGAAAATCAATTAAAAAAATACTTCCTTGCTTCTTTTATTTGCCTTCCTTCGCAAATTCAAAAAAAAAAGTTAGTTCATCTACTTATTCTTATTTGCCTACTTATTCTCATTCGACCGAACTACGCGGGTTTGATTCTCACCGGATGTGAGATACGTAGGTAACCCTCATCGGGTCCAACCCCCACCTTCTCAAAAAGAAGGAATGTTTTATGTTTTTCGTTAATTCGTTTGCTTGTTATAAATGAAAATAATAGAATAATAGTCTATTTGATTGTTGTGAAAATAATAATAAAAAAAATATAGAAAATGGAAAAGGGTCCTCTCAAAAACAGTTTATTTGTCCGAACTACGCGGGTTTGATTCTCACCGGATGTGAGATACGTAGGCAACCCTCATCGGGTCCAACCCCACCTTTTGCTAAAAAGCCAAAAACAAATATAAAATAAAAAAAAAAAAAAAAACATGTCAAAGATTTTTAATTCTGTCGTAAATAAGTCTAGTGATGTAACTTCCCCTTTTTACAAAAAAAAAATATAGCAAAAATATATATGTCAAATTTTAATCTTGTCATAAAGAAGTCGGGTGACGCTGTTTTATCAAGACATAGCCGAATGTTCCCGAAAGGGACGCCGGAAGGCTGGCTTTGCATAAACAGCCACTTTTGGGTCATTTTTAAGACTTGGTCCAGTTGACCCCCACAACCTAAAAATCTTCGTCCCCGAGACGTTGAAAGGCCGTGTTTGCAATATTGACTTTTCTAATTTGAAAAACAATAAAAAAGAGTTATAAATAAGTCAGGTGATGCTGTTTTGTCATAAATAGCCGAATGTTCCCGAAAGGGACGCCGGAAGGCTGACTTGGCATAAACAGCCACCTTTGGGTCATTTTGAGATATGGACCCACACAGCCTTATAAATCTTCGTCCCCGAGGCGCTGAAGGGCCGTGTTTACAACGCCAAGTCTTTTATTGTAATTTTTAAAAGAAAAAAAATCAAAGAGTCAGCGGTCATGTGAATACCGTCTTTTGTCATAATAAGCCGAGCCAGCTTCGGCCGCGTCTTAAACCGTTCTTGCCGAAATAGCCTTAGAGTATCCTTCAGTTGTCGAAAGGTTATTTTCGTAAAAGAATGGACAAGTTTCAAGTGTCAAAATAATCCTCCCCGGCCTCTAAATTCATGTGAAAATTGGAAGGGGCCACATTTGCAAAAAATAACCATTTGGTTGCATTTGTCGAACAGAGAAAAGGAGCTGGAATTTTGTTTTTAAGTCTACCAATCTTTTGATTAGAACATGCGGGTTGTTTAATTTTCAAGCTGGTGGGTAATCTTTAAATCCTTGAAACCCAGTTTGTTTTAAATTCTAAAAAAAAAAATGTGTGTTTAGTGTGGTTTATCTTTTATTGGTCTGAACTACGCAAGGTCTGATTCATGCGGGGTCATGATACGTAGGCAATCTCCATAATATTCGACCACAGCAAAAAAAGAAATGAAAAAAGAAATGAAAAAAAAGAAATGAAAAAAGAAAAATGAAAAAGAGCAAAATGAAAAAAAAGAAAAGAGAAAGAAAAGAAAAAAAAAAGAAAAAAAAAACATCGAAAAAAAAAGAAAAAAAAAAGAAAAAGATGTTGTCAATAATGAGGACCGACTGAGTCCATTCTAACCTGTTTGTTTTGCAAATAAGTTAAGGTGGTTGGTTTGTGGTAAGCTGGACAATGACACCCAGAATCCTTTACTTGCACATCATGGTGCGCACTATGCTGGGATCAGGCCGATAACAGAAGCACTCAAGTCCTATTGGGAATTTGCTGACAGAGGACGATGATATTGAAGCTGGTAATGGTCTCGGCAGTATTGATGCAAAGCTCAGTGGCTAAAATGCCAATTCTGATAAAGTGGGAGGACGTTTTTGTTCCTGGGTCAGCAAGAGAGAAGCTTGTGGTGGCTCATTTTGTTGTCATTTCTTTTGTTCGGATTATTAGGGTGATGAGTCGGATGTTGTCTTGTCCAGTTTGTTTTTAGGATTTTGTTCTGGTTTGCTTTGCTTGTTTTGTTATTTAAACCATTTCACCAGTAGTCTAATACAAAGTCCGGTCTTTCATTATTTCCAGTCATTCTTTTGTCCTTTTACCATTTTCTGTTCAATGCCGATTCTAGGGACATGACATACGCACACACTTTGGGCCTAATTTTAAAGTTAATCATAAAACCCTGGAAAGGCGATCAGACCATTTAAAGAAAATAAGGACGGTTTGAGATTATTCAGAGCCCGAGTCATGTGGAACTGGGGCAAGTTAAACACAAAGAAAATCGTTAAAGAAAGATTCGCCTAAATTGGCATAAGGGTCGTTCATAATAATGAGAATGAGAGTGTCGCCCAACGGTGCTTTAGAAGTGACAAATGAACAAACAGACGTTTAACATAATTGTCAAGTCCAGCACCATCAGAAGGGACTACAAGTTTAAATTGTGTTGTTTGCACTTGGCATGTTTTGAAGACTGGAATGACGAAGGCATTTTGTTCTGCTACCTAAACACTTTATCCTTCGTTACCCCTTTTGAGCCTTATTTATTTTTCTTTCGTACCCCTCGTTCGGAATTAGTAGCAACGAATAAAATACGCAAGCATGGCGGGTAAGAGAAAAGAAAGAAAAGAAAACAACAAAATGGGAAAAGAAGAATGAAAGAAAAAGAGAGAAAAAAAACGACAAAAGAAAATGAGAAAAGAAAAAGAGAAAAGAAAAATGATAACGAAAAGCAAAAAAGGGAAAGTCAAATGAAAAAGAGGAATTGGGAACTACGTTTGACCTGATTCCTCAAAGAGGATACGTAGGCGCTTCACGGCTCGGTCATAGTTTTGAAAAATGAAAAAAAAATAATTAAAATATCCCCAAGCAAGAAACTGGGGCAGATGTTGCGTTTGATGTAAATAAATCTAATTCCGAAGGTTGTAATTAATAACCCAAAATGAATGCGTTTTTGAGCCTTTTATACCCTTTCTTTCTAGCCCAATCCAAAAACCCACATTACGGTCCAAAGAAAGACCTTCCGATTAGTCTTCAAAAGATGCCAAGTCAGACAAATGAAGAGTCTTACCGGCGAACATAACATTCTGTTCCACAGCAGAAAGGACTCTAATCTCCAGCAGAAAGAGTCATACCGGCGACACTCCAAATCCCCAGCTGGAAAGTGATACAAATGAGAGAGTCTTATCGGTGAAAACCTTCACAGGCACCATAAGGCGATGAAAGCTGAGAGAAAACCAAAATGAGAGAGACTTGATAGTGAAAACCCTTCGGGCACTACAAGTCGAATAAGATTGAGAATCAGAGGGGGAATCGCCAATGGAAGATCTTGAAAGATGATTGACGGTAGAGGATAGGCCACATACGCATGTCATGGCCATTAGAGTCGGTATCTGCGTTTGATAGGTTTTTATTTATAGTTTCTTTTGTAAAAGAGTCATCGTGTCCTTTGTCTTTTATTTTGTTTCTGTTGTTTTTCTCCTTTCACAAAAAATTTCCCCAATAGAGTCTGTCCGGTCAGAACAAGTATGAAATGACTTCAAAAATATGCCATCAGCTTTCCAAGATGAGATCTGACTAGTATATCCAAATGGTATAGTCAGCAAGGAACAAGCGCGAGGCCAGTGTCAATAAAGATATCCCCAGCAAAGGGAATTGACAAAAGGATTGACGAGCATCAAGAGGGATATCCTTGCCAAAACCAAGGTTATAAACCTCAAAGACAAGGCCCGTGAATAGAGCAAGGAGAGCAGTGAGCATGATTTGGCGAAATCCATACTAGACTAAAAGGTCGGGAAAATGCCAGTTTCCGAGCTATGCCACAAAAGAAGATGGATATCCCCAGCAGGAAGGGATTATCCCCAGCACATAATATCATCCCCAACAAGTTGTGGAACACAGAGCAAGGAGGGAGAAAGGGAACACCGC
This sequence comes from Nicotiana sylvestris, assembly GCF_000393655.2. Classification (NCBI taxonomy): domain Eukaryota; kingdom Viridiplantae; phylum Streptophyta; class Magnoliopsida; order Solanales; family Solanaceae; genus Nicotiana; species Nicotiana sylvestris. The sequence continues at coordinate 173,236,393 of NC_091061.1, forward strand.
CCCAGCAGGAGTATCACAACCAACCACCATGTTTTAAACTAACAATTTTGTTTGATTTGAAACAGGTAAAGGAAATGGCATTGATGCAGAAACGCATGCCACAAGGGATATTATCAAACTGGGGCAGAAAATTTTCCTTCCATTTAGAAAATTTTCTGGAAGTCAGGTACCCCCAGCTGATAACATTTTACCCCCCAACAGGTAAGTAAATCAAGGGAGGTAGTCTTTGAAGGAAGAAGCTATGCAAAAACAAAAGGATAATAATGAAAAAAAGGGGAAAATTCATCCCAATCCCCAGCAAGTATTCGAGGTAAGACATTTCAAGTCTTAAGGATATGTTGGGTTCATCCGCCCTCAAATAGGATATGTTGGGTTCATCCGCCCTCAAATAGGATATGTTGGGTTCATCCGCCCTCAAATAGGATATGTTGGGTTCATCCGCCTTCAAATAGGATATGTTGGGTTCATCCGCCCTCAAATAGGATATGTTGGGTTCATCCGCCCTCAAATAGGATATGTCGGGTTCATCCGCCCTCAAATAGGATATGTTGGGTTCATCCGCCCTCAAATAGGATCTGTCGGGTTCATCCGCCCTCAAATAGGATATGTTGGGTTCATCCGCCCTCAAATAGGATCTGTCGGGTTCATCCGCCCTCAAATAGGATCTGTCGGGTTCATCCGCCCTCAAATAGGATCTGTCGGGTTCATCCGCCCTCAAATAGGATCTGTCGGGTTCATCCGCCCTCAAATAGGATATGTCGGGTTCATCCGCCCTCAAATAGGATCTTGTTTTCAAAGTTATTGTTACCGACATGCGCCCACCTGAATAACGAGAGGAATACATTTCTGTCTTTTTATTTTTGTTCTAGGTCACCCACCAGTATAATGCGGGAATACTTTTCTGTCTTTTCATTTTTGTTCTAGGTCACCCACCAGTATAACGCGGGCATATCATTTTTCATATCTTTACCAACAGGCGCCCACCTGAATAACGAGAGGAATACATTTCTGTCTTTTCATTTTTTGTTCTGGGTCACCCACCAGTATAATGCGGGAATACATTTCTGTCTTTTCATTTCTGTTCTAGGTCACCCACCAGTATAATACGGGCATATCATTTTTCATATCTTTACAAACAGGCGCCCACCTGTATAACGAGAGGAATACTTTCAGTCTTTAAAATTCTTACCAGGCGCCCACCTGTATAACGAGAGGAATACATTTCAGTATTTGCATTTCATGTTCCAGGCGCCCACCTGTATAACGAGAGGAATACATTTCAGTCTTTTTATTTCAAGTGTTGAATTTGGGAGCCCGCCCAGATAATAGAGGCATACATTCAGTCTTTTTTACTTTTAAGTGTTGAAGTTGGGAGCCCGCCCATAATAACAGAGGAATACATTCAGTCTTTACTTTTAAGTGTTGAAATTGGGAGCCCGCCCAGATAACAGAGGCATACATTCCACGTATTTACCCATAGGAGATGCATTTCCTCCTAAGTTCATTTCACCCATAGGAGACGCATTTCCTCCTAAGTTTGTTTAGTTTCACCCATAGGAGACGCATTTCCTCCCAGGTTTGTTTCAGTTTCACCCATAGGAGATGCATTTCCTCCTAAGTTCAGTTCTACCAATAGGAGACGCACTTCCTAAGTTTATTGTACCCAATAGGAGACGCACTTCCTAAGTTCATTTCACCCATAGGAGACGCACTTCCTAAGTTTAGTTCTACCAATAGGAGACGCACTTCCTAAGTTCAGTTTTACCATTAGGAGACGCACTTCCTAAGAATAGGTTCACCAATAGGAGACGCACTTCCTAAGTTAAGTTTTACCAATAGGAGACGCACTTCCTAAATCCATTGTACCAGTAGGAGACGCACTTCCTAAGTCAGTTTCACCATAGGAGACGCACTTCCTAAAGTTCAAGTTTCACCATAGGAGACGCACTTCCTAAAGCAAGTTTCACCAATAGGAGACGCACTTCCTAAGCAAGTTTCATCAATAGGAGACGCACTTCCTAAGTCAGTTTCACCATAGGAGACGCACTTCCTAAAGCAAGTTTCACCAATAGGAGACGCACTTCCTAAGCAAGTTTCATCAATAGGAGACGCACTTCCTAAGTCAGTTTCACCATAGGAGACGCACTTCCTAAAGTTCAGTTTCACCATAGGAGACGCACTTCCTAAGTTCATTTCACCCATAGGAGACGCACTTCCTAAGTTTAGTTCTACCAATAGGAGACGCACTTCCTAAGTTCAGTTTTACCATTAGGAGACGCACTTCCTAAGAATAGGTTCACCAATAGGAGACGCACTTCCTAAGCAAGTTTCATCAATAGGAGACGCACTTCCTAAGTCAGTTTCACAATAGGAGACGCACTTCCTAAGAATAGTTTCACCATAGGAGACGCACTTCCTAAAAGTTCAGTTTCACCATAGGAGACGCACTTCCTAAGAATAGGTTCACCAATAGGAGACGCACTTCCTAAGTTCAGTTTCACCAATAGGAGACGCACTTCCTAAGTCCATTGTACCAATAGGAGACGCACTTCCTAACCTAAGTTTCACAAGTAGGAGACGCACTTCCTAAGCAAGTTTTACCAGTAGGAGGCGCACTTCCTCAGCAAGTTTCACCAGTAGGAGACGCACTTCCTCAGCAAGTTTCACCAGTAGGAGATGCACTTCCTAAGACAAGTTTCACCGGTAGAAGACGCAATTCCTAAGCAAGTTTCACCAGTAGGAGACGCACTTCCTAAGTTCTGTTTCACCAATAGGAGACGCACTTCCTAAAAATATTTCACCCCTAGGAGATGCACTTCCTAGTTTGATTCATTTTAAGTTCGACCATAGGAGACACAATTCCTAGTCCAGTTTTTGAAGTTTACCCGTAGGAGACGCACTTCCTAATCGAGATTTTATTCATAGGAGACGCACTTCCTAGTTCTAGTCACTGAAGTTTTCACCCTTAGGAGACGCACTTCCTAGTTTAGCTCATTCCGATTCAACCATAGAAGACACACTTTCTAGTTTGAGTCATTGAGGTTTTTATTTTAGCAGACACATTTTCTAGCAAGAGTTTTGGTTTTACTCAGAGGAGATGCACATCCTAGCCTAGTCTTTAGTTTACTCTCATCATTGCATCAGTAGTGTAAGTGAGTTACAATTTTGCTAACGACTCACAAATCTTCCCAGTACAAACTGGGTTAGAAAAGTTTGTTTGTTTTGTTTGTTTTGATTGTCAGGGACCCGCCTGTAGAACGGAGGTTGTTGCGTGTCGAAGATAGAAGAAGTCAGGAGTCCGCCTATAGAACGGAGAAACATGTTTCAAGATCAAGCAGTGGCCCACCGGAAAGCAGAAGGTTACAACAGAAATCCCCAGCATTCAATCCAAGTTAGAAGCTCGCCTCAAGAACGCGAATCAATAGTCTGGGACGATCAACAGAAGCTGGTCACAAAAACAAAAAAAAACAAGAAAAAAGAAGAAAAAAAGAGAAGAAAGAGAAGAGCCCAAAATACGGAAGTGGAGAACAGATGAGATCTGCTCAGGAACTAGCGCCTACAACTAGCAAGTGTCAAGGTTCAGATCCAAAGTCTGTATGAAGCACCATTCAAGACTCAAGACCAAGTTTCAGAAGACTTAAGAGATAGGAACCCTTGTAACTAGTAGCTGATAGGCTTAGTTAGTCTTTTTCAGTTTTCATTTTTGTTGTAATGACAGGACCGCGGACCGGAACCTCAACGGAACGGCACCTCGATCGGCTCTTCACCTCGGTACACTTCACTATCTCTCTCATTTCCGAACTACACGTGGCCTGATTCCTGTATAACCAAGGATATGTAGGCAGCTCAGATACCAGGGCTCGGTCACATTCCCTCCCTTTCCTTAAGTGTAGTCCGTCCAAGTAATGGTCGGGTCAAAAACACGGCTAGTCGTTCTTTGTCGGAAAACTCTTCGTGTTTCCAGTCAAAGAGGGGCAGCTGTAAGCACGTGATTTTTGACCCTCCCCGAGAATTTTCACATTTTTAGCGTGAATATGTGAAATTGGGTCTAGAACAGCTATTTTAACTATTTTTACTTTATTTCAAAGAAAAAAGAAAATCACAAAAAATATATATATAATTTTAGTTTATGTATTTCTCATAAACTTGAAAAATACAAAAATTGCACTTTATTTTTGTACTTTGTATAATTTCGAAAATTACAAAAAAAATAATAAATAAAACATAGTTCTATTAAGGTTTTATAGTCATTTTAACTTTGAAAAATACAAAAATATTACGTCATATTTTTGTCTTTATTAAAGAACGAAAATTACAAAAAAATAGTTTTATTAATATTCTATAGTCATTTTTAACTTGGAAAAAATACAAAAATATTACCTCATATTTTATCTTAATATTTAAAACGAAAATTACAAAAAAAATAGTTTTATTAATATTTTGTAGCTATTTTAAAATCTTGAAAAATATTTAAAAATATATAGTTTTGTTTAAATACTAGTCTTATTTTTGGTAGTTGTTTTGCTTACATAGGACTAGTTAAGCAACGTGTTCCTATTTCTCGGGTCCTGGCAAAAGAATAATATTCGGGTTTAAACTACCCGATTTTAAGCCTCATTTTCGGACCGAGCCCATAATAAACCGTGTCCAGGACACGTGGGGAACCCCACCACACGTGGGGGACATATGCCTCGAACCCCACCACGCGTGGGGCTCATTTTCATGGGCGAACCATTACAAAACACGGACTTTTGAAAATTGAAGGGGGGGACCACTGTTCCGGTTTCTTCTCCAAAAAGGAGGAAGAAAAAGCCTACAAAAGGAGAAAAAAGGAACGAAAGGGGACTTTTAAAAAAATTGGAAAAAAGGTATTGTTGCTCTTTCTTCTTCATAAAGAAGAAAGAAAGGAAACCTGCGGGCACCATAATAACGGGAGGACTGGGAAAATTTTGGAAAAACATGTACTGTATCCGCATCTTCTTCCTGAAGAGAAAAAAAGAAAAACCCTAGGAACTAGACCCCAGCCCCACCATCGTCGACCTCCGAACAGCCCCCCACCATCGTCAAATTCCCGCACCAGTCCGTCGACCACCAAACTGCTCAAACCACCATAACCAACGACCAAACACCACCCCATCACCACCGTCCGACACCCCCAAACGTCACCGACCAAAACCACCATTGACGCCTCAAAACCACTTCCAAAAGCCTACCCAGTTGACCCCCCCCGTCACTGTCACCCCAGCACCACGACCAACGTCAACAACCCACCCCGTCGCAGCCCCAGTCCCGTCGACCTCAACTAAAACCCAGACAACTACCCGTCAAGCAGTAGCCATCGCTACTGCATCGTCCAAACACCCCCTCCATCAACCGCCATAACCACCACCAGTTCGTCAGCCCCACGCACAGCCCGAACAAGAACCAACAGGTCCGCTATTTTCAGTCCAACAAGCAGCCATCGCCGAGTACCAAGCAGTCGTTGTGGCGTTTCCGAGTTTTCTGTTTTCCGTAGAGGTCGCCTTTGGTTCGTCGAGGTCCGGTACGTCGAGGCGCTGTCCGAGGTTCCGTCGTTGTTCTTCGGTCAGAGAGGTCCGGCTTGAGTTCCGTCGGAATCGTGTTTGTCGTCCTGAGTTTGTCGAGGTTCAAAGGTTAGTAAACTTCAAGCATTAGATAAGAAAATGTTACGTTGAATGTTTGAAGATGCAATATATAAATTGATGCGATAATGTTCTGCTTATGTTTTCACCATATGCATTTTGTTCATTTTTGGTGTTTCGTATTTTTGTTTATTTGATATCATTTAATTAAGTAGGGTTAGTTGTTCCATGACACAGTTTGACGTTAATTTGTTCGTCTTTTCTCTTGCTTAGATCATTCGGACAAAACTAGCATTACTTGTTGTTATTACTTCCAAAACACTCATTTTGTTAGATTCCTTTTTATTAAAATTGTAACGAGTTATGAGATTTCAGTTGTAAATAGGCTATAAGGTTTAGTATTGTTAAAGGCACAAAAATGACATCCTTTTAAAATATATATAAAAAAATAATAATAAAAAAATAAATAAAAAAATAAATGATAATAAAAAATAAAATGAGACGAGCCTCGCCGAATAAAAATACAAATTGTGGGGCCCTCATAAAACATACGTATCAAATACTTAGATTCCGGGACGGGCCGTTTAGCAAATTTCACGGCCCTATCCCAAAATAATAATGCGTTGGTTGCTTTAGGCGCGTTTTAATAATGTTATCTCCCTAAACTCGGGTGCACATTTATGTGACCCAAATCCAAATCTCAACGGAGTCGAAATATGTCTTTAGTCACGGGCGCATTGATTGTGGCGTGGCCCGAGATGCATTTCCATGACGTTGTAAATTCCTTTTAATAATAAATGAGACGAGCCTCGACAAACAAAAATGTAGAAGCTGCGGGGCCCTCTAAATGCATATATATTAAAAATACTTAGAATTCGGGACATGCCGTTTAGCAAATTTTACGGCCTTCCCCAAAATAACAATACGTTAGTTGCCTTAGGCGCGTCTTAATAATTTATTTTTCTTAATTCGGGTGCACATTTATGTGACCCAAATCCAAATCTCAACCGAGTCGAGATATGTCAATAACCACGGGTGCATTGATGTAACGTGGTTCGAGACATGTTTTCACGACGTTGCAAGTCCTATAAAAATAACAGTGAATGATAAAAGCGGTTAAAAGATAAAATTGGCACATAAGTTCACGTTTGTATAAAATCAGATAATCAAGCCAAATATAACAGTTGAGCGACCGTGCTAGAACCACGGAACTCGGGAATGCCTAACACCTTCTCCCGGGTTAACAGAATTCCTTATCCAGATTTCTGGTACGCAGACTGTAATATGGAGTCATTCTTTTCCTCGATTCGGGATTAAAATTGGTGACTTGGGACACCCTAAATCTCCCAAGTGGCGACTCTGAAATAAATAAACCAATCCCGTTTCGATTGTCCTTTAATTGGAAAAAACTCCCCTGCGCCCTCGGGCGCGGAAAAAGGAGGTGTGACACCAGGTACTTTACCAAATTTTGTTTTAGCTATTGTGAAGCCAAGAAGCTTCGGGGGTTAAGTCCTTGAGTGAATGCCGGAACGGCCCAATCACCCGCAACTAGAGGCAAGTCCATCCATTCCATTTAAAACCTTGACACAAACTCCCTAAGCATCTCGATGTCTTTTTTCTTAACCTTGAAAAGGTCCGAATTTCTGGTCTCGACCTTGATGGCCCCAGCATAAGCCTTCACAAAAGCATCAGCGAGCATAACAAACGAGTCAATGGAGTTTGGGGGTAAGTTATGGTACCATATCATTGCTCCTTTTAACATTGTTTCCCCGAACTTCTTTAGTAACACCAACTCGATTTTATCATCTTCTAAGTTGTTGCCTTTGATGGCACATGTGTAGGAGGTCACATGCTCATTCGGATCTATGGTTCCGTTATATTTTTGAATATCGGGAATACGAAACCTCTTCGGGATTGGCTTTGGTATCGTGCTCGGAGGGAAAGGCTTTTGGACAAATTTTTTGGAATCCGGCCCTTTCAATATCGGGGGTGGTTCCAGGTTTTGATCGACCCTGCAATTAATATGTCTCCACCTTCTTGTCGTTTGCCTCAATTTTTTTCACCTAATTCCATCGGTTTCGTTAATGCTTCAAGTATTTTCATTACTTCTAGACTGACACCAAACTCTAGCTTCGCCCGGTCTTTCGGTGATCTACTCATTTCTTCGAGCATTTTTCCGGGACTGTTCGAGCTCAATTCTGCTGGGGGCGCGGCTTTGATATTGCAGCTGCGCTATCGCCGCTTGTTAAGCCTGCAACATTTTGAAGATTAACCGTATGATAACCCCGTCGCCTTCGCCTTTGGGTGCTCCTCGAGCCGTTGCTCGGGCTCCTCTGTGAATGCTATTCTCGGAATCGGTTGGCAGGTTGGCATCGATGGCCACCTGTAAGTTAGCATCGACTGGGTTTGCAACTGGGTCTCTGTTGGGGTCAGTAGGGGCCACCTTGTTGCAAGGCACCAGATTGTTGTTTCTGTTATGATGACCAGACTCAGCCTCAACGTTCAAGTGAGTGGAATGAGGATTTGACATTTTTAAGTTGACCTAAAATTGAGACCTCAAAGAACAAGTGTAAAACAGATTGAGTTATGGAGATTGTATCAAATCACCACTATTATCCTTAGCCCCACGGTGGGCGCCAAACTGTTTACCTTAAAAATAAATAACAATTAAATTTGTACGCAGTTTTAAGGATATGTAGATTGATTTAAATCAAGCAATCAAGAATGTTAGATAGATGTATTAAAGATAAAATGAATAACCAAACCATTTGTGACGTTAAGGTCGGGCTCGTACTTAAGCTGAACAATATTTTTGCCCCACAAGAAAAACAGATGTTTTATTTGCCACAAGATTGGGCATTTTGCTAAAAACTGTCCCCAATCAAGAAGATCTGTCAAACTCCTTGAAGGGATTGAAGATTACACTGCATACATCTCGGAAAAGAGGAAGACCAGACCCTCGATTCATAGCCAAATGTATATGAAGAACTACGATTAAAATAAGAACTTTTCAATAGCTAGAAAGCAAAGAAATAAGTTTGTATTGCCTTGATATGCGTGTTACAATGTGTCCTATTGAATAAAAAGCTTTTCCTTTATATAGTAAGAGAGTTTCATCCATGAGGAGTCAAAGTAGTGGTTGCGATGCGTTGAGACACTTCTTCGACGGTCCCCGTACGCCCGGCCTACCGGCCTGCTCTGAAGAATTCATGATTTATATATGTTTCAGGCCGGTGAGAGGGAGTGCGGAATAATGATTGATTTCACTGTATCCATCGTATCCCACCCCATCTACCTATTGTAGGAGGTCAATTATTTCCTTGTTGTTTTCCCGTAAAATGAAAAAAAAGGAATGCCTTTAAGTGAGAGCAGAATGTAGGAACGAAGCTTCTCGGAGTCCATCGATTCATTCCCAATCCCATCCCGTTCTCTCACCAACTTGAATAGCTTATTCACACGGGAAAAGAGGTTAAATGGCAAGGCCATACGGCCGTTTGACTCCTCGCGGAGTATAGCTCACATCCAAATATCTAATTGGGGAACGGGGCAACACCCATGAAGCTCCGGCGGAAAGGGAAGGCCTGCCAGGCCGTATGCCCATAGGTGCAGCTAGAGACATAAACAGTCATGAATAATGAAATTATGAGATCCTTCCGAATGAGCTAAGAAAATCTTATTTATTCTCTTTCGTTTTGTTAATTGAAGAAATTATTGGAAAATAAAAAAGCAAGTACAAAAATGAGTAATAACCCCCATAATTCTAAAAAAGGTAAAAATCCCTCTTTCTTGTCAATTACTGATCCGCTACCGACGCCAGACTAGATATGTGCCGTGATATTCGGTGGGTTGCGTATCACGACCCTTTGTTAGCTGTGTGCAACCGTTACCATGTTTTCCGAGGTCTCGGAGCTCGTTCTGGGTTCGGGGAAGTGCTGTCTCATCAGGTCCGGTGGCGAGCACTTCATTAGGGCCTTGGTGCGAGAAGTTCGCAGCTTCAATCCCAATCCCATATAGTCATATCCTTGCTTCGTCTGACCCACCGAAAAATCGAAGTAGGCTTCAGCCCCGATTTTACCCATATACAATATATTGAGTATGTCAATATATAATTAAGATATGCTAAGGCAAATTAATCTAAAAAGCCGAAAAGAGGGAAGAAAGAAAATACATTCGGCCAAAAATTACCAATCAGACGTGACATAAGAAGGTAGGTACATAAGTACACGTGTTATTACCCCAGTTGATCTGAATCTGTTTCTTAGGCCATAAATGTAATTTCTCCCTTTATTTTAATTTTTCTATTTATTCAAATTTTTTGTCCCTTGCAAGGCACCGGTAATTTATTATTAGTTCAAATAATCGACGGTTAAAGAGAATGAGAGTGTCACTTCAAGCCCTGGCCCCTGCACTATTGAATTGCTTGGATGTTTATATTTGTATTTTGCTTGTAAAAGTATGTTATGACATAAAATGATATGTATTTCACAATCTCACTAATTTTTCGTGAAAATAGCACGGGCTAGCCAGATTTTGAAATGGTAATTAAAAAATAGCAAGTATTTACAAAGTTATATATTATGTTGGAAATCCAGCATACAGAAAATTCCAGTATAATATACTGGATTATGGAGCTCATGCATATTAACTTCCATCATATTATGTTGAAACTCAGCACATTATGCTGGAATCTCATGTAAAAAATTCGAACTCCAACATATTATGCTAGAATTTATCTGAATTTTAAGGGTTTTTTGTTCAGATTTCATCTTTGTATGAAAAAGTTGCTAAATTTTGATTACTTTTGAAATTGTGACTATTTTCTACTACCAGTTGTAAATTTGACTATTTGTGATTTTCCCCCTTTTCTGATTTCTCATCCGATGTTCGATTGCATTAGACTTAACTAATTCAGATTCACACGACATAAAATTCATTAAAAAGGAAAAATGCTCATTAATAGAGAACTCAAACCCTAGGATTTTAATTAAAGGTGAAGGGGTCTTATTCATTTCATGATAACCCTCGGTGGTACAGCCTTAATGTTTAATTAACAATATATAAACTTTGTCGTCTAATCATAGATTTATTTCTCTGTCTTTTTCTCCTTTTTTTCTTTTTGGAGCATTTTACTTCCTTTGTTGACTAAACTCATTGCTAATAAAACCTCAGAAAAGTTTACAAACTGATGCTGTCACGGTAGAATTGAAAGAAAATGAGTAAATGCATGCATGCATGAATTGAAATATTAACTAAAATAATTGATTGATCGTTATTTTAGATTTATGTACAAGGGTGTCTCCCCACTTGTCTCCAACTTGCAATTTAAGAATTTTAATTAAAATTCATAATAGAATTAAAATTGGAGCTTTCAAATAATTGTTTCAATATTAAAGCAATTAGATCAATTTGTTTAATCTTTTATTTTCTTTTTTCTGCTGTATTCAACGTTCTTGTAAGTAGGAGTACATTGTAACAGAAAATATCAAAATAGTAGATGAAAATAAATTTTATGATAATATCACATCAAAATCTGATCTTACTGAAAGTTGTCTAAAATAATAATATCATTAATAATTTTGGCACGTAATATATATCCAAAGATGTTTTTTTTTCTTCTTTTGGCGGGGGGGGGGGGGGGGGAGTACATAAGAAATTGACACTAATGTTTTGTTTAGAAAGTCTGAAAAGGAAAGGAGAGAAGAAGTGAAATGTACCTTCTTATTTAATGTTTAAAAATTTATAAATTATGGTCTAGTTAATTATTTGTCAAACAAGAGGGTAAGGTTGCTAAGCAACTTTCACTTCAACCAAGATGTTGTGAGTTTGAGTCTTTCCAAGAACAAGGTGGGAAATTCTTGGAGGGAAGGATGCCAGATTTCTATTTGGAAACAGTCTTTCTACCCCATGGTAGGGGTAAGGTCTACGTACACACTACCCTCCCCAGACCCCACTAAATGAGATTATACTAGGTTGTTGTTATTCTTTTTACGTAATAAACATGCGAGTTTGAAAAGCTTATATAGTAACCAAAAACTTGTTGGAAAATAAGATATTATTTCCGTCGATTTTATATTTTAATTATTTTGGTGAATTGAATTATATTTTAAAATATTTGACGTGTTTGGAAAAATAAGAAGTTAGTTGTTATTAATTTTTATTACCAAATCTACCTTTACAGTTCTAATTACCTAAGTTGCTCTGATACAACAATTTAGGTGTCGCGCCCGTGTCGCCATGACACTAGTTTGAGTGTGGGTATGGAATCCGTACTGGATCTGGTCAAACAATTTTGGGTATTTTGACCACGACAGACAGAAAAATTCGAGACTGAATACAATTTGATTCCCGAAATCAGAATCAAAACTAGGGTAAATTTGAAGAAAATAACATACCTTATCTAGAAAATCAATCCTTTTCTACAATTATAAAACGCCCATTTATAAAACTAGGGTAAATTCCACAGGTTTTCTCATAATTTAGATATATATACACACACATAATTTTTTGAATTATTTAGCCGGATCCCCATACCCGTGTCCGTACTAGGATCCGTATCCCATAATTTAAAATTTACAATTCGAAAGATTCGATCTCTAGATCCGCATCCATATAAAACGCCCATACACGTATCCGAACAACTTTGCTATTTACACTTGAAGGATACTTTAGACCATATGGATCAAAGGGAGGGTAATACTGAAGCCCATATATGTGGTTACTGGACTTGGGCCCCCAACAAGTATCTGTCTGATCTATATCATTTCTATTTGGTAAAAATTGCATGAGACGCCCTATTTGGTCGCCCCCATTTAACCTATACCCATTTTTTTTAAAACTTTTAACTTGTACCCACGTTTTAAATAACTTCAGCCCTTTTTCTCCTCCTCCTCCTCCTCCTCATCCATCATCATCATCTTCTTCTTCTTCTTCTTCTTCTTCTTCTTCTTCTTCTTTCTGAAGATTAGCAATATAGTTAATGACAATGATTGGCTATGTACTTGTTTGTATGGATTTCAGTTCCTCTTCTCCTTCTTGACTTTGTCTGTGCTTCCTCCTCGCCGTGTTGCATATTGCTTTTTTGCTGGTGAAACGAGAAAATAATTTTCATTGTACCAAATTAAACACCCATATTGTACGTACCTGATTTGATCTTCTCAAGTGCTTCATATAATGCATTTTTATGTTTAGACTTCAACACACTATAATATTTTTTGTTGGGTATTAGTGGATTCTTGAAGCTTAGAAACTAAAATAATGAGTATACCAAAGTAGCTTTCTGTAGCAAGAAACACACCCTCAACATGCTGAAGTTAATCCAAGGTTGAGAAGAGCAAGGCTGCAGAGACTAATAAGCCGAAGAGGCCTACAACATGCTGAAGTTAATCAAATATAGAACAGAAACTTTAGCTCTAGAGCTGAAGTTCGCCAGTTACAAAACAAAAACTTCAGCTCTAGAGCTGAAGTTCGCTAGTTACAAAACAAAAATACAAAAACAAAAACTTCAGCTCTAGACTGAAGTTCGCGAGTTACAAAACAAAAGCTTCAGCTCTAGAGCTGAAGTTCGCCAGTTACAAAATAAAAACACACACAAAAAAAATTTCAGCTCTAGAGCTGAAGTTCGCGAGTTACAAAACAAAAACTTCAGCTCTAGAGATGAAGTTCGCCAGTTACAAACAAAAACTTCAGCTCTAGAGCTGAACTTCAGGCCAAAATAAGGAAATATGAGAGCGAAAGAGAAGGGATAGAACAAGAAATATAAGGAAAGAAAGGGGGAGGGAAGCCAAAATAAGCGTGTAGTTTTTTTGATAGAGAATATAAGAGCGTAGTTTTTTTTTTAGGATTTGGTTATATAATGCCAATTGTTTGGGGTTATCTTTGCCAAACCTAATATAAGGCAAAAAAATTGTCAATTCCTGTTATGTGTTGTTATAGGATGCCAATTTTTCTTTCTATTTCCACTTCAAGTTAGTTCTTTCTTTGAGGAATTTACCTTGATAGCCCCCATCTAATACTTAAATTAATAAACAACGGATGTATAATATAGGTACATAATTTAAATTTAATATGTGTATAATCGTGTATAATTAGCGTATAATTTTTCTCTCTCCAAAGTTGTGAAGATTAGGGTTAAAATCTTTATTAGTCATGGCTTTATGGTTTTGTCGCCATTAAATTTGATAGGAAATTAATTTGTTTAAGTGAATTATATCGCTTTCATAACAGTTCATAGTGTTGTGTGAGTACGTAAACTTTTTCAAAAGGTGAAGGGCGGCGCTACTGCTTATTTGGATTCTTGACCTTCCTTTTCTTTCCCTTTAATTTGTTTCTATCTGTCTTTTGCTAATAATAATAATATTTTGTGTGCAAAATTGCAAATGTATCTCTAAACATTTAACTTCTGAGAAAAAGAGGCGTTTAAGCATTTTATAAATATAATTCTGAATAAAAATGTACTCGTAGGGTCGCACGGTATATTTATATCAATCTAATGAATACATATTTATATCTTTACGTGTATTCTTATCACTAAAGTGTAATTAATTTATGGCTAAACCATAATACAGTTAAATATAAACATTGGGCCGGAAGTTAAGTATTCACTAAAATTCGTAAAAATAGTACGGGCTAGCCAGTTTTCGAATTGGTCATTGAAAAATAGCCAGCGTTTACAAAATCATTGAAAAATAATCACTATTTTACTGCAACACGAAAAGTTCCAGCATAATATACTTGAGATTCGTACACCTGCATATCAACTTCCAGCGTAATCATTTAACTTTGACTGGAATCATTTAACTTTGACCAATCTCCAAGCAAAGGCCACCATTTTTCCTTCCCTTTTTGTCCTTCTATTTGGTAAGTCATTATGTTAAGACCTTTTCTTAATCCAAATTAGAAAGAACTTAAAGTTCTTTCCTTCTGCTGTACATTTATTTCAGTCCTGTCCTTATCTGAATACAGATTTTCTCATCCCATTAATAGTGTAATTAAAAATTAAAGGTTCCTCTTTTTGGAATTAATTGAGTAAAAAGAAAGGTATTACTACTTTGATTCTTCTCTTCCTCTTTCTGTTATTCATTTCAAGCTGGGGTTTTTCAAGATTCTTCTTTTACTTTCTGGGGTTCACTGATTTGGCTTTTTATGATGTGATTTTTGCCTGTGTTTATCCATGGAATTTCTTTTCTCCAAATGGGTCTCTGCTTTTCTACTCTGCTGTTGGTTCAGTTTCTCTATTGGGCATTCAGGTTTCGTCCTTTCCTCTTTTCTTGATTTTTGTTTTTTCAAGATTCTTAAATAATATATTTTGTGACACTAAAAAATGTGTTTTTTTCCCCTTCTTTCTTTTGTTTTTGTAATTGTAGTGGTGGGGTTACATGGAAATGCAAGAGTAAGAGCAGTGAACTTAGGTGGATGGTTGGTTATAGAAGGATGGATAAAGCCTTCACTTTTTGATGATATACCTAATGGAGATATGCTTGTATGTTTTTTTTATGCTTCAGAATTTTGTTACACCCTTATTTAGATTGAAAAGTTTTAAAAAAAATTTCTACTTGATTGTAATTTGGCAATGTAGGATGGAACACAGGTCCAATTCAAATCTGTGACATTGCAAAAGTATGTTTCTGCACAAAATGGTGGAGGCTTGAATGTTACTGTGGATAGAGATGATCCTTTAGAATGGGAAACATTCAAGGTGATATGCATTATCAAATTGCTCATTGCTTTCTTTTAGTCTTTTTTGGGTGATTATATTAGTTATTGTTGAATATATTATCCCTTGTTTTTGGAAGAAAAATATCTATATAGCCAGTAACAATTAGTTGGGATTAAGTTTTAGTCATGTTAATACCTTTACTTTAGGTCCGATGGTTTCCACTCATTTTAGTCCTGTCATAGATTTATATGCGAAATAGTAAATAAGGAGGACTTATACTACTACTATTTAATTTTTAATTTTTGCTCGGATTGAGGTATAGTTGTTGTTATACTGTCCCTTTACATCCCAAATTTGTGGTTAGCTGAACTTATTCTGTCAGCTCTCTGTTCCATATCTTGATCCTCATTCCAGTTAGACTGCTAAATGGTAAATGGTTTCAACATTGTAGTAAGGGAATGTATTTGCAAGAAGTGAAATTTAGTTGATTTCAATAGAAACTCCATATTTCAATTTAATGAATGAATTAGTAATTCTTTTTTACCTGTTTAAACATTGTCTTACTCTTTTTAGCCATCATTATCTTTCACATCAAAAATCTAATCTTTAGTATTTTGTACAATAATTTATATTTTCAGTTATATTTTGGAAAATTAAACCATGATTCCTCTTACGTCTATAAAGTTGCTTATCAAGTTTATTCAATATCAAGCCTGCCTCGAGGTAGAAATTGCTGATTCTGAGAATAGTACCTGATTAATTTGCTTTTTCTTAGCAGTTATGGAGGGTTTCTGAGTCAGTATTTCAGTTTCGAACTTCTGAAGGGAACTTTCTGACATGCAGCAGCGATGGTGGTATTGTGACTGCAACAGCGGAGTCTCCCTCTGATTCAGAAACATTCTATATTGAAAGAAACTTCAACAATAGAGTTCACATCAAACTTAAGGGTGGAACTTATATACAGGTAACTTCTCATTTGTTTTACTTTTGCATTTGGCGAAAGTTCTTCTTATTTCTTTGGGTGTCTGTCGTGGAATCTATCAGAATTTTTGTGGCTTATACAATATATGTATAGAATAACTGCAAATACGGAAAATTCTTGTTTAGGCACTAAGTTTTAGGAGCTATGGTAGTATCTTGTCGGGTTAGATGACATGATAAGGCTCATCCACTATTTCTATTTCACTTATTTTGAACGTATTGATGATATTCATCTTGGGCGAACTTGCAGTGTGTATGCTTCTTTAGTTGACAGATCATAATATTGCAGTTTGCTGCAAATTTTCTTTCAGATTTCTTCAGCTCTTTCTTTGAGTTCCTAGTAACTGACTTTATGCTTTTGTTGGAGTAAGCTTAAATTTCTTTAGAAAATTTCCTTGCCTTGGAGGTGTAACCCTAGTCAACAAGTTATGATCTTGGCCTTTTGAGTTTTTTTTCTAAAGCTAGCATATGTTCTAGTGCACTAGCTTTAGTGTTATGCTGCAAAGCTGACATTTATGTCTATCAAAAGTTATACTAGCACTGCTGTATAATCTCTCGGGAACAGTATAATAGTGTTTTACCGTGTTCCTTTAGGCCTCAAATGACAATATTCTCACAGCAGACTTTCCGGCAACACCAGGTTGGGATGATAATCCTGCGACATTTGAGATGGCGATTGTGGGAAAGTTGCAAGGTGACTATCAGCTTGCTAATGGATACGGACACGACAAAGCAAAAGAAGTTCTTAAGGTAAATTAATCATTTTATTGCTTTATTATTCAGTTATATATTGAAGGTAAGTGAGATACCAAGATTCTTCTGAATTCACATACCAGTGTAGTTTATAATATCAGCAAAAGCATTCGTTTGGGCTGCAATAAGACCAACTAACCAGTTGACATACTCTGCTCAGTTTATAGCAATCCCTTCACTTTTTTCCCGTTTGTCCTTTATCTTTCAATCTTTACTGTAGGACGGGCTTGTATGCTGATAATCTGATTTAATATAAGTGGATACTTTAACCTATTGGAGGCTCATTGTATTTCTCGTCTTTTTTGTATGTTGCAGAAGCATAGGAATAGTTTTATCACAGTAGATGATTTCGATTTCTTGTACAGACACGGAATAAATGCTGTTAGGATTCCTGTTGGCTGGTGGATAGCTTCTAATTCAAATCCTCCTGCTCCTTTTATTGGTGGAAGCTTAGAAGCTCTTGATAATGCATTCTCGTGGGCACAGTAGGTCTTGATTTCTGCTATTACTTTCTAGTCTTTGACATTTTTCATCTTTCCTTCTTTCAGCCATTTAATTTAAATTTTTTTTGAAGAGCTTATGGCATAAAGTGCATAATCGACCTTCATGCGGGCCCAGGTTCCCAAAATGGGATGGAACATAGCGCCAGTAGAGATGGCACAGTAAATTGGCCGACATCTCCTGAATTCATATCACAAACATTGGATGCTATAGAATTTCTAGCTTCCAGGTAAAATTTTTAACAATTTCTGTACAAATCTATCAACCGTTCTTTACAATGTGTTCAATCGTTGCCGATGCTTGAATTTTCAGATTCAACATGGTGTCCTTTGGCCATGTAAAAGCAGTTTACCAGTCTGATATACTTTCTCTCTCACTATTCTCGTTAAATCTATTTGTGTTTGATGATTCACATCTCTGCCGTTTTCTGATCTTTTAAGTATGTCAAATATAAAATGAGTATTACTTATGAGCATTTGCAGGTATGCAGTTCATCCTGCCTTGCTTGGAATTGAGCTTCTAAATGAACCATCGGCTGCAGACGTCCCACTGGATGTTCTGGTTCCATTTTATAAGCAGGGATACAAGATTGTTCGAAAATATTCAACAACAGCTTACGTGATATTTTGCCAAAGAATCGGCAATGCAGATCCATTTGAACTTTATCAAGCTAACATAGGCTCATTAAACACAGTAGTTGATTTGCACTACTACAATCTATTTGACAGATACTTTGATATACTAACCTCTTTGGAGAATATTCAATTTATATACAAGAGTAGACAATCCCAAATACAAGCTTTGAACAGCGCAAACGGGCCACTGGTGTTTGTTGGTAATACACTTTTTCCTTTGCATTTATTTGATGTTGTATTTCAAGAACCTAACCATATTATGAAGCATCTGAAAACTATTTGTGCGTTGCTGAATTAGGACAAATTTTCAAATTCACCAAAAATGTAGGGTATGGCTGCGTACAATAAACCATTGTGGTCCGGCCCTTCCCTGGACCCCGCGCATAGCGAGAGCTTAGTGTACCGAACTGCTCTTTTTTTACATTTCGGAATTGTGACATGTGACAAGAATTTAACTGATCGCAGGTGAGTGGGTGAACGAATGGAATGTAACTAACGGTTCCTTAGCAGATTACCAGGATTTTGGAAGAGTTCAGTTAGATGTATATAATGCAGCCTCTTTTGGATGGTCTTATTGGACACTTAAGTGTGAAAAAAAGCACTGGGATTTTGAATGGAGTGTTCGGAACAATTATCTTCAACTGCAACCAGGTATAGAGCTAAGCTTACTCGCCTCAGCCTAATAAAAAACATCAACTTCTTAATGCTTAAGGAAAGCACAACTAGAATTTCAAGAATAGTTTTCTGCTTATTCCGAAGGGGAGCCTTGGCGGAACTGATAATGTTGCTGCCATGTGACCAGGAGGTCATGGGTTCGAGCTGTGGAAACAGCCTCTTGCAGAAATGCAGGGCAAAGTTGCATACAATAGACCCTTGTGCTCCAGCCCTTCCCCGGATCCCGCACATAGCGAGAGCTTAGTGCATCAGGCTGCCGTTTGTTTTCTGCTTATTCTATTTACAATTTTGCTAGCTCATTTTTGTAGTTGGATAATTTAGTGCCTATATTGTCATAATTTCACCAGTTTTACTTTTTCGTGAAGGTGTGTATGTAGGTAAATCACCAGGGAAGAGGATATCTAGAGTAATACTATTGCTTGGGGCGGCATGCATTTGGATATTTCTGCATTAGTAGTTGATACAAGAGCCAAAGAAGCCTTTTGATTTCCGGCATGAATGATGGGATTGGAAAACAACCATTCTTTGTATTGTGTAGTCTGCCTTCAGCTCCAAATGTTTTGCAGATATGGAGGTAAGCACACACATAACACGTTATGATATTGTAAAACTCGATAAGAATCTTCATTCATTTGCAAAATGAGAAAAGATATCGTATAATTCTTTCAGTTTTCATGTGTTACTCCCACATGACTTGACATCTACAGCCATCTACAGACATAAAGTTTCTGAATCTACTGGCTGAACTCAAAACTTACAACGTCTAAATTCTAAATCTGTCACCGTTCCCAAGTGAAAATAACCTCGAAAAATGTAATATAGCAAGAGGAGTGAAAGGTGTGGACAACAAAAAGGTCCATTTCCAGAATGTGAACATTAAGAAGCCTTTGAGTGACCAAAGCAGTGGAGTTTCCGTGTTATTTAATATTAATGTTATATACACTGATAAAATAAATAATTTCTAGACTATCAGTGTATTTTAACCTATTGTATCAGGTAATCTACCTTATTTTCCAGGTTGACAATCTCGCTTAAGTATATTCGGCATACAATTATATGTACTTATCTTTTAGATGACCTTATCGTGTAAAATATTTTTGCACAGTCAATGTATAGAAGTTAAATTCTTAAAAAAGAAAGAAAGTAAACAAGTACTTTTCTTGACTAAGAGAACTTTTCTTGAATAACTCTGTTACCATAAGTAATTACTTATTATCTTTATTCTAAAAAGGTGCATGTAAACATGAAGCTGAAGAAGTAGCAAAAAGTTTTAACTTTTCACGGGATAACTAATAATAAGAGGAGTTTTTAATCAAAATTGTCCCTTTGTTTTGGAGTATGTCTATTTTTGCCCTTTAAGTATACTTTGAGCACCTTTAACCCTTAAGTTTAGGGTTGTGCATTGATCGGATCGGAGCGGATTTAGCACATTTTGGATTCAGAGTTTGGATTCTACAAAATGCAATTCGAATCCGATCCGAATTAATATCGGATCGAATCGGATTTTTAAGTTTGGATCGGATCAATATTTTGGATTTCGGATCGGATTATACGTATTATTAAGGTTATTGCTAATCTAATTGGCTAATGCATCTGCCTTATCTGTTTCTTCTGTGTTCTGTGCTAATACAAACATCTCTTTGTTTTTCATCCCTTTTATAAGCATTAAATCTCTAAGAAAATATTTCTCTGGAGGTTCGAGTTGTTATGCCTCAAAGTTTCAAACTCATACGTATATTTTCTTTGTAAAAGAGGCAATACAATAACAAAAATTCATGTGTCTGCAATTGTGAGGGTACTATGATGCCAATATAGCTAAACCCAGCAATTGTAAAGGTAATAACTTGAAGGAAGATGTAAAGGAAGTACTAACTATCTGAAATTAAAGTTTAGTATTTATACATGCTTTAATAATTTCGGATTTCGGATCGGGTTAAAATTATACCAATCCGAATTCGATCCGAATATCCAAATTTTAATAAACCTAATCCGAAATCCGATCCAAATATCCGAAATCCGAAATTGAGCGGATCGGTTCGGATTTCGGATATCCAATCCAAATGAACAACCATACTTAAGTTTGGTAAAGTAGAGCACTTTTAATCTGGCTAATAGAATGGGGCCAACTTGGGGTTTAAACTAACGGTGAAAACACACACCTTTTCCTCCATTCTCCATTATTCACATCACTCCAAATCTAAAACTACCAACCATTTACACAAAACCAGTACAACTTAGCATAAGATGATAAGAATGAAACAATCACATTCATATCAAAATTTTGCAGACATTTCTGATTAACCTATCTTCTTTTCTTTCTCTAACAAGCAAAAAACAAACATATACAACAACAACAACGACCCAGTATAATCTCACAAGTGGGGTCTGGGGAGGGTAATATGTACGCAGACCTTACTCCTACCCCGAAGGGTAGAGGCTGTTTCCAGGAGACCCTCGGCTCAAAAAAAAAAGAAGCAACAGGAGCCGATATATTAGTACCATAAAAATGCATAATAAATAACAGCAATATAAGAGATATGAAATACAGAATACGAAATACGAAATACAAAATACGAAATAGATGGTTGGTATAGTAAAACTAGCAGGTAAAACCCTGCATCAATAGACGACCAATGACATTCTTCGTCTAACTCCTAACTAGCTAGTCTCACTCCTAACAACAAACATATACGGTTGGAAAAAAAAAAACTCAAGAAGACAAAAAAGAAGCTAACTATAAAGTGTAAAAATTGCACGGGGCGCCCTATTTGGTTGCTCCCATTTAACTTATACCCATTTTTGTAAAAATTTATAACTTGTACCCACTTTTTAAATAACTTCAGCCCCCTTTCTCCTCCCTCCTCCTCCTTCTTCTCCTCCTCCTCCTTTCTGTTGCTGTTGGTGCTGCTATGGAACTTCAGTTCATGAGATGTGTTTATCAAGAACTTATTTATGTGTGTACGAAAGTATACAGATATTCCTATTTGTGTATATTAGCAGCCATTGTAGGACGGAAACTAGACTGAAAATTCTTTTGTATCAAGATATCAAGCTGTAAGTCTTCCCACAGCCTCTCCTGGGTACTTTAGAAACCAACCATATTCTTTTAGAGTTGGTATCCGACTGGTTCCAATTAGTATTGTTTATAACTTGTACCCTACATTATACTTATTGTGTTTTCTGAAAAAAATATATACGTGAATTGCTGTTCAGATCTTTACAGTTTATGGTACAATATACATTATGCTTTCTCATGTAAACATGACAATGTCCCTGACAACGTTAACTTGCTTGCGTAACTTGAAGCTGCTATTGGTTCTGGTTCTATTTTTCTCCAGTTACAAAACAAAAACATCAGCTCTAGAGTTGAAGTTCGCCAATTACAAACCAAAAACTTCAGCTCTAGAGCTGAAGTTCGCGAGTTACAAAACAAAAACTTCAGCTCTAGAGCTGAAGTTCGCGAGTTACAAAACAAAAACTTTAGCTCTAGAGCTGAAGTTCGCCAGTTACAAAACATAAACTTTAGCAATTACAAACAAAAACTTCAGCAAATAGAGAATAAAACTTCAGCTACTATGCTTAAGTTCAGCAATTACAAACAAAAACTTCAGCACACTTGCTACTTCAGGCCCGTCTACTAGAATGCTGAAGTTTTGCGTGATTGCCTTTGCTACTTCAGCCCCATATGCTGAAGTTATGCGAAAAAGCGGGTCCGTTTGCAATTTTTTTTGCAAAGCAGGCACAAGTTAAAACGTGACACAAAATACGGGTGTAGATGCAAATCCCCCCTATGAAGTCCTCACCCGATCACCCACAGTTTTTGTGAACACTAAGGGTCGTTTGGTTGAAATACAATTTATACAGGTATAAGTTATGCCGGTATAAATTATATTTGGATAAGTTATGCTGAGATTGTAGTTTATTCATTGTTTGGTATGTTGTATTAAGAATGACAATTGCATAATTTCTAAGAAGAAAATATAAGTTATACCTGTGCTAATTACCCCACCTTCTATAAGGTATAAGTTATCCCAGTGTTAAAATTAACACCGGTATTGCACCCCATGTTTTCGTACATGAAAATACGCCATGAGTAAATTGATATAATCTCGTGAATGAGATTATTTTGGAATTTTAAGTATTATGTTATTCCGAACAAGTGATGAGTAAATTCATGAAGGTGAGAGAGTAAGTAAATCAAAGAAAATGAATTTCGTCGAGATTTGTCATGTTGAGATAAAATACGGCCCGAGCGAAGATAATCGATATTTATGGACTAGTACCATACAAGGTACCATATGACTATGATATTAAAGTGTATACAATATGTTAAAAGTGAATAGCATTTTAAGTAGTTTGAGATAATTCTTAACTATGTAGATAATTGGTTAATTATTGATTTGAGTAGGAAGTTAACAAATTAATTGAAATTTGTGGATAAGCCTAATATAACTCCTATCCCTACGTGGCAGCAAGTAACATAAGATAACAAATGACTCTTTGGTCTTGATAGTAGGTGGCATGTGTAGGACAAACTTGAATAAAATTAACACCAAAAGTGAGGCCACAAATCCAAAAGGCAACGGATTTTCATATATTTGGTAAGTAAGATACTTACGGTGAAATGTCTCAATCGAGATTTTACAAAGTTACTCTTGTTTCATATATCTTGTATAAGACTCTTCTACGAAGTAAGATAAGATTGGCGTGATTTTTCTCATCAAAAATTTCATACTGCGTAATAGCAACTGGATTTTACGATTCTAAGGGAGTACAGTGCAATCCTTCTAAAGAATATCATACGGATTTTTTCCTACTCCGATCTTGCCGTTATGTGTTGCCTCAATTGACGTATGTTAGAGGGATTGTCAAGAGAATCGACTCAGGTATGTTAAGGCTATCCCTTCTTTCTTTTTGTCATGAACTATACGACACAAGCGAAACGAGCAAATGCACAACTTTTATAAATTACTCTATTTTTTGACAAGCATTGCAGTGGTAATCATATTTTAGAAGTTCTTACGGTTTGAGATTTTTCATGAGCTATAAGACTTATGCAAAATAATCCAACTATAACATCAGTACTTAGCAGACATGAAGATTGTTTTTATTGCTTTTTCGCAAAGGAAAATTAAATCGTTAATACCTTCTATACTATACTCTATGCACTAGTAGTAAAAGGACGTGTTGTCCTCAGGTTTATGCACTATATGATTATAGCACCCTTACAATACAACAAGAATAGTCCCAGTACTAAATTTTTTGGGTCTAAGAAAAACACGTAAGTTGAAAAAGTTTACTTCATGATATTAATCAGAGGCATAATGGTCTTATGACACTACGAAAGATTTTATTGACGTACTTCGCATGCATTGCATTCATGTACATTGACATATGACCAAATGACGTTATATATGTGTATATATGTATATTATATATATGGGATATGAGAAAAAATTATGGCGTTATATACGCACCACCACCTGATCAGCTGGTATACGTTAATGATTTTGCCCACAGTGGCCGAGATGATATGATGAGATGCCCTCAGAGGCCTAATGATGTTATGAAACATGTACCTATGCACAACATGACATTTACACGCATATGCATGCCACTATAATTATTTCATGAATTACAGAATTATCCAGACTTACAGGTTGAGTCATTTACTCTATATTTCTTCCATGTCTGTTATGTACTTATTTATGTGCCTTAGATACTCGGTACTTTATTCGTACTGACGGTCCCTTTTACCTGGGAACGCTGCGTTTCATTCCCGTAGATCCCAATAGACAGGTTGAGAGCCCTCCAAGTAGGCTATCAGCTCAGATGAAGATGTTGGTGCGCTCCATCTTCAGAGTTGCTTGTTTGGTTAGTATGATTTAGAAGTGTATTGTTTGGTATGGCGGGATTCTGTCCCAATCTTTATAAAAATTATGTATTCTTAGAGGCTTGTAGATAAATGTCATGTACGTAAAAGATTTATGGCCTTGTCGGCATATGTTCAGTATACGAGTGGTTATTTTTTCTTATAGGCCCGTATGTCTTATGTATAAGTTGGTATCACATGTTGTATTCTACTTATCTCACGCCAGCCTTCTGAATTAGTTATCTATGATAGTATAACATAAAAAGATATGTTATGTTGGCACTCGGTTGATTAAGGTACCGGGTGTCCGTCACGACCCATCGGTTTGGGTCGTGACAAAAGTGGTATCAGAGCAGTTCTGTCCTAGATAGTAGAGTCTTGCTTATGGGTATGTCGTGCACCACACTTATAAGTAGGAGGCTACAGGGCATTTAGGACTGTCACTCTTTCTTCTTACTCTAGATCGTGCGGTAAATCTCACTTATAAGAATTCAAACTCCTAGCTTCTGTTTCATTCGTAATAAGACGATACCTACAGTTAGTAAGAGATATAGATGTGGAAGAGTTGAGTTGGAGGAACCCGATTTTTGCATCATGCTTATGATGGATAAATATGAGGTATTCAGCAGGCCATGTGTATGCTAAGATGTGTAAGTTTCTTGAAAAGGATCCCTAAGGGAAGAATGCCTATCCACTTTTACGATAAAAAGGAATACGAGAATCGGAAGGTAGACATTAGTTCCAACAAGTAAAAGAAGCAAAGTGAAAAAGGGTACGAGATACCCAGTTAATGAAGATTATCAGTATTTACAATTCAGACAGAGGAATATAAGCCTTTTGAGTTACCTTCAACAGTGACAAATGTATGTACAATCGGCCACACCGATCTCAGTTATTCCCTATGGGAGCTAACAAATATAGTTTAAGAGAAGGACGAATTATCAGGATCCAGCTAGGGTTAGAGTAACCCAAAATGGTAGATGGATTGGTAGAGTTAGTTGACATTTTCAAAGGATAGTGCAAACGTGGTAATGGATCTCTTTGTGAGACATCTAGATGGTGCACTCTAAAATAGTACAGCTAGATATGAGTGTTACAAAGATAGGCACTGGAAGCCTGGAAGGGATAAATATTATCTTAGTATCGTTCCCATCCCTAGTAGAGAGATAATGCTAGGCAACCCGAAGAGCCAGTTGGTGGAGCAAGGGGGAGCTAAAAGCAAAAGAATATCTTGTTGAAGTTTTCGGAATAAAGTGATAGACAGAAATGTTAGTAGAAAATAAGAAGAGAGATAATGAAGCATTAAGAGTAAGATGTGATACATGAATGTCAACGGTAGGTAAAAAAAGATGACAGTAATACAGAATCTATAGTGAAGTGAAGGAAAAGACGAGAGGTGATAGGCCTTAGGACAACAAAAGAGTATATGCCATATAGTCATGTCCTCGATTTGATAAATAAGTTCGCAACTCTAACGCGATTACCAAAAGGAAAAGTCAGACCCCACAATAATAGAATCAGTATAGGTTGGTGAACAAAGATAAACTAAACATGAATTAGGGACTAAGTGATTTGATAATGGTCGACATCATGAGAATTTTAGATTGCATTCCGACAATAATAGAATGGACAACAGAAGAATATTCATGAGGAATTCAGAGAAAGGTCATTCAGGAAAACGCTTCTCTAAAGTAAGCAATGTGAGAAAAGTTAAGCTTAAAGGACTGTATGTGCCAGTTAAACTAAGTGCCACCCTCGCAAGTAAGAAATTTCGTTATTCTTGGTACAGAAGGATTACCGCACGGCGAGTAAGGTTCATCGATGATGTGATAAGACACCAAAGATGAAAAGATAAAACATCTATAGATAGATCGTTGTAGCGTTAAATATTAGTACTTCCCTAAAAGAGGGAATATGGAGTAATGTGGTATTAAGTCAAAATTAAGTGATTCTAGTAACTATGGAGTGGTAAAGAAGGAACGCGATAAATATGGGAAAGGGATGAAATTGCACTTATTCACATCTTACAGATATGATACGACTTCAGAACATTATGCAAATGCGACGTCAAAGAAAGGAAGTAAGGATTCCTGCCCGGAATGTTAATGATAAATAAGGAGCCAGTGCAAGAGTTAAGTTAAGACGAGGAAATAACCCAAAAAAAGATTACGCAGAATATTGATATGAGAATGGGCCAACGGATAGTTAGTAATTGATTCAGGAAGAGCATAGTTATGGGTGAACAGGAGGTTACAGACGAGTCAACAGATCAATGCAAGATAAACGTAGGGAACCCCAACATGGGGAATTCAATCTTGCAGTTATGACATTGTAATACTTGAGATATATTCATATAGAATTGGGGAAGTTAAAAAGGTATCGTATGAGTATTACGGAAATAAAAGAGAATGCCACTGGAAAGATAGTCAAAATATCAGTTTAGAAGCAACCTTACAGGTACAAAGGTGTGGAGGTAAGTAACTATGGATAATTATAGGTGAGGAAGGACATCAAAAATTCTGTTGAGCATATGACGTAATAAGTTCGCAGCTTTACAAGAGTCATAGGGTCCTCCCTAAGTACTACAATGAAAGACTGTTGAGAAAATAAGGAAGAAAGCTTCAACCTAAGCACAATGCCCTAAAGAGGAAATGGCCGTGTAATAACAGTCTCACTATAAAATTGTATGCGCTCCATAAGAAAGTGGCACCTACCGTGGCTAATGAACGAGAAGTAAAATCAGAAGTGATATTCAAGATCATATGAGTTATGAGATACTATGTAATTCCAATATGTGTGGGCACTAAGGCAAGCTAAGTATGCACGCAACAAAAGGGGCAGAAAGGACCAAGAAAAGTAATAGTTTACAGTTAAAGAAAATTGAGAAGGAACTAAAGGAATTATTAGATTTATGATCAGCCGTAGAAGACTCTGGTATAAGTTAAAGAAGGAATTGGGTTCAGATCATAGACAAATGATCGAATTATTAGAAAATTGTATCGTGGTTTTCCATAGCGTCCATAAAAGTCTAAAGTAATAACTAAATTCATGAGCCACAGATCGAAAGATAGCTTAAGCCTACATAAAGGCTGATCAGAAGGAAGAGGAAACTAAAGAGTTACATCAGCTAAGTAAATCAGGAATTTGATTATTGAACTTAGAAAATTATGGACATCGTGATTGAGAACATTGCAGAATCACTCTTAATATCAGAGATACAAGAGAGACAATATAGTAGCCAGATCCTATAACAGCTCTACGATAAAGCCAGTTAGAAAAGTACCAGCCTCATAAGAAGCCAGTATGAAACTCTCACCGGATTGTGTATGCAGCTGAGATGCAAGTATTATAATAGAACTCCGGGTAGTGGATATGAATGAAAAGGGGGTCATGAAAGAGATAGGAGATGTGATGCAAGATTTTAAGGTAAGTAAGATAATGGTAGACAACATACGAGATACTCAAAAAGTAGAAGGTTATGAATAGTCCATACTGCGGATAAGGGGCTAGAAGCGCGGGGATTCAGTATCCATGAATGATAGCAGCATCGTCAACATACCTTTTAGCATATGGTTTCTAAGTATCGAAAGGTCTAATTAGAAAGTGAAAGAAGAGTTAGAGACGATATGATGTCTCGATGTTCCAGATAAGGAAATCGGTCGCAAGCTAAAGTATGATAGAACGACAAGATTTTAGAAAGACATGAGCCATGATAAGAAAGGCGTAAGTGAGAAAATGAAGAAAATAGATAAATCCTCGGGATTAAGCCCATGAAAATAAGAAAACTAATGGTTTCTCTTAGTTATAGAAAGCTCAGCATAGCCTGAACGAACTTAAAGAAGTCTAAGACTAATAGCATTTGGGAGAGATCGAATGCTACCCTGGTAGTAGGATAAAGGTAAAATTGTGACAGATATAGGATGACGTTTGGGCCTTAGATTGAGTAATGATTCGAAGAGTATTTCATGAATTCTACCGGATTAAAATACCCACGTAAGGGGAATCACATTGGGATGCTATGAAATAAAGTTATGGAAGTATAGTATCGCCCTAGGTGGATCAGTCTAATCATTTCAGATGTTCCCCAAGGAGACGTGAGCCCTAGCGGCAGTGTTACATAAGAGGCCATATTATCAATAGTAGATTGCAGATTAACATTGAGGTGAATCAACAATGGATGGATAAAACTTACAAAGTATGAGATGAGACTGGGCTATCAGTCTTAAGATGAATAGTAACGAAGAAACGTTAAAGGATTTAGCTTTATGCACAAAGGATAAGCAACGAGAGTAACCTGGAGTTCGGTAGCAAGTCTCAGTAACAATAAATCGAAGTAAGAATTATGGTATAGTATGACCTACTTAGTTGTAGTAAAGCTAATGACGCCCAGAGGGACAACTTGACATAATTTTGTATATGATTACAAAGTGAAGCCTAGAATTTGGCTAAAAGCTGGAGGAAAGAGAAGAGAAGAGTCGCATAGGCGCACATACAAAGTTAGAGTCGTAAAGCCTGCACAATAGAAGGTAGCAACAGTTACGAGATTAGAAGGATTCCGACTACAAGTCGTGGTGTGAGAAAGAGACTTAAAGAGGGGAATGCCCTGGTCTTTGGATTTATTCACAGAACAATTGCCTAAATGGAAAGGAGAGTAATAAAGCATTCGGAAGACATAGGATATGAAAATGATAAGTGCACCAGTCAACATTCGAGGACGAATGTTCCAAAGGGGGGAATGATATTGCACCCCATATTTTCGTTTATGAAAATACGCCATGATTAAATTGATATAATCTCGAGAATGAGATTATTTTGGAATTTTAAGTATTATGCTATTCCGAACAAGTGATGAGTAAATTCATGAAGGTGAGAGGGTAAGTAAATCAAAGAAAACGAATTTCGTCGAGATTTATCATGTTGGGATAAAATACGGCCCGAGCTAAGATACCCGGTATTTATGGACTAGTACCATACAAGGTACCATATGACCATAATATTAAAGTGTATGAAGTATGTTAAAAGTGAATAGCATTTTAAGTAGTTTGAGATAATTCTTAACTATGTGAATAATTGGTTAATTATTGATTTGAGTGGGAAGTTAACAAATTAATTTAAATTTGTGGATAAGCCTAATATAACTCCTATCCCTGCGTAGCAGCAAGTAACATAAGATAGCAATGACTCTTTAGTCTTGATAGTAGGTGGCGTATGTAGGACAAACTTGGATAAAATTAACACCAAAAGTGAGGCCACAAATCCAAAAGGCAACGGATTTTCATATATTTGGTAAGTAAGGTACTTACAGTGAAATGTCTCAATCGAGATTTTACAATGTTACTCTTGTTTCATATATCTTGTATAAGACTCTTCTACAAAGTAAGATAAGATTGACGTGATTTTTCTCATCAAAAATTTCATACGAAATTATACTACGTAATAACAACGGGATTTTGCGATTCTCAGGAAGTACAATGCAACCCTTCTAAAGAATATCATACGGATTTTTTCCTACTCCAATCTTGCTGTTATGTGTTGTCGCAATTGACGTATGTTAGTGGGATTGTCAAGAGAATCGAATCAGGTATGTTAAGACTATCCCTTCTTTCTTTCTGGCATGAACTATACGACACAAGCGAAACGAGCAAATGCACAACTTCTATAAATTACTCTATTCTTTGACAAGCATTATAGTGGTAATCATATTTTAGAAGTTCTCACGGTTTGAGACTTTTCATGAGCTATAAGAATTATGCAAAATAATCCAACTATAACTTCAGTACTTAGCAAACATGAAGATTGTTTTTATTACCTTTTCTCAAAGGAAAATTAAATAGTTAGTACCTTCTATACTATACTCTATACACTAGTAGTACAAGGATGTGTTGTCCTCAGGTTTATACACTATATGATTATAAGCACTCTAACGATACAACAAGAATAGTCCCAGTAATAATTTTTTTAGGTCTCAGAAAAATACGTAAGTTGAAAAAGTTTACTTTATGATATTAATCAGAGGCATAATGGTCTTATGACACTACAAAAGATTTTATTGACGTACTTCTCATACATTGCATTCATGTACATTGACCTATGACCAGATGTCGTTATATATGTGTATATATGTATATTATATATATGGAATATGAGAAAAGGTTATGGCGTTATATACGCACCACCATCTGATCAGCTGGTATACGTTGATGATTTTGCCCACAATGGTCGAGATGATATGATGGGATGCCCTCAGAGGCCTGATGATGTTATGAAACATGTACCTATGCATAACATGACATTTACACGCATATGCATGACACTACAATTATTTCCTAAATTACAGAATTATTCAGACTTACAGGTTGAGTCATTTACTCTATATTTCTTCCATGTCTGTTATGTACTTATTTATGTACCTTAGATACTCGGTACATTATTCGTACTGACGTCCCTTTTGCCTGGAGACGCTGCGTTTCATGCCCACAGATTCCAATAGACAGGTCGAGAGCCCTCCAAGTAGGCTATCAGCTCAGCGGAAGATGTTGGTGCGCTCCATTTGCTTCAGAGTTGCTTGTTTGGTTAGTATGATTTAGACGTGTATTGTTTGGTATGGCGAGACTCTGTCCCGATCTTTATAAAAATTATGTATTCTTAGAGGCTTGTAGACAGATGTCATGTACGTAAAAGATTTATGGCCTTGTCGGCCTATGTTCAATATACGAGTGATTATTTTGGTCTTATAGGCCCGTATGTCTTATGTATAAGTTGGTATCACATGCTGTATTCTACTTATCTTACGGCAGCCTTATGGCTCAATTATCTATGATAGTATGACATGAAAAGATATGTTATGTTGGAACTCGGTTGAGTAAGGTACCGGGTGCCCGTCACGGCCCATCGGTTTGGGTCGTGACAATCGGGATAACTTACACCAGGTTTGCTAACCAAAAAAAGTATTAAGATGATACTAAATTCTTATGCCACCCTTATACCTTCTTATACCTCATACCAAACGACCCCTAAGTGGTTGAAATATTAAGTTATCCGTTCTCTATTGTTTCTGTTTCTTCTCACGAAGACGAAGCGTCGATGATTTTGGAAAGCTCTAATGACAGCTGCTAGACAATGCGAACGATATACTCATATACATATTTCTAGATGATTTTGTTGCCTTCTCAGTTGCTTCAGTATTTACTATTTTTTCTTTGAAGTGTTAGGAAACTAGATTTTTTCCTAATTTAATAAGTGAATTTCCAATACAGAACAACACTTGAACTATTCTTTATTACCAGCAGCAAATAGAATAAGTTCTACTGAGAAATAAACAACAATTAGAATATTAATACACCTAACAACCAAGGTATTTTGAGGAACCTTAACCTCTAAATTTGCCGGAGAAAATACTGCAGAATAAACTCTTGTCTTCCCTTTTTCCTAATAGAATATAACACAAAATAACTGCCTGAAATACTAGTTAACTACTAGGTAACTACTACTACTACATATATATATAATAACAAATAAATAAAATAGTAGTTTGGCCATGCCTTATTTTCAACCTTCTTCTGAGGTTATAGAGCCTAGTAACAGCAGGTCTAACAATACCGGCCCCAACAAGTTTCACCTTGTCCTCAAGGTGAATAAGGAAACCGCGCATCAATGACTTCATAGGGTTCATAAGTGTTCTCAAAGTCTGCTAAGTCCTTCCACTTAATCAAAACTTCTTGGGAGCTATTCAAGAGTGTCCAACAATCTAGTATATTTTTCAGGTTGCACTTGCATTTCAAGTTCTTCAGACAAGTAAGGAGGGAGCTGCTGAATTGGAGTAGAATCCTTCATAGCACGCTTTAGCCAATAAATATGAAGTATGGGATGCATTCGTGAATGAGGGAGTAAATCAAGGCGATAAGCAACATCACCAATTTTGCTAAAGACATTTTATGGTTAATAGTAACGAGGACTTAACTTCTGATTACCTTTTTAGCAAGGGAGCGAAGCTTGAAAGGTTGCATGCGAAGATAAACCAAATCACTAGGTTGGGAATCGGGCGGGATTTCTCTTTTATGGCCCTAAAACGCCAAAAACAAGCAACGGTCATGAGACGATGACTAATGTTTCTTAGGTTATGTTTTATGGGCAAGAAAACTTTTAGGCGATTCGGGTCCGGATGCCTGGACCCATTCAGATGCGTGGACTCAAGAATATCAGGGAATTAGGCAGAATTCCAGTTTTATGTCCCTAAAACGCCAAAAAACGAGGAATGGACATGGCGAGGCGATGACTAATGTTCTTTAGGTCATTTTTAATAGGCCGGCAAAATTTTAGGCGATTCAGGTCCGGACATCTAGACCAGTGCTGTCACGACCCAAAATCATTAAAGGTCGTGATGGCGCCGGACACCGCTGTCAGGAAAGCCAACAATAAATAATAAATTTGGTTCTCATTTTTAGTTTTTTTTTGAAATCATTATTTCCTTCAATTTAATAGTAAAAGATGGAATTTACAGAGTAAATAATAACATTTCAACCATCTCAATACTGAACAATCCATAATCACTCCAAAATCCGGTGTCACAAGTGCATGAGCATTGACTAGGAAATAAAATAAAATATAACATCTGTCCGGAATATAAATTGGATAGGACAAATATAAATACTCTGAAGGAGATTTTGCTGGCTGCGGGTCGTAATATGAAATGCAGCTCATCTAAGTCCCCGCATCATCCATGCCTCTATGCCACAGGGCCACTAGACATATATGCACCTGCACAAAAATGTACATCAAGTGTAGTATGAGTACGTAAATCAACGCGTACCCAGTAAGTATCTAGTCTAACCTCAAAGAAGCAGTGACGAGGGGTTGACTCTGATACTTACTATGGGATAACAATAAAATGCCGATATTATATTTAAGCATGAAATACATGACACAGTTGGAAATTTAATAACTGAAAATAATCAGCAATTTTTTTACTAATGGAAATTCCCAAATTTCATTTTCCATCATTTAACAATTTATATCTCAAGCCAATAAAGCAATATCAATTATTATTAGTTCCAAACATGTGCAAGTCATGCCGAGGTCGTACAGCCCCATCCAACATATAAATATAAATTGTGAACTGCTGAGGGTTGAACAACACGAACCAACATATAAATATAAATTGTGCACTGCCGAGGGTTGAACGACACGAACCATAGATGCATCTATTAACCCGCCGAGGCAAATGGCCCGCTCCCATGAGAATAGTAGAAATTTACCCTGCTCGCGGAATATATTTGCGATGCGGTTGCACATAGATTTCTTAAGTTATTATAATATTCTTAAATTTTTTTTCAAAAATACCAAATTCAAACAAAACTTTCTAAGTCTAGAAATCCTCAATTTCAACTCTTTCCAAGACATTTAATATGCATATTCGATCTCAATTCTTTACAAGGCAAATAATAAACATAATCAAATAGTAGTATCAACAAGGCATGGTGTAAACCTAAAACTACCCGGACATAGGCATAACTAGTAGCTATGCACAGACTTTCGTCACCTCGTGCGTACGTAGCCCTCACAAATAGAAACATGTATTAATTCAATTCATCTTTGGGGTTAATTCCCTATTACAAGGTTAGAAAAGGGACTTACCTCGCTTCGGAGTTCCATAGCCGGCTCCCAAGCCTTTCCAACAACTCAAACCGATGCCCAACGCTCCCAAAACTAGTCAATAAATGAGTAAATTCATAAATATATACTCTAATACTCATTATAGTCCTATTTACAATAATTTTCAACTCCGATCGAAAGGTTGATAAAAATCACCCTCGGACCCACATGCCTGGATTCCGAAAATTTTCAAAGATAAACATTACTCATAACACCATGAACTCAAATATATAATTTATTCCCAATTCCATGTCCAATTTCGTGGTCATAATCCAAAAATATAAATTTCTAGGTTTTCTACCAAACCCCTATAATTTTTACTAATTTTCATGTTTAAATCCTTATACAAACCATGTATTTAACTTATAATAAGCGGGAATCACTTACCTTGTGTTGCTTGATTAAAATCTCCCTTTTAAGCTCTCCAAAAAATCGCCTCAACCAAGTGAAAAATGGAAGAAAATGGGCCAAGCCCCCGTTCTTAAAGAACCCTTCAACCCAGCCACTTCTCGCACCTGCAGTCACTTGACCGCTTCTGCGGTTCTGTAGGTGCGGCAAATATTCTGCTGTTGCGGAGATGCCCTCAACTGTCCACTTTTGCTTCTGTGCCTTTCTTTCCACATCTGCGCCTTCACAGGTGCGAACATTCCTCGCACATGCGCTCCTACCCAACTCGCCCAGCATCGCTTTTGCGACCCTCCTGGCCATTTTTTCGACTCCGCACCTACGGCCAAAACCTCGCAGGTGCGGTTACACCTGATGACACCATCCCCAACATTCCTCCAAGCCCAAACTCGATCGGTTTGCCATTCGGAATCCACTCGAGGCCCTTAGGACCTTAATCAATTACACTAACACGTCCCAAAACACATTACAAACTTAGTCGAGCCTTCAAATCACATCAAACAACGTCAAGATCATGGGTCGCACCCCAATTCATGTTTAATGAACTTTAGAACTTCAAACTTCTACATTCGATGCCAAAACCTTTCAAATCACATCCGATTGACCTCAAATTTTGTACACAAGTCACATTCCACATTACGGACCTACCCCAAATTCCGAAATCAGATTCCGACCACGATATCAAAAATTTCACACCCGATCAAACTTCTCAAAAACCTTCAAATTTCTAACTTTTGCCAAATGATCCCGAAATACCTACGGACCTCCAAATCTATATCCGGATGCGCTCCTAATACCAGGATCACCATACAGAGCTATTCCTAGAATCAGAATCCCAAACGGACATCGATAACATTGAAATGCACTTCAACCCAAATTTATGAAATTCTTCCAAATGCCACCTTTCCACAATAGGCGCCGAAACACTCCCGGGTCATCCAAAATCTGATCCAAACATACGCCCAAGTCCGAAATGATCATACGAACCTGTTAGAACTTTCAAATGCCGATTCTGAGGTCGTTTACTAAAAAATAAACCTTAGTCAATTCTTTCAAAGTTAAAGCTTCCAAAATGAGATTTTTCTTTCCAAATCAACATCGAACCTCCCGAATTTCAATTTTGACCACGTGTACAAGTCATAATACCTTAAGCGAAGCTACTTATGGCCTTAAACCGCTGAATGATGTGCTAGGGCTCAAAACGAATGGTCGGATCGTTACAAGTGTAGATGGCGCGAGCTATAGCACACGAAAATCTAGGTCATTACAAGTGCAGATGTTGTGGGCTATAGCACATAAAAATCTGGGAATCAGGCGAAATTCTAATTTTATGGCCCTAGAATGCCAAAAATGAGGAATGATCATGGCAAGACGATGACTAATGTTCCTTAGGACATTTTTATGGGCATGTAAAATTTTAGGCGATTCGGGTCCGAGCGCCGCTACCCATGGCGTGGGCTATTGCACACGAAAATCTGGAATCAGTTAAAATTCTAGTTTTATGGCCCTAAAACGCCAAAAAAGAGGAACAATCATGACGAGTTGTCATGTTCCTTAGGTCATATTTGATGGGCCGGCAAAATTTTAGGCGATTCGGGTCTGAGAGCCAGACCCATACATATAACATGGGCTATAGCACACAAAAATGTGGGAATCGGGCGAAATTCTAATTTTATGGCCCTAAGATGACAAAAAACGAAGAACGATCATGGCGTGCGATGACTAATGTTCCTTAGGTTATTATTTATGGGTCGATAAAATTTTAGGCGATTCGGGTCCGGACTTCTGGACCCATGCAGATGGAGGGGGCTATAACACACAAAAATCTAGGAATAGGGCGAAATTTCATTTTTATGGCCTTAAAAGGCAAAAAAATGGAACAGCCATGGTGAGGTGATGACTAATGTTACATAAGTCATTTTTTATGGCCGACAAAATTTTAGGCGATTTGGGTCCAGACATCCGGTTGACCCATGCAGATGGCGTGGGTTATAGCACACAAAAACTTGGGAATCGGGCAGGATTTCAATTTTATGGACCTAAAACGCAAAAAATGAGAAACAATCATGGTGAGGTGATGAGTAATGTTCCTTAGGTCATTTTTTATGCGTGGACAGAATCTTAAGCGATTTAGGTCCGGACGCCCGGATCCATGGAGATGGCTATAACATATGAAAATTTAAGAATCAGGCGATTTCAGTTTTATGGCCTTAAAATACCAAAAAAGGGAACGATCATGGCGAGACGATGACTAATTTTCATTAGGTCAATTTTAATGGGCCGGCAAAATTTTAGGCGATTGGGTCCGAACACTCGAACCCAGGCAGATGGCGTAGGCTATAGCGCACGAAAATCTAGAAATCAGGTAGAATTCCAGTTTTATGTCGATAAAACGCCAAAATATGAGGAACTGTTATGGCAAAGTGATGACTAATGTTCCTGTCACGACCAGGATTTCTCACTCTCGGGAGTCGTGATGGCGCTTACTAATGGGAGCTAGGCAAGCCAAACCTTAAGTACTTGCTACACTTTCATTTCTACTTCTTTTTAACAAACACCAGTTGATAATATGATAAAAGCGGAATTTTAAATAAATAAGCGGAAGTCAACAAGTATATATCTTAAGGTTACGTATATTACAACTTTTAAAACCTCAAATACCCAAAACCTGGTGTCACAGTGTCACAGACTGTCTTGGAGTCACTACATACAAGGTCTGAAGAAATACAATATAATATTTCTGAACAAAGAAAAAGAAATAGGAAATAGATATAGAGGGAGATGCCAGGGCCTGCGGACGCCTGCAGTCTACCTTGGGTCTCTGGGTGGACTGAAGGAAGCACTCCAACTACTGTCCAAAAGCTGCTCCTGGATCTGCACACAGTGCAGAGTGTAGTATCAGCACAATCGACCCCATGTGCTGGTAAGTGTCTAGCCTAACCTCGGCGAAGTAGTGACGAGGCTAGGACCACACCACTAAATAAACCTGTGCAGTTCATATATATATATACAGCGGAAAAGAAATACAGAAATAACCGGTCGATGTGGGAGGGGGAAACATGTTGTGTGGGAGATAATAGTTCCGAATAGCAAGGCATCAAGTAAGGAAAGAAACAACATAACTAGAATATCAACAAGGAAGCAGAAATCAATAATTGCACGGCATCACCCTTCGTGCTTTTACTCTCAGCCTCACCAAAGCAATTATATAATAAAAATGTGCACGACATCACTCTTCGTGCTTTTACTCTCGTCCTCACCAAAACAATCATATAATCAAAATGTGCGCGGCATCACCCTTCGTGCTTTTACTCTCTTTCCTCACCATATAATAAATAGATTTGGCGTGGAATGGTACGTCGTGCGGCACGGCATCACCCTTCGTGCTTTATAATCTTTCCTCACAATAACAAACAATGCACGACATCGCCCTTCGTGATTTAACACTCTTCCTCACCCAAACAACAATCACAAGCAAAGGGGCAAGGGAATAAACAAAATAGTAATAGAGATCCCGGCAAGGGAACAACAGTTAAACAATTAAATCTCGGCAAGGGAACAACAATTAAACAATTAAATCCCGGCAAGAGAACAACAATTAAATAATTAAATCCCGGCAAGGGAACAACAAATAAATCAACAATAGCCCAGCAAGGGTGTCAACATAATGATCTCTTCTCTTTCTCAATTTTACTTCACAATTCACTTCACAACTCGAGCCAATTCTCTAGACGTTCGATTATCACTTATACTTTCACAATTCATTTCACAACTCAAGCCAATGCTCTAAAAGTTCAATTGTCATTTATACTTTCACAATTTCGCTATACAACTTGAGCCAACGCTCCTCAATGTTCATAGATCACAATTCTTTCCACAAACTTTATACAACAATTAGAATTCTTCACCAAGGCATGAATAATACAATGAAATCATGAAAATCACAATATAAGACTCACGGTCATGCTTGACACCAACGTATAGATACTCGTCACCATGCCTATACGTCGTACTCGACAAGAAGCAAATAGCAAATAGGACACAACTCGTAATCCCTCAAGCTAAGGTTAGACCAAACACTTACCTCGATGCCTCGAACACAACTCAAGTTTCAATTATAGCTTTACTCCTCGATTCCACCGCCAATTCGCTCGTATCTAGTCACAAATTACTTAATTACATCAATAAATACTAAATGAATCAATTTGAAATCATGAAAATGAGTTTTCTAAAGTTTTACCCAAAAGTCCAAAATCGCCCCCGGGCCCATGTGGTCAAAACTCGATTACCCATTCCCCGACAAGCTCAAATATGTAATTTTTTTTGAAATCGGACTCAAATCGAGGTCCAAATCTCCAATTTTTGAAAAAAACCTAGGTTCTACCCAAAACACCCAATTCCCCCCATGAAAATAATTGATTTGAAGTTGAAATTATGTTAAAAGATGTTAATGATTGAAGAAAACTAGCTAAAAATGACTTACAATTGATTTGGAGAAGAAAGGTTGTTTGAAAAATCATCTCTTATGCTTTTGGGGTTTTTGAAAAGTGCAAAATAACTGAAAATCTTGTCTATTTATACCCCTCTCAGACCCTCTCCACGGACAGCATAAAAAGGACTACGACCGCGGAGCTCCACTGCGGACCGCAAAAAATCGAGCGCGGCCGCGAAGGCTTGGCCTTGCTCAACGCGGACCACACAAATCCCATCGCGGTCGCGGAGTCCCCACCGCGGACTACGAGACCTGGCTTCAGAAACCTGTAACTTCTCTGAATCTGCAACTTTTTCCTAAGTGTAAAAATATCCTGAAACTCACCCGAGCCCTCGGGGCTCCAAATCAAATGTCATACTAACTCAAAAACATCATATGGACCTACTCGTGTAATCAAATCATCAAAATAACATCATGAACATCAAATTAAGTCTCGAGATCAATGAAATTTTCTCCAAAACTTCTTTAAACATAAATTTTGCAATTTAAGTCCGAATCACATCATATGATATCTGTTTTTCACCAAATTCCACAGAAATGTCTTAAATCATATATAAGACTTGTACCGGGTGCCGGAACCAAAATACAGGCCCGATACCATCACGTTCTAATCAAATTCCATTTCAAATTTCTTTAAACAATTCCAGAAAAATATTTCCTTTAAAAATTCATTTCTCGGAGTTGGGACCTCGGCATTCAATTTCGGGCATACGCCCAAGTCCCATATTTTCCTACGGACCCTCCGGGAGCGTCAAATCACGGGTCCGGGTCCATTTACCCAAAATGTTGGCTAAAGTCAAATTAGCTCATTTTATAATCAAAACTTATCATTTTTCATAGATTATCATATTTAAGCTTTCCGGCTACCGCCCGGATTGCGCACACAAATCGAGGTGACTCTATGAGGTTTTCAAGACCTTAGAGCCACATTCTCCACCTCTAAAACAACCGTTTGTCCTCGAACGGACAGAAGAAGGAAGTACCCGAGTCGGGGAAAAGATGGGGATAACGGCTATGCATATCGGACTCGGACTCCCAGGTCGATGCCATAAGAGGCTGACCTCTCCACTGAACACGATCAAAAGAAAAACTCTTCGACCTCAACTGACGAACCTGCCGGTCTAGAATAGCTACCGGCTCCTCCTCATAAGACAAGTCCTTTTCCAACTGGACAACGCTGAAATCTAACACGTGGGATGGATCGTCGTGATATTTTCGGAGCATGGACATATGAAATACTGGATGCACGACTGATAAGCTCGGCGGAAATGCAAGTCTATAAGCAACCTCTACCATTCGATTAAAAATCTCAAACGGGCCAATGAACCCAGGGCTAAGCTTGCCCTTCTTCCCAAATCTCATCACGCCCTTCTTAGGCGACACTCGAAGCAATACCCGCTCACCTACCATGAATGCCAAATCTCGAACCTTGCGGTCTGCATAACTCTTTTGCCTGGACTGAGATGTACGAAGCCTATCCTGAATAATCCTGACCTTGTCCAAAGCCTCCTGAACCAGATCCGTACCCAACAATCGAGCCTCTCCCGGCTCAAACCATCCAACCGGAGATTGACACCGCCTACCATATAAGGCCTCATAAGAAGCCATCTGGATACTCGACTAGTAACTGTTGTAGTCAAACTCTGCTAGAGGCAAAAACTGATCCCACGAGCCTCCAAAGTCAATGACACAAGCTTGGAGCATATCCTCCAAAATTTGAATAGTCCACTCGGACTGCCAGTCCGTCTGAGGATGTAATGCTGTACTCAACTCAACCTGGGTACCCAACTCTCGCTGAACTGCTCTCCAGAAAAGCGAGGTAAACTGCGTACCTCGGTCCGAAATGATAGATACAGGCACACCATGAAGACGAACAATCTCCCAGATATAGATCTCAGCTAACCTCTCGGATGAATAGGAGACTGCCACATGAACAAAATGCATTGACTTGGTCAGCCTATCAACAATGACCCATACTGCGTCGAACTTCCTTCGAGTCTGTGGGAGTCCAACAACGAAATCCATAGTGATCCGCTCCCACTTCCACTCGGGAAGCTCAATCCTTTGAAATAAACCACCATGCCTCTGATGCTCGTACTTAACCTGCTGACAATTCAAACACCAAGCTACATATGCAATGATATCCTTTTTCATTCTACGCCACTAATAATGCTGCAAATCTTGATACATCTTCGCGGCGCCCGAATGAATAGAGTACCGGGAGCTATGGGCCTCCTCTAAAATCAACTCTCAGAGCCCATCCACATTAGGCACACAAACTCGACCCTGCAATCTTAAAACTCCATCATCATCTAAGGTAACCTGCTTGTCACCTTCGTGCTGCACTGTATCCCTCAGGACACACAAATGGGGATCATCATACTACCTATCATGGATACGCTCCAATGAAGAAGAACGAGCGACCGTGCATGCCAATACACGACTAGGCTCAAAAATATCTAACCTCATAAACTGATTGGCCAAGCCTGAATGTCTAAAGCAAACGGTCTCTCACCGACCAGAATATAATCAAGACTGCCCATACTGGCTAACTTCTTATTCAACGCATCGGCCACCACATTGGCCTTTCCCGGATGATATAAGATAGTGATATCATAATCTTTCAACAACTCCAACCACCTCCTCTATCTCAAATTCATCTCCTTTTGCATGAATAAATACTGAAGACTCTTGTGATCCGTGTCCACCTCACATGCCACGCCATACAGATAATGCCTCCAAATCTTTAATGCGTGAACAATGGTTGCCAACTCCAAGTCATGAATCAGATAGTTCTTCTCATGAATTTTCAACTGCTGCGAAGCATAGGCAATGACCTTTCCATCCTGCATCAACACTGCACCAAGCCCATTACGAGATGCATCATAATAAACTGTCCTGAATCTGTGGGCAAAACCAACACCGGTGCCGTAGTCAGAGCTGTCTTGAGCTTCTGAAAGCTCACCTCACACTCGTCTAACCATCTGAACTAGGCACCCTTCTGGGTCAACCTGGTCATCGGGGCTACGATAGATGAGAACCCCTCCACGAACCGACGGTAGTAGCCTGCCAATCCTAGGAAACTTCGAATCTCTGTAGCTGATGCTGGTCTAGGCCAGTTCTTGACTGCCTCAATCTTCTTCGGATCAACCTGAATACCCTCTGCTGATACAACATGACCCATAAATGCAACTAAACTCAACCAGAACTCACACTTCGAGAACTTAGCATATAACTGACTATCCCTCAAGGTCTGAAGAACCACTCTGAGATGCTGCTCGCGCTCCTCCCGACTGCGGGAATATATCAAAATATCATCAATGAAGACTATCACGAACGAGTCTAAATAAGGCCTGAACACTCGGTTCATCAAATTCATAAAAGCTGCTGGGGCATTGGTCAACCCAAATGACATGACCAGGAACTCATAATGCCCGTACCGAGTGCGGAAAGCTATCTTAGGGACATCGGATGCCCTAATCCTCAACTGATGGTAGCCAGATCTCAAATCAATCTTTGAAAACACCTTGGTACCCTGAAACTGATCAAACAAATCATCGACCCTCAGCAATGGATACTTATTCTTGATTGTAACCTTGTTCAACTGCCGGTAATCAATACACATTCTCATCGATCCGTCCTTCTTCTTAACAAATAACACCGGCGCACCCCAAGGAGAAACACTGGGTCTAATGAAACCCTTCTCAAGAAAGTCTTGCAACTGCTGCTTCAACTCTTTCAACTCAGGCGGGGCCATACGATATGGCGAGATAGAAATGGGCTGAGTGCCCGGAGCCAAATCAATGCAAAAATTAATATCCATGTCGGGTGGCATACCCGGCAAGTCTGAAGGGAATACCTCAGGAAACTCACGAACAATGGGCACAAAATCAATAGAGGAACCTCAGAACTAGAATCACGAACATATGCCAAATAGGCCAAACACCCCTTCTCGACCATACGCTGAGCCTTCACATACGAGATAACACTGTAGGTAGAATGACCCGGAGTCCCTCTCCACTCTAAACAGGGCAAATCCGGTAAGGCTAAGGTCACAGTCTTGGCATGATAGTCCAAGATAGCGTGGTAAGGGGATAACCAGTCCATCCCCAATATAACATCGAAATCGACCATGTCTAGAAGCAACAAATCCACATGAGTCTCAAGACCCCCAATCAACACAATACAAGAACGATGGACTCGATCTACCACAATAGAATCACCTACCGGTGTAGACACATAAACAAGAATACTTAATGAATCATTTGGCATGACCAGATATGGTACAAAATAAGATGACACATACGAGTAGGTAGACCCTGGATCAAATAACACTGAAGCATCTTTATCACAAACCAGAATAGTATTTGTAATGACTGCATTTGAAGCTTCAGCCTCGGGCTTGGCTGGACGGGCATAACATCGGGGCTGGGCCCCACCACCTCGAACTACATCTCTGGGACGGCCTGCAGCTGGCTGGACTCCACCTCTGGCGGACTGAGCTCCACCTTTAGTACCTCTACCTCCACCTCTAGCACCTCTACCCCCACCTCTAGCTGGCTTGGAGGGCTGTGGAACACCTGTTGCCTATACCATAGCACGAGAACCCTGATGCTGAGAGCTACTCAGAGCTCGAGGGCAAAACCTGGCAATGTGACCCGGATCTCAACACGTGTAACAAGCCCTCAGCTTCTGAGACTGCTGGCCCTGACGACCTAAATGACCACCCCGAAAACTCTGAAGCGGCGGTGCACTGATAGGAGCAGGTGGTGCACTGTAGGACTGCTGATCAGAATACTGCATCTGAGGACCACGACCACCTGAAGTACCATGAGAAACCTGGAGCGTTGACTGAAAGGGCCTAGGAGGATGGCCTCTACCATACGAATCTGGACCTCCGGATGAGGTACCACTGAATCGTCCTGAATGACGGGGC
This sequence comes from Nicotiana sylvestris, assembly GCF_000393655.2. Classification (NCBI taxonomy): domain Eukaryota; kingdom Viridiplantae; phylum Streptophyta; class Magnoliopsida; order Solanales; family Solanaceae; genus Nicotiana; species Nicotiana sylvestris. The sequence continues at coordinate 173,280,549 of NC_091061.1, forward strand.
CTCTTGTCTGACCCATGACCGCCTCCCTATGAAAGAACCATCTCAACTCCATGGGCCACATTGGCCGCCTTCGGAAAAGTAATCTCACTCCCAGCCTCTCTAGCCATCTGAAGATGAATCGGCTGAATAAGACCGTCAATAAACCTCCTCACCCTCTCTCTCTTGGTGGGGAGTATGATGAGAGCATGGCGAGCTAAGTCGATGAACCTGGTCTCATACTGGGTAAAAGTCATGGAACCCTGCTGAAGGGGCTCAAACTACCTCCGATAGTCCTCTCTCTGAGTAACAGGGAGAAACTTCTCCAGGAATAACACTGTAAACTGCTCCGAAGTTAAGGTTGGCGATCCGGCTGGTCTCTCTAAGCAATAATCCCTCCACCAAGTCTTGGTGGATCCAGACAAGCGAAATGTAGCAAAATCGACCCCATTAGTCTCGACAATACGCATGTTCCTAAGAACCTCGTGGCAGCTGTCTAGATAATCCTGGGGATCCTCAGTAGATGCACCATTAAAAGTAGAAGTGAAGAGCTTGGTGAACCTATCCAGTCTCCACAAAGCATCGACAGACATAGTCGTTCCATCACCGCTTTGAGCTACCACACCCGGCTGTACTGCTCCAACTGGCTGAACCGCTAGAGTCTAAATCTGAGGAGCTACCTGCTCCGGAGTGTGAGTAGTAGGAGTCAGGGCCCCTCCTCCAGCCTGAGAGATGCTTGGTGCTACCGGAAGCAAGCCCGCTCAGGTGACACTCTCCATGAGGCCCACTAATCAGACCAGAGCATCCTAAAGAACTAGGGCAGCAATAAACCCCTCTGAGATCTGAGCTGGGCCCACTGGAACTACTGGAGCCGGAACCTCCTCATCAAAATCTACCTGAGGCTCTGTCACTGGGGCTGCTGCTCGGGGCTGAGATCTGCCCCTACCTCGGCCTTTATCATGGCCTCGGCCCCGCCCTCTAGCATGCCCTCGCCCTCGCCCTCTGCCCCTTGTGGGAACTGCTGCCGGGGGCTCGGGCTGCTGAGTAGAGGATGAGGAAGCGCGTGTTCTTGCCATTTGTGAAGAACAGAGTAGAAGTTCAATTAGCATTGAGAAACAAAACTGCATGATGAGAAAGAACAAATGTGAAGTTTTCCTAACTCTGTAGCCTCTGGGAGATAAATACAGACGTCTCCGTACTGATCCCTCAAACTCTACTAAGCTTGTCTGTGAACTGTGAGACCTAAGTAACCTAGAGCTTTGATACCAACTTGTCACGACCCGAATTTCCCACCCTCGGGACTCGTGATGGCGCCTACTAATGGGAGCTAGGCAAGCCAAACCTTAACTACTTGCTACACTTTCATTTTTGCTTATTTTTAACAAATACCAGTCGATGATATGATAAAAGCGGAATTTTAAATAATAAGTGGAAGTCAACAAGTATATATCTTAAGGTTACGTCTATTACAACTTTTAAAACCTCAAATACCCAAAACCTGGTGTCACAGTGTCACAAACTGTCTAAGAGTCACTGCATACAAGGTCTGAAGAAATACAATACACTGTTTCTGAACAAAGAAAAAGAAATAGGAAATAGAGATAGAAGGAGACGCCAGCGCCTGCGGACGCCTGCAGTCTACCTTGGGTCTCCGGGTGGACTGAAGGAAGCACTCCAACTACTGTCCGAAAGCTGCTCCTAGATCTGCACACAATGTAGAGTGTAGTATCAGCACAACCGACCCCATGTGCTGGTAAGTGTCTAGCCTAACCTAGGCAAAGTAGTGATGAGGCTAGGACCAGACCAACAAATAAACCTGTGCAATTCATATATATATACAGTGAAAAAGAAATACAAAAATAACCAGTCAATGTGGGAGGGGGAAACATGCTGTGGGGGAGATAATAGTTCCGAATAGCAAGGCATCAAGTAAGGAAAGAAACAACATAACTAGAATATCAACAAGGAAGCAGAAATCAACAATTGCACGGCATCACCCTTCGTGCTTTTACTCTCAGCCTCACCAAAGTAGTTATATAATAAAAATGTGCACGACATCAACCTTCGTGCTTTTACTCTCGGCCTCACCAAAACAATCATATAATCAAAATGTGCACGACATCATCCTTCGTGGTTTTACTCTCTTTCCTCACTATATAATCAATAAATTCGGCACGGAATGGTATGTCATGCGGCACGGCATCACCCTTTCTGCTTTATACTCTTTCCTCACAATAACAAACAATGCACGACATCACACTTCGTGCTTTATACTCTTTCCTCACAATAACAAACAATGCACGACATCACCCTTCGTGCTTTAACACTCTTACTCACCCAAACAACAATCACAAGCAAAGGGGCAAGGGAATAAACAAAATAGTAATAGAGATCCCGGCAAGGGAACAACAGTTAAACAATTAAATCCCGACAAACAATTAAACAATTAAATCCCGGCAAGGGAACAACAAATAAATCAACAATAGCTCGGCAAGGGTGTCAACATAATGATCTCTTCTCTTTCTCAATTTTACTTCATAATTCACTTCACAACTCGAGCCAATGCTCTAGACGTTCGATTATCACTTATACTTTCACAATTCATTTCACAACTCGAGCCAATGCTCTAAAAGTTCAAATGTCACTTATACTTTCACAATTTTGCTATACAACTTGAGCCAATGTTCTTCAATATTCATAGGTCACAATTCTTTCCACAAACTTTATACAACAATCAGAAATCTTCACCAAGGCATGAATAATACAACGAAATCATGAAAATCACAATATAAGACTCATGGTCATGCTTGACACCAATGTATATATACTCGTCACCATGCCTATACGTCGTACTCGACAAGAAGCAAATAGCAAATAGGACACAACTCCTATTCCCTCAAGCTAAGGTTAGACCAAACACTTACCTCGATGCCTCGAACACAACTCAAGTTTCAATTATAGCTTTACCCCTCGATTCCACCGCCAATTCGCTCGTATCTAGTCACAAGTTACTTAATTACATCAATAAATGCTAAATGAATCAATTTGAATGCATGAAAATGAGTTTTTTAAAGTTTTACCCAAAAGTCCAAAATCGCCCCGGGCCCACGTGGTCAAAACCCGAGGTTCGAACCAAAACCCGATTACCCATTCCCCCACGAGCTCAAATATGTAATTTGTTTTGAAATCGGACCTCAAATCGAGGTCCAAATCCCCAATTTTTGAAAAACCCCTAGGTTCTACCCAAAACACCCAATTTCTCCCATGAAAATAATTGATTTGAAGTTGAAATCATGTTAAAAGATGTTAATGATTGAAGAAAACTAGTTAAAAATGACGTACAATTGATTTGGGGAAGAAAGGTTGTTCGAAAAATTGCCTCTTATGTTTTTTTTTTTTTTTAAAAGTGCAAAATATTTGAAAATCTCGTCTATTTATACTCCTCTCAGACCCTCTCCGCGGACCGCATAAAAAGGACTGCGACCGCGGAGCTCCACCGCAGACTGTAAGAAATCGAGCGCAGCCACGAAGGCTTGGCCTTGCTTGTCGTGGACCGCACAAATCCCACCGCGGTCCCGGAGTCCCAACCGCGGCCGCGAAGCTTCCACTGTGGACCGCGAGACCTGGCTTCAGAGACCTGCAACTTCTCTGAATCTGCAACTTTTTCCTAAGTGTAAAAACGTCCCGAAACTCACCCGAACCCTCGGGGCTCCAAACCAAATGTCATACTAACTCAAAAACATCATATGGACCTACTCGTGTAATCAAATCATCAAAATAATATCATGAACATCAAATTAAGTTTCGAGATTAATGAAATTTTCTTCAAAACTTTTTTAAACATAAATTTTGCAATTTAAGTACGAATCACGTCATATGACATCCGTTTTTCACCAAATTCCACAGAAATATCTTAAATCATATATAAGACTTGTACCAGGTGCCAGATCCAAAATACGGGCCCGATACCATCACGTTCTAATCAAATTCTATTTCAAATTTCTTTAAACAATTCCAGAAAATAATTTCCTTTAAGAATTCATTTCTCGGGCTTGGGACCTCGGAATTCAATTCCGGGCATATGCCCAAGTCCCATATTTTCCTACGGACCCTCCGGGATCGTCAAATCACGGGTCCGGGTCCGTTTACCCAAAACGTTGACCGAAGTCAAATTAGCTCATTTTATAATCAAAACTTATCATTTTTCACAGATTATCATATTTAATCTTTCAGTCTACGCGCTCGGACTGCGCACGCAAATCGAGGTGACTCTAAATGAGGTTTTCAAGGCCTTAGAACACAGAAGTTTCGTTTTAAAACAAGTGATGACCTAGTTCCTTAGGCCGTTTTTGATGGGTAGGCAATATTTTAGGCGACTCGAATTCGAACGTCCGGGCCCATGCAGATGACATGGGCTATAACACACGAAAATCTAGAAATAGGGCAGAATTCCAGTTGTATGGCCCTACAATGCTCAAACACGAGGAAGGTCATGGCGTGGCGATGACTAATATACTTTAGGTCATTTTTGATGGGCCGCTAAAATCTTAGACGATTCGAGTTCGGATGCCTGGACCCATGCAGATGTATAGCACACGAAAATTAGAAATCGGGCAGAATTATAGTTTATAGCCGTAAAACGTCTAAAACAAGGAACGGTGATGGAGATGCGATGTCTAATGTTCCTTAGCTCATTTTTTATGGGCTGGCAAAATATTAGGCAATTCGGGTCCGGATGCCCGAACCATGCAGATAGCCTGGGCTATAGTACATGAAAATCTGAGAATCAAGTAAAATTTCAATTTTATAGCGATAAAGCACCAAAATATGAGGAACAATCATGAGGAGGTGATGACTAATATTCCTTAGGTGGTTTTTATGAGTCAGAAAGTTTTTAGGCGATTCGGGTCCTGGATCTTGAGCCTATGTAGATAGCGTGGGCTATATAGCACACAATAATCTGGGAATCGGGCGGAATTTAAGTTTTATGGCCCTTAAATGCCAAAAAAGAGGAACGACTATGGAGAGATGATGACTAATGTTCCTTAGGTCATTTTTTATGGGCCGAAAAAATCTTAGGCGATTCGGGTCCGGACGCCTGGACCCATGCAGATGGCTATAACACACGAAAATCTAGAAATCAGGCGGCATTCCAGTTTTATAGTTCTGAAACGCCAATAAATGAAGAACAGTGATGGCGAGGCGATAACTAATATTCTTTAGGTCGTTTTTGACGGGCTGGCAAAATCTTAGGCAATTCGGGTCCGGATTCCCAGACCCATGAAAATGGCGAGGGTTGTAACACACAGAAATTTGGGAATCAGGCGAAATTCCAATTTTATAGCCCTTAAACGCCAAAATATAAGGAACGATCACGGCAAGGCGATGACAAATGTTCCTTAGGTTGTTTTTGATGGACCGGAAAAATTTGAGTCAATTCGGGTCCCGACACCCAAACTCATGCAGATGGCGTGGGCTATGCACATGAAAATCTTGGAGTTGGGCGAAATGCCTGTTTTATGGCCCTAAAATGCTAAAAAATGAGGAACGGTCATAGCGAGGAGACGTCTAATATTTCTTATGTCATTTTTAATGGGTCGACAAAATTTAAGGTGACTCAGGTTCGGATGCTCGGGAACCACATAGATGGCATGGGCTATTACACACGAAAATCTGGGAATTGGGGAGAACTCCAATTTTATGGCCCTAAAATGCCAAAAAAGGAGGAACGGTCATGGCGAGGTGATGACTAATATTCTTTAGGATGTTTTGATGGGCCGACAAAATTTTAGGGGATTCAAGTTTGGACGCCCGGGACTCACACTGATGGCGTGAGCTATAGCACACGAAATTTGGGATTAGGGAGAATTCTAGTTTTATGGCCCCAAAATGCCAAAAATAAGAAACTGCCATGGCTAGACAATGACTAATGTTCCTTAACTTGTTTTTGATGGGCCTGCAGAATTTTAGGTGATTTCGGTCCGGGCACTCGGATCCATGCAAATGGCGTGGGCTGTAGCACATAAAAATTTAAGAATCAGGCAGAATTCCAGTTTTATGTCCCCAGAATGCCAAAAAATGAGAAACGATCATGGCGAGGTGATTCCGGTCCAGGCGTTCGGACCCATGCAGATGGCACACGAAAATTTGAGAGTCGAGCAAAATTTCAATTTTATGGCTTTAAAAAGCCAAAAATGGAGAACGGTCATAGCGAGGTGATGACTAATGTTCCTAAGGTAATTTTTAATGGGCCAGCAAAATTTTAAGCGATTCGAGTCCAGACGCCCGAACCCATGCAGATAGCCTGTGCTATAACATAAGAAAATCTGGGAATCAGGCGAAATTCCAGTTTTATGCCCCTAAAACACCAAAAAACGAGGTATGATCATGGCGAGGCGAGGCGAGGCGAAGAACAATGTTCCTTCGGTCGTTTTTGATGGTTCGTCAAAATTTTAGGTGATTCATGTTCGGATGCCTGGTCCCATACAGATGGCGTGGGTTTATAGCATACGGAAATCTGGGAATCAGGCGAAATTCTAGTTTTATGGCCCTAAAATACCAAAAAATGAGGAACAGTTATGGCGAGGCGATGGATAATGTTATATAGGTCTTTTTTATGTAACAGTATAATTTTAGGTGATTCATGTCTGGGCGCCTGGATTCTTATAGATGGCATGGGGTATAACATATGAAAATCTGGGAATTGGGTAATTTTTTTATGGCCCTAAAACACCAAAAATGAAGAATGAGCATGGAGACGCGACCACTAATGTTCCTTAGGTCATTTTTTATGGGCCGGAATTTTTTTAGACGATTCAGATCCGGACGCTCGAACCATATAGCATACGAAAATCTAGAAATCGGGCAAAATTCTAGTTTTATGTCCATAAAACGCCAAAAGACGAAGAATGGTCATGGAAAGACAATGGCTAATGTTACTAAGGTCTATTTTTATGGTCTGACAAAAATTTTGGGCGATTCGGGTCTGGACGTCCGGACCTATGCCGATAGTGTGTGCTATAACACATGAAAATCTTGGAATCAGGCGAAATTCTAGTTTTATGGCCCTAAAACACCAAAAAATGAGGAACGGTCATGGTGAGGCGAAGACTAATGTTCCTTCGGTCGTTTCTGATTGACCGGTAAAATTTTAGGTGATTCGGGTTTGGACGCCTGGACCCATGCAGATGACGTGGGCTTATAGCATACGAAAATCTGAGAATCTGGCGGAATTCTAGTTTTATGTTTCTAAAATTCTAAAAAATGAGGAACAATCATTGCGAGGCGATAACTATTGTTCCTTAGGTCGCTTTTGATGTGTCGACAAAATTTTACGCGATTCGGGTCCAAACGCCCTGTCCCATGTAGATGGCGTGGGCTATAGCACACAAAAATCTGGGAATCGGGTAGAATTCTAGTTTTATTATCCTAAAATACCAAAAATGAGAAACAGTCGTTACGAGATGATGAATAATGTTCTTTAGGTCATTTTTTATGGAACGATATAGTTTTAGGCAATTCAGGTCCCGACGCCTGGATTCATGCAGATGGCGTGGGCTATATATAACACACAAAAATCTTGGAATCAGACGAAATTTCTATTTTACGGTCCTAAAATGCTAAAAACGAAGAACTTTCATGCCGAAGCGATGACTATGGTACATTAGGTCTTTTTTTTTGCGATAATTTTAGGCGATTCAGAGTTGGTTGCTCAGATTCATATAGATGACGTGGACTATGATACACGAAAATTTAAAAATCGTCCTAAGTTGCTGCTTTATTACCCTAAGACGCAAAAAACGAGGAACAATTATGCTGAAGCGATGACTATTGTTTATTAGGTCGTTTTTATGGGCTCGCAAAATTTTAGGCAATTCGGAGCCGATCACCCGGATTTATGTTGATGGCTTGGACTATAGAGGAATGGTATGCAAAAGTGATGACGATTATTCATTAGGTCGTTCTAGATGGGCCCGCAAAATTTTTGACGATTCTGAGTCAGTCGCCCAGATTCATGCAGATAGCATGGACTATTTCACACGAAATTTTGAAAATCATCTTGAGTTCCTATTTTATGTCTATTAAATGCCAAAAAAAGAGGAACGGTTATGCCAAAGCGATGACTAATGTTTATTAGGTCATTGTTTATGGGCCCGTAAAATTTTAGGCGATTCAGAGCCGGTCGCCCTGATTCATGCAGATGTCGTGGACTATATCACACGAAAATTTGAAAATTGTCCTGAATTCCTATTTTATGGCCTTAAAATGCCAAAAATGAGAAACGTCGGCCATGACGAAGCAATGACTATTGTATATTAGGTCGTTGTTTATGGGTCCGCAAATTTAGATGATTCAGATTGGTCGTCCGGATTCATGTAGATTGCGTGGACTATATTGCACATGAAATTTTAGAAATTGTCCTAAATTTTTATTTTTGGCCCTAAAACACCAAAAAATGAGGAACCGTCATGCAGAAGCGATGACTTTTGACATTAGTCATTTTTATGGACTCGCAAAATTTTAGGCGATTTGGAGCGGATCGCCCGGATTCATGCAGATAGCGTGGATTATAACACACAAAAATTTAAAAATTGTCCCGAGTTCCTGTTTTGTTGGCATAAAATGTCGAAAAATAAGGAACGGTCATGCCAAAGCAATTACTATTATTCATTAAGTCGTTTTATGGGCCCGTAATGTTTTAGGCAATCCGGCGTCGGTCACCCAGATTCATTCAGATGTCATAGACTATAGCACAGGAAAATTTGGAAATCTTCTTGAATTCCTGTTTTATGGCCCTAAAACGCCAAAAAATGAAGAACGGTCATGTTGAAGCGATGACTATTGTTCATTAGGTTGTTTTTGATAGGCTCGCAAAATTTTTGTCGATTCAGAGTCGGTCACCTGGATTCATGCAGATGACATGGACTATAGTAAAGCAGCACACAAAAATTTGGAGATTGGCTTGAGTTCCTATTTTTGGCCTTAAAACGAAGAACGGTCATGCCAAAGTAATGATTAGTGTTCATAATGTTATTTTTTATAGGCTTGTAAAATTTTAGGCGATTCAAAGCCGGTCGCCTGGATTATGCAGATGGCATGTACTATAGCACATGAAAATTTGGAAATCATCATAAATTCCTATTTTATGGCCCAAAAAGCCAAAAAACAAGAAACGATCATACCGAACTGATGACTATTGTTTGCTAGGTTGTTTTTATGGGCCCGTAAAATTTTAGGCTATTTAGAGCTAGTTGTCTGGATTCATGCAGAAGGCGTGTGCTATAGCACACGAAAATTTGGAAGTCATCTTGAAGTCCTCTTTTATGACCCTAACACGTCAAAAATGTGCAACAGTCATGCCAAAACAATGACTATTGTTCATTAGATCATTTTTTATGGGCCTACAAATTTTAGGCGATTCAGAGCTGGTCGCCCGAATTCATGCAGATGACATGGATAGCACACAAAAATTTGGAGATCGTCCTGAATTTCTATTTTTTGGCCCTAAAACACCATAAGTCGAAGAACGGTTATGTCGAAGTGATGACTATTGTTCATAAGGTTATTTTTTATGGGCCCGTAAAATTTTAGTCGATTCGGAGCCGGTCGTCCGGATTCATGTAGATGGTGTGGACTAGCACACAAAAATTTAGAAATCACCCTGAATTCCTGATCTTTGGCCCTAAAACGTAAAAAATGAGGAACTGTTATGGCGAAGCGATAACTATTGTTCATAAAGTCATTTTCGATGAGCTCTTGAAAGTTTAGGCGATTCGGAGCTCGTCGCCCGAATTCATAAAGATGGCGTAATATTGGCACACGAAAAATTGGAAATCGTCCTAAGTTCCTGTTTTATTGTCCTAAAATGCCAAAAAATGAGGGACGGTCATGGCCAAGCAATGACTATTATTCATTAGATCATTTCTGATGGGCTCATAAAATTTTAGGCGATTCGAAGCCCGTTGCCCAAGTTTATGAAGATGGCGTGTCCATTAGCATATAAAAAATTAAAAATTGTTATGACCCTAAAACACCAAAAAATAAGGAACGTGCATTGATAAAAGATGACTATTGTTAATTAGGTCCTTTTATATGGGCTCACAAAATTTTGGGCGATTCGAAGTCCGTCACCGAATTCATAAAGATGATGTGAACATTAACACACAAAAAATTAAAAATCTTTCAGAATTACAGTTTATGGCCCTAAGCTATCCGCCGAGTTGAAAAATGCCTAAAACCAACACTTCAAAAGTGAAGGTAGTATTGAGTTTGTAGCTGATGATTGGAGAGATCGCGTTAAAGAATTTACGATTTTATTTTGATAATTCTTTGAGTTAATCTTGACTATATTGCTTATTGAATGTGTAGGAAGTTATAATATTTATTTGCAGCCAATTAGAAAAAGAGTAACAATATTAATCTCCAATAGAATTCAATTTTAAATTAAGTGATACTCTTCCCTGTCAAATTTAGAAGACAAATCCCATGTGATCATTGGATTCGTAGTTACCTGCGTCCTGGATGTTATCTCGAGGAAGAGGCAAACCCGAAAATAAAGAAGATAATGAAGATCAAATTTTAACGTAGAAAACCTTTCAAATCGAAGGTAAAAACCACGGGATCACAAAGATCCAAAAATCTCTATTATAACAATAAGAGAGTTATAAAAGTTTTCTAAATTGACTACACAATAAGTGCCAAACACAGAGCAACAATAGCAATAAGAGCAATGACAAATCAATTGAAGAAAGAGGAGAATCCACAAAAATGAAGCTGTTATTTGAGGATCGGAATCAGATGCTACATGCCTCCAAATTCGATCTCCACCGTTCAAATCAAAGACCAAGATGTTAAAACACTCGATCAAAATATCAGCTCTATCCAATGGTTAACGAATCGGAAAACGTGATTTGAAGTCGGCTGGTCGGAATAATAATCTGCAGCAAAACAAATACTTTTCTTCTCTCTTCTCTCTTGATGAAATGTCTCTCAAAAACTACTCTTATGTGCTTAAGTCTTTCAAAGACTTGTATCAATGATCATAGAACAATTCTCCAAGGTTGTCCTATTTATAGATAATGAGTGGTGCTTTCTCTTAAAGGCAAAACCAACTCTAAATAGGAACAAATACCGAATCCAATTTCGAATAGGAATAGAAACCAAAAGAAAATAAGATTAGGCCATTGGGCATTTGGCTGGACAACATGGGCATGTGCCCAATAAACTCCCCCTCCAGCAAAGGGGCCAAATATGTCTTCAAGTAGAGGAACTATTGACAAGCTTCATGCCTGCCAATTTTCTGCAAAACGCATGCTTATCTGCAAGCTTAACTATGAAGTCCTCAGGATGCTCCATATAAATCTCCTCATTTAAACGACGATGAAGAAAAATAGTTTTGACATCCATCTGCTCAACCTATAAATCTAGACTTGCGGCTAAGCCTATAACTACACGAATAAAAGACATCTTCACAACAAAGGAGAAAATTTCATCAAAGTCAACTCCCTTCTTTGTGCCAAAACCTTTAACAACTAACCTCACCTTGTACCTAGGTACAAAGGTATGGTTATCTTGCTTTATTCTGAATATCCATTTGTTAGATAAAGCTCTCTTACCTTTGGGCAATTTCACTAACTCATATGTGCCATTCTCATGAAGTGACTTCATCTCATCTTCCATGATTTTGATCCACTGATCTTTGTGAGTATCTTGCATGGCTTCATCATAATTCTCAGGTTCTCCCATGTCAGTCAAAAGTACATACTCATCAGGAGGTTAGCGCATGGATTTTTGCTTCTTGTAGATCTTCTAAGAGAAGTTTCAGGAGCATTCGAAGTAGTTACCTGAGCAGGAATTGGTTGCTGATCAACCACAACTTCATCAACTAGAGCATCCATAAAATTTACACCATGCTGATCATTTTCATCTTGATCACTATCTTCATTATTGTCTTGGGTTCCTTCATGTGCAATAGGTACCTTAGTAATAGAAACTGGATCAATATCAACTAAACTCTCATTACTCTGAGAATCTGTCTTCTCAACTTTGTCAATATCTTCAATAATCTGGTTTTCAAAGAATATTACATCACGACTTCTAATAAGTTTATTGTCAACTGGATCGTAAAATAATACCCAAACTCATCTTGACCATAACCGATATAGATGCACTACTTAGTTTTGAAATCCACTTTCGATCTCTCATCTTTAGGAATATGCACACAAGCTTTACACCCAAAAACTCACAAGTGATCATAAATATTATCTTTGGAAAACCAAACTCTGTATGAGACATCACTATCCAAAATAACACCAGGAGACAAATTGATAACATAGGCAACAATATTAAGTGCTTCCGCCCAAAATGTATTTGGAAGTTTAGCTTCTGAAAGCAAGCATCTAACTCTCTCAACTAATGTTCTATTCATCTATCTGCCGAACCATTCAATTGAGGTGTCTTGGGTGGAGTTTTCTGATGATGAATTCCTTGTTCCTTGCAATAGTTATCAAAGGGACCACAATATTCACCACCATTGTCAGTGCAAATACATTTTAATTTCTTCCCTGCCTGTCTCTCAACTAAGGCCTGAAATTCCTTAAACACGCCAAGTGCTTGATCTTTAGATTTCAAAGGATACACCCAGAGCTTACGAGAATGATCATCAATGAAGGTCACGAAGTAAAGTGCACCCCCTTTTGACTTTACTTTAAAAGGACCACACAAATCAGAATGTACTAGCTCCAACAAATCGGACTTTCTTGAGGGAGGATGACTATGAAAGGAAACCCTTTTCTGTTTACCAGCTAAACAATGGATACACCTTTTCAGCTTTGCTTGTTTCACTCCAGAAAACAAACTTTTCTTAGCCAAACGCGTAATCCCCTTCTCGCTCATATGACTCAATCTTCTGTGCCACAATTCTGATAATGTCACTTTCTACCAAATTTATGGAGTCATTAATAATAGAACCTTGTGCCATATATAAATGACCAGACTTGACTCCTCGAGCCACTACTAACGAGCCCTTGGTGAGCTTCCATTGACCATTAAAGATGGCATTATGATAACCGTTATCGTCTAATCTTCCTGTAGAGATCAAATTAAAGGGAAAGTCTGGAGCATGCTTAACATCTTGAAGAACTAACATTGAACCATTATTTGTTTTCAAATAAACTGTGCCAACACCAAATACCTTAACTTCACTGGTATTGCCAATCTTTAACACTCCAGAATCGACATGAGTATAAGATGAAAAAAGTTTTTTCTTGGTGTGACATGTGAGGTAGCTCTAAAATCTACTATCTAGCTCGTCTCATGGGATACCAAATTGATGACGTTTTCATCATTAGCAAAAAGAAGGTCATCTCGAACAATAGCAGCGACATTGTTCTCGTTATTTTCAACTTTCTTTCCTTCTCTAATGTCTTGTAACCACTTGTGGAAAAGCCTTTTGATGTGTCATTTCTTGCCACAGTAGTTGCATGTAATATTATGGTATTTGGACCTTGACTTCTACTTTTACCTCTACTCCTCGAGCCTCTTGTTCTGTCTCTCTCTCGGTCTTCTATAACCAAGATATCTGCTCGTGAGGACGAACCCTGAGATTTTCTCCTTACTTCCTCGTTCAACACACCACTTTTGGCATATTCCATGGTCACCTTACCTCCAGAGCTAAATTTGTCAAAGAAACACAAAGAGTTTTCCAAGAGTCTAGGAGAGTATTATGAAGCCAAAGTCCTTATATCTCATTATCAAAATTAACTCCCATTTCAGACAGCTGATCAAGGACACCCTGAAAATCATTTATATGATCAAGGATAGGGTTGCTGATCGGGTCCAACCCTATACCAACTATAGAGTGGCAAGAGCGATCGATGTAGCTTTTACCCTAAAAGGTCGGGATCGAATCTACGATATGTTTGGAGTTGGATTCCTATCTAATCTAGCAGTGTGTAGTGTTCTTGATTGCACTTCCAATCATTCTTTGTTTTGTAGCTATTCTAATTTTAATTCTAATAATGTAGGAAATTAAGCTAAGTAGATATTTTTGTAGGGTTTTCTAAATTGGTAAAGAGGTACTAGGGAAGTGACTTACTCCTAGGTGAGTATCTAACGGGATCTAAAACTTAGGGAAATAATGTTATAGTTGGGATCGTGATATAGCCAATGCACATAGCTACTCACTCTATACCTCTCGGTAGTTTGAGTGACTTTGCCCTAATTGGCTTTCTCATGCCCAATTGGGTGTTCAAATTGTGCAAGCAAAGTTGGCTCAAGTCGGGTATTACTATCTCTAAGTTTAACCCTTTAATTGGGGCTATCAATCTCTTGAATGCATCCCAATTCCTTGTTGGCCTGAATTTCCTAGACTTGAGCTCTCTTTCTCAAGAAGAGCCTAATTCAAAAAGACACAAATTAGTGTTTGCAACCACCAATTCAACATAAAAAGCACAAATCAGGCCAAATATCAATTACCCATAAACATCTAAGCCCTAAAATAGGAAACCCATTAAATACCCATACTAGGGTTGAGCCACAACCCTAGCTAATGGGTTTAGCTACTCATAATTAAAGAAGAAATCATAGATGGAGATGAAATAGAAGTCATAAATTGTAATTACACGTTAAGAATCTAAGACTAATTGCTAAACAAGCTATAAAATTACTCAAAAAGGTAAAAATGGCGGGTTCACGTACTCAGTTATACAAAAGATGACCTAAAAATCTGAAAAAGAAGTATTTATACACAACTAAATTTTTCGGACAAAAATGCCCCTGGTAGAGGTACCGCTGACAGCGGAAAATGGACCGTTGTAGCGATGAGGCTACCGCGGCCACATAAAATCAAGCGCGGACCGCGGTCTTCAGTTTTCAACTCAACTTCAGACTCTCTAAATCTCTCCTCCGCTGGCCGCGATAAAATGACCGCTGCAGCGGTGCAGCTACCGCGACCGCATAAAATCACCGCAGGCCGCGGCAACTTGCAGTCCCAAAAATGCAGCTCTCTGATCTTTGCCACCGCGGACCGAAAAATCAAGACCGCCTCAGCGGTGAGTCCTCCGCGTCCGTGGTTGATTTTTCGTTGTAGCGCTCAGTTGACTCAGCTTTGACTTGTGCAGGTTTCACTCCTTTTTGAGCTGATTTTTGACTTTCTTGTCTCTTTTTGAGCAAACACTGCAAACAAGCACAAGAAGTTAGCTTTTCGGAATACTTTTACACACCATTAATCTAAAACTCAAGCAAAAAGGAGCATAAAATAGACTAGAATCCCTAGTTATCAACTCCCTGAAACTTAAACGTTTGCTTGTCCTCAAGCAAACAAAGTAATTCCCACCTCCTCAAGATAAAGGAAAGGAAAATTCAGCTGTCCTAAAGTAACCTCATCAAGAATCAATTGGGACTAACAATTATCCTCAACTCAAATGCATTATCAGCAATACACAACCTTTTAGCACCATGGCTATAGTGCGACACAAAAACATCAGAAATTGACTCAACTCATCAAGGAAACTCTTTCTGTTACATTGGTCATTATGGAACCCAAACTCATACTCCTCAACTCGCCACAAGCAAACCTCACTTTTAGATTGTAGCACTCAGAACGAGGATTGTGGAAAACACACTCATCTCTCTCAAAGGAAGGTCACAAGTCCGTCTCTAAGTACCATAAGCTTGCCTCTTATGTTAGTCTCCACTAATGTAAGCTCACCCAACTCAAGATCATATAGAGTTTTTGTGGTGATGTAATGAAGGCTTTTGGTTCAGGGTATGATATATTGGTCTAAGAAGGTTTCATCTTCTCTTAAGCACTTCATTTGCTTCATTTTGGCACACATTTTCTTGACTCTTTGAGTCATTTACTTCTTCTTTAGTGGCTAGAGAGACACACTGTCAATCTTTCTTGTTCATTTCAATCCTTCTTTTCCTTTTCAATATTTCCATGCCTTTCATCTTTTATTTTTGTTGAATCCCTTTATTTCTTCTACATTGTTCACTTTCTTTTTGAATTTTTGGCTTTTCTTTCTTTTCTTTGCCTTTCCTTTTTTTTCATTTTGTACCTTTTTTTCACTTTTGCATTCCTCGTCTCTCCCCCCAAACTTATGCTTTTGCCTTGTGCTAAGGAAAGATAGGGTGCCAAAAGAGGATCATTTTAGAACGGATAAAGGCTTGTATCATGGTTATTGAAAGAATAAGGGATATGGCTCAACGAGGTTGACTAAGGATATCATCATTGGTAGGCTATGTATGTTTTCAAGTCTCAATTAGGATCAAGGAGAGCCTATAATCACTTCTCAAGTAAGGCTTCACTTAGGATTACGCCTCGACAAACATTCAGGGCAATTTCTAGACTCATTGGCACGAGACTTGGACTTGCAAATCAATATCTCACCACACAAGTTATAGGATTGCTAAAGCAACAGAGTCGGGGGCCTACAACAACCTTAGCTAAGATTTGAGCAACACAAATGGTTCTAAGAAACCACTCGATGATTGTTTAGTCAACACAAGAGTCTCAATGTCACAACTATCATCATCCTATACACACCAATTTGTTTTTAACCATAAGGTCAAAGGTAAATGTATTAGGCCCAAGTGAAGCTTTTGCCTGCGGCACCATTGCTCACTAACTACTATTTGCACAAAAACAAAAAGAATAATAGACTCAAACCCTTAAGAAGGTTGTCATGCCATCCATCATCGGGAAGAGCCACCCGATTCACACTAACTCTACCTTTGGAAAGAACCGTGGCATTAAGAAAACCAAAGGCTTATTAATCACACAAAAATTGTAAAATAAGAAGCTATACTATTAAGGAAAATTGCAAAACAAGCTATGAAGAAAAATGTGAAAAGTAAACTAAATATGTACAATAGGGGATTTAGACGAATATACATAAGAGGAAATGAATATATACATGAGAGAGTAACTTTATATACATACCAAGATCGAAAAATAACGAAAAGTAAAATAAATGGTAAAATTATATACATACCAAAAATGAAAAATAAGTATAAAGAAAGAAAATAGTATCATAATTACAAACCAACTACCAATTCATCAAAGTAGGGCCATCCCCTCAAATGAAACCTAGCATTGTACTCAATGCTAACTAACCAAAAATAAGCTCAAAAAGAAGGGTAGAGAGTAAAGGAAACTCCCTATGGGTCCTCTGTCTGCACCGGGTCCTGTGGTAGCATGGGGTCCTGTGGTTGGGCTCTTGGATCACCTGTCTCGGGGGCCTGTGGCTGGCTAGAAGCAACTCTCTCAGTTGCCGCCAGCTCGATCTCTACATCATCAACTCTGGGCACTATTCTCCTCCTCTTGGGCTCTCTCTCAATCTCCTGCTCCTGGACCTGCTCTCTCTGAGCTGCTGGAGGTTGGTCCTATAATAGCAGATCCAATGGTAAGTGGTCTGCTGCCTTCATCTTCTCCACCTCCCCCGTCAATTCCTTCACAGACTCCTTCGAGGCCCGAGTCTTTTTCAGCTTCCTTGTTTGCTTGCTCAGCTCTTGAAGTGATTTTCCTTGAATTGCTAAAGCATCCATTATAAGATTTTGGTTCTCCGGGAGCTTCTTATGGTTGTCCAAAAGCTCATTGAGAGACCCCTCTACCGAAGCTGGCACCTGTGGCTGTGGGGGAACTGATTGGGTTTCCATTGAACTGGATAGCAAAGATAGCTTAGAAGTTGCTTCCTGCATCCAGTTGTTGATACTAGAGAGTGTTTGGCTCAATCTGTGGGCAGTCAATGGATATGCTGAGGAGGATGGAATTTTTGAAGGCATGGAAGTAGATGGTCCGGAGGCAGGATCTGGCATGGCAGTGGGAGGCTGTGAAGTAGTGACCACCACTACTGGCTCTTCAGACTAGCCAGTAGAAGTAGTAGCTTTGCCCTTGGATCCCTTGGATTTGGGGTTTTTTGGACCCTTGAGGTTGTACCATGAAAAGAGCATCTTGGGTTTTACCTTCACATCAAAGTGTTTCTTTTATCCACTTCCTGATCTTCCAAGTATATGGTAAGGAAGTTCGGGAAGGGGTACGATTTATCACCCTCATTGACCACCCTGGTGATCACCCTAGACATGATATTCCTGACATTGATGGGGACCCCGCCATAGTAGCCGCCACTATAATCGCCTAGGAGATCGGCAAGGTGTTTTCATGGGTAGTGGGGTCTAGCCTGCTACGTACAAAAGTATCCCAACCCTTCACCTCAAAGTTTAGTGTGTTCCTCAATATAGGAACCCCTGCTGTTAAGCATGCTGGGGTGGTATCCGGGAGAGCCAGGTATGATGCCAACCACAGTCGGGATGCCTCATCCATCGCCACTTTTTCTAAGTACAATGTCTAATCTTCATCATTGAAGCCCAGGTATTCATTGATCGTCTTCCCTTAAAACTTAACTTTCAAGTTCCGCACCTTAGTCACTTTTGTATCCTTCTTGATGTGGGAGGCATTGGCGTAGAATTCCTTGACTAAGTGCTCATTTGCATCTGACACCCTACTAGTGAAGTAATCCCATCCCACTCACCCATTGAAGTGCTGCTTCACGTTGGGGTTGTGAGGCAGAAGATCCCGCTCCATGAACTGGAGCTCATGTATAAGTGACCTTAAAGGCCACCACTCCTAGAACTTGTGATATTCCAGCTCACTGACAAACCTCCTTTGCCACACTTTAGGGTTTCTAGTCCTTTCCACACCCCCTATTTGGGTCACACCCCCTCCCTCATCATCCGGTACCTCATCATATATGGGATCCTGTCCAGGTGATAAAGCTGTAGGTGATGTTGAAGCTGAAGACTCACTACCCTCTGTTGAGCCATCAGACGACTCAGTAGAAGAGGCATCAGGAGAAGTAGGAGAGGCTGAGGGTGTAGGTTCATCTCTCAACCTATGTCTCTCTGTGAAGTCGAGTACATATGTATTCACTGAATTAGACTCTAAGGCCTCTCGGGAGGGCAAATACTCACTTCCTTCAGAATAGGAAGCAACTCTATCTACAACTTTGATGTTCTTCCTCATTTCCCCAATTGATTTCCGAACTGCTGGGGTCAATTTATTCTGTCCTCATCCCCTACCCCAGGAGGATTCCGCTTTCCCTTTTTGTTTTTCACCGCCTCCTCTAGATTTAACCATTGTCTACAAGTATAATCAGTTGAAAATTGTTAGTTCAAATACTAGAAGAAGCAGTGCAGAAAAGCAGTATAGCAGTTGACAGTGCTTGAACAAAAAAGTGGACAACGGACTGCAAAAAAGGTATCGCGGCCGCCAAGGCGCCACCGCGGATCGTGGAAAAAAGGAGGGCGGCTGCGGTGGTTGTACCGCTGTCTGTAGAAAATCGAACGCGACCGCGGACCCTTATTTAGACCTCTCTGAGCTTGAGCACTACGGACCGCAAAAAAAGCATCGCGGCTACAGAGAGGCACCGTTGGCAGCGGACGTTGCCACCGCTGACCGCGGTTATCAAGACTTAAAATTCTCAGATAAAGCATATGACCGCGAAAAATCAACCGCGGCCGCGGAAGTTGAAATTGGGCCTAGCACACCTGGGGTTTCAGATGTTCTTGCATTTTAGCAATCTCCTCTATATTTTTAACTCCACTAGGTGTTCATTAACAACTCCTAACTATATGAAGCCTAGCCTAATTAACATTAAACAGCCCTAGGGTAAAATTAAAAGATAAAGGGAAGAAGAAGTAAAAACTAACAGGTAAAATAACAACAAGTACAAAATTGAAGACTAATGAGGGAAATGAAATTACCAGATGTGAAATGTGCAAGGGAAATGGACTCTAAATCTTATGCGTGCAGCTTAGGGCGTGGAGTGAACAATGAAATTAAGCTTGAGAGTGAAATGGGCGAAAAAGGTAAAAGGCCTTATGACCGCCTATTTATAGAAAATACCCAGGGGCACACACGATCTTACCTACCGCAGCCGCGGTAAATCACCGCGATCCGCGCTGGAGCAGAACTTAAGGGCTGTAATTATGAGACCACCGCTGAGAGTGGAAAATGCTCCGCGACAGCGGTAAGCCACCGCTGACCGCGAAAAATTCACCGTGATAGCAGTTGAAACTTTAGAGAACCCTCATTTTGGACTGTTTAGCACCGCTGACCGCCATCAAATTCCGGCTCCGCGACCGCGAAAAATAGAGCGCGGCGGCGGCCCAATCTTCAGGGAGTGTCAAAATTTTCCAGCTTAGTCTTGCACTGCATCAAACATCTCTACACACATCTCACAACCAGTTAGTCCAAAAATAAATCCTACACTAAGAAGAAAATAAAAAAAAAAAGAAAGAAGAAAAACACATGGGTTGCCTCCCAAGAAGCGCCTGATTTAACGTCGCGACATGATGTATGTTACTATCAATCACTTGAGATGGATCATTGCCACTACGTGGCTGTCATCAAATTTGCCAAGATAGTGCTTTACTCTATGGCCATTAACTCTGAAGATCTTACCATGTTTGTTTTTTAAATCAAGAGCACCAAACGGAGTCACAAGCACCACCTCAAAAGGTCTACTCCATTTTAACTTAAGCTTTCCCAAAAATAGTCGTAATCGGGAGTTGAACAAGAAAACCAAATCACCCACTTTGAACTCCTTGGCGTGAGCATACTTGCATGTAAGTAGTTCATCTTGTCCTTATACAAAGAAGAGCTAGAGTAGGCATGAAACCGGAACTCATCAAACTCATTAAGCTGCTCCACCTGAAGATTTTCTACAACATCACATTCCAGATTTAACTTCTTCAAAGCCCACATGGCCTTGTGCTCTAACTCAACTGGCAGATGGCAAGGTTTCCCAAACACCAACTGGTACGGACACATACCACTCAGAGTCTTGTAAGTAGTCCTGTAAGCCCACAAAGCATCATCCAGTTTCTTTGTCCAGTCAGTCCTATTTGCATTAACCGTCTTTAACAATATGTTCTTAATCTCCCTGTTGGAGACCTCCACTTTCCCACTACCTTGAGGATGGTAAGGGGTACAAACCTTGTGATTGACACCATACTTTGCAAACAAAGTGTCAAATGCCTTATTACAGAAATGAGACCCTCCATCACTGATGATTGCTCTAGGAGTGCCAAACCGAGTAAAGATACTCTTCTTGAGAAAAGCCTCAACACTCTGGGCCTCATTGTTGGGTAGAGCCACGGCCTCAACCCACTTTGAAACATAATCAACGGCCACCAGAATGTACGTGCTGCCACATGAACTCACAAAAGGTCCCATAAAGTCAATGCCCCACACATCAAATATGTTAACCTCAAAAATAGTGGTGAGAGGCATCTCATCCTTATTTGAAATTCCACCCGCTATTTGACACTCATCACATCTCTTCACAAGCTCACTAGCATCCTTGTACAATGTAGGCTAATAAAAACCACAACTAAGCACCTTTGAAGCTGTCCTTGCCTTACCATGATGATCACCATAGGGAGAGGAATGACAAGCATCCAGAATACTCATTTGCTCCTCTTCCAGAACACATCTCCAGATCATCCCATCATTACAGATTTTGAACACGTAAGGCTCATCCCAGTAGTAGTCCAAGCTATCCGTTTAATCTTCTTCCTTTGGTTAGAAGAGAGCTCACACGGAACAATACCGGTCACAAGAAAGTTGGCAACATCCGCTAATCAAGGCATGCTATTCACAGATACAGAGAGGAGTTGCTCATCAGGGAATGAATCATTAATTTCAAGGCTATCACAGGGCCTCCCATCCTCCTCCAATCTTGACAAATGGTCTTCCACTTGGTTTTCACTCCTCTTTCTATCAACAATCTCAAGGTCAATCTCTTGAAGCAATAGAACCCATCTCATCAACTGAGCCTTAGAATCATTCTTTGTCATCAAGTAGCGGAGTGTTACATGGTCGGTATGAACTATCACCTTGGCGCCCATGAGATAAGGCCTAAATTTCTCCATTCCGAACACAATTGCTAACAACTCTTTTTCCATCACTTTGTAATTCACTTGAACATCATTCATTGTTTTGCTTGCATAATACACCAGGTGAAACATCTTATTTACTCTTTGACCCAAGACTGCTCCTACAGCAACATCGCTTGCGTCACACATGAGCTCAAAAGGCAAGCTCCAATTGGGTGCGATAATAATGGGAGTGGTTGTCAATTTGTACTTGAGAAGTTCAAAAGCTTTCATACATTCCTCATTAAACACGAACTTGGCATCCTTTTCCAATAACTTCTACAAAGGATTCACTACCTTAGAAAAGTCTTTGATGAATCTTCGGTAGAACCCCGCATGCCCAAGAAAACTCCTAACCCCCTTGAGTGAAGTAGGAGGAGGAAGCTTTGAGATCACTTCAATTTTAGCCTTGTACACTTCTATGTCGTGCTTTGAGATCTTATGGTCGAGGACAATGCCCTCCTCGCCATAAAGTGGCATTTTTCCTAATTAAGCACAAGATTGGTCTCTTCACACTGGGCCAACACCTTGTCAAGATTCTTTAAACATTCATCAAAAGTGTCACCCACAACACTGAAGTCGTCCATGAACACTTCCAAGAAGTCCTCAACCATGTTGGTAAATATAGCCATCATACACCTTTGGAATATAGCCGGTGCATTACACAAACCAAATGGCATCCTAGAAAAGGCAAAGGTGTCATACAAATACGTGAAAGTAGTTTTCTCCGATCTTTCGGAGCAATCAAAATATGGTTGTAACCTGAGTACCCATCCAGAAAATAGTAGAAGGCACGCCCAATAAGTCTATCTAGTATCTGGTTAAGAAAGGGCAATGGAAAGCGATCCTTGTGGGTCACTTTATTCAACTTTCAATAGTCCATGCACACCTTCCATCCGGTAACAATCCTGTTTGGAATCAACTCATTTTGCTCATTGATAACCACAGTCATACCACCCTTCTTTGGCACACATTGAACCAGCAAAGTCTAAGAACTATCCGAGATAGGGTACACAACCCATGCATCCAACCATTTGATCACATCCTTTTTGACAACCTCTTGCATAGCCTCATTCAACCTCTTTTGATGTTCCACGGAGGGCTTGACATCATCTTCAAGTATAATCTTGTGCATGCAAAAGGCGGGGCTTATTCCCCAAATATGAGTTAGAGTCCATCCAATTGCCTTATTTCTTCTTTGGAGCACCTACAGAGTTGCATCTACCTGGACGTTAGTAAGACAAGATGAAAGAATAATAGGTAAAGTTAAACTAGGGCCTAAGAATTCATACCTGAGATGTGAGGGCAAAGGCTTCAACTCCAAAACGGGAGGTTCCTCAATTGAGGGCTTTGTTGGGGGAGTCTTTCTATTCTCAAGATCCAAAGAGAGCTTTCGAGGCTCATAAGAGTAAGAGCCCATTCCATGCAAAGCGTTGACACACTCCACCCGACCTTTATCTTCATTGACATCAAGGTTCAATAATATCGCTTTTAGAGGATCCTACATATTGATCATTGCACTAGTATCATCAACTATCACTTCTATCACAAGATCCACAAAAGAGCACGCTTAAGTACTATTTGGCTTCTTCATCGATTTGCACACATGAAAGACCACTTTTTCATCACCCAACCGGTCCTATGCTTCCATATCAACCAATGCCTTCTCAGTTGCAAGGAAAGGTCTTCCAAATATGATCGGAACCTCATAATCGACCTTACAGTCCAAAATCACAAAGTCAGCATGTAGAATAAACTTGTCCACCCGAACAAGAACATCATCGATAATATCAAACAGCCTCTTCATTGTTCTATTCGCTATTTGCAACATCATTGTTGTAGCCCTGGGTTGACCAATACCCAAAGTTTTGAACACGGAGTAAGGCATCAAATTGATACTTGCTCCCAAATCGCGCAATGCCTTTGCAAAATTCGCCTCCCAATGGTACATGGAGTGGTGAAAGCGCCGGTATCTTCAAGCTTTGGAGCCATCAAGTGCACAATTGCACTTACTTGATGAGTCATTTTGATGATCTCACAATCCATGGATCTCTTTTTAGTCACCAAGTCTTTCATGAACTTGGCATAACCTGACATTTTTTCAAGAGCTTCCACCAAAGGAACATTGATTGATAAGCTCTTCATCATGTCAATAAATTTCCTAAATCATTTCTAATTCCTTTGCTTCGCAAGCCTCTGAGGGTAAGGTGGAGGAGGCCTTGGCAAGGGAGCTTTAGCCTTGGGCACTACCGTTTTCGGTATGTCTATTTACATGTTCCCTAGACGAGTTCATGTCATCTTGAGTCTCCACCTCATTATCATTAATATCAATTCTCACTTCCGCATTCAAATTCTTTTCACTCACTTGCTTATCAACTATAGAAACATCATCATCTTGTACTTCAACCTCATCACTCACAATTTCCTTTTGCTTGGAGGTATTCACATCACCACCTCGACCGCTTCTAGTAATCATCACCATTACATGCCCGATGTTATTTCCACCCTTCGGGTTTACTACCATATCATTAGGTAGAGCCCCCTTAGGGTGAGTATTCAAAGATTGCAAAATCAGACCAATTTGAACCTCCAAATTTCGGATTGAAGTATTGTGGGATGCCAACTAGGCATCAGAGTTGGCGTTCTTCTTCATCATTTGTTCAAACATCATCTCGATCCTTCCCATCCAATTGTTTGATGAGCTAGGACCTTGGGACAGAAATTCAGGTGGGTTGTTTGGTTGTTGGTACATCGGTGGCCTTTGAAAGACTTGCCCCTCATTCCCTCGATTTCCATTATTCCAACCCCCTTGGTTGTTATTTCCTCCCCTATTGTTGTTGTTTCCACTCCAGTTGCCTTGGTTATTCTGGTTGCCCCAATTCTGATTGTTGTTCCCCCAGTTGCTATTGCCTTGTTGGTTTTGATTCCCCCAATTTCCTTGGGATCTCTACTATTATTGTTGGTTAGGAGCATTGTCTCTTTGTCCTTGGTAATTGTTCATGTACTGCACTTCTTCAGTTTGATCATCATAGCCATCATCTTGATTGAAACTACCACTACTTTGCTCATATTGATCCGGACTACCTTGACCTTGTTGACCTCTTTGTCGCTTCTTGTTAACCAACATATTAACTCCTTCCATAGCATTTACTTGTTTAGGAGCTTGAACTTGGTGCAATTGAGCTTTTGCCAACTGGTTCATCATTGTAGTTAACTTTGTTATTGTCTGGTTATGATCATGGAGCTCTTTGTGCAAGTGGATGACATTGGGGTCACCATGTGGCACATTGGCTCGACTTTGCCAAGCTGAGGAGGTATCTGCCATCTCATCCAATATCTCACACGCCTCAACATAAGGTGTGTTCATAAAATTCCCCCCTGCTAGCTGGTTCACTACATTCTGATTAGTTGTGTTAATGCCACAGTAGAATGTCTGCTGAATCATTGCTTCGGTCATGTCATTGTTCGGACATTCTTTCACCATTGTCCGATATCTCTCCCAAATCTCATGAAGTGGTTCATTAGGTTTCTATTTGTAGGCCAAAATCTCATCTCTCAAAGTCGTCATATGCCCTAGCGAGAAAAACTTAGCTATAAAATTGTCCGCCAACTCATCCCACATAGTGATGAAATGGTCAGGAAGGCTTTCAAGCTAGTCCAAAGCTTTCCCTCTGAGTGAGAAAGGGAACAATCTCAACCGCAATGCATCCTCTGACATATTTGTTTGCTTGATTCCCCAACAGGTATATACAAAGCCCTTAAGATGTTTATAAGCATTCTAATAGGGAGCACCTGTGGAATACCCTCGCTGCTCCAATAAAGTCAACATCACATTTGTAATTTGAAAATTTTCCGCCAGGATTCGGGGTGGGACAATCGCACTTGCGTATCCTCCATTTGGAAACACCCGAGGAGCCGCTCTTGGAGGTGGCGGGGGAGGGTCTGGAACATTATCATTGGCCTGGCATCCTCGTCTTTGACGTTGAGGTACTATAAGCACCTCATCCTCACCATTATCATCTACCTCCTCCCACGGTAAAACATTTCCAAGAGGATCATTGTTATTGTTCGCCATTTGTACCTGAATTGATGACACACACACAAGTTAGTAAAACAAAAGGAAAGAAAAAAAAGACACAAAACTAGTTAGATAGATAGCCAAAACTATTTAGCTCCCCAGCAATGATGCCAAAAAGTGATCGGGTCCAACCCTACACCACTATAGAGTGGCAAGAGCGATCGATGCAACTTTTACCCGAAAAGGTCGGGATCGAATCCACAGGGAGCTAAGATATGTTTGGAGTTGGATTCCTATCTAATCTAGCAGTGTGTAGTGTTCTTGATTGCACTTCCAATAATTTTTTGTTTTGTAGCTATTCTAATTTTAATTCTAATGATGCAGGAAATTAAGCTAAGTAGATATTTTTGTAGGGTTTTCTAAATTGGTAAAGAGGCACTAGGGAAGTGACCTACTCCTAGGTGAGTATCTAACGGGATCTAAAACTAAGGGCAATAATGTTATAGTTGGGATCGTGATATAGCTAATGCACGTTATCGTTCCCCCTTTTTCCTTCATGGAGTCCGGGGTTCGACATTCATTGGGAACAACTCGTTTCCTTTTGGGAATTGGGTATTTGAAGAGTCGCCACCTAACGGATTAACATGCGTTAGGGCACCTAGAGTAATTGACTCAATTAACCAGTTTGCATTACCAGAGATTAGGGTAAAGGCTCAAAATAACCTTAAGGGAAAAGTGTTAGGCACCCCTCGAGGTCCATAACGGTGGGTCCCAGCCGAACTTAGTTATGTGAATTAGTCATTTAAAAAGTAAGCAGTCTAAACACATATTTGCAAATAAAGGCAGTTTATGCAGTCTATACAATCAAGAAAGTTTAGAAGGTCTAAGTATATGTAAATTAAGGAGGTTTGAACAGTCCAAGCATACATGCATAAACCAAGAAATTTTAGGCAGTCTAAGCACACATATGTGAATTGGGAAAGGGAAGTCCTAAGTTAATTAATCTATAGGATCAATCTGTGCAATGCCCGTTAATCCTTCTCAACTAGAGGGTCTACACATGACATTAGTGCGCATGTCATCATATTCCTTTACTACCTATTACCCTCCCCTTAGTGGTTATATAAGCGAGTTTAATTATCGAACTCTAAGCGTGTTTTACCCGTCCATTCCTTGTGGTCTGGAAGCGTTTAGGACCTCTATACTTAGGCAGTTCTAGACACTCCTAAGGTATTTAAAAGGTAAAATCTAAGCGATAACAAAGAACACATAGGACTGTCAAATAGGGAAGCAATTAAGGGCTTATGTTTGCCTCCACAAGATGGTCTTGCCAATGCTTGTACTTTGACCGCCTTTTGAGTTACATAGACGATATCGAACTCACTTAAAAATATCTGCCACTTGGATAACTTCCTATTTAGCATGGGCTTCTGAAATATGTACTTAAAGAGGGTCCATCCTAGATATAAGGTACGTGGTATAGGCACAGAAGTAATGCCTCAATTTCTGAGCTGTCTAGGTCAAAGCACAACAAGTGCATTCCATTAGAGAGTATCGTGCTTCATAAGGTGTGAATTTCTTACTCAGGTAGTATATGGATTGCTCCTTTCTCCCTTTCTTGTCATGTTGTCCCAGAACACATTCGAAGGCTCCATATAACACAGATAGATAGAGTAGCAAAGGTCGACCTGGCTCTGGCGGGACCAAGACCGGTGTGTATGGACAGGTACTCCTTGATTTTATCGAAAGCTTTCTGACAATCCTCGGTCCAGCTTGTTTCGGCATCTTTCCTCAACATTTTGAAGATGGGTTCACATATAGTTGTGGACAGCTCTATGAAATGACTGATATAGTTGAGACGTCCTAGGAAGCTCATCACGTCCTTGTTGCTCCTAGGTAGCGATAACTCCCGAATAGCCTTAACTTTAGACGGGTCCATCTCGATTCCTCAACGACTAACAATGAATCCCAATAACTTTCATGCGGGAACTCTGAATACACACTTTGTGGGGTTCAGTTTTAAGTTGTACCTCTTTAACCTGTCAAAGAACTTCCTCAAGTCCGCTATGTGATCTGTGGCCCTATTGGATTTGATAATGACGTCATCTACATACACCTTTATTTCTTTGTGTATCATATCATGAAAGATGGTTGTCATGGCTCTCATGTAAGTAGCCCTAGCATTCTTTAGATCGAATGACATCATTTTGTAGCAGTATACCCCCCTATGGTGTTATAAAAGCTATTTTTTCTGCGTCTTCTTCATCCATCCAAATTTGGTGATAACCCGCGAAGCAATATACAAAGGATTGGAGTTCATGCTTGGCGCAATTGTCGATCAAAATGGTTGGCATGGCTCTCATGTAAGTAGCCCCAACATTCTTTAGACCGAATGGCATCATCTTGTAGCAGTATACCCCTCTATGGTGTTATAAAAGCTATTTTTTCTGCGTCTTCTTCATCCATCCAAATTTGGTGATAACCCGCGAAGCAATATACAAAAGGATTGGAGTTCATGCTTGGCGCAATTGTTGATCAAAATGTGTATATTTGGTAGTGGAAAGTCGTCCTTGGGACTTGCTCTGTTTAATTCTCGAAAGTCAACAAATACTCTGACTTTTCCATCTTTCTTCGGAATTGGTATAATGTTGGCTAACCAGGTTGGGTACTCAACCACTCTGAGGACTTTGGCTTTGATCTGCTTAGTAACTTCCTCCTTGATTTTCAGGCTCATATCTGGTTTGAATTTCCTGAGTTTCTGCTTTACTAGCGGACACATTGGATTGGTTGGAAACTTGTGAGCCACTATGGACGTGCTCAAACCAGTCATGTCATCATATGACCATGTAAAGATATCCTCATACTCCTTCAAGAAACGAATGTACTCCTCCTTCTTTGTCGGTGATAAGTGAATGTTGATACAAGTCTCCTTGACGGTTTCGGCGTCTCCCAAATTTATTGCTTCTGTTTCGTCCAGGTTGGAATTAGGCTTATTCTCAAAGTTCTCAACCTCTCTGGCAATCTCCTCAGGTATTTCATCTTCCTCATCTAAGTCACTATCCTTATATTGCGTTGACTCATTACATGTCACAGTCATCGATTCATCAGGAAAAGTAATAATAAAGCTGTAGAAAGAAAAGTGTGGAAGGTAATAATGAATAGTAAATAGCAATGCATTGACTAAAACTGAAAACATCCAAAATGAGTACTGCTCGACGAATCGAGCAATTCTTTTTAAACAAGTGAGTCTTTAAAACAAAATTACGGAAAATATCTTAGATGCCTATCATGGCTATAGAAATAAAATTAAATTGATTGCCAAGCTACCCAGAGACTCGGCGGGCCCGAGATGGCGTGGCAGTCCAGTTCCTGAGAACAGCTCCCTTCTCCACAGTCTGAATAGTGAGGGACATATTCCAGGGACAGATTCCTTAGCCCAGCTAATGCTTCTTCTTTTGAAGTTCCCCATATTGTATTAGCTTGGTAAAAAGTTTGACCTAGATGTGGCACTCGTTGCTCGAGAGGGTAATAATCTCCACGCCATGGAGGCGACTAATCATCACACTCCTTCCATATATACTGATATCCGAGCTCGAAAGTAGTACCATGGCATTTTAGCTGTATTGGTTTGGTGATGCCTTAGAGATTCTTCCCAAGCCCTTCGCCGGGTTCGTACCTAGACCATGCTAGTATGCTTTCTATTTTGTTACTCCACCATTTGTCTTTCTCAACGACATTGACACGTTCGATATGATGATAAGTTTCCCCTCCTATCCTTCTTTTGTTCTCGATAATCGGGATGGTTTGACTGGTGTAAATGGGGTTACTCCCGTCCCTGTGAATGATCACCTCCTGATGGTTCCATTCGAACTTCATGGCCTGGTGTAGTTTGGAAGCCATAGCCCCAACGACATCTATCCATGGTCGGACCAACAGAAGATTATATGAAGCTGATATGTCAAGCACCTAGAATTCAACGTCGAACCAAGTTGGCCCCATCTTCAGACAAAGATTAATCTCCACAATCGTGGCTCTTTGCGACCCATCGAAGGCTTTCACGTTCATGCTTCCTGTCCGTATTTCATGGAAACCTTTGCCCAATATTCTTAGAGCATCCAACGGAAAAATATTATGGCTTGGACCTCCATCAATCAAGACTCTAGCAATGAATTTGTCTTCAAATTGTACTGTGATATGCAATGCTCGGTTATGATTCAACTCTTCAGGCGGTAGTTCATCCTCGTGGAAGGTTATCTTATGACTTTCTAGCACCTGTCCTACCATGTTGGTCATCTCTCCACAGGTGATATTATTGGGTACGTAGGCTTCACTTAGAACTTTCATCAAAGCATTCTTGTGCGCCTCTGAATTTTGCAACAGTGATATGATGGATATCTGAGCTGGGGTTTTGTTCAAATGATCAATGACGAAGTATTCGCTCGCCTGTACTTTCCTCCTAAGGTCATCTGGTCCTGTTTCGATGACAGGTTGCTTGGTAGTGTCATCCTTACTTGGTCATCCCAAGTGTTCAAGTGTATAGATTCTTTCGGTCCTGGTCATTCCTTGTGCAACATCAAATTCTTCCATCTTTGCCTTTCCCTTTCGCCTAACTTAGGCAACGTAATCCCAGGATATTGCTTTTGAATTGAAAGGAGGTGTGGTTGATACTGTCACTATGAAAGGTGTGGCCACTTCCACTTCAAATGGAATAGGGGTGGCCGCAGGTGGATCTACCTCTACCTCAAATGGAACCGATGCAGCTACCTCAACCTCGATTGGTGACGGTGTCTGTACTACAATAGGAGTAAGTATGACTGCGGGTTTAAAGTCATCGCCTTCTAGAATAAGCCCGATTAACCCCTCAAGATCCCATTCTTCATCCATCTCTATTACATGTATCCTACCACCCCTATGATCCGGGAGAGGATTGTTACGGACATTGGGTGCAGCTTCTTTCGCCTGTATGACCTTGTTGTCAATCAGTGTCTGGATTTTATCCTTTAATGTTCGACACTCGTTAATGGTGTGCCCCTTCATACTAGAATAGTATGCACAGTTTTTGTTTGGGTTGACCTATTGGGATGGGTGCTCCACTGCCACAGCGGGAATATGAGTGATGTAACCAACGGCCTTCAACCTTTCGTACAGCTGGTCGATGGGTTCAGCAATAACGATGTATTGTCTGGGTGGTTTGTGGTCAAAATTGGGTCATGATCTTGGATAATTTTGGCGAGTTGGAGGTGACTGGAAATGAGATGGTTGGGAATTATAAGTGTGATAGGCAATGGCCGATTGGGAATATCTGGGAGATGAGGGTTGATATGTAGGTGGAGGTGCTTGGTATGTGGGTGGGGGTGCTTGGTATGTGAGTAGAGGTGTTTGGTATGTGGGTTGAGGTGTTTGATATATGAGTGGAGATTTTGGGACTTGAGCCACCATTACTGCCCCGACGTCTTTCTTTTTCGATATGCCGCTTGATTGTAATGCTTTGTTTGTGACCTGTAGTGCCTTAAAGTTCGTTACCATCCCGCTTTTGATGCCTTCTTCGATCCTTTCACCAAGTTTGATGATATCAGAGAATTTATGGTTTTCAATAACCATCAACCTTTCATAGTATTGCAGATCCAGTGCTCTAACGAAGAACTTGTTCATTTGTTCCTCGTCCAAAGCTGTCCTGACTTTGGCCGCTTCTGACCTCCAACGAGTAGCATACTCGCGGAAAGTCTCAGTGGGCTTCTTCTTAAGGTTCTGAATGTAGAAAATATCCGGTGCATTTTCTGTGTTGAACCTGAATCAGTTCATGAAATCATACGCCATGCTCACCCAGTTGGACCATTTCTTAGGATCTTGGCTGATGTACCAGGACAAAGCATCTCCCGTAAGACTCCTCATGAACAGCTTCATCCGGATCTTTTCATCCTTTACGACCCCGACAATTTTGTTACAATAGGTCCTTAGATGAACCCTGAGATCACCTGTACTGTCAAACATCTCGAACTTAGGAGGTTTGTAACCCTCTAGCAGTTCTACATCCGGCTGTATGCATAGGTCTTCATAATTCAAACCCTATATCCCTTTTCCTCCTTCGACACCCTGAAACTGACTTGTCAATATCTTGAGTTCCTCAGCCATGTTCTTGATGAGCAGGTCCTTCTCAGCGGATTTTGGTGTATAGGAGGTTGGTTGAGTAGAGTAAGGTACAGTTTCCACATACATAGGGTTGTTTTGGTGAGTGACAGGAACCAAAGTGTAGTGGTGGTCATTGGTTGAGTTTTGAGGATTGTGGATGAGTTGTGGTGTGTTCTGGGGAGTGTGATAAGTAGCAGTTGTCGCGCCCCCCTTTTTCCCTCCGCGGAGAGAGGTCCGATTTTCGACATTCCATGGGGTGTGAAAACTTATTTCCTTTTTGGGAATTGGGTATTTGAAGAGTCGCCACCTAACGAGTTATGGTGCGTTAGGGCACCTAGAGTGATTAACTCTTGGATTGGTTTGCATTACTAGAGATTAGGGTAAGGGCTCGAAATAACCTCGAGGGGAAGGTGTTAGGCACCCCTCTTGGTTCACAACTGTGGGTCCTGGCCGAACTTATATTTACAAATTAGTCCATTACAAATAAACAGTTGAATCAAATAGGTTGCAAATAAAGCATGTTTGATAACTCGAGTAATAAGATAAAGATTTTTGAACAAGTTGTATAAAACAAAGGTCTTAAAAAAAGAAATTTTGGAAAAGGAGGAGTCCTAGGTTGGTTAGCCTATAGGATCACCCCACACAATATCCGGTAAATACTCCTCAATGAGGGGCTACACGTGATATTAGTGCGTAGTCATCATATCTCATATCTACCCTTCCCATCCCCTTAGTGGTCATGCAAAACGTGCATTTGGTCAGCGATCTCTATTGCATGCTGTTACCCGTCCCTTCTTAATGGCCTTGGTGGGATTTAGGACATCTACCTATAGGTGGTTCTAGACAAACCTCTAAGGTTTTAAATGTGAAAATTCTAAGGCGACATGCAAAACAACTAGGACTTTAACATATAAAATAAAAGGGAGCAAATAGAGGCTCAAAGTTTCCTCGTCAAACAAGGCACATAAACAACACGACTCAAGCACAATTAAGGGCTTTTGTTAAATAGTATCTTAAGGCAGAATATCTAGGTGAATATGCAGAAGACAAGCAAATTGTTTTTATAAACTCAGGAGTAATAACCCTAGCAGTTGCCTATTGGTTTCTTAAAGCCTGTTAGGATCAGAAAAACATTAAGTCATAGAAATAGTTTCAGAATCGCAATTTTGAGAATGCCCTACAGGCTTGCCTTTACGCGGTATACTGATGGCTGCATTGTATAGTAAGACAGGGCAATTTTTAAAACAAACTTTTAAAAAATTCTATAGGCATGCTATCTAATAATAGATTGAGGCAGTTTTAAAAGAACTTGTTTTAGGAAATATAAACTACTTAATTAAACCAATTCAGAAGTAAACTAAGGGTTAACCGAATTTATTTATTTAAACCAAACTTAGGTGAGATCCATAGGTAGGATTTGATATTGTTCCCTGTAGGCATGATATCTAAGTTTGATACTGATTTTATAGACTTGCAGGCATGGAAGCATACATAAACATTTGTTATAACAGAAACTAGGTTAAATTACATCCTATTGGCATGACATCTATTTGTTAAGCTGATTTTAAGACATTGTAAACATGATTTTATTACGGAATTATTTGAAACCTATAGGCATGGTTTCTAGCATGGTGAGATGACAAAATGTAAAGCCCTATAAGCATGATTTCTACTTGATAAAGCAATCAGATTAAATGTAAAGTCATATGAGCATGATTTCTACCTGTATTACCCCTATAGACATGTAGCTACCCATCCCTTTCACTAGTTACCCCAATATTTGTTTACAAGTTATTACAGCCCATATGAATGAATTACGTAAGTAAATAAGAAAATAAGAAGGTAGTCTATAGGGAGCCTTCAATTAAGCCCAGATTTCTAAAAGCCTCCAACAACCTCAAATGCCTCAATCCCATAGACAAAATCATAGTCTAGGTGCATCAAAGTTCCCTAAGGATCTCAAGGATCCCGGGCAGTGCACATACTGGAGGGGGCATGACTTATTGACTTAGGAGTAGAGTGAAAGTGCTTGACACAAGTTGAAAGGTTTTAATGACAAACTATATTAAAAAGGAAGTTTGTTTGAAAATGATTCAGTAACACAACAGGGGCAGTTTGAAAGAGAGTGGAGTAGTGAACAAAAGTCCAAACACAACACCTTTAAGACAGATTCATACACAGCCAGGAGTC
Organism: Nicotiana sylvestris; assembly: GCF_000393655.2. NCBI lineage: Eukaryota > Viridiplantae > Streptophyta > Magnoliopsida > Solanales > Solanaceae > Nicotiana > Nicotiana sylvestris. Next base: position 173,314,798 of record NC_091061.1, read on the forward strand.
ACAACACCAAGCAAGTTCAGTAGTCAAAACAGGGGTCAAGGTATTTGGGGATACATAGAACACTTGACTGTGAACACATAATCAAGCAAAGGTCTAGGAATTTGGTATAGACATGTTCAGAAACAACTGACCAGACATAGTCACAAAATCAGACATAGAGAACAAATTCACATACAGAGGTGATAGGGATTTGGGGATACATGGAGCAACATGGTGGTAAACACATAGAGATAATTGGTGCAGACATGTTTAGAAACAACACAGAGAGGTACTATACTAGTCTTAAGGAAGGGGAGTACATAATAATGTAAACATCGACTACAAGTTTCACAACGAAACCATAAATAGAAGCAAACTAGAAATAGGATGAACTGAAACAATAAAAGAATCATATTGTTGTTGGAACTTTGAATTGAAACTAGAACATGCCAGTAAAGTGGTCAGTAAACAAAGTGAAAGAGTAGGAGAACACAATGTTTAGCCTTGACTTGCGGCCGGCTAACTTAGAATAGTAGCAAGTAGCACAAGAGAGCAGAAAATTTTAAGTGTGAGAGAGAGTTTTTGAACCAAGAGTGTTTGTGTCTTTGTGCTAATAAGAGAGTGTGTATATATAGTTTGAAAACATGTAGCAAAATAAGGTAAAAATCAAAGTCCATCAGTAATTATGGAACTCAGAATCAGTCAGCCAAGAAATCAAGGCAAATACTCCCTTTAATTGAGGAGTTAACTTCAAACGGTAATAGACATATGACGAATAAGGAAGGAAATCATATAATGATGAACATGACAAATAAGGAAATATTTTCTGCATAGTACAAGTACACAACATGTAATAAAGGCTAGGTTCAACATATTTTAATCAAGGAAAAACTTAAGAAACCAATTAATAGCATAATTGACCATAGAATAAGGTCGGAAAACATTCTACAAGGTAAAAATCAGTAGAGCTATCATGCAAAATCAGTGAAGGATCAAACACAAAGATTCATGGATTCAAAATTAGATGATAGTACTGATTTAGCACCACTTTATAAGAACAAACACATGGTAAACAAAACCAGAAACCTAAGAGGTCGAGTAGGACAAGAATCATATATAAAATTAGGGATTCATGTACAGCACGGTCTGAATTAGTAGGCTAAGCACGATACAGGTAGGAGAAGTGAAGAATCAGAAACATTGGCGAACAAAATAGGGTAAAATCACACAATAGGTAGGGAAAACCATAGTTAGGAACTCTAGCAAGCAAACATAGGGCAAAAATCACAGAATCATAGAAAAGTACAGATTAATTGAACACGTTATCAAAATAAAACTCAGAAACCCAAGATTGGAACTAAGAAATTAGGGTTTTCAACATAGGCGAGTTGAAAAAAGAGTAAAATCATAGAATCAGCCAAAATATGAAAGAGATAGAAGTTATAAACATAAAGAATCGGTTTAACAAAGTTTGGAAGAAGTTCCGAAAAACCCTAACTTTAGAAGAAGGTGAAAACAACTTGATATTGATGATTTTTGTAAAAGAGATTCAAGAACAGTATAGAACATCACAGGAAAAGACTCAAATCGTTTAAAAGTCGTATAGATCTAAGAGATGTAAGAAAAATTAGGGCTTAAGAAGAAACCCAAGTATAGATAAAAGAACCTGTCAAAATCTCAAGAATCGTAATAAGTATAGTAGGATTTTACTTGGAATCATACTGAAGTATCCAAGAACAGACCGGATGGAAAACCCTAGATGCAAGTCAGTGTGGCCCAGGTCCCTTGAAGACCTCAGAGGAGATGAGCATGGTAATAGAGGGGCCATTGGAGGCTTAGGGGTTGAAGGGTGGTCACCGGAGAAGACCGGAGAAGAAGGTCGGAGATGGAAAGGGGCTAGGGTTAGGTTGGGTGGTTGAGAGAAGAGAGGATACAAAGGCAGCGGTATTTGGAAATGAAGTAGGGTTAGGGTGTAGTTGGAATTAAAAAAGGAAAGGAATTATGAGGGCCGTTGAACTTTTAGATCAACGGCCAGGATTTAGCGGGTCTTGGGTTGGGTAGGCGGATTTAGGGCTTGGGTCGGGTGTTTTAATTTGAAATTGGGCTGGGGTCGTGGTTTGATTTGGGCTACAATTGAAAGCCAATCTGGCTATATTTTAAATAGGCACTTTCCACCTATATAATTTATAATAAATAATAAATAATTTTTGGAAAATAATTTTATGTACAAAAATTATTTAAAATAGGTATTTATTATTTTAAAAATATAGGGACCAATTTCACGCATATAAAATGTAATTATACATTAAATGGTCTAATATTTTAATTATATGCAATTTAGCTTAAAAAATACCAAATGCAATTATAAAATGCATAAAAAATACATTAACCATAGTTTAGCATAAGTATAGAAATTAAATGACTAAATTATCATAAAAATAATTTGGGGAATAATTATTGAAAATTTATGAATAAAAAGGAAAGGAATAAATCAATTTAAATCCCTAAAATTATGGAAAAAATTGTAAAAACCTTGTGCATGCTCATATATGCATATATATGCTATTTTGAAGGTATTTATGCATATTTAAAATATATAGGGAAAAATTGGGTATCAACAGCTGCCCCGCTTTACCTGGGAAGGATGAAAGAGTTTTCGGGTAAAGAAATGATGGTCAATTTTGACCAGACGAGATGTTTTGAAAGATGGAGGCCGGACTCCGATTTTCAAGTTGCCTACATATCCCTGATTTTACAGGAATCAGGCCATGTGTAGTTCTGGATTCATCCGCGGAGTATGCAGATGGAATTACTGCAAGAACGGACACGCGATGCGAAAACAGCTACAGTGAGTGATTAAAGCTCAGAATGGTTGGAGGGAACTGGAGCGAGATTGCTCCTGCTAGGACAGCGGTTGCTTACTAGTTACCTGCATATAAAAGATGCTATAAACATGTATTTGCGAAAAACTAAACATGATGCAAATTCCTTTTGGACCATGAAGGTTGTCTTTGGACGGTTAAAGATGATGTCCTTGGACCATGTCGTCCGGGCCATGAATTATTTAATGAGGGATTCACAGGCCATGAAATGATGTTCTCGGGCCATGACAATGATGCCTCCGAACCATGACGCCTTTGAATAATGATATGCAAGTTTGAGGGATCATCAGGCCATGACATGATGTCTTCTAGCTATGAAGATGATGCCTTTAGACTATGACGCCTTCGGATAGATTGGAGATATTTTAGCCCATGATGTGCAATAGTCAAGCCGTTATCAAGACAATTATTAGTCTTGTGAAATGGAGGGCAGAGATTAGCCCGATTGAAAAGCGAATAGATAGTGCTAGAAATAGAGCAATATTTGTGCAAACTGGGATAGTGCTTAGTCCCATGCAAGTGTGGAGGCAGGGGTTAGCCTCATCAAGTATGGAGGCAAGGATTAGCCTCATGCAGTCATGGAGTCAAGGATTAGACTCATGCAAGTAGGGAGGCAGGGATTAGCCTCATGCAGATAGGGACTCAAGGATTAGACTCATGCAGGTATGGAGGCAAGGATTAGCCTCGTGCAAGTATGGAGGCAGGGATTAGCCTCATGTAAATGTGGAGGCAAGGATTAGCCTCATGCAAATATGGAGTCAAGGATTAGACTCCTGCAAATATGGAGGCAAGGATTAGTCTCATGCAGATAGGGAGTCAAGGATTAGACTCATGCAAATAGGGAGTCAAGGATTAGACTCATGCAAGTGGGGAGTCAAGGATTAGACTCATATAAGTAGGGAGGCAAGGATTAACCTCATGCAAATGTGGGAGTCATGGATTAGACTTATACAAATAGGGAGGCAAGGATTAGCCTCATGCAAATAGGGAGGCAGAGATTAACCTCATGCAAGTAGGGAGGAAAGGATTAGCCTCATGCAAATGTGGGATTCAGGGATTAGACTCATGCAAATGTGGGAGTCAGGAATTAGAATCATGCAAATAGAGAGGTAAAGATTGGCCTCATGCAAATGTGGAGTCAAGGATTAGACTCATGCAAGTAAGGAGGCAGAGATTAGCCTCATACAGGTATGGAGGTAGGGATTAGCCTAATGGAGGTATGGAGGCAAGGATTAGCCTCATGCAAATACAGGGGACATGGATTAGTCCCATGCAAAGAGCGAGTAGAAGATAAGAGTAGTGTATTTTTTAGCTGGAGATATATTCAGTGTTTGCTGGCCGTATGGATAGTGAGTTTGCTTTTGCAAGCGCTATTGTTACGTCAAATGTGCCTGCGTTCAAAGAAAAATTGTAAATTTTGCGAGGGGGGGGGGGGGAGGGTTTGTTCTTGCTCCTGTCAGCTGACCTTGCTTTGCTTCGTTCTGAAAGCCTTTTGAGTTCCCCTGGGTGACACCTGACTGTTATGGAAGTAGAGTTTTAAAAAATATACAATTTGATAAAAAATAGAGTTATTTCAGAAATATATTGATACATTTAGATGAACTAGTGACTATGAAACGTCTCAAAGGCATTGCAAATATCTCATATTGGAATTTTTAGGGTCCTCCTCAAAATTCTTCCCCAGTTTGGTAGATGATCTTTAATTGTTTGCGGATGACAGAACCCTGCCGAACCCTCTCCGGAATTTTGAGATTCCTTCTCAAAATTCTGCCCCAGTTCTTGACTGATTACTGACTTCTTGGCATGCGATGGAATTGGCTAGACTTGCTCTGGAATTTTGAGGGTCCTCCTCAAAATTCTGCCCCAGTTTTTGAGCTCGGTGGAAAATGACAATTTTATTATGATATGACCGAACCCATAAGGTTGCCTACGTATCCCCTCTTAAATGGGAATTAGGTCAAGTGTAGTTCAATTACATCAAATGAGGAAATGTAAAGTATCTAAGCATAGTATCTCTTGACTGCGTCTGAATTGATCGGTTTTGGCCAGACTTCTCCATCCATTTCTACAAGTATCAGTGCTCCTCCTGTTAACACTCAGTGAACCATGTATGGACCTTGTTAGTTGGGAGAGAATTTCCCTTTGGCCTCATCTTGATGTGGGAAGATTTTCTTCAATACCAGCTGCCCTGGTGTGAACTGCCGTGGTTTGACTCTTTTGTTGAAGGCTCTGGACATTCTGTTCTGATAAAGTTGGTCGTGACATACTGCGTTCATTCTCTTTCCATCGATAAGGGTCAATTGTTCATAGCGACTCCTTATCCATTCTACATCGCTGAGTTCAGCTTCTTGTATGATTCTTAAAGAAGGAATCTCCACCTCGATTGGGATGACAGACTCGATACCATAAACCAACATGTAGGGAGCTTCCCCGGTTGATGTGCGAACCATGGTGCGGTACCCTAATAAATCAAAAGGTAGCTTCTCGTGCCATTACTTGTGGTTCTCTACCATTTTCCTTAATATCTTCTTGATGTTTTTGTTGGCGGCTTATATGGATCCATTCATCTGAGGTTTGTAGGCTGTTAAATTCTTATGCTTGATTTTGAAAGCTTCACATATAGCTTTCATTAGATCACTGTTGAGATTGGCGGAGTTTTCAGTAATAATGGACTCGGGAACTCTGGATCGCCAGATGATACGATTTTTTAAAAAATATGTGACAACTTTCTTGGTTACAGCTTTGTAAGATGCAGCCTCTACCCATTTTGTGAAGTAATCAATGGCTACTAAAATAAACTTGTGTCCATTTGAAGAAGTAGGCTCAATTGGACCAATAACATCCATTCCCCAAGCGGCAAATGGCCATGGAGAGCTTGTTGCATTGAGCTCATTTGGCGGTACTTTTATCATGTCAGCATGCACTTGACATTGAAAGCATTTGCGGACATACTGAATGCAATCCGTCTCCATGGTCATCCAAAAGTAATCTGCCCTGAGTATCTTCTTAGCCAAGACAAAACCATTCATGTGTGGACCATAGGTCCCTGCATGCACATCCTCAAGTAGCTTAGAAGCTTCCTTTGCGTCGACACATCTTAGTAGACCCAGATCAGGAGTTCTTCTGTACAAGTTTCCTCCGCTGTGGAAGAAGTAATTTGACAATCTTCAGAGTGTGCATTTCTGGGTGTGATTTGCATGCTCCGGGTATTCTCCTTTTGATAAGTACTCTTGGATGCCATGGAACCAAAGCTTTTCATCTGCTTCTTCTTTGACATGAGCATAATACGCTGGTTGTTTATGGATCCTCAATGGGATCAATGTAGTTCTTATCTAGATGTTGTATCATGGATGACAGAGTGGCCAATGCATCGGCAAACTCATTCTGAATTCTGGGAACATGTCAGAATTCTATCTTTGTAAACCTCTTTCTCAATTACTGCATATGGTGCAGATACGACAATATCTCATAATTCTTGGTGGCCCACTCTTCTTGTACCTGGTGCACAAGCAAATCTGAATCACCAATCACTAACAACTCCTGAATGTTCATGTCGACTGCCATGTTGAGCTCTAGTATGTAGGCATCATATTCCGGCATGTTGTTGGTGTAGGGAAATCTTAGTTTAGCAAATACTGGATAATGCTGACCTATTTCTAATACCAAAACTGCTTCAATGACCACTCCTCTAAAAATTTTAGCTCCATCAAAGAACATCCTCCAACCGTCGTATGCTTCGGTAATGTCTTCTCCTATAAATGATATTTCTTCATCAGAAAAATACGTTTTCAAGAGTTCTTATTCTCCTCCCACCGGATTTTCAGCAAGGTGATCTACCAATGCTTGTCCCTTGACTGCCTTCTGAGTTACATAGACGATATCAAACTCACTCAGTAATATCTGCCATTCAGCCAACTTCGTAGTAGGCATGGGTTTCTAAAATATGTACTTTAGAGGATCCATCCTGGATATGAGGTATGTAGTGTAGGCACAAAAGTAATGCCTTAATTTCTGGGCTGTCCAGGTCAAAGCACAGCAAGTGCGTTCAAGCAGAGAATACCGTGCTTCATAAGGTGTGAACTTCTTACTAAAGTAATATATGACTTGCTCCTTTCTTCTTGTCTCGTCATATTGTCCCAAAACACACCCGAAGGCTCCATCCAATATAGAAAGATAGAGTAACAAAGGTCGTCCTGGTTCTGGCGAGACCAAAACTGGCGGTGTGGATAGGTACTCCTTGATTTTGTCAAAAGTTTTTTGACAATCCACGGTCCAGCTTGTTTCGACATCCTTTCTTAGCATCTTGAAGATAGGTTCAAATATGACTATGGACTGTGATATGAAGCGACTGATATAGTTGAGACGTACTAAGAAGCTCATCACATCCTTTTTGCTCTTAGGCAGTGGTAACTCTTGAATAGCCTTGACTTTAGACGGATCCAGCTCGATCCCTCGACGACTGACGATGAATCCTAGTAACTTTCCTACAAAAACCCTGAATACACACTTTGTGGGGTTCAATTTCAAATTGTACCTAATAAGCCTATCAAAGAACTTTCTCAAGTCCGCTATGTAATCTGCAGACCTCTTGGATTTGATAATGACATCGTCCACATACGCTTCCATTTCTTTGTGTATCATATCATAGAAGATGGTTGTCATGGCTCTCATGTAAGTAGCCCCAGCATTCTTCAGAACGAATGGCATCATCTTGTAACAATATACACCCCATGGTGCAATAAAATCTATCTTCTTTGCATCTTCTTCGTCCATCCAAATCTGGTGATAACCCACGAAGCAATCGACAAAGGATTGGAGTTCATGCTTGGCGTAGTTATCGATCAGGATATGTATATTTAGCAGCGGGAAGTCGTCCTTGGGACTTGCTCCATTTAAATCCCGATAGTCAACACATACTCTGACCTTCCCATCCTTCTTCGGAACTGGCATAATGTTAGCTAACCAAGTTGGATATTTGACCACCCTGAGAACTTTGGCTTTGATCTGCTTGGTAACTTCCTCCTTAATTTTCACGCTCATGTCTGGTTTGAACTTTCTGAGTTTCTGTTTTACTGGTGGACACATGGGATTAGTAGGAATCTTGTGAACCACTATGGAAGTGCTCAAACCGGTCATGTCATCATATGACCATGCGAAAATGTCCTCATATTCCTTTAGGAAATGAATGTACTCTTTATTCTCTATTGGTGAAAAGTGAATGTTGATGCGAGTCTCCTTGACGGTCTCGGCGTCTCCCAAATTTACTGCTTCGATCTCGTCCAGATTGGACTTAGTATTATTCTCAAAGTTTTCAACCTCCCTGACAATTTCCTCGGGATATCTCATCTTTTTTATCTGAATCACTATTCTCATGTTGCGTTGCCTCATTACATGTCACAATCACGGGTTCATCAGGAAAAGTAATAATAACATTGTAGATAGAAAAAGTGTAGAAATAGTAATGAATAATAAAGAGCAAGTGCATTTGATTAAAACCGAAAAATTGTCCAGACAAAGCACGACTCGATGAATCGAGCATTCATTTTAAAACAAGTAAAACTTAAAACAAAATTATGGGAAATTTTAAATGCCTAGAATGGCTTATTAAATTTTGCCAAGCTACCCAGGGACTCGGCGGGCTTGGGATGGTGTGGCAGTCCAGTTTCTGAGAACAACTCCATTCTCCACAGTCTGAATGGTGAGGTCTTCTTCCTCCTCCTCAATTATGGAACCGTTGTCCATGTCCTCATCCTCCAAGAATAAAATCTTCAACCCAGCTAGTGCTTCTTCCTCTGCAGTTCCCCATATTATGTTAGCTTGGTGAAAAGCTTGTTCTAAGCGTGGCACCGGTTTCTCAAGAGGGTAATATGGTCCATGCCATAGAGGCGACCAATCCCTATGATCTTGCCATGTATATTGGTATCCGAGCCCAAAGGTGGTACCATGATTTTTCAACTGTATTGGTTTGGTGATACCTTGGAGGTTCTTTCCCAACCCTTTGCCGGGTTCATATCCGGACCATGCTAGTATGCTTTCTATCTTGTTACTCCACCACTTATCCTTCTCGATGGCTTTGACCCGTTTGATGTGATAATAGGTTTTCCCTCCTAGCCTTCTTCTATGTCCAATGGCTGGGATGGTTTGGCTAGTGTAGATGGGGTTACTTCCATCTCCGTGAATGATTACCTCATGGCGGTTACATTAAAACTTCATGGCTTGATGTAGTGTGGAAGGCACGGCTCCAGCAGCATGGATCCATGGGTGGCCCAACAAAAGATTATATGAGGCTGGTATGTCAAGCACTTTGAATTCAACATCGAACCAAGTTGGCCCCATCTGCAAACAAAGGTTGATTTCCTCGATCGTGGCCCTCTAGGACCCATCGAAAGCCTTCACATTCATGCTTCCTACCCGTATCTCATGGAAACCTTTGTCTAACCTCTTCAGACTGTCCAATGGACAAATATTTAGGCTTGAACCTCCATCAACCAGGACCCTGGCAAAGAACTTGTCTTCAAATTGCACTGTAATATGCAATGCCCGATTTTGATTCAAACCTCGGGCGGTAGCTTATCTTCATGGAAGATAATCTTATGGCTCTCCAGCACTTGCCCAGCCATGTTTGTCATTTCTCCACCAGTGATGTTATTGGGTACATAAGCCTCACTTAGTACTTTCATCAAGGCGTTCTTGTGTGCCTCTGAATTCTGCAATAGTGACATGATAGATATCTACATAGGGACTTTATTCAGATGGTCAACAAAAAAATACTCCTTTGCATGTACTTTCCTCCACAGTTCATCTGGCCCAGTCTCAATGATAGGCTACCTAGTTGTGACCTCCTTACTTGAACCTTCTAGGTGTTCAAGTGTATAGACTTTTCCAGTTCTAGTCATCACTTATGCAGCATCGGATTCTTCTATCTTAGTCTTCCCTTCTCGCTGAGTCTCGACAACATAATCCTAGGGTATTTCTTTTGAGTTCAATGGGGGTGTGGTTGATACTTTCATAGTAAAAGGTGTGACCATTTCTACCTCAAATGGAGCGGAGGTGACTGCGAGCGGAGCTACTTCTACCTCGAATGGAACTGATGCAGTTACTTCAACCTCGATTGGTGACTGAGTCTGTACCACAATAAGAGTAAGTGTGAATGCAACATTAAAGTCATCGCCTTCTCGAATAATCCTAAAGGGTCCCATTCTTCATTTGTTTCTATCACATGTACATCATCACCTCTATGATAGGGAGGGGATTATTGCAGATATTAGGCGTGGCTTCCTTTGCTTGTATGATCTTGTTGTCAATGTGTGTCTGGGTCTTATCCTTCAATGTTCGGCTCTTAGTAGTGGTGTGCCCTTTCATACCAGAATGTATGCACAGGCTTTGTTCGGATTGACCCATTGGGATGGATTTTCTAATGCCACAGCTGGAACAAGAGTGACGTAGCCTACGACTTTCAACCTTTCATATAGTTGGTCGATGGGCTCAGCAATGGCGGTGTATTGTCTAGGTGGATTGCGGTCGAAATTGGGTCTTGGTCTTGGATAATTTTGGCGAGCTGGTGGTGATTATAAGTGGGATAGTTGGGAATTATAGGTGTGATGGACAATGGTTGGTTGGGAATATCTAGGAAATGAAGGCTGATATGTAGGTGGTGATGCTTGGTACGTGGGTGGAGGTGTTTGATATGTGGGTGGAGGTGTTTGATAGGTTAGTGGAGATTTTGGGCCTTGGGCCACCATTACTGCCCCAACATCCCTCTTTTTCGATATGCCACCTGATTGTAGTTCCTTATTTGTGGCTTGCAGTGCTTCGAAGTTCGTTACCATCCCGCTCTTGATTCTTTCTTCAATCCTTTCTCCAAGTTTGATGATGTCGAAGAACTTATGATTTTTTTATAACCATCAACCTCTTATAATATTGTGGATCTTGTTCCCTAACAAAGAATTTATTCATCTCTTCTTCGTCCAAAGCGGGCCTGACCTTGGCTGCTTCTGAACTTCAACGAGTAGCATACTCACGAAATGTCTCAATAGGTTCTTCTTAAGATTATTAATATAGAAGACATCTGGTGCATTCTCTATGTTGAACCTGAACCGGTCCATGAAATCTGATGCCATGCTTACCCAATGGACCATTTCTTGGGATTTTGGATTATAAACCAAGACAAAGCGACCCCAGTGAGGCCCCTCATAAAGAGATTCATCCGGATCTTTTCATCTTTCCCGACCCCGACAAGCTTGTCACAATAGGTCCTTAGATGAACTTGGAAGGTTTGTACCCTTCTGGCAGTTCGACATCCGGCTGTATGCACAGATCCTCATAGTTCAAACCCTTTATCCCCTTGTCGTCTTCAATGCCCTGAACTCGACTTGTTAATTTCTTTAGTTCTTCAGCTATGTTTTTAATGAGCAGGTCCTTCTCGGAAGATTCCGGTGTATAGGAAATTGGTTGGGTAGAATAAGGTATAGTTTCCACATATATGGGGTTGCTTTGATGGGTGCCATGAACTTAGGTGTAGTGATGGTCATTAGTGGAGTTTTGGGGATCAGGAATGGATTGTGTGTTTTGGGGAGTGTGGTAAGTAGTGGATGGTGGGTACGAAATTTGTTGATGATGATGTTGTGGTGGAGTTGGTATTGGCAATGGATTGATATTTTGGGGTGGAGTTGCGTATTGATTTGGTGCAGGAGGATTTTGTGGGTATTGGTTTTGTGTGTTCTAAGGAGGTGTCGGGTCCTTTGTATTTTGTTGGTGGATGTCAGGGACATTGAGGGTAAGTGACAGGTTTGCCATGTTACGAACCTGCTCAAGTTCTCCTTATAGTTCTAGTATCTTTTGTTCCAGTCTCAAAACTAGGTCGTTCGAGACCGGAGTACTAAGGCCATCTGAAGTCTCAACATTCTCAACATTTTCCTTCCGGATTCCACTTAAGTCGTCCATCTTTGATTTTGCTTTTCCCTTTGTGTTGCTTGGAGGAGGAGGAGGTGGAGGGCCTCTAGATCTGGTATGATATGCTGATGAGGCCAGTATGAGTGAACCAACCTAAGGGGATGAGAATAATCATAATAAAAATAAGCAAAAACAAAAAAAGGTAACAAGTTAGTGAGGATTCTAAAATGTTTGCAATATTTAAACACATATTGCAAAATGTAAACTCGCGTATTTATTTGGGAGCTTCGTTGTGCATGAGGTAGGTCTAGCGACAAATAAATTTGGAGAACTTCAAATGCCAATAAATTCTTCATTTCATAATATAAAAATAGTCGAATCCCAAAATGACACTAAGATAATAATAAACTAAGTCATTATTGACACTTGGCCTTATTACATTTAGGGAAGCGAGTAAACCTAATCTATTTGGTCCCAGAAGGACCTTTCCCAGATTCGATCTTCCGGACTCCATCATACAGATCTCCCAGCTCACGCAGTCCCAATAGCAAGTAGGCTCTAGCCAAATGTCCTCTCTCAGCTCCTTCAGCGTTCTGGCAAATTTCAATCCTCTTTATGACTTTGCCCTGCAGCTCCACTATTCCTCACTCTAGATATTGAAGTTTGTTGTTGGAAGTGATTGCCATCTCTTTCCACTCCTCGATCAGCCTCACATTCCTCTCGTGTATTTCCCAATGCTAGTTCTTAGAGTCGTAGACCCTCTTGCGTAGCCTGATGTATTTGACTTAAGCTTCAGCTTCCTCGTCTATGATTCTGTTCCCTCGACCAGTCCCTGGTGTTACCATTCCTTTCAGATTGTCCTTCAACCATGCCGAGTAGAGAGGCTCGCACCCTGCATGATACATGTCTGGCTCAACGGTGCTTTTCTCCATAATGATTTTGCAGTGCCACATGTGCTGAGCTTGGCACTTGTAAGGGATGTCGTTATCTTGGAAGTCTGCCCTGAAATGACTCATTTTGACAACCCTTGGTACAACATGTTTCCTGCCTACTTGCCTCATAACTTGCATAGGGACGTATGGATATATCCCTCTCAACCCGATCAGCACCAAGTGTGGAGTATCCCTGGACCTGATAATACACTCGTCTGTTGGGAACGATTAAACCATCCACTGCACCTGTTCCTCGGTCAGATTGTCGAAGAACTCTACCCATTCTCTGGCACTTTCTGGCTGAGCAAATCTGTCTGGAATGTAAGTCATCCGCTTAGGGTGATAGAAGGAAATGTGGTCGTTCCAAGCCCTTCGCAAAAATTCTTGATGATAGCGACCCTTTTGGAGATGCTTCAACAACCATAACTGCAGCAATAAATTACAACCCTCGAAATGCTTGACCCTTCTTTGACAGCGCTCCAGGGCCTTGTAGATGTCGACTTTGACCATGGGGACTATGGTATATGTGTATCCATTAATCCCTTCCATCAGATTCTTGGCGACCATGGCCAACCTATTGTGGATCCTTCCCTTTTTCATTGGGAATACTATCAGGCCTAGAAAGAACACAATGAATACAAACACTCTGTAGTGGATGTGACCCAGAGAAGTGAGGGAGATCATGGTATGTGCGGAAAGATTTGCTATGGCCATACCTCTCATATAGGTATTCGAAAGGTATGTAGGAGTCCATTAAGCACACTAGGTCGACATTCTTCTTCAGCCCCATCATCTTCAAAAATCCCCTACCCGTACGGTTTTCCGGTACCAATAGCCCATGACTATCCCAAGCCAATCTTGTAAGCCCTCCCATTTCCTCTAAGAGTGGTGTCATTTCTATTTCACCAAAACAAAACACAGCTCTTTCACTATACAGAATAAAGTGACAGCTTCGATCAATTTGTTGTTTGGCTCAATATCTAGCAAGGAAGGCACGTTACCCAGGTACTTTTTTACATGCTTCTTGTCACTTGAGGAAAGGTCCTCCCACCAATCTAGCAACAATGGTGGGATATTGCTAACCATACCGAATCTGGGGATCTCATGCCATATTTTCTGCAAAATAAAAGGGTTAGATCTTACCCCCACTGGACTCGACTATTTATACATTTATGATCAATAAATCAGCATTTAGTTCTCCAAATTAATGTATAGAACGTGGTTATGGAAACCCCGATGGACTGTGGATAAGGCTTATCTTAAAGGATCATTATGTGGACAATATAACTGATCCTGACTAGGTTTGACCATAATGCATGCACAATTTTACCACAAATAAGCTTTTCCGAATTTAAGGGTAGTAAATAGGAAGAGCGCAACCACTCATTAAAGCATTGCTATAGGATTTGATACGCACAAGTGGAATATGATGCGGAGCATGATTTATGCAGCAATTAACAACAAGTAGTCAAGTATTTTCACGTAGGAAAAATAAATACAACATTTAAATAATTGAAAGACAGTTACAGGAAAAGGAAAACAAAGAGACAAGTTAGTTTCAGGACAATAAAGAAATCATAAATTCTTGAAAAATAGACAGTTAAATTCAAATAAGGGAGAAGGGTATGGGATAAAACATGCTTGGACTAATTAGTAAAAGACAAGTTCGTTATGGTAAGATCCTAAAGGTATCCCCAGGAGAGTCGCCATGCTGTCGCCCCCACTATTTTTCCATCCGCGAAGAGAGGTCTGGGTTTTGACATTCCATGGGGTGTGAAAACTCATTTCCTTTTTGGGAATTGGGTATTTGAAGAGTCGCCACCTGACGAGTTATGGTGCATTAGGGCACCTAGAATGATTAACTCTTGGATTAGTTTGCATTACCAGAGATTAGGGTAAGGACTCGAAATAACCTCGAGGGGAAGGTGTTAGGCACCTCTCTTGGTCCACAATTGTGGGTCCCGGTTGAACTTATTACAAATTAGTCCATTACAAATAAACAGTTGAATCAAATAGGTTGCAAGTAAAGCATGTTGGATAACTCGAGTAATTAGATAAAGATTTTTGAACAAGTTGTATAAAACAAAGGTTTTAAAAAAAGGAATTTTGGAAAAGGAAGAGTCCTAGGTTGGTTAGCCTATAGGATCACCCCACACAATGTCCGGTAAACACTCCTCGATGAGGGGCTACACGTGACATTAGCGCGTAGTCATCATATCACATATCTACCCTTCCCATCCCCTTAGTGGTCAAGCAAAGCGAGTGTTTGGTCAGCGATCTCTATTGCGTGCTGTTACCCGTCCCTTCTTAATGGTCCTGGAGGGATTTAGGACCTCTACCTATAGGTGGTTCTAGACAGACCCCTAAGGTTTTAAAGGTTAAAATTCTAAGGCGACAGACAAAAAACTAGGACTTTAACACATAAGATAAAAGGGAGCAAATAGAGGCTCAAAGTTTCTTCCTCAAATAAGGCACATAAATAGCACGACTCAAGCATAATTAAGGGCTTTTGTTAAATAATATCCTAAGACAGGATATCTAGGTGAATATGCAGAAGACAAGCAATTTGTTTTTATAAACTCATGAGTAATGACCCTAGCAGTTGTCTATTGGTGTCTTAAAGCCTGTTAGGATCAGAAAAACATTAAGTCATAGAAACAGTTTCAGAATCACAATTTTGAGAACGCCCTACAGGCTTGTATATACGCGGAATACTGACGGCTGCATTGTATAGTAAGACAGGGCAGTGTTTTAAAACAGATTTTTAAAAAATCCTATGGGCATGCTAACTAATAATAGATTGAGGCAGTTTTAAAAGAACTTGTTTCAGGAAATATAAACTACTTAATTAAACTAACTCAGAAGTGAACTAAACGTTAACTAGATTGAGTAATTTAAACTAAACTTAGGCGAGATCTATAGGCAGGATTTGATATTGTTCCCTATAGGCATGATATCTAAGTTTGATACTGATTTTACAGACTTGCAGACATGGAAACATACATAAACATTTGTTATAACATAAACTAGGTTAAATTACATCATATAGACATGGCATCTATTTGTTAAGCTAATTTTAAGACATTGCAAACATGATTTTATTACGGAATTATTTGAAACCTATAGGCATGGTTTCTAGCATGGTGAGATGACAAAATGTAAAGCCATATAAGCATGATTTCTACTTGATAAAGCAACAGATTAAATGTAAAGTCCTATGAGCATGATTTCTACCTGTATTACCCCATATACATGTAGCTACCCATCCCTTTCACTAGTTACCCCAATATTTGTTTACAAGTTATTACAGCCCATATGAATGAATTACGTAAGTAAATAAGAAAATAAGAAGCTAGTCTATAGGGAGCCGCCAATTAGGCCCAGATTTTCAAAAGCCTCCAATAACCTCAAATGCCTCAATCCCATATACAAAATCATAGTCTAGGTGCATCAAAGTTCCCTAAGGATCTCAAGGATCCCAAGCGGTGCACATACTAGAGGGGGCAGAACTTATTGACTTTGGAGTAGAGTAATGTAAAACTGTATTAAAAAGAAAGTTTGTTTGAAAAGGATTCAGTAACACAACAGGGGCAGTTTGAAAGAGAGTGGAGTAGTGAACAAAAGTCCAAACACAACACCTTTAAGATCGATTCATACACAACCAGGAGTCACAGCACAAAGCAAGTTCAGTAGTTAAAACATGGGTCAAGGGACTTGGGGATACATAGAACACTTGATTGTGAACACATAATCAAGCAAAGGTCTAGGAATTTGGTATAGACATGTTCAGAAACAACTGACCAAACATAGTCACAAAATCAGACATAGAGAAAAAATTCACATACAGGGGTGATAGGGATTTGGGGATACATGGAGCAACATGGTGGTAAAAATATAGAGATAATTGGTGCAGGCATGTTTAGAAACAACACAGAGAGGTACTATACTAGTCTTAAGGAAGGGGAGTACATAATAATGTAAACATCGACTACAAGTTTCACAACAAAACCATAAATAGAAGCAAACTAGAAACAGGATGAACTGAAACAATAAAAGAATCATATTATTGTTGGAACTTTGAATTGAAACTAGAACATACCAGTAAAGTGGTCAGTAAACAAAGTGAAAGAGAAGGAGAACACAATGGTTAGCCTTGGCTTGCAGCTGACTAACTTAGAGTAGTAGCAAGTAACACAAAAGAGAGCAGAAAATTTTAAGAGTGAGAGAGAGTTTTTGAACCAAGAGTGTTTGTGTCTTTGTGCTGATAAGAGAGTGTGTATATATAGTTTGAAAGCATGTAGCAAAATAAGGTAAAAATCAAAGTCCATCAGTAATTATGGAACTCAGAATTAGTCAGCCAGGAAATCAAGGCAAGTACCCCGTTTAATTGAGGAGTTAACTTCAAACAATAATAGACATATGAAAAATAAGGAAGGAAATCGTATAAGGCTGAACATGACAAATAAGGAAATATTTTCTGCATATTACAAGTACACAACATGTAATTGAAGCTAGATTCAGCATATTTCAATTAAGGAAAGACTTAAGAAATCAATTAATAGCATAATTGACCATATAACAAGGTCAGAAAACATTCTACAAGGTAAAAATCAGTAGATATATAATGCGAAATCAGTGAAGGATCAATCACAAAGATTCAGGGATTCAAAAATAGAAGATATTACTGATTTAGCACCACTTTATAAGAACAAACACATGGTAAGCAAAACCAGAACCCTAAGAGGTCGAGTAGGATAAGAATCATATATAAAATTAGGGATTCATGTAGAGCATGGTCTGAATTAGTAGGCTAAGCATGATACAGAAGAAACCCAAGTATAGATGAAAGAACCTGTCAAAATCTCAAGGATCGTAACAAGTATAGCAGGATTTTACTTGGAATCATACTGAAGTAGCCAAGAACAGACCGGATGGCAAACCCTAGATGCAAGTCAGTGTGGCCCAGGGCCCTTGAAGTCCTTAGAGGAGATGAGCATGGCAATAGAGGAGCCATTAGAGGCTTAGGGGTTGAAGGGTGGTCACCGGAGAAGACCAGAGAAGAAGGTCGACTCTGGAAAGGGGCTAGGGTTATGTTGGGTTGTTGAGAGAAGAGAGGATACAGAGGCGACGGTATTTGGAAATGAAGTAGGGTTAGGGTGTAGTTTGAATTAAAAAAGGAAAGGAATTATGAGGGCCATTGATCTTTTAGATCAACGGCTAGGATTTAGCGGGTCTTGGGTTGGGTAGGAGAATTTAGGGCTTAGGTTAGGTGTTTTAATTTGAAATTGGGCTGGGGTTGTTGTTTGATTTGGGCTACAAGTGAAATCTAATCTGGCTATATTTTAAATAGCCACTTTCCCCTATATAATTTATAATAAATAATAAATGGTTTCTAGAAAAGACTTTTATGTACTAAAAATGATTTAAAATAGGTATTTATCATTTTAAAAATATAGGACCAATTTTACGCATATAAAATGTAATTATACAATAAATGGGCTAATATTGCAATTATATGCAATTTAGCTTAAAAAATGCCAAATGCAATTATAAAAATGCATAAAAAATATATTAACCATATTTGGCATAAGTATAAAAATTAAATGACTAAATTACCATAACAATAATTTGAGGAATAATTATTGGGAATTTATGAATAAAAGGAAAGGAAATAAATCAATTTAAATCCTTAAAATTATGGAAAAATTGTAAAAACCTTGTGCATGCTCATATATGTATGTATATGCTATTTTGAAGGTATTTATGCATATTTAAAATATATAGGGAAAAATTGAGTATCAACAGCGGTTGGTGAGTACTGGATTAGTTGATGGGGGTGTTATGGCGGAGTTGGTATCGGTAATGGATTGAGATTTTGAGGTGGAGTTACGTATTGATGCGGTGCGAGAGGGTTTTTTGGATGCTGGTTTGGTGTGTTTTGGGAAGGTGTTGGGTTTTTGGTATTTTGTTGGTTGACATCGGGGACGTTCAGGGTGAGGGATAGGTTTGCTAAGTTGCGGACCTGCTCATGTTCTCCGTGTAACTCTAGTATCTTTTGTTCCAGCCGTAAGACCAATTCATTTGGTGCTGAAGTACTTCGACCGTCTGAAGTTTCTGCATTCTCCGCATTTTCCTTTCGAATATCTCTTAAGTCGTCCATTTTAGTATTCCCTCTATTCTTTGTGTTACTTAGAGGGGGAAGAGGTGGAGGGCCTCTAGATCTGATGTGATATGCTGATAATGCCAGTATGTGCGAACCAACCTTAGGGGATTGGCTAAAAGATGGAGGAAAAAGGGAAGACGAGTCGCTAGGCACTCATATAAGGACACAGTCGTACATACTGCATGATATAAGGTAGCAAATGTTACGATGTTGGAAAAATTCCGACCACATGTCATGGCGTGACAAAGAGGCCTAAAAGGGGGGAATGCCCAAGCGTTTGGATTTATTCACAAAACTGTTGCTTAGATGGCAAGATGAACATTAAAGTATTCGTAAGAGCCATAGTTTATGAAATTGATAAGTGCATCAGTCAACATTCGAGGACGAATGTTCCAAAGGGGGGAATGATGTTACACCCCAAGTTTTCATACGTGAGAGTACATCGTAAGTCATTGATGTAAGCTCGGAAATGAGATTCTATTTGGAAGCAAATAAAGTAAGTTAATAATGTTACCTTGGAGGTTACAAATATTTAAGATCATGAATAACGATTACCAAGAGGGTTGGAAATCTTAGAAGCTAAACCAATTGAAGAAAATAAGTTTCGTCGAAAGTCGACAAGTTTCGAATGTTATAACATGTACTTTGGGGTGAGACTAGGGTTATTAACATGATAAGGAGGTTATTCTATGAGTTATTTTAGTCGTATGATATTCATTTTCTACATTTTGAAGGCAAGCAAGTTGTGGAACAAGAGTTGGCAAAGGTCATCACAAGTTACATTCATAAATTTGCTGAAATTTAGGTCAAATGTATCTGAGAATTTCTCCAAATATACTTGGAATCATGGGGTGTTCTACCTACCAAATTGAAGGTCTACGAGTCTAGTTTCTAACGCATTAAACCGTTCATCAATACGACATCGGAGTAGAGAGATATTTGTGTTTTCACGAGACTGCGCAAGCAACTCCCAATGGGACCCACTTAGGCGGTGGTTGACCTACTTCAATTTATAAACGATTTGAACGCCTATTTTTGCTCATTTTTCAACTTAAATTCTTCTCCAAACATCTCCTAACCCTCCTAAACATATACCACAAGGGTTTTAAGTGATTCCGCCATATTTCAACATCAAAACTTAGTTCTAGTGAAGAACAACACCTCTTTGAGGTTGTGTTGTCATTGAGGATTATTGTGGGCTGTATTTGGATGAAATTCCAAGTTGTTGCTGTTGTCTAAGGTGAGTATAACAGCCTACCAATTGTTCTTAATCTTTCTTGTATGTTGGTTAAGTTGTTAGGATGATAAACTACAAGATAATACTTGGGTTAGCTTAAGTCACTTTTATGGTGTTGTATTGCTATTGAGGGTTGTTGTAAACTGAATATAACTTGGATTTTGACTTGAAGTTACTGTAGGAGGTATTTATATTAAGTTCTTACTTGTGCCTAAGGTTATCTTGATGTTGATTAAGTTAAATGGATGGGCTAGACATGAACTAGTGAATAAAGTTGCTAACTGAGGATAGTTGAAGTTGTGGATTATTTTCGTTGTTATAAATATATGGTTTAAGGCTGGAATCATTGATTAATGGCTTCATTATCATGTTAATGATACTTTTATGTTGAAGTAAGAAGTCTATAAGGATTGATAAGGGGTATACGGATTCCAATCGGAGCTTGCCGCTCGTCGTAATGTAGTTGTGACTTGTTGTTGTTATATGGTGTCTTGATATTGATAATTATGTATTGATGGATTGCTCTGGTCATTGTTGTTTGTATATGGTATTGGAGGAGGCCCTTGTTACAAGGGAGATGCTGCCAAAATTTATGTAAACGAGCTACTAGCTTAAGTTATAGACTTAGCCTTTGCTCAGCACTGATTTTGAATCTCCTTATACTATGATAGATTGAGTTGACTTGTTTGAAGAGTTGCTTGGAAGTGATTAAGGACTCAACGGGTTTAAGGTATGTTAAGGCACTTTCTTCTTTCTTTTGGCATGATCTAAAGTGAAATGAATACGCTACTTCATAACGGATCTACTCCTAGCAACTAAGGTTGTCCATGTTGTTCTTTCCTTATAAAATTATTCTAAGCAAGTGTGTATGATCCTTGAATCCTACTAAGGTTCATATTGAGGGTATGGATGTCCATAGTGCTCTTAAGTCACTCCAAAAGGTTTAGAAGGTGATTCCATGAGTCTAGCATGCATTATATATAGTATCTATTTTACTCTACCGAGCCACTCTATAGTCGGCCGGGTATGTCACCTATTGTGAAACCACTGATAAGTTGGGTTTACCGAGCTCCAAGTGGCCGGGTACGATTCTACCGAACCTTATGATGGTCGGGTATGCTTTTACCGAGTCCTCTTTAAGGCCGGTATGATATGATGATGATGATGCCCACAGAGGCGAATGTTTTAAAAAGTTTATGTATTTATATGTATTATGCATTTCATATCATATCCCCTAGAGGCACTCAGATGTTACAGGTTGTATCTCCTCTATCTCTCTCTTTACATTACTGTTCTTGTTTATGCTTTCCTGCCTAACATACTCGGTACTTTATTCGTACTGACGTCCCTTTTGCCTGGGGACGCTGCGTTTCATTCCCGCAGGTCCCGATTGATAGGTTGACAGTCCTCCTAGTAGGCTATCAGCTCAGCGAAGGTGTTGGTGCACTCCACTTGCTCCGGAGTTGCCTATTTGGTCAGTATGCTTTGGATATATATTGATTGGTATGGCGGGGCCCTGTCCCGGCCTTTATGATTTTATGTACTCTTAGAGGCTTGTAGACAGATGTCAGGTGTATGGATAATTGTATGGCCTTGTCGGTCTATGTTTTGAGTTTACTAATGGTTATGTCGGCCTTATAGGCCTGTATGTCACATATATTAGTTTGTATATCATGTTGGGTCTTCATATGTTGAGTATTCCCTTATGTTTTATTCTTGTTATCTCATGATGGGTTTTCTGGCTCATTTACTTATGATAACATGATAAGAAAGATATGTTACGTTGGTACTCGGTTGAGTAAGGCACCGGGTGCCCGTCACGGCCCTTCGGTTTGGATCGTGACAGAAGTGGTATCATAGCAGTTCTATCCTAGGGAGTCTACAAGCCGTGTCTAGTAGAGTCTTGTTTATGGGTGTGTTGTGCACCACACTTATAAGCAGGAGGCTACAGGGTATTTAGGTCTGTCACTCTTTCTTCTTACTCTAGATCGTGCAGTAGAGCTCAGTTGTAAGAATTCAAACTCCTAAATTCGACTTTAGTCGTAATACAACGATACCTACATCCACAAAGACAGTTGGTAAGAGATTGCATGTGGATGTGGAAGAGTTGAGTCAGAGGAACTCGATTTCACATCATGCTTATGATGAGTAAATATGAGGTCTTCAACAGATCATGTGTGTACTAAGATGTGTATGCTTCTTAATAAGGAGCCTTAAGGCACGGATATCTATTCACGAATATGGTGAAAATCTATGAGGAATTCAGAAGCTAGATACAAGTTTTAACAAGTAAAAGAAGTAAGGTGAAGAGGGGTACGAGGCACCCAGATAATGAAGATTATCAATATTTTCAAATCAGGCAGAGAAATATAAGCATTTTGGTACCTTCATCAATGACAGAGGTAAGTACAATTGGCCACACCCATCTCAGTTATGTTCTATGGGAGCTAACAGATATTATTTAAGAGAAAGATGGGATATCAGGATCCAGTTGGAGTTAGAGTAACCCAAAAATTGTGGATAGGTTGTTATCATTAACTAACGTTTCCGAAAGATGGTGCAAATGTGGTAATAGATCTCCTTCTAAGACACCCAGATGGTGAACTCTAGAGTAGTACAATCAGATACGAATACTGGAATATTCAGAAATTTCAGAAGATAGGCAGTGGGATCCTAGAAGGGACAAATATTTACCTTAGTATGACTCTAGCCCCGAGTAAAAAAAGAATGTTAGGCATTCCCAAGAGCCAGTGAGATGAAGCTAGGGGAGCTTATAGGGAAAGAACTTTTTGTTGAAGTTTTCAGAATAAAGTGATAGACAAAAAAAATATTATCCGGAGAATAAGAAGAAAATAAATGAAGCATCATGAGTAAGATGTGATATATGGGTGATAACAGTAAATCAAAATATGACACGAGACAGAGTCTATAGTCAAGTGAAGGAAAATACAAGAGGTGACAAGCCTTAAGGCAATAAAAAAGTATAAGCCATAAAGTCATATTCTTATTTCGAGAAATGAGTTGGTGACTTCAACGTGATTACCAGGAGGAAAGGTTAGACCCCAGAGTAATAAAAATCAGTATGGGCTGGTGAACAAGATAAAACCGAACATGAATTAGGGACCGGAGGATTTGATAATGGTCGACATCGTGAGAATTTCAAAGATCGTGCTCCAACAATAATAGAATAGACAACAGACGAATAACCTTTAAAGGTTATTTAGGAAGTCGCTTTACCTAAAGCAAGCACTCTGAGCAGAGTTAATCTTAAGGGACTAAGTGTGCCAGTTACCGTAGGTGTCACCTTCGTGCGTAAGAAATTTAGTTATCCCTGGTACAGAAGGTTACCATAAGGTGATTAAGGTTCATTGATAATGTGAAAAGACGCCGAATATGAAAAGGTAAAACAAGTATAGGTAGATCGTCGTAGTACTAAATCTTAGTACTCCCCTAAAGGGGGGAATATGGTGTGATATGATATTAAGTCGGAGTTAAGCGGTTCAGTTAACTATGGAATGGTAAAGAAAGAATGTGGTAAAAAGGAGAAAGGGATGATGTTGCATTTATTCAGTTCCTGCAGATATGTTGCGACTCCAGAACATTATACAAGCACGACACCGGAGAGAGGCAGTAAAAGTTTTCGGCCAGGATGTTATTGATAAATAAGTGTGAATGGACACTTGATACATCAGGAGCTAGTGGCGAGAGATAAGTTAAGACAAAGGATATATCCTAAGAGGGATTATGCAGTATATATATATATATATATATATGAGAATGGACCAACGAGTAATTAGTAGTTGATTCAGGAAGAGCCCAGTTATGGCTAGACAAGAGGTCACAGATAAATCAATAGATCATGCAAGATAAATGTAGTGAATCGCAGCATAGTGAATTCAGTCTCGCAGATACGAGATCACAATCATTTGAAAAAAAATTCAGATATGAGTTGAGGCAGTTAAATGTACCATTTTAAGGTTTATGAAAATAAGAGAGAGTGCCACTAAGGAGAAAATAAAAATTTGAGCTTAGAAGTAACCTACGAGCACAAAGGCATAAATTTATGTTACTAAGGATTATTATAGGCGAGTAAAAATAATGAAAATTACCTTCGGGTGTACGATATATCAAGCTCGCAACTTTACAAGAGCCAGAAGGTCTCCCTAAGTACTACAATGAAAGACTAGCTGAGGAAATAAGGAAGAAGGTTTCCACCTAAGCATAGTGAGCTAAAGAGTAAATTATCCTGTAACAACAGTCTCACTACAATATTGTATACACTCCATAAGAAAGTGGCACCTATCATGGCTAATGAATGGTAAAAAAAAGCCATCAAAGGTGATGTTTGAGATCATATGAGGTACAGGAAATTATAGTATTCGTGGGCAAAAAGACAAGCCAAGTATTCATGCAACAAGTGATAGAACGACCAGCAAAAGTAATTGCTTACATTTAAGGACAACTGAGAAGGCACGAAAGGAAATTTATGGTGCTAGCAAGTTAAAGGAAGGTTGCGAGTAGTATAAATAGATCGGTGTAGGTCCTAAGGTAAAGTATTGTAGAGCAACAAGGTTTTAGGTAGATAGGAGTAAGGATATGAAAAGGTGAGTTAGAAGGTGACGAGAATATCTATGTCCTCGGGATTAAACCCATCAAAACAAGGGAGCTAATGATTTCCATATGTAATAAAAAGCTCGGTACAGCCTGAATGAACACAAACGAGTCTGAGACTAGGTGCATTTAGAAGAGATGGAATGCTACCCTGGCTGTAGAATAAGGGTGTAATTGTGATAGATAAGAGGATGATGCTTAGGCCTTTGATTGAGTAATGATTTAACGAGAAAGGGATTTCATTAATTGCACGGGATTAGAATACCCCCATAAGATGAATCGCGTTGGGATGCAATGAAATACGGTTATTGAAGTATAGTATTATCCCTAGGTGGATCAGGAAAATCACTTCATATGTTCCCCGATAAGATGTGAGCCCTAGTGACAGTGTATTACGTAAGAGGTTGCAAGTTATCAGTGATAGATTATAGATCAACATTAAGGTGAATAAACAATAGATGGGTACAAGTTCCAAAGTTCGAGATGAGATTTGTTTGTTATTCTTAGATGAATAATAATGAGGAAGCACTAAAGGACTTAGATTTATACATATAGGATAAGCAGCGAGAGAGTAACCTGGAGTTGGGTAGTAAACCTCGGTAATAATAAATCGAAGTAAGTTTTATGGTATAGGATAACCTACCTAGATGTAGTAAATCCATAAGGATAGATATACAAGGCTATGAAACAAGAGATATAAATAGTCTTAAGTTCGATAAAGTACCAAGCGAAAGACATCAGTACACCTATAGATGCCTAGAGGGACAACTTGTCATAATTCTGTATATGTTCATAAAGTGAGGCTTAGAGATTGGCTAAAGGATGGAGGAAAAAGAGAATACGAGTCGCTAGGCGCTCATACAAGGACACAATCGTACATACTGCATGACATAAGGTAGCAAATGTTATGATGTTGGAAGAATTCCGACTACATGTCATGGCATGACAAAGAGGCCTAAAAGGGGGGAATGCCCAAGCATTTGGATTTATTCAAAAAACAGTGGATTAGATGGAAAGATGAGCATTAAAGTACTCGTAAGAGATATAGTTTATGAAACTGATAAGCGCATCAATCAACATTCGAGGACGAATGTTCCAAAGGGGGGAAAGATGTTACACCCCAAGTTTTCATACGTGAGAGTACGTCGTAAGTCATTGATGTAGGCTCGGAAATGAGATCATATTTGAAAGAAAATAAAGTAAGTTAATCATGTTACCTTGGAGGTTACAAATATTTAAGATAATGAATAACGAGCACCAAGAGGGTTGGAAATCTTAGAAGCTAAACCAATTGAAGAAAATAAGTTTCGTCAAAAGTTGACAAGTTTGGAATGTTATAAATGTACTTGGGGTGAGACTAGGGTTCTTAACATGATAAGGAGGTTATTCTATGAGTTATTTTATTCGTATGATAATCATTTTCTACATTTTGAAGGCAAGCAAGTTGTGGAACAAGAGTTGGCAAAGGTCATCACAAGTTACATTCATAAATTTGCTGAAATTTAGGTCAAATGTATCTGAGAATTTCTCCAAATATACTTGGAAGCATGGGGTGTTATACCTACCAAATTGAATATCTATGACTCTAGTTTCTAAATCATTAAACCGTTCGTCAATACAACATCAGAGTAGAGAGATATTTGTGTTTTTCCGAGACCGCGCAAGCCGCTCCCAATGAGACCTACTTAGGCGGTGGTTGACCTACTTCAATTTATAAACGATTTGAACGCCTATTTTTGCTCATTTTTCAACTAAACTTCGTATTAAAACTTCTCCTAACCCTCCTATACATATACCACAAGTGTTTGAAGTGATTCCAAAGTGATTACACCATATTTCAACATCAAAACTTAGTTCTAATGAAGAACAACACCTCTTTGAGGTTGTGTTGTCATTGAGGATTGTTGTGGACTATATTTGGATGAAATTCCAAGTTGTTGCTGCTGTTTAAGGTGAGTATAAAAACCTACTAATTTTGCTTAATCTTGATTGTATGTTGGTTAAGTTGTTAGGATGATAAACTACAAGATAATACTTGGGTTAGCTTAAGTCACTTCTATGGTGTTGTATTGCTATTGAGGGTTGTTGTAAACTGAATATAACTTGGATTTTGACTTGAAGTTACTGTAGGAGGTATTTATATTGTGTTCTTACTTGTTCCTAAGGTTATCTTGATGTTGATTAAGTTAAATGGATGGGCTAGACATGAACTAGTGAATAAAGTTGCTAATTGAGGATAGTTGAAGTTGTGGATTATTTTCGTTGTTATAAATATATGGTTTAAGGCTGGAATCATTGATTAATGACTTTATTATCATGTTAATGATACTTTTATGTTGAAGTAAGAAGTCTATAAGGATTGATAAGGGGTATACAGATTCCAATCGGAGCTTGCCGCTCGTCGTAATGTAGTTGTGACTTGTTGTTGTTATATGGCGTCTTGATATTGATAATTATGTATTGATGGATTGCTATGGTCATTGTTGTTTGTATATGGTATTGGAGGAGGCCCTTGTTACAAGGGAGATGCTGCCAAAATTTATGTAAACGAGCTACTAGCTTAAGTTATAGACTTAGCCTTTGCTCAGCACTGATTTTGAATCTCCTTATACTATGATAGATTGAGTTGCCTTGTTTGAAGAGTTGCTTGGAAGTGATTAAGGACTCAATGGGTTTAAGGTATGTAAAGGCACATTCTTCTTTCTTTTGGCATGATCTAAAGTGAAATGAATACGCTACTTCATAACGGATCTACTCCTAGCAACCAAGGTTGTCCATGTTGTTCTTTCCTTATAAAATTATTCTAAGCAAGTTTGTATGATCCTTGAATCCTACTAAGGTTCATATTGAGGGTATGGATGTCCATAGTGCTCGTAAGTCACTCCAAAAGGTTTAGAAGGTGATTCCATGAGTCTAGCATGCATTATATATAGTATCTATTTTACTCTACCGAGCCGCTCTATAGTCGGCCGGGTACGACACCTATTGTGAAACCACTAATCAGTTGGGTTTATCGAGCTCCACGTGGCCGGGTATGATTCTACCGAACCTTATGATGGTCGGGTATGCTTTTACCGAGTCCTCTTTGAGGCCGGGTACGATATGATGATCATGATGCCCACAGAGGCGAATGTTTTAAAAAGTTTATGTATATATATGTATTATGCATTTCATATCATATCCCCTAGAGGCACTCAGATATTACAGGTTGTATCTCCTCTATCTCTCTCTTTACATTACTGTTCTTGTTTATGCTTTCCTGCCTAACATACTCGGTACTTTATTCGTACTGATGTCCCTTTTGCCTGGGGACGCTGCGTTTCATTCCCACAGGTCCCGATTGATAGGTTGACAGTCCTCCTAGTAGGCTATCAGCTCAGCAAAGGTGTTGGTGCACTCCACTTGCTCCGGAGTTGCCTATTTGGTCAGTATGCTTTGGATATGTATTGATTGGTATGGTGGAGCCCTGTCCCGGCCTTTATGATTTTATGTGCTCTTAGAGGCTTGTAGACAGATGTCAAGTGTATGGATAATTGTATGGCCTTGTCGGCCTAAGTTTCGAGTTTACTAATGGTCATGTCGGCTTTATAAGCCCGTATGTCACATATATTAGTTTGTATATCATGTTGGGTCTTCATATGTTGAATATTCCCTTATGTTTTATTCTTGTTATCTCATGATGGGTTTTCTGTCTCATTTACTCATGATAACATGATAAGAAAGATATGTTACGTTGGTACTTGGTTGATTAAGGCACCAGGTGCCCGTCGCGGCCCTTCGGTTTGGGCCGTGACACCAAATGCCCTCCTTCGTTTCCCTCAGCGTTTTGGCAGTCAGTGACTCTCTTTCTTATCTTCCCTTCCAATTCCATTAAACTGTACTCCAGATATTCCAACTTTTCGCTGGATTTAACAGCTCTCTCTTTCCACTCATTAATCATTTCCATATCGGCCTTATGCTGCGCCATATGCTCAGCTTCAGACTCTCGAACTCTTTTGCGCAGCTTGTTATACTTCACCTCTACTTCGGCAAACTTATCTATGAACCTGTTTCTTGTACCAACCCTTGGCTCAAAGATTCCTGATAGATTATCATCTAACCATGAGGGTTAAAAGTATGAGTGGCTCGCATGATATCGGTCCTGCTCGATGGTATCTTTCTCCACAATAATCTTCAAAATCCACATATGTTTGCTTCATTCTTATATGGGATGGTGTCACCCTAGAAATCAGCTATGAAGTGACTCATTTTAGCAACCTGTGGTATAAAATGTCTCATGCCTTCTTGTCTCATAACCCTAAGGGGAGCATACGGGTAAATCCCCCTTAACCCAATCAACACCAAATGTGGGACGTCTCTGGATCTGATGATGAACTCGTCAGTGGGGAACCACTCGAACATCTACTGAACCTAGTCCTCAGTCAACTTGTTGAAGAACTTCACCCATCCTATAGAATCCTTAAGTTGAGCAAACATGTCCGGAATGTAAGTCATTCTCTTAGGGAGATAGAAGGCTATGTGGTCACTCCATGGCCTTCGTGGAAACTCTTGGTGGTATTGACCCCTTTGGAGATGTTCTAACAGCCAAACTTGTTACAACAAATTACAACCCTCAAAGAATCTGGACCCCTTCTCACAGCAATCCAAGGCCCGGTACATATCTGCAACGATCATAGGGACAATAGTATATGTCTGTTCCTCGATCCCATCTATAAAAATTTTGGCCACCATGGCTAGCCTGGTATGGATTCTATCCCCTTGGATTGGGAACACCAGCATGCCCAAGAAACACATAATAAACACGAAGACCCTACGATAAACACATCCCAAGGAGGTGATTGAGAACTCATCATCAAAAATACGGTAAGAGCTACTGTGACCGTATCTTTCATAGAGGAAGTCAAAAGGTATGTAGGAGTTCTTCAGGCACTCCAAATCATCATTTTACTTCAACCCCATCATCTTAAGGAACCCTTTAGCGGTGTGATTTTCAGGTGCTAACAGACTAGGGCTATCCAAGGCAACCCAACAAATTCTCTTATTTCTTCTAGAAGGGGAGTTATTTCTATATCCCCAAAGCGAAACACGGCCCTTTCCTTATCCCAAAATAGAGTGGCAGTCTCGATCAACATTTTGTTTGGTTGAATATCCAACAGTGAGGGCAAATTCCCTAAGACTCTTTTCACATGATTTTGGTCACTTGAGGGAAGATCCCTCTGCCAATCTAGCAAAATTGGAGGTATGTTATCGACCATACCAAATCTGGGGATTTCGTGCCTTATTTTCTGTAAAACAAAAGATGGTTAAGCCCTTTCCCCCCTCTAGGTTCGTCTATTTATATAATAATGATTAGCATATTGGAACTTATTTCTCCAAAGTTAATGCACACAATCGTGGTTGCATCCGTTGGGGATTATGGAAAACCCGATGGACTTTTGGACGAGGCTTGTCTTAAAGGGTTATTATATGGACAACATATTAACTCAGCTAGGTTTGACCATGATGCATGCACAATTAATTAGAATAAGGTTGCTATAAAGGTATAGACTAGGACCCTCAAGCAGACAACTTGAGGGGGAAAGGCACGGAACCATCGAACGCATCGCTGATCGACTAGTTTTACCACAAATACGCCTTTCCGAATTTAAAAGGGTATGGGAAGAGCGCAAATACTCATCAAGCGTTGCTATAGAATTTATTACGCACGAGTGGAATATGATGTTGAGCAACAATAAATAGCATGTTGTCAAGTATTTGCACATTAAAAAGAACAATAAATGCAATATTTAAATAATTGAAAGACAGTTACGGAAAAAGAAAACAAAGAGACAAGTCAGCTTCAGGAAATCATAAATAAGCAATTAAATCCAAATAAGGGGGAGGGTGCACGAGATAAATCATGCTTAAGACTAATTCACAAAAATGAGTTCATTATGGTAAGAGCCTAAAATATCCCCAGCAGAGTCGCCATGCTGTCGCGCCCCCTTTTTCCTTCGCGAAGTCTGGGTTTCGACATTCATTGGGAACAAATCATTTCCTTTTGAGAATTGGGTATTTGAAGAGACGCCACCTAATAGATTTGGGTGTGTTAGGGCACCTAGAGTAATTGGCTCAATTAACCAGTTTGAATTACGAGAGATTAGGGTAAGGGCTCGAAATAACCTTGAGGGGAAGGTGTTAGGCACCCCTCGAGGTCCACAACAGTGGGTCCCGACCGAACTTAGTTATGTGAATTAGTCATTTAACAAATAAGTGGTCTAAACACATATTTGCAAATAAAGGTAGTTTATGCAGTCTATACAATCAAGAAAGTTAGATAGTCTAAGTATATGTAAATTAAGGTGGTTTGAACAGTCCAAGCATACATATATAAACCAAGAAAGTTTAGGCAGTGCAAGCACACATATGTGAATTGGGAAAGGGAAGTCCTAAGTTAATTACCCTATAGAGATCAATCTGTGCAATGCTCAGTAATCCTCATCAACTAGAGGTGCTACATGTGACATTAGCGCGCAGGTCATCATATCCTTTTACTACCCATTACCCTCCCCTTAGTGGTTATATAAGCGAGTTTAATTATCGAACTCTAAGTGTGCTTTACCCGTCCCTTCCTTGTGGTCCCAGAGGCGTTTAGGACCTCTATACTTAGGCAGTTCTAGACACTCCTAAGGTATTTAAAAGGTAAAATTAAGTGACAACAAAGAACACATAGGACTGTCAAATAGGGAAGCAATTAAGGGCTCATGTTTGACTCCACACATAAATAGATACATAGCACGTGTCAAACAACTGATTTTGAAGAAATTCAAAAATCCTAGGAACATGATATCTTGATGAACATTACAGATACAAAATATGCAGCATTTGTTTTAAGGAGAAGTGGCAGAATCCTAACCAGCTTGCCTACTGGTTTTATAGCCTGTTAAGCATGGATAATTTCACACATAAACAGAACCTGATTTCACAGTTATTTATTGGCCTAAGGCTTGCCTAGGCATGGGTCTGTATGCAGTTATAACCTGGGAATTAATTAAACAACTTGAAGTTATTTAGTCTTATAGGCATACTAATCTAAGTGATTAATATTACAAACTAATTTTAGGCATGTTGACATTAGGACATGATATCTATGTATTGGGACTGTTTTAAACCCTTTTATAGACAGTTGTTTATTCAAGACGACGTAGACATGGTTTAGAGCCAATGCAAACAAAGTTCTAAATCAGGATTTCTAATGCACATAGGAACCCTCCCTTTTTTTTACTAATCACCCCAACATCTGTTACAAATAATATTATTACAGACCAGGATCAAATGAATTACATAAGTAAATGAAACTATACTATAGGGAGCCTAAATCAGGCCCAAAGTAAACCTGGGAATGTCAGGCCTTCAACACAGTCTCCGAAGCCAAAGATCTCATAGCCAATAATGCGTTTTGGTGTGTTAGAGTTCCCTAAGGACCTCAGGGATCCCGGGCAGTGCTCACACCAAGACCTATCTCAATTAGGGGATTGATTATGTGCAGTGTGGAAGGGTCATCCCTGGTATGCCAGAGTTCAGAGAGATCTCAAAGATCCCTAAGCAGTACACGTACTAGAGGGGCATAACTTATTAATCTCAGAGTAGGGTGAGAGTGCTTGACATAAAACAGTGTTGAAATAAACTTTCAGGAGTGAAACAGGTTTTCAGGTTTAGAGAAAATACTAAGAGTGAAAAACAGTTTTGAGGTCAATTCTGAGAAGAGCAATCACAATCATTTAGCAATCAATTTTCCAAATAGGGGTCAAGGGGGTTGGGACATAGAGAGTTCAAACATACAACAAGTTCTAGGGGAACATCTGGAGCAACAACTGTAGAGAACAAATAGGAGTCTAATAGTTCATAGACTTAACAACTAGTCATGATAAGAAGCACATAGTCATGTTAAAGACAAAGTGTGTGTTCATTAGGATCAAACAAGTATACTAGACAACTAAATTATCAACATAATTACATAAATTAAAGAGGGTAAACAGGGGCTGAATAACATGATGTTAGAATATCAAACAATCAAGTGAGACTTAGGCATGCTGACTATACATTTAACAAGAGAAGGCAGAATTTAAACATGCTGACCAAAGCAGTAAACATGGAAACAATTGAGTAACTAGTATAGGAATAAGTATGGATGTATAGACATGGAACATATAGAGTTGAATTTCAGAATTTAACTAGAGACATACCAGTTAAAGAAGAGAATGCAAAATGCAAAAAAGGGCAGTTCCACTACCTAGCCTTGGCTTTCAGCCGGCTAGAGCAACAGTCAGCACAAACAGCAAAGAAAGAAGAGAGAGTTTGAATGTATATGTGTGTATTTTGAATAGTGTTCGTATGTTGAAGGAACAAAATGAGAGTGCTTATGTAGCAGTTTAAGAGTAGAGCCAATAAGGTAAAAGAATCAAAAATCAACAATTAAGAGCAATCAGAATCCCAACACATAAGGAATTCAAAATAGACTGCTTTAATTGGGGGTAATTGATCAAACGGTAATAACATGGGTCTAATTAAGGAAAGAATCCCAATTATACCATGTAAAGGAATCAGTAAGAGTCCACAAAATCATGCATATAGCTTATTAAGGTGAGGCAGGTAAATATTGCAATAAGGTAAAGGAAGTAATCAATCAATGCTTGATTGGGGATAGGGAATTAGGAAATTATACCAAAAATAGCTCTAATTGAATCTCAAATAAGGCAAGAAGTAGGTTTAATAATTAGTTAGGGTTAGAGCCCATAAATCAAGCAATCAATCACGCGAATAAGGCAATCAAAGATAATCAAAGACCAATCAAAGGTCAGTTAATCCATAAATAGGCAAGAGATGCAACGGTTCTTGGAACGGTTCTTGCAATGGTTTACATCGTGACAGTAGATACGTCTATCGCAACGGGTTTCCCTTTCTCTGTTGGAATGGTGATTTTTTTCAATTGGCATGGTTTTAAACCATTACTATATTGTTTATACAACGGTTTTTAACCATTACCATATTATTTAAAGCAATACTTATGTAAGCTATTGATATGGTTATGTTGGATATAGCCACGGTTTCTTTAGCCTATCATAACAATTATATTTGTATTTGGAACGAGTTGTAGATCATTTTGGAACAGTTTTTGGGACCCATTACAACGGTTTATATTGTCTACTGGAACGCCATTTGTGTCCTATTGCAATGGTTCTCGTAGGCTATTGTATCAGTTCAGTTAAAACTAAAATATAGCACCTGTTATAAATAAATATTTATACATATAATAAATTATAATAACACTAAAATTTAAATACATCATAAAATAAAACTATTAATAATACAAAATTATCCATCAAACAAATAATATCCATAAAGCAAATGTTCTACCCCATGAGTGCATAAGTTTAGTTCATTTCAAGAGAGTAAATAAGTTCAAAAATGTTGGTAACAAAAGATTCTTAGAACATTCATCTATAACAATTCAAAATTCATTTCAAGTAAGGTCTAGTTCTTCATCGTCTTCATCATCTATTTCTTGATCTACTCCACCTACAAAATAGGATAAATAAAGTTATTACTCTTCAAGAGAATCCGGTCTAAGAATACTCAAGCATTTAACTGTTTTCATTCTTCTTTTATTAATCCAACTTATTCATCTCAACAAACTGTACACAACATTATCATTCAGTTTCTCTGGCAAAGCCCTTCTCAAAAAACTATACACAACTATTAATACATATTCATGTGTCACGTACTGCTAAGTGCTAAGAGTCTAAGCATTAAGCAAAAGGCAGCAACACTAAATAATCAAATCTGCCAATTTCATGCCTAACAAACAAAGTCCTCTACAAAGGCATCCAATTCCCAACTGAAGTGTCACGACCCAAATTTCACTAAGGGTTGTGATGGCGCCGGACACCTCTGTCAGGCAAGCCAACTACAATTTACTAGCAATCTCTAATTTTTAAATTATTTTGAAATCATTTCCTTTAAACAAATAAATAATAAATAATAAACTCTACTGGATAAAAGAGGGGGTCTTTACAAAATTTAACTACTGAAAAATCTCGTGATCATCCCAGAACCCGGTGTCACAAGTACATGAGCAATTTCTAGGGAATGAGATAAAATACAGTAACTGTCCAGAATTCAAGTGGACAGAAATGAAAATACAGTAAAATACTCTGAAGGAGACTCTGTTGGCTACGGACGTCTCGATAAATGCAACTCACCTAAGTCTCTGTATTAACCATGCTACTATGCCACTAAGCTACTAGCCACATATGAACCTATGCAACAAAAATGCACATCAAGTATAGTATGAGTACGAAAACAACGTGTACCCAATGAGTATCCCGTCTAATCTCGAAGAAGTAGAGATGAGAGGTCGACATCGACGCTTACAAGTGGTCCAACGATAATATAGTAAAAATGTGAGGAGATCATGAAAATTTATTAAAACAACAATTATAATTCATAAAGCGAGATAGCAGGTAAACAACTTCCCAAATAATAATTAATTTCCAAAGAATTTACTTTTCATTATCTATATCAATTTATCTCCGGCCAGGAAAGGCAAATGAGAACATTTATAAATCCCAAGCAACAATACAAGCATGCGCATATCATTCCGAGGTCGTACAGACCGATCCAACATAAATGTAAAATGTCCACTGCCAAGGGTCGAACGGCGCGAACCATAGATGCATCTATTACCCCGCTCGCGAATCATCCATGCGACGCGGTCAACATAAAATAAACAAATACCCTGCTCGCGAATCATACATGCGACGCAGGTACACAAAGAATCACATATTCAAACAGTTAATCAAGACTTCATTAGGGAACAACTATCCAAGGAAAATCCAAATACTCCTTTTTGTTTAAACGATTTAGGAAAAATGAAGTTTAATTCTTTTAGAAATTCATTTACCAATTCGATAGAATTTAAGAAAGTCAAACCGTCAATAGGATTACAATATTTCCAAGTACAACATGCTTTTGGGTCCTAGACTACCCTAACAATAGCATAATAGTAGCTATGCACGGACTCTCGTCACCTCGTGTATACGTAGCCCCCACAAATAGGAGCACATAACCAATTATTTCACCTATGGGGACAATTCCCTCTTACAAGGTTAGAAAGGAGACTCACCTCGCTCTGAAGATCCATAACCGGCATTTCACGCTCTTCCGAAGACTCGAATTGATGCACAATGCTCCAAAACTAGCCAATAATTATGCAAATCCATTAATATACGTTCAATTACTTATTGCAACCCGATTTATAACAAATCCTAACCCCGATCAAAAAGTTGACAAAATTGCCCTCGGGCACACGTGCCCGGATTCCTAAATTTTTCGAAGATAAACTTTACCCATAACCTCATGAACTTAAATATATAATTTACTCTCAATTTCATACCCAAAATCGTGGTCAAATTCCAAGAATATCGATTTTCTAGGTTTTCCCTCAAACCCAAGTTTCTACGAATTTCATGCTCAAATTCGTACATAATCAATGTATTTAACTCAAGATAAGTGGGGTTAGCTTACCTTATCATTGATGATGAAAACCCTCACTTGAAACCCTCCAAGAATCGCCCAAGCCAAGAAAATATGAGAGAAAAATGGCCAAATCCCGATTTTTAAAAGAACCATTCTACCTCCAGCACTTTCGCACCTGCGGTCCCTCGACCGCTTCTGTGGTTCCGCAGGTGCGGAACTTCAACCGCTTCTGTGGATATCTCACCAGGCCCTCCCTTCCGATTCTGTGACTCAACAACCGTAGGTGCGGTCCCGCTTCTGCGGCTACTCGACCGCATCTGCGGCCCCCTTCACTTTTGGCCCAAACCGCATCTACGACTCTTCTGGCCGCTTCTGCGGCGCCGCACCTGCGACCCAATGCTCGCAGGTGCGGTTATACCAGCAACCAGCAACTTCAGCCTTCCAAAAATTCCATTTTCGACCCGTTAACCACCCAAAATCCACCCGAGGCCCCCGGGACCCCAACTAATCATACCTACCGGTCCCAAAACACATTACGGACTTGCTCGAGGCCTCAAATCATATCAAACAATACTAAAACCACGAATCAACCTCCAATCCAATCTTTATGAACTTTAGAATTTCAAACTTCTATATTCGATGCCGAAACCTATCAAATCATATCTGATTGACCTCAAATTTTGCACACAAGTCATATTTGATATTACAGACATATTCCAACTTCCGGAATTAGAATCTGACCCCGATATCAAAAAGTCAACTCTCGGTCAAACTTTTTTAAAAAAACCTTAGAATTTCTATCTTTAGCCAAATGACTCCAAAATGACCTACGAACTTCCGAATTCACTTCCGATCGCGCTCCCAACTCTAGAATCACCATACGGAGCTACCCCCAGACTCGGAATACCAAACGGACATTGATAACACTAAAGTGCACTTCAACCCAAACTTATAAAATTTCTTCCAAAATGATAACTTCCACAATAGGCACCAAAACGTTCCCGGGTCTTCCAAAACCCGATCCGGACATACGCCCAAGTCCGAAATTATCATACGAACCTACTGGAACCTTCGAATCCTGATTTCGAATTTGTTTACTCTGAAATCTGTTCTTAGTCAATTCTTTCAACTTAGAGCTTCCAAAATAACAATTCTCTTTCCAAATCAACTCCGAACTACCCGAAATGAAATTCCGGCTATGCGCTCAAGTCATAATACCTGAAGTAATGCTGCTCATGGACTCAAACCGCTGAACGACGTGTTATAGCTCAAAATGACCAGTCGGGTCGTTACATGAAGCTTAGCACTGAGGGTAAAGCTTTCAGGGCTTCAACATAAGGTTTACTGCACTTTAGTAGATCTACAGGGATGAAACAAATGCAATCAGGTATATCCTCATCCGAATCCTCTGCCAAACAAAGTAAATAGATACAACATACTGCTTCTTTTATTATAGCTATGACATAATACTAGAAATTGTTGATGTCATCGTTGGACTCACAAATAGAGTTGTCTAGTATGAAGGAAACAAAACCTTAGAACCTAAGTCTTATTTTGCAGTAGTATTCGACAAAAGAAATGTAAGAACCTGTCATACAACCAAGAGAATTGTTTTTGCAGTTATCTGTCAAAATAAATTTGGTAAGGAAAACAAATGCTATACAATAAATTACTAAGTTACAAAATATTTGCTAAAAGTTAGAAATGAAGAAGATGCAATTAAAAGTGAAAAGCAGATAATTTAGCTAAAACGGTAACGTAATTGGCCTGTGAAGATAAACAGAAAAACTACAAAAGATAGAAAACTTAGAACGTACTTAAATTCCATTTTTAGTATCTTGCAAGATCAAACATATAAACATACAATTAAAGTATTAAATATTGTTCTGCAACCCCAACCCCATTATGATCTACCTGTAGGATTGAGGAGTGGTTTTTCAACCTATTTTTTCTTTCCAGGTCCCTTCTCCATTGTTGTTTAGTCAAATTAATCAACTAACCACAAAGACTAATAAAAGACCATGAAGGTTTTGTATAAAAAGAAAGGAAAATCAATCTATTAGTAATCTATTCCAATTTTAAATTCTCAAAGTTCAACTATCATAGAACCGCCAGTATTACTTAGGTATTATTACTACACATAGGAGCCGAGTTGGCACTTAAGAAATCATATACTCCTACTAACTGCTTGTTTGGATGATTGTTACCTGTTGTATTGTATCGTATTGTTACTTTAAATACGATGTTTGTTTTGGTTGTTACTTAAATTTTATTGTATCGTATCGTTAAATTCGTCGTTACGTAACGACGAAATATACCACTTTATGTAACGACCGATTTGGTGTGGTTGCATCATTATCTTATCTATTTCTCTCATCTCACCCTTCATTATTATTAAATAGTTTTATTTATCATTTACCCTACATTTTTATATAATAAATTTACCCCATATCATAATTTTCTTCATAGTATTGCAGGTTTATTCTTTATATTGCTGGTGCATGATATCATGAAACAACAGCAAATGATACAATCTATCCAAACATTGTATTCATAAAACGATACAGTATAATATAATACAATACGATACGATACATTATGAAATGATGTGTAACAACCATCCAAACAAGCTATAAATAGAAAAAAGGATATTACCATATCCACTCTGCCTTGCTACAATAAAAAAACCAATTTCTAATGCAGAGTATTGGGGATTAGAATCAAATTCAGAGATGATGAAATTGGTGGAAGTGGCCATTCATAAATTGAAAGAGAAGAGCGGTCTAAAAGTAGATTGTAGAGATTGGTGCCTTCCTTGAGTTCCTGAACGAGACTAATTACACTTAATGTGAATCTGGGCAGAGAAGTAAGCTCAGCAGACAATAACACAAAGGTAACTACACTACAAATGAAACCAATAATAGACTATAAAGAACAAGCACACAGAGAACGTGCAAACAGAACACCTAAACACTTCAGCAGTGGCAAACAGATTAATCAAAGCCTAGGAGAGTAACATCGTCCCAAACCATCTTTCTTCTCTTGGGACAATACAATATGTATTCCAACCAAAGTATGTGGTATTAATCACAAAACCACAGAAAGTCAAAAAGCACAGGTATACACCAACAACTGCTAATAGT
The DNA here is from genome assembly GCF_000393655.2 of Nicotiana sylvestris. Classification (NCBI taxonomy): domain Eukaryota; kingdom Viridiplantae; phylum Streptophyta; class Magnoliopsida; order Solanales; family Solanaceae; genus Nicotiana; species Nicotiana sylvestris. The sequence goes on from NC_091061.1 coordinate 173,354,154, forward strand.
AAGTAGAAGTTGATACAAAATAGGTAACAGAACACATAACAAAATTTATCTATCGAATAGTAAAAACTTGCAATAGGTCACAACTTATAGTAGAAGGCAACAACTTTAAACATATTATGCCCACCCCTAGTTACAACAATAGTAAAACAGTAGAATTAGTTTATTCTTGAAAGGACTGAGACATTCATGTTCGGTACTATTTTACCTCTGATTCTTTTGACTCATGCACCAAAAAACAATTATGTTACAACAAGACAAGAGATTCTGGATGTAATTACCTTGTGAGAATCGGAGTTCCAATATTTAAGGATATCCTTAAAGTGAGATTCCGAAATATCTACTGGACTATTCTCCATTCGAAGCTCATCATTCGCATAGATTGTGAAGTGAGTTATCTTCAATTGATTCTTATACTTTCTCCAAGCACTGCAAACTGATTCAAAAACCCATTGTTTCACCTCATCAGAATGTCATATTTTTCCGACAAATTTAGTGCAATTGGGTTAGTGCAAGAAATAAGAAATATCATCCATGTTTATTGGACATTGAAAACTTCATACCTTGATATATTTCCACATATCATCTTTTGTGTCAAGTTTCCTCCAATTAAATACATTAAAAGGACAAAAAGTCCCACTCCTTGCCAATGTGCCGAGGAAGCTACCCAACCCTTTTACAACCTCTTTAGTAGGACCAACGGGTTGATTATACTCATTTAGAATGATTATTTTGCGCTCCTTTCTACCACGAGCCCTTGGCATTTGAGTACAGCCTCTTTTTCTTTTTGGTGAGGAGGGGCCTGCAATAGTACAAAACAAAGATAATCATTAATCACTATTTTTAGTTAAGTTTATGATTAAAATTTATATATATATGCCTTGTTCCTCAAATTGTTCAACTGCTTCATGAGTGGTAGAATCATCAGATCGTTCATGTACTCCCTGTGATGCAGGAGTGATAGAATCCATATTCCCTTGTTGCACTTGTTCATGTACTCCTTGTGTTGTTGAAGAGGTGCAATTCCGTGGCACTTGCTGCACTTGTTCTTGCAATTGAGATCCACCTTCGGATTATCGTTCTTCATTTGCATTTGACCTTAGAGCTTTCAAGGCTGTTTTTGTTGTCAACGACAAAACCTTTTGGTTTTGCAAAGATAAGGTAATCCACCTTCTGATTGTCATTCTTCATTTGCATTTGACCTTGTAGATTGAAAGGTTCTTTTTGTTGTCAATGACGAAACCCTTTGATTTTGCAATAACATGCAATCATTAGGGCATGCATGTATTTTTTCATAATTAAGACACAAATCTTTTATCATGTTTCTAGTCTTGTTGAAAGATTCTGGTACCTGAGCAAATGGAAATGACTCTTTGATCAACTCTAACAAATCAGAGAAAGCCACATTACTCAATCCATGCAATGATTTAAGCAAGTACAATCGAATAGTGAAACTCAATTTACTAAAATTTTCACACCCCAGATATAACTCTTGTTTTACTTCCTCCAGCAATTTGAAAAACTTCTTTGCATCTTCATATAGTCTTTCCCCAGCTTCTTCTTCATCCCCTGCCTGACCCTCTATATTTCTAAATGTATCATGAAGTAGTCCATCAAGATCGTCACGCATGGTAGAACCTTCATCATCATTGCTTGAATGAGGTGTATTTCTCGAGGAAAATTCTTCCCCATGGAAAACCCATTTGGTATAACCATCAACAAATCCATGAACAACCAAATGATCCTCCACCACATTTCTATAATACCAATAGAGATTCATGCACTTTTTGTAAGGGCATAATATTTCATCTCCTTGGGCCGCTCATTCAAATGCCTTATCAAGAAAATCATTCACTCCATGGATATACTCATCCGTCCATCTCAGGAGATTCATCCAACTTTTATCACCATTATCCATAGATATCCTATACGATAAAAGTAAATCAACAATAAACCAAAAGCATACTAATTTGACATTGACCACTGCTTTTAAGGGTGGAACATTCCAGAAAGTTACACACAGTAAAGCAATTTTGGCATGTAAGGTATAATTACTTTTATGTAATGTAACATAATAAGAAAAAGTCATTCTCCAAATTATTGACATGGGTACAATTAAAAAGAATTTAATTAAAATTTCTACCCCCTATTAGATTTAAGAAAGCAAACAAAACAAAAAAAGAAGTCCAGCTGAACTAATGAGAAAATGTATAAGTACAACATATATTGATGTTACTGCAACTTACAACATCCAATTGCTAGAGTTCATCTATTAATACTGTTTTTGGTACTCATGTTTCAAGCCCATTACCAATAGTATAAATTTGGGCTATTGTGGCCAAGCTTGGTAGAAGCCCTATTGATAGTCTTATTATAATTTGTATCACGCTGTTTAATGAACAAAAGAACTGATATATCAGACACTACTTATCAATTATCTAGCCACTTGTTCTTACCCTTTTACAATATGATAGTGGTCTAATGTACAAATTTATGTCATATGAAGTGGTAAAGCTATAAGCCTTAATCTGAAATTATAGCATCATATAGGTTTCGAAGAAGATTGTTATTTCAAACTTGAATTTTTTACAGTCTTAAAATCTCATTTCTATGATAAACTTCTATTTTAATATTGCAGAATCTTCCCAAGAAATTAAAAGTCAGTGATGCAATACTAAATTTGAATACTCATTGTGGTCTAGAAGGGCAAACTGAAACTCCACTAGCACATGATAGAGTCTTGTGATAAAAATATTCAGTTATTATCTATTAGGTGTGCATTCATTTTCATGTTTGCATTGACAATTCAATTGCCTAGATTTTGAATTTATACAGTATATTATAGAACAGGACAAATGGATGAAGAACTCTCCACAATAAGGAATAATGTGTAAAATTCATCAGTGGTATTTATCAGTGATTATCACAGGCAAACGTGGTATTATCAACAAAAAAGTAAATAACATTTACTGTAGAAAAGGTTTTCCAAACTACCATTACTCATGATACCACAGATCAACATGCGTTGTCCTTTATCCATACAATAGCCAACCAGATAAACTAAATGGCGATGATGCAGCCAAATTAGTAGTGAGACTTGTAATAAGAACAACCTAAATCATAAGATAATCTGGGTTTCGCTACATTTTAGAGTCCTATTTATTTATAAAATCCATGTCAAAAAACAATCAAAATTGGAAATCGTCTACATTCATGAGGTAGAGAAGATCAAATGCAGATTTGACCTGAAGTGAAATCATATACACAAAGGAAGATAATGCCCAAATTACAAAGGAGAAAAAAAGAAAAAAAACGACTATAGAAGATAATGCCCAAATTACAAAGGAAAAATTACCTGAAGTTGATTTAATTTGAGGAAGGTGAGAATTTAGGTGAGAATGGAACAGGCCTCTTAAGGAAGGTGAGAATTCTGGTGATTCGGAACGTTAATTTGCTGCTAGTGAGTTTGAGGAAGGTGATTTGGGAACGATGAGAGCATTGGAAGTGTTGAAGCAACTTTAATTTAGTTATTATATATATCAAAATAAAATATATGAGAAATAAAAGAAAAAAGGGGTTATATTGGCGGGTTTAGCAAAATTCAGGGGAGAAAACGAGGAGGGAACAAAATACCTATTCCGATATTACAAATATTTCAGAACCGTTACTACTAATAGGCCTATTGGGACGGTTGACAAAATCGTTCCTATAAAAAAGACCTATGGTAACGGTGAACTGTCAACTGGAACGGTTTAGTATCTAAAGTGTGCTGGTTTCATCCAAATTCTATTGTAACGATTGTAACCGTTACCGTATCTAATCTATTGAAACGGTTTAGTAACCGTTGCCAGAAAAACTATTCCAGTAGGCCTATTTTCTAGTAGTGCTCAGAGCTAAGGGAAACAAATAGAAATCAGCAAAATACTTCAGTAAACAAATGAAACCCTAGATAAAATAACAGAGAAGAGGTTGAAATCAAACAATGAATAGTCAGTCAATTGAACCAGAAACATAATCATGCGACAAAGATTAAATAAAACATGAGGATCTCAGAAAACCCTTTGCAAAAACAGAAGAAGCAGAATAACCCTAATTTGAAAACACTTAGAGTTGATTGACAGTATAGAGGTCAAAGAACCCTTAAAGAAAACATCCATGGAAACTTGAAAGCACATCAAACATACAGGGATTCGAACAACAGAAATTAGATAAATCAAAAATCTAAAGTAGCGTAGTGCTAAAAATCAGTTAGTAGTAGAGAAGTAAAAGATCCTTAAAGAACAACCATGGGAATTTGAAAATACTTCAGATACATAGAGATTCGACCAACAAACAACAAGAAAATCAAATCCTAATATGACAAAGCGCTCAAAAATCGATTAATCAGTAAAGAAATAAGAGAACCTTAAGGAAACATCAATGACGAACTCAAAATCGCTTCAGATCTACAAGGATCTGGATAGATTCAAGTCCAACCATTAGGTTTTTAATAAAAGAGAAAGGGTAACGAGAATATGGTCTTTGAATCAGAGATTTGAGCAGTAAAACAACGATAGAAAGCACTCACAGACCATAGACAAACTCTTGGAGAGTTTTGAACAAGATCTGGAATAGGTCTCTTCGAGGTCCTTCCACGAAATCACAAAATCGAGCAACCAGGAGAAGTAGGAGACAAGTAAAAGTCTCATACAACCATGGAAATCCATAGATTGAATAGGAATGAAAGGGATTAAGGCTAGTTTTGGGTGGCGAAGAAAAGGGTTAAGGTTGGATCTCAGAGAGACGGAGAGGATTAGGGATTCTAGGGCGGCTGTTTGGTAAGAATGGTTAGGGTTTAGGGGGTCGTTTGATCAAAAAAGGTAAGAACAAATAAAGGTTGTTGATCTCAGAGACAACGACCAGGATTAGGAGGGGCCCGGGTCAGGTTAGGTTTAATTGGGGTTGGATTTGATTGGTTTGGGCCTGGTCTTAGTGGGTTAGGTCCAAAAATTAGAGAAATTAAAAGGCTATTTGTTAAATACCAAAATAATTGATAAAAATATTTTATAAAATAATTATCAATAGGAAAAAATAATTTTCATGCATAGAAGTGCTTTAAAATAATTATTCGGTATTTTAAAAATATAATGGATCAATTTTGGTAAAATAATGCAGTGATGTATGCATGGGCTATAATTGCAAAATTATTGCAATTGTAACCAAAGGTGTAAAACTGGCCATTTGTGAAATAATTTTAACTTAATACGGCTATAAATAGCAAAATTAAATCAATAAAATATTATAGAGACATTTGTGATGCAATTTTGTAATCATTTATATAAATAAAATGCTAGAATAAATTAATTTATAAATATAAAAATTGTGGAAAAATATCAATTGATGCTAATGCATAGTTTTAAAAATATATATGTACTTTAAAATATTATAGGGAAAAATTGGGTATCAATACATGTAGCTACTTACTCTATACCTCTCAATAGTTTGAGTGTCTTTGCCCTAATTGACTTTCTCAAGCCCAATTGGGTGTTCAAATTGTGCAAGCAAAGTTGGCTCGAGTCGGGTATTACTATCTCTAGGTTTAACCCTTTAATTGGGGCTATCAATCTCTTGAATGCACCCCAATTTCTTGTTGGCCTGAATTTCCTAGACTTAAGCTCTCTTTCTCAAGAAGAGCCTAAGTCAAAACGGCACAAATTAGTGTTTGCAACCACCATTCAACATAAAAAGCACAAATCACGCCAAATATCAATCACCCATAAACTTCTAAGCCCTAAAATAGGAGACCCATTAAATACTCACATTAGGATTGAGCCACAACCCTAGCTAATGGGTTTAGCTACTCATAATTGAAGAAGAAATCATAGATTGAGATGAAATAGAAGTCATAAATTGTAATTATACGTTAAGAATCTAAGACTAATTGCTAAACAAGCTATAAAATTACTCAAAAAGGTAAAAACGGCGGGTTCACGTGCTCAGTTATACAAAATATGACCTAAAAATCTGAAAAAGAAGTATTTATATATAGCTAAATATTCCGGACAAAAATGCCCCTGACGGAGGTACCGCTGACAACGAAAAATGGACCGTTGCAGTGGTGAGGCTACCACGGTCGCATAAAATCAAGTGTGGACCGCGATCTTCAACTTTCAGCTCAACTTTAGACTCTCTGAATCTCTCCTCTGCTGACCGCGATAAAACGATCACTGCAGCGGTGAGGCTACCGCAGCCGCATAAAATCACCGTGAGTCGCGGTAACTTGCAGTCCCAAAAATGCAGCTCTCTGATCTTTTCCACCACAGCCCGCGAATTCAAGACTGCCTCAGCGGTGAGTCCTCTGCTTCCGCGCTTGATTTTTCGTTGTAGCGCTCAGTTGACTTAGCTTTGACTTGTGCAGGTTTCACTCCTTTTTAACTTTTTTTTTTTACTTTCTTGTCTCTTTTTGACCAAACACTGCAAACAAGCACAAGAAGTTAGCTTTAGGGAATACTTGTACACACTTTTAATCTAAAATTCAAGTAAAAAGGAGCATAAAATAGACTAGAATTCCTAGTTATCAGCTGCCTTACTTGTATTTAAAGGACATCAATTGCTTTAGCATGAACAACTTGTTGTTCCCTGTTTTTGAAGCATAAAGAGTCTCTAGCTTATCTCATAATGATCTCGCATGTGTCTCATTCACAATATAGTTGCGAACATTATCTTCGACCCACTGTCGTATATATCCACATACTTGTTGGTGCTAAAAATCTCAATCTCCATCAAATATACTCTTGGGTTTATGAACTGCAAAAACGGGTAGATGCATCTTCTTTACGAACAACACATCTTTCATCTTGCTTCTCCAAACATTATAACTCCGATTTAAATATACCATCTTGCTCATATTCACCTCCATTCAGTAACAACCCGGATAAATAACCAAAGTCTGATACCACTGTTATGTCGAGGAAGAGGCAAATTCGAAAATAAAGAAGATAAAGAATACCAAATTTTAACGTGGAAAACCTTTCAAATCGAAGGTAAAAACAACGGGATCACAAAGATCCAAAAATCTCAACTATAATAATAAGAGTGTTATAAAAGCTCTCCAAATTGACTACACAATAAGTGTCAAACACAGAGCAACAATAGCAATAAGAGCAACGACAAATCAATTGAAGAAAGAGGAGAATCCACAAAAACGAAGCTACTGTTCGAGGATCGGAATCAGATGCTACGAGCTTCTAAATCTGATCTCCACCGTTCAAATCAAAGATCACGATGTTACAAACATTCGGTCAAAGTAGCAGCCCAATCCAATGGTTACCGAATCAAAAAACGTTATTTGAAATTGGTTGGTCGGAATAAAAATCTGCAACAAAACAAATACTATTCTTCTCTCTTCTCTCTTGATGAAAGCTCTCTCAAAAACTAATCTTATGTGCTTAAGTCTTTCAAAGACTTGTATCAATGAGCATAAAATAATTCTCCAAGGTTGTCCTATTTATAGATAATGAGTGGTGCTTTCTCTTAAAGCCAAAACCAACTCTAAATAGGAATAAACACCAAATCCAATTCCGAATAGGAATGGAAACCAAAAGAGAATATGATTAGGCCATTGGGCCTTTGGCTGAACAATATGGGTACGTACCCAATGCTAGAATAGGTAAAGCAAACAAAAGACTAGCGTGTTCGACATAAGTCCGTTACTGAAAAAAATATATATAGGGGTATATTGTAATTATTTTTAAAAATAAAAATAATATTTAGAATTTTGAGTCAAGTATGAATTTGCCATTTCCCCCCTACAATACATATAATTATTTTTTAATTTATGTACTCAAGTAAGTTTTGTAATATATAGAAGTTTTAGATCAATAAAATTTTGTAGGGAAAATGCATAAGTACCCCCTGAACTACAATTGGATTTCCAAATATAAAGTATGTAGTTGAAAATCCGACTATAGTTCAGGAAGGGTACTTATGCATTTTCCTAATTTTGTGCATTAAATACTTTCTTATTTAAACTATATAGAAAATCCTAATTCGACTGGACAAACTAAACCTAAACATATTACTCGGCAAAATGGAAGTAAAAATTGATCAAAATTGAAGTAATAATTTATTCTTAATTATTTTTTATCCCTTCAAAGAGATTTATGTTAATTAAATTCTTAAAAGGGTTTATATAAGGTAATTTTTTTCTTAATTATAGATTTTTAAGTAGTCATAGAAATAAATACTATAATAATTAGACATATATTATCTCAATATCCTCAAATTTTACACTCTTTAACTCAACATCAAATTACAAAAACACTTTTAAAATTATACTTAACAATTGCAAGCCACGTATACATAGTTTAATAATATTTATATAGTTTTTAGAAATTATACTTATTGGTAATTAGTACAGACGCTTTAAAAATAGATTTATATTGGACAAAATTATAATTTAAATAATTTTTTTTTAATATTTAGGACTTTAATATCAATTAAAAATTGTACTTATTAAATTGTTAATATATAAGAAGTCCTAATTTTTAGGACTTTAAAGTTATATAAATTTACCTTATATAAACTTTTTTCTAGAATTTCTGTCACGACCTTAAACTCGAACCTATCGTGATGGCGCCTATCAATAGTACTAGGCCAGTCGACTTCCACAATACTACAATATTTCATTAAAAGATATGCCAAAAGACATCTTGTATAGCAGAATTTCATAAAAGACATAAGAGTTGAACTCAAATAGAAATGCGAAAAGTAAAGCCCAAACATCGGAGTGTCACTAAGTCATGAGCAACTACTATAAACTGTTCTGATAACAACAAGACTAACATAGTCTGGGGAAAATCCAAATACAACTACGGGGAAGATAGAGAAGAAGAAAGCAGGGTTGCATCGCCAGGAAGATACCTTACTATCTCCAGTGATCAGCAACAGAAAATAATCAGCACCTGCTACCGTGACCAGAGATACCTAGATCTGCACACAAGGTGCATGGGTAACGTAAGTACACCAACTCAGTAAGTAACAAGTCCAAACTATGGGCTGATAGGTAGTAACAAACTTAACCTCAACAGGAAAACAGAAGTAAACTATGCAGAAAATTAAGCATGTTTTCAATTCAAGGATTCAGCTCAAGTAGTAAAGTAAATACAGATCTGGACAATGTGAGGTATAAAGTTCGATTAATCTCTACGTTTTAATGCACAGAATGTATGAAATGCACCATGTACTTCTATTCTCAAGTGCTCAACCACTCGGGACTGTATATGTCCCCCCGACCCAAGGAAGATCCATTTCGGAATATATATACATCACTGACAATAGTCACTCAGTACCGAGGAATACCATTCTAGCCCTGTGGAGAAGATCCATCTCCAGGTATCAGTGCTTCGGACAAGATCCATGTCCAGGGAAGATCTATCCCTCAATAATATCAAATGCGCTCACTGAGGGTGTTACAGACTCTGGGGGGATCCTGCAGCGCAAGCGCTATCATAATCATCAATATAACTGCTACTGCGTGCACCCAATCCCATAACTGTCACTCATAACCAGACTCTCGGCCTCACTCAGTCATTAACCTCTCCAGTCTCACCATGGGCTCACAATGTTATGAAAATAACCTAGAATAATGATATGTTGAATCAATAATTAATTAAGACAGAGATATGATATAAAAATGCATGATCATGACCGAGTATGGATATTAAGCGAAAACTAGTGAGATGAAAACAAGAAACGACTGCTAAGGATCCAAACAATACCGGCACAAAGCTTAAACATGGTATCTAGCATGATTTACAGCTCAACTACGTTATCACATGATGAAAACATGGATATCAACAGGATAGAGTCACTAAACGGTGTCATCGAATCACCCAGGACACAATTCTCATGATGCACGCCCGCACGCCCGTCACTTGGCATGTGCGTCACCTTAATACTAATCACATAACATATAGTTCGGGGTTTTGAACCCTCAGAACCAAGTTTGGAAGCGTTACTTACCTCAAACCAAGCCAAAATCCTACGCCGCGATGCCTTTGCCTCCCAAATCGGCCTCCAAAGGCCCCGAATCTAGTCACAATCAATACAATACGATCAATATAGGCTAAAGGAACCAATTCCACAAGAAGAATACAAAATTATAGGCCAATTTCCGAAATCGACTCAAACCTGTCCCCCGAGCCCACGTCTCGGAGTCCGAAAAAAGTCACAAAACTAGAAAGCCCATTCACTCACGAGTCTACCCATACCAATTTCATCAAAACTTGACGATCATTTGTCTCATCAAATCCCCAAATTACACTCTCCAAAATTCCAAGCCCTAACCCCTTATTTCACTTCAAAAATGCTAATAATTAGGTGGGAAATCAACGGAAAAACATTATAGTTAATGACAATACATTTCAAACAACTTACCTCAGTAAATATCCTTGAATCCTCTTCAAAAATCACCCAAAGCTCCAAGGTCCAACTTGAAAATGTTGGAAATGAGCAAAATTCGTGAAATCTTCAATTTATACCTTTGGCCCAATGAAATCACACCTGCGGTCCCTTTGCCCGCTTCTGCGGCACCGCACCTGAGGAATTTCCATCGTAGGTGCGGAACTCACTTAATGCACCAAGTTCCGTATCTGCTGCCAAACCCTCGCACCCGCGGTGCACACCTGCGCATCACCTTTCGCTTCTGTGAAGAAGACCAAACTCCTCTATGTCTGGATCTTCGGCTCCCCACGCGCACCTGAGACCTCGCACCTGCGGTTTCCACTCCGCAGGTGCGGAAACACCACCAGCAGCAGCTTTAGCTGCATTTCCAAGTTCCAACTCCTTGTTAACCATCCGAATCACCCCGAGCCCCTCGGGACCTCAACCAATCATACCAACAACTCATATATCAACATACGTACTTAGTCGAGGCATTAAATCACTCAAAACAATATCAAAACACCAAATTACGCTCGGATTTAAGCCTAAGAACTTTTAAACTTCCAAATTTCGCAAACAACGACGAAACCTACCAAATCACGTCCAAATGACCTCAAATTTTACACACACGTCACAAATGACACCATGAACCTACTCAAACTTTCGAAAATCCATTCTGACCCTGATATCAAACTTTCCAATGCTGACCAAAATTGCCAAATTTCTAACTTTTGCCAATTCAAGCCTAATTCTACTACGGACCTCCAAAACACATTCCGAAGGCACTCCTAAGTCCAAAATCACCCTAAGGAGCTAACAAAACCATCAAATTCAAATCCGAGATCATTTACACAGAAGTCAACATCCGGTTGATTTTTCCAACTTAAGCTTCTCACAAAGAGACTTAGTGTCTCAAATCTTCTCTGAAACCACTCCAAACCCGAACCAACTAACCCAACATATCATACTATAGCTGAAAAATGCAAAAATAAGCAGAAATTGGGAAATGGGGCTATACCTCTCGAAACAACCGGCCGGTTCGTTACATCCTCCCTCTCTTAAACAAACATTCGTCCTCGAAAGAGTCTAGAAATATACATGGAGTCTTAAATAGGTGTGGATATCTTCTCCACATCTCCCGCTCGGTCTCCCAAGTAGCCTGGCTGACCTCTCCACTTCTCTTTCACTGAAGCTATATCCTTTGATCTCAACTTTCGGACCTGCCTCCCCAAAATAGCCACTAGCTCCACATCATAAGTCAAATCACCATCCAACTGAACCGTGATGAAGCCCAAAACATGAGATAGATTGCTGATATACTTTCAGACAGTGGCGGCTCAACCCTAAAGCCACTAAAGTAGTGGCTTTAGGCCCCCAAAATATTAAGGCCGCAAATTTACTCAAATTATATATAGTATAAATGATTATGTATTTATTATTAGTGATAAATAAAATAATTTTAATCCTTTGTTGTCAATTTTTAAAGTTTATACCAAAAAATTATAGATTATTAAATTTGCATTTACTTCCTAATTTTTATTGTTCTTTTTTGTTACCTCACGCATGGTGGATGGGCTTAACTTTTTAATTTGTCTATCTTACTTCAACTTGAATCAATTTTGTTTATAACTATGATTTTCTAGAATCTTCTTCTATTCTTTAAGTGCTTTTTAGATAATTTTTCAATCTTAAGCTAATGAAATTATCAAAGGATTAGATATGAAAAGGCATTTCTTAACCTCGAATGTCTTATGAGGCCTCTTTTTAAATTTTTGCTTTAGGCCACATGCAATGTTGAGCTGCCTCTGCTTTCAGAGCGTAGAAACATGAAATACTGGATGCACACTTGACAAGCTAGGTGGCAAAGTGAGCTCATAGGCCTCCTCTCCAATCCTCCGAAGCACCTCAAACGGCCCAATAAACTGAGGGTTCAACTTGCCCTTCTTTCCAAATCTCATAACACCCTTCATGGGTGAAACCTTCAGCAAGACCTTCTCCCCAACCATGTAAGACACATCACAGACCTTTTTGTCATCATAACTCTATCTCGACTGCGTCGTGCGGAGCCGATCCTGAATTAATTAACTTTGTCCAATACATCCTGAACCAAGTCTATACCTAAAAGCCTAGCCTCACCCGGCTCAAACCAACCCACTGGAGATCTACATTGCCTCCCATATAAAGCCTCATACGGAGCCATCTGAATACTCGACTGATAACTGTTGTTGTAAACAAACTTTGTGAGTGGCAGAAACTGGTCCCATGAACCCCCAAAATCAATGACATATGAACGTAACATGTCCTCCAATATCTAAATAGTGCGCTCGGACTGTCCGTCCGTCTGAGGGTAAAAGGTTGTGCTCAACTCAACCTGAGTGCCTAACTCTCGCTGTACGGCTCTCCAAAACTGCGATGTAAACTGTGTGCCTCTGTCTAAATTGATAGAAACAGGCACCCTATAAAGGCGAACAATCTCTCTAATATAAATCTCAGTCAACCGCTCTAAAGAATAGGAAGTGCTCATAGGAAAGAAGTGTGCGAACTTGTTCAGTCGATCCAAAATCACCCAAATAGCATCGGACTTCCTCGAAGTCTGTGGGAGCCTAACTACGGAATTTATGGTGATCTGCTCCCACTTCCACTCTATAATCTCTATCTGCTGAAGCAAGCCACTCGGTCTCTGATGCTCATATTTCACCTGCTAACAGTTGAGACACCGAGCTACAAAGCCAACTATATCATTCTTCATTCTCCTCCACCAATAGTGTTGTCTCAAATCTTGATACATCTGCGTGGCACCTGGATGGATGGAATACCGCGAACTATGGGCCTCTTCAAGAATCAACTCCCGTAGCCCATTCATATTGGGCATACATAACCGACCCTACATCCTCAATACCCCATCATCACCAATAGTCACATCTCTAGCATCACCGTGCTGAACCCTATCCTTGAGGACAAGTAAATGAATATCATCATACTGGAACTCTCTGATGCGATCAAATAAGGAAGACCGAGAAACCACACAAGCTAGGACTCGACTGGGCGCCAAAATATCCAATCTCACGAACTGGTTGGCCAAAGCCTGAACATCAACTGCAAGGGGACTCTTACCAACAAGAAGGAATGCAAGACTACCCATACTCACCGCCTTTTTACTCAAGGCATCGGCCACCACGTTGGCCTTTCTCAGATGGTACAAAATGGTAATATCTTAGTCCTTTAGTAGCTCCAACCATCTCCGCTTCCTCAAATTGAGTTCCTTTTGCTTGAACAAGTGTTGTAGGCTATGATGATTAGTAAACACCACATGAGATACACCATAGAGACAGTACCTCCAAATCTTCACCGCATGAACAATGGCAGCCAACTCCAAATCATGAACAGGGTAGTTCTTCTCATGGGGCTTCAATGACGCAAAGCATAAGCAAGCACTCTACCCTCATGCATCAAAACACACCAAATGCCGACCCAAGAAGCATCACAATATATGGTATAAAAACCAGAAGTTGATGGCAGACTAACACTGGAGCTATGGTCAAGATAGTCTTGAGCTTCTGAAAGCTCGCCTCACACTCATCCGACCACCTGAAAGGAGCAACATTTTGGGTCAATTTGGTCAAAAGCGATGCAATAGATGTACGAACCGACGATAATAACCCGCCAAACCAAGAAAGCTCCTAATCTCCGTAGCAGAAGATGGTCTGGGCCAACTCTAAACCGCTTCTACTTCTTCAGATCAACCTGGATACCCTCATTGGACACTACGTGCCCCAAGAACACCACTGCACTAAGCCAAAACTCACACTTGGAGAATTTAGCATAAAGTTTCTCCTCCCTCTATCGCTGCAATACAACTCTCAAATGTTTGGCGTGCTCCTCTTGGCTACGAGAGTACACCAGGATATCATCAATGAATACAATAATGAACGAGTCGAGATAAGGTCGAAACACACTATTCATCAAATACATGAACGATGCTGGGGCATTGGTCAGCTCAAAAGACATCACAAGGAACTCATAATGATCATATAGGGTCCTGGCGGATGTCTTAAGAATGTCTGAGTCCCTAATATTCAACTGGTGATACCCTGACCTCAAGTCGATCTTGGAGAACACCCTCGCTCCCTGAAGCTGGTCAAATAAATCATCAATACGAGGCAAAATACACTTGTTCTTGATTGTGACTTTGTTCAACTGCTTGTAATCAATACATATTCTCATGGTGTCATCCTGCTTCTTCACAAATAAAACAGGTATACCTCAAGGTGACACACTAGGCCAAATAAATCCCTTATCAAGGAGTTCCTGAAGCTACTCCTTCAATTCCTTTAACTCCGCCGGTACCATACAATACAGTGGAATAGAAATGGGCTGAGTGCTCGGCATCAAATACCTATACAGCGGCATGCTCGGCAGGTCTACAGGAAACACATCTGGAAAATCTCTCACCACCACAACTGAATGAATAGTAGAAGTCTCTAAACTGACATCCCTCACAAAGGCCAAATAAGAAAGACAACTCTTTCCAACCATACGCTGAGTCTTCAAGTTTGAAATCACCTTACTAGGTACATAGTCTACAGAACCACTCTACTCAACCCTCGGCATACCCAGTATCGCCATCGTCGCAGTCTTAGCATGGCAATCTAGAACAACATGACATGGAGACAACCAATCCATAGCTAATATCGCATCAAAATCAACCATACTGAGCAACAAAAGGTCTACTCGGGTCTTTAGACCCCCAATAGTAACCACACAAGACCGACATATGCAGTTCACAATAATTGTATCCCCACAGAAGTAGATACATGAACAAATGAAACTAAAAACTTATCTAGAAAATGAGCGAAATACGAGAAAACATATGATTAAGTGGAACCCGGGTCAAATAATACCGAGGCATCTCAGTGGCAAACTGAGACAATACCTGTAATCAAAGCATCTGAAGCAATGAGATCTGGCCTGGCAGGGAGTGCATAGAAACGAGCCTGATCGCCACCTGACCGGCCTCCCCCTCTAGGGAGACCCCTAGATGACTGACCACCACCCCGAGCTGGCTGGGCGGGTGGTGAAGTAACTGGTGCTGAAGTCGAAGGCTTAGTCCTCTACTGAGATGAACCTCCCTTAAGGCGGGGACAGAACCTCTTGATATGACCCAAATCTTCAGCCCCCAACACTGAGATACCTGCTAGAAGGCCCCAACATAGATGAACCCTGAGCTGATGGTACATGAGTCGAACTCTAAGTTGGTAGGGAATTGAGAGATGAGTAGCCCTACTGAGAACAGTGAGAACCATGGCAGAGGTGTAGAAGGAATATCAACAAAGCTACTTGAACTATCTTGGCCTCTCTCTCAACCTGCTCCTAACTGCGGACCGACTCTATCTCCCCAGCAATGTCAACAACCTTCTCAAAAGTAGCACCGATCACCCTCTCTCTAGTTATAAGAATCTGTAGCTGATATGCGAGGCCATCTACAAACCTCCTGATCCTCTCGCTATCTGTGGGAACCAACCAACCCGCATGATAATCTAACTCAGAAAATCTTATCTCGTACTGCATCATAGTCATGTTATTTTGACGCAACCTCTCGAACTACCTGCGCAGCTCCTCTCTACGAGACTGTAGCACATACTTCTTCAAGAAGAGAACAGAAAACTCCTACCACGTAAGTGGCACTGTACCAACCAGCCTATGCCTCTCATCGGCCTCCCACCAAGTGAAGGCAACTTCAGTAAACTTAAATGTAGTGAACGAGACCCCACTGGTCTCTAGAATACCTGTTGTACAGAGCATTCTCTAACACTTGTCCAAGAAACCCTAGGCGTCCTCGCCCTCTGCACCGCTGAAAGTTGGAGGCTGAAGTCTACAAAACCTCTCGAATCTACGTTGCTCGTCATCAGGCATGACTGGAACCGTATAGTCATGAGCAGGTGTAACTAGCTGGGTGGGTGATGCCCCCGATGTCTGAAGTCCTTGAACAACCTGCTCGGGTGTGCGGGCGGCGGGAGTCTGAGTGCATCCCCCGGCCTGGGAAGTGGCTGCTATAGTAGAAACAATGACTGCCTAAGCAAGAATGGTGCACACGGTCAGAATCCAAGATAAGGTCTCCTGAAGACCTTGAATCACGAAGGGCACAACTGGTGCCTAAGCTGGTCCTGCTGGTGCATCCACAATTGGGACCTGATCCTGTACTGGGGCAACTGGTGGATCTACAAGTGCCACCCCAGTTGTTGTGCGGGCTGCACCCTTGCCTATACGATGGCCTCTACTACAAGCTCGGCCTCTTGCAACCCCAGGTGGTGGTACTGGTGGTTGCTTTTCCTGCCCGGTAGCACGTGTCCTCACTATATGTGCTAGAATAGAATAATAGAAGTTTAGTTACCAGTACCAACAGATATGCACGATACTAATTCAAGAATATGAAGTTTCCTAAGGGTTCTGCAGTCTCTCGAAGATAAGTACAGACGTCTCCATACCTATCCATAAGACTCTACTAAACCTGCTCAAGACTCGTGAGACCTATGTAACCTAGGCTCAGATACCAACTTGTCACGACCCTAAGCTCAAACCTATCGTGATGGCACCTATCAATAGTACCAGGCCAGTCGACTACCACAATACTACAATAATTCATTAAAATATATGCCAAAAGACATCTTGTATAGCAGAATTTCATAAAAGACATAAGAGTTGAACTCAAATAGAAATGCGGAAAGTAAAGCACCAAACATCGGGGTGTCACTGAGTTATGAGACACTACTACAAACTGTTCTGATAACAACAAGACAAACATAGTCTGGAAAAAATCCAAAATACAACTACGGGGAATATAGAGAAGAAGAAATCAGGGCTGCGATCGCCAGGCAGCTACCTTACTATCTCCTGTGATCAGCAACAGAAAATAATCAGCAGCCGCTACCATGGCCAGATATACCTGGATCTGCATACAAGTTGCAGGGGGTAACGTGAGTACACCAACTCAGTAAGTAACAAGTCCAAATTATGGACTGATAGGTAGTGATGAACTTGACCTCAACAGGTAAACAGAAGTAAACTGTGCAGAAAAGTAGGCATGCTTTCAATTCAAGGATTCAGCTCAAGCAGTAAAGTAAATACAAATTTGGACAATTTAAGGTATAAATTTTAGTTAATCTCTACGTGCCAATGCACAGAATGTATGAAATGCACCATGTACTTCCACTCTCAAGTGATCAACCACTCGGTATTGTATATGGACGTCCGACTCAGGGAATATCCATCCCGGAATATATACACATCACTAATATTCACTCAGTACTGATGAAGGCCACTCTGGCCCTATGGAGAAGATCCATCTCAAGGTATGAGTGATTCGGACAAGATCAATGTCCAGGGAAGATCCATCCCTCAATAATATCAATTGTGCTCACTAGGGGTGTGTTACAGACTCCAGAGGGGCTCCTACAGCCCAAACGCTATCATAATCATCAATATAACTGCTGCGGCGTGCAGCCCGATCCCATAACTGTCACTCATTACCAAGTTCTCAGCCTCACTCAGTCATTAACCTCTCTAGTCTCACCAAGGGCTCACAATGTCATGAAAACAACTCGGAACAATGATATGATGAATCAATAATCAACTGAGACTGAGATATGATATAAAAATGCATGATCATGACTGAGTATGGAATATTAAGAGAAAACTAGTGAGATGACAGCAAGAAGGTCCAAATAATACCGACACAAAGCCTAAACATGGTATCTAGCATGATTTATAACTCAACTACGTCATCACATGATGAAAAAAAGATATCAATAGGATAGAGTCACTAAACGGTGCCATGGAATCACACAGGCCACAACTCTCACGGTGCACGCCCGCACGCCCGTAACTTGGCATGTGTGTCACCTCAGTACTAATCACATAACACATAGTTTGGGGTTCCGAACCCTCAGAATCAAGTTTGGAAACTCTACTTACCTCAAACCAAGCCAAAATCCTACTCCGCGATGCTTTTGCCTCTCAAAGTGGCCTCCAAATGCCCTGAATCTAGTCACAAGCAATACAATACGATCAATATAGGCTAAAGGAACCAATTCCACAAGAAGAATACCAAATTATAGGCCAAATTTCGAAATCGACTAATCCGTCGGGCCCACGTCTCAGAATCCGAAAAAAGTCACAAAACTAGAAAGCTCATTCACTCACGAGTCTACCCATACCAATTTCATCAAAATCCGACATTATTTGGCCCCTCAAACCGCCAAATTACACTCTCCAAAATCCCAAGCCCTAACCCCTTATTTCACTTCAAAAATCCTATTAATTAGGTGGGAAATCAACTGAAGTATACCATAGTTAATAATAATAGAGCTCAAACAACTTATCTCAGTGAATATGCTTGAATCCCCTTAAAAATCACACCAAAAGCTCCAAGGTCCGACTTGAAAATGGTGGAAATGAGAAAAATTAGCGAAGTCTTCAATTTAAACCTTTTGCCCAGTGAAACCTCACATGCGGTCCATTTTCCCTCTTCTGCGACACCGCACCTGCATAATTTCCATTGCAGGTGTGGAACTCACTTAATGCACCAGGTTCCGCATCTGCGGCCAACCCCTCGCACCTGCGCACCACTTCTATTTCTGCGGAAAAGACCAAACTCCTCTATGTCCGCATCTGCGGCTCCCCAAGCGTACCTGCGACCTCGCACCTATGGTTCCCACTTCGCAGGTGCGGAAACACCAACAACAGCAGCTTCAGCTACATTTCCAAGTTCCAACTCCCCGTTAATCATCCTGAATCACCCCGAGCACCTCGGGACCTCAACCGAACATACCAACAAGTCATATATCAATATACAAACTTAGTCGAGCCTTCGAATCACTCAAAACAATATCAAAACACCAAATTACTCTCGGATTCAAGCCTAAAAACTTCTAAACTTCCAAATTCCGCAAACGACGCCGAAACCTACCAAATCATGTTCGAATGACTTAAAATTTTACACATACATCACAAATGACACCACGAACCTACTCCAACTTCTTGAAATTCATTCCGACCCCGATATCAGATTTTTCACTGCCAACCAAAATCGCCAAAGTTCCAACTTTCGCCAATTCAAGCCTAATTCTACTACGGCCTCCAAAACACATTCCAGACGCACTCCTAAGTCCAAAATCACCATAAGGAGCTAACGGAACCATCAAAATTCAAATTCGAGATCGTTTACACATAAGTCAATATCCGATTGATTTTTCTAACTTATGCTTCTCATAAAGAGACTAAGTGTCTCAAATCCTCTCCGAAACCACTCCAGACCCGAACCAACTTACCCGACATATCATACTATAGCTGAAAAATACAAAAGGAAGCAAAAATGGGGAAATTGGGCTATAACTCTCGAAACGACTGACCGGATCATTACAATTTCAGTACCATAATTATACGAAGTCCAATTGGACGTCCAAAGAATTGCAGTTATAACTAATAGTACCTAATTAGATAACTTAATTGTCGATCTTTATTGGTTCCTAAATATCTAACCATGACATTTATATTATATATGGTCATTAAAAAAAAAAGAGATATCCATAAGATATTGTAATTACAAATTACTCATAATAAAATTTTGGTATAACTTGACTTTAATTTGTAACTTAAATGAATAGTATTAGATAAGATCATAAATAAATGAATATAATGTGTGTCAATTTTCTGATCAATATTTATGATTTTTAAGATCTTGCACAACTTTTTTACTTAATATTTATTTTGTGACTCAAATATATGATTTGAATATTATTTATTCTTAAAAAATTATTCTCATCAATATAGAGTACGCGCGCAACGTGTGTATCCTGAGATCAATATATTCTAAAACATTCTACAAATACAGCTATGCAATATCTTCTTTCTTCTCCCCATTCCTTTCTTTTCTGGCTTTAATTTTATTCGCCCAAATACTAATTTCTATTCTTCTAAAGTTAGATGTTAATTTCTCTATCAATGGTATTACTAGTTTACAAGATCTCAACGGATAATAAATTGATAAGGATAGTGTTATATGCTATATCAAAAGAATAGTAATGCAGATAGTATAAAAGACTAAAAGGATGGGAAACAAAAAATTCTTAAACAAGGAAAAAAGAGATAATTATTGACGATACTGATTGATATGAGCATATGCGTCCCTCTTCCTATATGACAAATCTAGCTTTCTTACTCTTCTTTTCTTTTCTTTTTTTTTTGGATTGTCTTTTTTCCCTTCATTTTAACGACACAAGGAATAAAAACAGCTCATGGAAAAAAAATTCCAAATCAGAGAGCACTATCCGAACATTATATCACATTTTTCACTCCTTTCTTTTCCCTTAATAGAAAGAAACCTTGAAGCAACGATAAGTTGCTTCTGTGATTATAGGTCAAACGTTCGATATGTGGAATCAGGGCGACTCTAATATTATAGATAATAAGGCATGTGCAGAGGCCCCAACATTTGATGGGCCTATTTTTTAGAAATAATCGGTTCATAAGTATTTTAAAAAAATAATATTTAATACAAAAGTAAATTTTTTCATATAAAAGGTAAAAAAATTTAGATAAATAAGGCATCACATTAAACTTTGGCTTTAGGCCACACATTTACTTAAGCCGTCCCTGTGTGGAACCAATCACTGACCCTTGTTTTCGAGTAGGCTACCCACATCACAATCCCTAGGAATAATGATAAAGTTGTAACCCTGACTATGGGTCACGGGATCGAGCCGTGCAATCAGCCACTGACCCTTGCGTTATAGTAGGTTACTGTGGGGTCCATCCCATAAATCAAGGAAGAAATCTTCCTTCCTTGATTAGCAGCAGCCCACGTTTCTTTCTGCATTTGTCAAATATGGTAGGCGTGTAGATGAAAAATGTCAAGCGTAGTAGGCGAGGTTCTTCTTATAAAAGGAGAGCTTCTGCTCTCATTTTATACACCAATCTCAGAGGAAAAATATATCTGAGAGTTAGAAAGAAAGAGTGAGGTTTCACAGATAGGGTATAAGAAAATAGTCTGTGAGAAAAATATAGAGTGAGTGATATTGTAGTGAGGTGGGAATATCAAAAGAGGGTTATTTCTTTTGAGTGTTGTAGTGGTCTTTTGAGAATTTTACTCGGACCTACAAAGTGTAAAATTCCTTGCTATAGTGATATCAGTTGCTCTTCTCAGGGCCGTGGTTTTTTCCCATATTCTAAAGGGTTTTCCACGTAAAAATCTTGGTGTCGTTATTACTTTTTTATTCTTGTTAATTACCATATCTCGGTGCTACGTTATTATTCCGCTTTTATTATCGTGAATATTATTTTTGTAGGGGGTTTATTCCCAACAACTGGTATTAGAGCACAGGTTCTGCTCGTTCACTGAAATACTATTCACTATCGGTAGTACTATACTCGGTGAAAAATAAAAATGTCCGAAGTAAAGTACGAGGTAGCAAAATATAACGGAGATAACGGTTTCTCAACATGGCAAAGAAGCATGAGGGATCTACTCATCCAACAAGGATTACACAAGGTACTAGATGTTGATGCCAAAAAGCCTGATATCATGAAAGCTGAGAATTGGGATGATTTGGACAAAAGAGCTGCTAGTGCAATCAGGTTGCACTTATCAGATGATGTGGTAAATAACATCATAGATGAAGACATTGCACGTGGAATTTGAAAAAGGTTGGAAAGACTATACATGTGCAAAACGCTGACAAATAAATTGTACCTGAAGAAGCAGTTATATGCCCTACACATGGGTGAAGGTACGAATTTTTTGTCTTATTTAAATGTATTTAACGGACTAATCACACAGCTTGCCAACCGCGGAGTGAAAATCGAGGAAGAAGATAAAGCCCTCTTGCTATTGAACTCGTTGCCATTTTCGTACGATAATTTGGCAACAACCACCCTGCACGGTAAGACTACTATTGAGTTGAAATATGTCATATCGGCTCTTCTACTCAATGAGAAGATGAGAAAGAAGCGTGAAAATCAAGGACAGGCTCTTATCACACAAGGTACAGGCATGAGTTATCAAAGGAGTTCGAGCAACTATGGTAGATCCGGAGCTCGTGGAAAGTCAAAGAACCGATCCAAATCAAGAGCCAGAAATTGCTACAACTATGATCAACCAGGTCACTTCAAAAGTGATTACCCAAATCCAAGGAAGCGCAAAGGTGAAACCAATGGCCAGAAGAATGAGGACAACATAGCCGCCATGGTGCAAAACAATGATAATGTTGTCCTCTTTATAAATGAGGAAGAGGAATGCATGCACCTGTCAGGTCCAGAGTCAGAATGGGTGGTTGACACAGCGACATCTTACCAAGCCACACTAGTAAGAGATCTTTTTTGC
Organism: Nicotiana sylvestris; assembly: GCF_000393655.2. Lineage (NCBI taxonomy): Eukaryota > Viridiplantae > Streptophyta > Magnoliopsida > Solanales > Solanaceae > Nicotiana > Nicotiana sylvestris. The sequence continues at coordinate 173,376,949 of NC_091061.1, forward strand.
AGATATGTAGCAGGTGATTTCGGCACAGTGAGAATAGGTAACACAAGTTACTCAAAGATTACGGGGATTGGTGACATTTGCATCAAGACAAATGTCGGATGCACATTGGTTCTAAAGGATGTGCGGCATGTACCTGCTTTGCGGATGAACTTAATCTCGAGAATTGCTTTAGACTGAGGTGGATACGAGAACTATTTTGCAAATCAAAAGTGGAGACTCACTAAGGGATCATTGGTAATTGCAAAGGGAGTTTCTCGTGGCACGTTGTATAGGACAAATGCAGAAATATGCCAAGGTGAATTGAATGCGACACAAGATGAAATTTCTGTAGATTTTTGGCACAAAAATTTGGGTCATATGAGCGAGAAGGGATTGCAGATTCTTGCCAAGAAATCACTCATTTCTTATGCCAAAGGTACAACGGTAAAACCTTGTGACTATTGTTTATTTAGTAAGCAACATAGGGTCTCATTTCAGACATCGTCTGAAAGAAAATTGAATATACTTGATTTAGTATATTCTGATGTTTGTGGCCCAATAGAAATTGAATCAATGGGCGGTAACAAATATTTTGTTACTTTGATTGATGGTGCTTCACGAAAATTATGGGTTTATATTTTGAAAACCAAAGATCAGGTGTTTCAAATTTTCAAGAAGTTTCATGCTCTAGTAGAAAGGGAGACGGGGTGAAAGCTAAAGCGTCTCCGAAGTGACAATAGAGGTGAGTGTACTTTAAGGGAATTTGAAGAGTACTGTTCTAGTCATGGGATCAGACATGAAAAGACAGTTCCTGGAACCCCATAACACAATGGCGTAGCTGAGAGGATGAACCGCACCATTGTGGAGAATGTGAGAAGCGTGCTCAGAATGGCTAAACAGCCTAAGTCATTCTGGGTTGAAGCAGTTGAGATAACATGTTTCTGTTCAATAGGAGTCCATCAGTTATGTTGGCGTTTGACGTCCCAGAGAGAGTTTGGACCAACAAGGAGGTGTCCTACTCGCATCTGAAGGTGTTCAGTTGCAGATCTTTTGCACATGTACCAAAAGAGCAGAGAACAAAGCTGGATGATAAATCTGTTCCCTGCATATTTATCGGAAATGGAGTTGAAGAGTTCAGGTACAGATTGTGGGATCCTGTAAAGAAGAAGGTCATCAGAAGCATATATGTAGTCTTCCGAGAAAGTGAAGTTGGAACTGTTGCTGATATGTCAGAAAAGGCAAAAAATGGTATAATTTCTAACCTTATTACTATTCCTTCTACTTCTAACAATCCCACAAGTGCAGAAAGTACGACCGACGAGGTTGCCGAGCATGGGGAGCAACCTAGTGTGGTTATTGAGCAGGGGGAGCAACTTGATGAAGGTGTCGAGGAAGTGGAGCACCCCACTCAGGAAGAAGGACAACCTCAACCTCTGAGGAGATCAGAGAGGCCAAGGGTAGAGTCATATAGGTACCCTTCCATAGAGTATGTCCTCATCAGTGATGAGGGGGAGCCAAAAAGTCTTAAGGAGGTGCTATCCCATTGAGAAAAGAACCAGTGGATGAAAGCCATGCAAGAAGAGATGGAATCTCTACAGAAAAATGGCACGTACAAGCTGGTTGAACTTCCAAAGGGTAAAAGACCACTCAAATGCAAATGGGTCTTTAAACTCAAGAAAGATGGAAATGAGAAGCTAGTTAGATACAAAGCTTGATTGGTGGTTAAAGGCTTCGAACAGAAGAAAGGTATTGATTTTGACAAAATTTTCTCACTTGTTGTCAAAATGACTTCTATTCGAACAATTTTGAGCTTAGCAACTAGCCTAGATCTTGAAGAGGAGCAGTTGGATGTGAAAACTGCATTTCTTCTCGGAGATTTAGAAGAAGGGATCAATATGGAGCAGCCAGAAAGATTTGAAGTAGCTGGAAAGAAACACATGGTGTGCAAATTGAACAAGAGTATTTATGGATTGAAGCAGGCACCAAGGCAGTGGTACATGAAGTTTGACTCATTCATGAAAGGTCAAACATACATAAAGACCTATTCTGATCCATGTGTATACTTCAAAAGATTTTCTGAGAATAACTTTATTATATTGTTGTTGTATGTGGATGACATGTTAATTGTAGGAAAAGACAAGGGGTTGATCGCATCGTTAAAGAGAGATTTGTCCAAGTCATTTGATATGAAGGACTTGGGCCCATCACAACAAATTCTAGGGATGAAGATAGTTCGAGAAAGAACAAGTAGAAAGTTGTGGCTATCTTAGGGAAAGTACATTGAACGTGTACTAGAACGCTTCAATAGGAAGAATGCTAAGCCATTCTGCACACCTCTTGCTAGTCATCTAAAGTTGAGCAAAAAGATGTGTCCTACAATAGATGAAGAGAAAGAGAACATGGCTAGAGTTCCTTATTCTTCAGTAGTCGGAAGTTTGATGTATGCAATGGTATGCGCTAGACCTGATATTGCTCACGCAGTTGGTGTTGTGAGCAGGTTTCTTGAAAATCCTGGAAACGAACATTGGGAAGCAGTCAAGTGGATATTTAGGTACCTAAGAGGTACTACAGGAGATTGTTTGTGCTTTGGAGTATCGGATCCAATCTTGAAGGGCTATACAGATGCTGATAAGGCAGGTGACATTGATAACAGAAAATCCACTACTGGATATTTGTTTACATTTTCAGGGGGGAGCTATATCATGGCAGTCTAAGTTGCAGAAGTGTGTTGCACTTTCAACAACTGAAGCAAAGTACATTGCCACTACAGAAACTGACAAGAGATGATATGGTTCAAACGGTTCCTTCAAGAGCTTGGATTGCATCAGAAGGAGTATGTCATCTATTGTGACAGTTAAAGTGCAATAGACCTGAGCAAAAACTCCATGTATCATGCAAGGACGAAGCATATCGATGTGAGATATCATTGGATTCGAGAAAGGATAGAGGATGTGTCTATGCAGGTAAAGAAGATCCATACAAGTAATAATCCTTCGGATATGCTGGCCAAAGTGGTACCAAGAGATAAGTTTGAACTAGGCAAAGAACTTGTCGGTATATACTCAAACTAGAACCTCCGGTGTTACCTCCTTCAGGTGATTGTGACTGGAAGGGGAGGTTTGTGGGGTCCATCCCATATATCAAGGAAGATATCTTCCTTCCTTGATTAGCAGCAGCCCACGTTTCTTTTTGCATTTGTCAAATATGGCAGACGTGCGGATGAAAAATGTCAAGCGTAGTAGGTGAGGTTCTGCCTATAAAAAGAGAGCTTCAGCTCTCATTTTATACACCAATCTCAGAGGAAAAATATATCTGAGAGTTAGAAAGAAAGAGTGAGGTTTCACAGACATGGTATAAGAAAATAATCTGCGAGAAAAATAGAGAGTGAGTGATATTGTAGTGAGGTGGGAATATCAAAAGAGGGTTATTTATTTTGAGTGTTGTAGTGGTCTTTTGAGAAATTTACTCGGACCTACAAAGTGTAAACTTCCTTGCTATAGTGATATCAGTTGCTTTTCTTAGGGCCATGGTTTTTCCCCTTATTCAAAAGGGTTTTTCACGTAAAAATCTTGGTGTCGTTGTTACTCTTTTATTCTTGTTAATTATCGTATCTCGGTGCTACGTTATCATTCCGTTTTTATTATCGTGAATATTATTTTTGTAGGGGGTTTATTCCCAACAACTGGTATTAGAGCATAGGTTCTGCTCGTTCACTGAAATACTATTCACTATCGGTAGTACTATACTCGGTGAAAAATTAAAATGTCCAAAGTAAAGTATGAGGTAGAAAAATTCAACGGATATAACGGTTTCTCAACATGGCAAAGAACCATGAGGGATCTGCTCATCCAACAAGGATTACACAAGGTACTAGATGTTGATGCCAAAAAGCATGATACCATGAAAGCTTAGAATTGGGCTGACTTGGATGAAAGAGCTGCTAGTGCAATCAGGTTGCACTTATGAGATGATGTGGTAAATAACATTATTGATGAAGACACTGCACGTGGAATTTGGACAAGGTTGTACCTGAAGAAGCAATTATAAGCCCTACACATGGGTGAAGGTATGAATTTTTTGTCACATTTAAATGTATTTAACGGACTAATCACACAGCTTGCCAACCTCGGAGTGAAAATTGAGGAAGAAGATAAAGCCATCTTGCTATTGAACTCGTTGCCATCTTCGTACGATAATTTGGCAACAACCATCCTACACGGTAAGACTACTATTGAGTTGAAAGATGTCACATCGGCTCTTCTACTCAATGAGAAGATGAGAAAAAAGCCTGAAAATCAAGGACAGGCTCTTATCACAGAAGGTAGAGGCAGGAGTTATCAAAGGAGTTCGAGCAACTATGGTAGATTCGGAGCCCGTGGAAAGTCAAAGAATCGATCCAAATCAAGAGTCAGATATTGCTACAACTGTGATCAACCAGGTCACTTCAAAAGAGATTACCCAAATCCAAGGAAGGGCAAAGGTGAAACCAGTGGCCAGAAGAATGACGACAACACAACCGCCATGGTGCAAAATAATGATAATGTTGTCCTCTTTATAAATGAGGAAGAGGAATGCATGCACCTGTCATGTCCAGAGTCAGAATGGGTGGTTGACACAGCGACATCTTACCATGCCACACCGGTAAGAGATCTTTTTTGCAGATATGTAGCAGGTGATTTCGGCACAGTGAGAATGAGTAACACAAGTTACTCAAAGATTGCGGGGATTGGTGACATTTGTATCAAGACAAATGTCGGATGCACATTGGTTCTAAAGGATGTGCGGCATGTACCTGATTTGCGGATGAACTTGATCTCGGGAATTGCTTTAGACCGAGATGGATACGAGAGTTATTTTGCAAATCAAAAGTGGAGACTCACTAAGGGATCATTGGTGATTGCAAAGGGAGTTGCTCGTGGCACGTTGTACAGGACAAATGCAGAAATATGCCAAGGTGAATTGAACGCGGCACAAGATGAGATTTCTGTAGATTTGTGGCACAAAAGAATGGGTCATATGAGCGAGAAGGGATTGCAGATTCTTGCCAAGAAATCACTCATTTCTTATGCCAAAGGTACAACGGTAAAACCTTGTGACTACTGTTTATTTGGTAAGCAGCATAGAGTCTCATTTCAGACATCGTCTGAAAGAAAATTGAATATACTTGATTTAGTATATTCTGATGTTTGCGGCCCAATGGAAATTGAATCAATGGGCGGTAACAAATATTTTGTTACTTTTATTGATGATGCTTCACGAAAATTATGGGTTTATATTTTGAAAACCAAAGATCAGGTGTTTCAAGTTTTCCAGAAGTTTCATGCTCTAGTAGAAAGGGAGACGGGTCGAAAGCTAAAGCGTCTCCGAAGTGACAATGGAGGTGAGTACACTTCAAGGGAATTTGAAGAGTATTGTTCAAGTCATGGGATCAGACATGAAAAGACAGTTCCTGGAACCCCACAGCACAATGGCGTAGCCGAGAGGATGAACCGCACCATTGTGGAGAAGGTGAGAAGCATGCTCAGAATGGCTAAACTGCCTAAGTCATTCTGGGGTGAAGCAGTTCAGACAGCCTGTTACCTGATCAATAGGAGTCCATCAGTTCCGTTGGCGTTTGAAATCCCAGAGAGAGTTTGGACCAACAAGGAGGTGTCCTACTCGCATCTGAAGGTGTTCGGTTGCAGAGCTTTTGCACATGTACCAAAAGAGCAGAGAACAAAGCTGGATGATAAATCTGTTCCCTGCATATTTATCGGATATGGAGATGAAGAGTTCGGGTACAGACTGTGGGATCCTGTAAAGAAGAAGGTCATCAGAAGCAGAGATGTAGTCTTCCGAGAAAGTGAAGTTGGAACTGCTGCTGATATGTCAGAAAAGGCGAAGAATGGTATAATTCCTAACTTTGTTACTATTCCTTCTACTTCTAACAATCCCACAAGTGCAGAAAGTACGACCGACGAGGTTGCCGAGCAGGGGGAGCAACCTGGTGAGGTTATTGAGCAGGGGGAGCAACTTGATGAAGGTGTCGAGGAAGTGGAGCACCCCACTCAGGAAGAAGAACAACCTCAACATTTGAGGAGATCAGAGAGGCCAAGGGTAGAGTCATGCATGTACCCTTCCACAGAGTATGTCCTCATCAGTGATGAGGGGGAGCCAGAAAGTCTTAAGGAGGTGCTGTCCCATCGAGAAAAGAACGAGTGGATGAAAGCCATGCAAGAAGAGATGGAATCTCTACAGAAAAATGGCACGTACAAACTGGTTGAACTTCCAAAGGGTAAAAGACCACTCAAATGCAAATGAGTCTTTAAACTCAAGAAAGATGGAAATGGCAAGCTGGTCACATACAAAGCTCGATTGGTGGTTAAAGGCTTCGAACAGAAGAAAGGTATTGATTTTGTTGAAATTTTCTCACCTGTTGTCAAAATGACTTCTATTCAAACAATTTTGAGCTTAGCAACTAACGTAGATCTTGAAGTGGAGCAGTTGGATGTGAAAACTATATTTCTTCATGGAGATTTGGAAGAAGAGATATATATGGAGCAGCCAGAAGAATTTGAAGTAGCTGGAAAGAAACACATGGTGTGAAAATTGAACGAGAGTATTTATGGATTGAAGCAGGCACCAAGGCAGTGGTACATGAAGTTTGACTCATTCATGAAAAGTCAAACATACATAAAGACCTATTCTGATCCATGTGTATACTTCAAAAGATTTTCTGAGAATAACTTTATTATATTGTTGTTGTATGTGGATGACATGTTAATTGTAGGAAAAGACATGGGGTTGATCGCAAAGTTGAAGAGAGATTTGTCCAAGTCATTTGATATGAAGGACTTGGGCCCATCACAACAAATTCTAGGAATGAAGATAGTTCGAGAAAGAACAAATAGAAAGTTGTGGCTATCTCAGGGGAAGTACATTGAACATGTACTAGAACGCTTCAATATGAAGAATGCTAAGCCATTCTGCGCACCTCTTACTAGTCATATAAAGTTGAGCAAAAAGATGTGTCCTACAATAGATGAAGAGAAAGGGAACATGTCTAGAGTTCCTTATTCTTCAGTAGTCGGAAGTTTGATGTATGCTATGGTATGCACTATACCTGATATTGCTTACACAGTTGGTATTGTCAGCAGGTTTCTTGAAAATCCTGGAAAAGAACATTGGGAAGCAGTCAAGTGGATACTCAGGTACCTAAGAGGTACCATAGGAGATTGTTTGTGCTTTGGAGTATCGGATCCAATCTTGAAGGGCTATACAGATGCTGATAAGGCAGGTGACATTGATAACAGAAAATCCACTATTGGATATTTGTTTACATTTTCAGGGGGAGCTATATCATGGCAGTCTAAGTTGTAGAAGTGTGTTGCACTTTCAACAACTGAAGCAGAGTACATTGCCACTACAGAAACTGACAAGAGATGATATGGTTCAAACGGTTCCTTCAAGAGCTTGGATTGCATCAGAAGGAGTATGTCATCTATTGTGACAGTTAAAGTGCAATAGACCTGAGCAAAAACTCCATGTATCATGCAAGGACGAAACATATCGACTTGAGATATCATTGGATTCGAGAAAGGATAGAGGATGGGTCTATGCAGGTAAAGAAGATCCATACAAGTAAGAACCCTTCGGATATGCTGGCCAAAGTGGTACCAAGAGATAAGTTTGAACTAGGCAAAGAACTTGTCGGCATACACTCAAACTAGAACCTCCGGTGTTACCTCCTTCAGGTGAATGGGACTGGAGGGGAGGTTTGTGGGGTCCATCCCATAAATCAAGGAAGAAATCTTCCTTTCTTGATTAGCAGCAACCCACGTTTCTTTCTGTATTTGTCAAATATGGCAGGCGTGTAGATGAAAAATGTCAAGCGTAGTAGGTGAGGTTCTGCCTATAAAAGGAGAGCTTCGGCTCTCATTTTATACACCAATCTCAGAGGAAAAATATATCTGAGAGTTAGAAAAAAAGAGTGAGGTTTCACAGACAGGGTATAAGAAAATAGTCTGTGAGAAAAATAGAGAATGAGTGATATTGTAGTGAGGTGGGAATATCAAAAGAGGGTTATTTCTTTTGAGTGTTGTAGTGGCCTTTTGAGAATTTTACTAGGACGTACAAAGTGTAAAATTCCTTGCTATAGTGATATCAGTTGCTCTTCTCAGGGCCGTGGTTTTTTCCCTTATTCAAAAGGGTTTTTCACGTAAAAATCTTGGTGTCGTTGTTACTCTTTTATTCTTGTTAATTACCGTATCTCGGTGCTACATTATTATTCCGCTTTTATTATCGTGAATATTATTTTTGTAGGGGGTTTATTCCCAACAGTTACTACGTCACAATGCCTTGGAGTGATGCTATTTGCCCGGATCCTAGCGTGTACGTGGGAAGCTTCGTGTATTAGCTGCACTTTCTTTCCTTTCCCCTTCAAGAATTCGTTTCCAATGTATATTCAGCCATATGAACTGGAATTTTGTTCTTCATCTTGTTCTCAACATGACTATATTCTTTTTTGATCCTATAAATCTAAATCGTATATAATTTCTTCTATTGCCATTACAAAACTTACTAGCAGCCTACCACTAATATATTTTGGTCCATAGACAAGAAAGGATCTGAGGATTTGGTAGTTAGTCATTTTTTTTCAATGTAAAATATGTACTAATTGTGACTTAATTAGATTTTATTCTCTTTTGATACTAATCAGAAACTAAGAATTCGATAATGAAAGATCATACAACTTCGTACGTGTCCTATATGAAAAATATGTGATCTCTTTGTGGATTCATTAGATGATAATCTTTTCTTGTTGCATGTGATTAATGCATCTTGACAGCTTGGACAACAGCTAACAAGCTTTTCACTACAGGATCAACTTCCACTTTTTGTTTCTTAATTCTTCTTGTTGAAGATGTATATAATTAAACAAATAAAAGTTTAATCTCTCTAACAATTTTAAACATTTTGAAGAGATACTGACACATTTCTATATGGTGCCAGAGCCAGACAGAAGCGGATCCAGGATTTGAAATTTATGGGTTCAATATTCTAATTCTTTTAAGTTATTGGATTCTAAATTAATAATTTGTGCATAATTCAATAATTTTTTAAGACATATACAAGATTTGGACAAAAATTACTGGTTCGGCCGAATCCGTATCCGAAGGGCTAGCTCTGGCCCTGGTGCCATTGCAAATAAAAGTTATGGCCCATGAAAAATAATTAAGACATTTACACGAGGAGGTAGTGTTGAAGATATAAATAAGAATTGCTCTAGTAACTCAATTTTTTTGATAACACATATTTTTTAATACTTACAGCAGAGATTACGTCTGGTACCTTACTTATAAAATGTGATTACATAAAAGGGAGAGAGGACATTGAAAATGGACAAACACAACTAATATAAAAAGGCTTAGCTATATATATTCGAAAATTACCAATAGAACTCTAAAAGTTGAGTTATATATGACATAAAAGGTTGTTGATTCACTTTGAGAAACATACAGATTGGGCATAGAAAAATTAATCACAAAAAAAAAAAAATATAAAGTAAACTAAAAATTTCCTCCCATTTATTCTATATTTACAAATTTTCATCTTTGGTTGCAACAAACACCCCATGACAAATATCCCAATAAGGGAAAAAGCCATGCAAGAAATTACACAGCTCCAAAAACACAGGGTGTTGCATGGCAAGTCCAAAGAAAACTCACAAAGTAGGAGGTAAAAAAAATATAAAAAATTATCAAAGGTGCGCAAAAGCTGATCCAGACACCACAATTAAAACAAATAAGTTCAGCTCAGCTACGACGAGCGAGAGCGAAGAAAGAAAATACTCAGTTGTTGCCCCATACTTCCTTCAGGATCAATCAAATGGAATGACTCTGAATCACAAGATCCATGAACCCTCTCAAATTTTCCTCTAAGATACATTATATCATCTTCACGATTAATTTCTCTATTATTACCATGAACAGTGCCAGCTCCTACACCAACACTTTCCATCTGTTTCAACACTTGTATATCAGATTTTGTAGGTTTTCTCTTCACTGCAAACCCTACTTTTTTCCCATTACAATACATAGTCCATATTGGCATAGATAAAAGAGAGGAAGAAGAATTTTCATGTATTCCATCATCATTGGAGCTCTCGAGCGCGATTCTAAGTATTCCTCCTCGCATTTCACGTGCCAGAGTAGAGGTAGATACTGCGAGTTCAAGGAGAAGAAGCGGGGTAGAGGAATTAGGGTTTGTTTGTATACAGATATTGACTTTTCCTTTTCGATAACCGAAGATGGTGCCCGTAATATTGGATGTGTTTGAGGCAGAAGATGGCCTGTGGTAGTTGAAGGAGGAAACGGCGGGTTTTTTACTTTGGACGGGTTCTGTGGGTTCAACAAATGTACAGTAACAACTAGGGATGAGTAGCTCCACGAGAGAGCGGAGGAGCCGCCATGAACGGACTTGTTTCTCACAGTCGACGGTGGTGATGGTGGCGGTTCCGGCCGCCGTAGGGTATGAGCTGATCATTCTTAGTGAATATTAGAATAATCGGAGACTCAACGAGTTAGTTTGGAAAATGGTAGAAGTTTATATAGAGAAGTTTGAAGGAATATTCTTATAAAGAAAGTTTTTTTTTTAAAAAAAAAGGTATTAGTGAGTGATTTTAATTTTTTTTTTTTTTAAAAAAAAAAAAGGAAAAACAGGAGGGGCCATGGAATCTAAGAAGTTGTAACGTGGCTAATAATAATCTTACTTTTTTAACTTTTTGGTCTAAGGGGAAAAGGTGGTGAGGGTATGTAAACAGTTCTTGTCTTGTTTTTGTCTAGCCTCGATCTCATCATGTAGATTAATGTCCAAAACAAAATATTTTCGAAGCATATTCATATATAGCTCATCCTCCCATAAGGTGACTAGTGTAGTCACCATCAATTGTTGTGGTCGATCGATGAGCATGATCTTTTAATCCGCAACTAGATATTTCGAGTACGAGTCGAATTAAAAAAATATATAATAGGAAGTGTTTCTCTTTTAATAGGTATTATATAGTACGAATTTAAATTAGTCGTAACTCCCAAATGGATTCGAAGTTATCGAAACCCAAATACGAATACCGAACACAAGTGTATAAAAAGAACCAGTGTAGCCTTTTATTGGAGAACTTTCATACTCCATGAAAGAGAGACTTCTTTTTATTAAGCATTCTTTATTCAACATAAGGTTAATTTTCTTTTCTTTTATACTTATTGTAACTTGGCTACTCTCTCTCGCTCTCTGAGTTGAATAAATTATCTTAGTCGACATGGTTAGGTATATTATGTACAAGTACATTATAAATCTTAACTTACTGAATTTTGCACTTCTGTGAGGTTCTTATAATAAGATCGTTTCTATTAACATTAATAGAAGGAAAATCCAAAAACGATTGGCTCATCATCCTATTGAAAATTAGAAAAAGAAAAAGAAAAAGAAGTATTACTCCATATATATAAACGAGACCTTTTCTTCTTTTCAATCTTCAATACTATTACCTTTCCTAAACTTTTCCATCTGAATTAAAATTCTCTTTTTCGTTGGATCGCACTTATATATACCATTTTATTATTTAGGAAAAAAATAAATAGAGAATACCGTACAGCCATAACAATTCAAATTTTTTAATGATTGAGTCCTTAAAATATTGTGTTGAAGAGAAAACCAATTTACAACTGTTCAACTGCTCTTCTTCTACGTATTCATATTATTGGATGTAAATTATTTAACACATCAAAGTGAACTTTTTGTCGAATATACGGGTCCTGAGTTGGTTAACCACTTGCAAATAGAAACAAATACATTGTTGGTTTTATTTACTTTAACTTTTTTGGACCGATTATTGGAGAAAAGTAGAGCATGTTGAATCGGAAAGTAACAAATAAAAGAACATTTTCATGTCTTGCTTTCTAGCCTGGCTTCTCCACTAATGTTATTTTTCCTTTTTACTTTTGTTTTTTGGTTCTAAGATCTCCACTTTCTTCATGAGAAGGTGACAAGAGGGACGATTTGGCCTTAAAAACAAAAATGAAAGTAGAAAAAATAGGTCTATATGGGTAAGTAGGAAATGGTATTTTGATTTCATCATTTCTAGGTAGGAGTGTACAAAGAAAACCGATAAATAACACCAAATCGATAATCCAAATCAAATCGGAAAAAAAAAACCCGATCATGGGTTGGTTTGATTTTTTGTTTGGTGTTGGAAAAAAAATCCGACTATAATTTAGTTTGGTTTGATTTGATTTTAACTAAAAAAAAGTCAAACCGAAACCAAACCAATTCGACATTACATTTATTCAATCTTTAAAAATATTCTATACATATAAATATTTAATTTTAATATAATTTATAAATATTTCTTAAACTTTTTCACATTTTTATCTTTAAACATATTATTTCAAGTTTTGACTTAACATTCTGGAATGGTCCAATAAATTTTATAGCTCATAAAGATAGTAATTCAAATATTCACATCAATACTAGTGTTAACAGAGAAATTTTAATTCAACACTAGAAATGACAATAGTGTTGGATATCTATTTTTTTAGTTTTGCATTGATTTATGATAAAAATGCATAACTTAGTTTATTTTTCTTTAGTGCTTAGTTGTGTAATTAATATACTTATGGTTGTACTTATTTTAATATGACCTATATAGTACTTTTAGATTACGTTAACATTTATTATGGCTTATTACTTAGTAATATTTATTTTATGTATTTTGTTATCTTTGTTATTGAATATTTTAGTACAATGCTATGACTCATCTCATAATATTGTATGATTTTCTTGAAAAATACATTATATAGTTGTATCCTACTAGGACTAAAAAAATATTTGGAGCACAAATTATATATTTTGTGCTATGAAGACTTATCGGAAAAAAAAAAAACTGAAAAACTCGAGTAAAACCGAGATTCAAAAACCCGACTTTGTTGGTTTGGTTTAGTTTATAGATTTAAAAATCCGACACCATTGATTTGGTTTGGTAATTGAAAAAACCCGAACCAACCCGACTATATTTATACCCCTCTTTCTAGCTATTGAGAGGGGAGAAATGAGTGCGTCAATTGATTTGTGGTCCATTCAATATCATTTAGTACAATTTAACTCAAAAGTTTTTAAGTTGTCTCTCACTCTCTCAACTAACTGATTCAAAATGTGAAGTAGGATTATGTACGAACCGATCAACCCCGAGGACATTGTTGTTTAGCCAATTTATTATAAATTATTAATAAAATTGGGTCAATTAAAAAATAATTTAGAGATAAATCAGTTGATATACTAAACATAGTTTGACAACTTGGAAAAGAGTGACAGCAAAGCAACTAAAACAGATCAAATTATACGGCATTTGTTTCAATTTATGAGTCTTGTTTTACTTTCAAGCTAGTCTTTTTATAAAAGAATGTCTTTTTCCCGCATTTAGTAAGTTTTAAATTTCAACATTCTTATTTTAAACTTAATAACACTTAAATGTCAAATGACATGAAATATGTAAGATCACAAAATTCAATTAGTATGTTATACCCAAATTTTATTTATGATCAAAGATTCAAAGATCTTTTTCTATTCTTAAATTTATGCGCAGTCATAAGTGATTAGAGCTTAAATACTTTCAAAGGTAACTTCGTTGTATGTTCAAGGGCGGACATAAGCATGTAATCTAGCGGTTTCACTAAACACTTGTATATATTTATTTGCTAATCCTATTATCATTATATATTGACTTAAAATTATTGTAACTTCAAATCCTGAATTAGCCTTTATATATATATTATTATAATCAGTCATAAAATGAAAAACATAAAATTTGTGTGAAAAAATTATTTATAAATGATTAATGAATCAGCAAAAAGCACGTCCTCCCACAAATAGTGGCAGAAAGGCCGGGAGAAATTTGGAACCAGACAAAGGAGTGAACTGCAACTGTTTGCTGTAAGATATTTAAAAAAAGCTAAGACATTAGACATAAATAAAAAGGTAGCACATGTGGCTCAAATTTTGGTTGGTTTATTCTTGGATCATGTTGGGAGGGCAATTTGATCAGCTGCTTTAGTTTTGCTGATTGTACAGAGAGAATAAAAGAAGAGAAGTCTTGATGTAACTGGTAAAATAGTTGTTATGTGATCAAAAGGTCACGGGTTTAAACCGCAGAAAGAATCTCTTGTAAAAATATAGGGTAAAGTTACTTACAATAGACCCTTATAATTCGACTTTTTCCCGAACCCTGCGCATAACGGGAACTTAGTACATCGAGGTGCTCTATTATATACAGAGAATAAAAGAGGTTGAGAGACAGAACATGATGTGCCATCTCAATGTCAGCTCTTGTTCTTGTTTCATTCTTTCATAGCCACGCATATTTTTCTTTGGTTGATAATGTTATATTTGAGCTTTTCATTAAGAATGAATAGTAAAGATACCTGAAAAGGGGGGGGGGGGGGGAGGGATTTAGTCGCACCTGATATAAATTCGCTAAATAACACCTAATTTGAACAAATATTTTCCTTAAAATCTTATGTAATATTGTTCACTTTGGCAAAAAGAAATTAAGGTTGATTTATGCAAATATGCCCTTTTTAGGTTACCGTTTAGATTTTGTTCATATTTAAAAAGTAGTGCAAAGCCATTGTGAAATTAATCATTCTGGACAAAGTTAGACTCGGGTTTAATATTTGCTCGTATAACTTTCGGTTTGCTCAGAAAACATTAGTGTCACGACCCAAAATTCACTAAAGATCGTGATGGCGCCGGACACCGTTGTCAGGCAAGTCAACCAAAATACTTAATTAAATTCTCATTTAGACAATTGTAAAAAACTCTAATTTTTCTTCAATTTTTACTAGTAAAAGATACTCAGTTCAAATTAAATATACATGTCAAGAAATACAATACAAAATACCTCATAACTATCCCAGAACCCGGTGTCACAAGTGCATGAGCTATTTCTATGAAGCAATACAATACAACCACCGTCCGGAATACAAATTGGACAGAAATTAAATATAATAATCTGGAAGAGACTCTGCTGGCTGCAGGTCGTTTCGACAAGTGCAGCTCACCTAAGTCTCCGCATCAACCATACTGCTACGCCCGCCAGGCCACTAGTGATGCATGTGCCTGTGCAACAAAAATGCACAGCAAGTGTAGTATCAGTACGAAAATAACGTGTACCAAATGAGTATCCCGTCTAATCTCGAAGAAGTAGAGACGAGAGGTCGACTTCGACACTTACTAGTGATCCAATAATGATACGTCCGTAATATAATGAATCGAGGATTTATATAAACAGGATTTGTAATTCAATAGGGTGAAACATGCAAACAATTCCTTCTTTTATGTGAAATTTCCAAATTTCCTTTTTCATCATTTATACACATATTCTCAAGCCGCGAAGGGGCAATAACAACTTCAATAAGTTTCAAGGCAAGCAATACAAGCATGCGCAAATCATGCTGAGGTCGTACAACCCGATCCAACAGAAATATAAAATGTGCACTGCTAGAGGGTCGAATGGCGCGAACTATTGATGCATCTATTTAATCTATCGTGGCGTTCGGCCTGTTCCAGAATTTAAACACGCACAGACAATCAATCAAGAAGTCATCAGGAAACAATTATCCAAAGAAAACCAATTCTCTTTTAACAATTTAGAAAAATGAAGTTTAATTCTTTTTAGAAATTCATTTACCAATTCGATAGGATTTAAGCAATCGACTGTCAATAAGATTATAGATATTTCAAGTATAGCATGCTTTTGGGTCCTAGATTACCCAGACAATAGCATAATAGTAGCTACGCATGGACTCTCGTCACCTCGTGTATACGTAGACCCCACAAATAGGAGCACATAACCAATTATTTCACCTATGGGGACAATTCCCTCTTACAAGGTTAGAAATGAGACTCACCTCGCTCCGAAGCCTATATTCCGATTCAAGAACGCGCTCAAACCTCCAATTTGGAGCCGAACGATCCAAAAGTATTCAAATAGGTAAGAACTAGTCAATACATGCTCAAAAGTTAATATTCTAATTATTAAACCAATTTTCCAACCCTAAATGCAAGGTTCCTAAAATTCATCCCCGGGCCCATGTGCCCGGATTCCGAAATTTTCCGAAGGAAATCGTTATCTATAACCTAAGGATCAATAATATATGATTTCTAATCCATTTCATAACCAATTTCGTGGTAAAATCTAAGTTTTATTAAAACCCTAGATCTAGCTCTAACCCCTTGATTTCTCCAAATCTTTAGGTGTTAATCTACCCAAAACTCGAGTTTTAAACTTAGAAATAAGGGGGATGAACTTACCTCACGATGCTATGTGGAAATCCCTTCTCAAGAGCTCCAAAATCGCTCAATACCCGAGTGCCAAATTGTCAAAAATGGCTAGGGCTCGACCTAAATGAAGCTGACTGCTTCAGCAGTTTCCGCATCTGCGGAATCGGCTAAAAGGGCTGGGACCGCTTATGAGGTCTTGGCCTGGCTAGCTCTAGGCCGCATCTGCGAGGCTTCGACTGCTTCTGCGATCGACCAACCGCAGGTGCGGTTATGACAGAAGCAGATGCTTCAGCACTTCTCCAAATTTCATTTTCGTTCCGTTAACCACCCGGAATCCACTCGAGGTCCCCCGGGACCCTAACCAATCATACCAACCAGTCCCAAAATACATTACGGACTTGATCGAGGCCTCAAATCATATCAAACCACGCTAAAACCACGAATCGACCTCCAATCCAAGTTTTATGAACTTTAGAATTTCAAACTTCTACTTTCGATGTGTAAATCTATCAAATCACGTCCGGTTGACCTCAAATTTTGCACACAAGTCATATTTGACATAACGAACCTACTCCAACTTCCGGAATTGGATTCCGACCCTGATATCCAAAATTCCACTTTCGGTCAAACTTCTCAAAAACCTTCAAATTTCTATTTTTAGCCAAATGGCTCCAAAATGACCTACGGACCTCCGATTTCACTTTCGATCGCGCTCCCAATACCAGAATCACCATACAGAGCTATTCCCATACTCGGAATCTCAAACGGACATTAATAACCCTGAAATGCACTTTTATCCAAACTTATGAGATTTTTCCAAATATGCGCCGAAACGTTTCCGGGTCTTCCAAAACCCAGTCCGGACATACGCCCAAGTCCGAAATCATCATACGAACATGATAGAACCTTCGAATCCTGATTCCGATGTTGTTTACTCAAAAATCCAACCTTAATCAATTCTTTCAACTTAAATCTTCCGAAATGAGAATTCTCTTTCCAAATCAACTCCGAACTTCTCGAAATTCAATTCCGACCATGCGCATAAGTCATAATACCTGAGGTAAAGCTGCTCATAGCCTCAAACTGCTGAACGACGCGCTAGAGCTCAAAACGACCAGTCGGGTCGTTACATTCTCTCCCACTTAAACATACGTTCGTCCTCGAACGTGCTAAGAACTGTGCTGGAGTTGTCTGAAATCACTGTTTAACACCTCGAGCATCTACCCGTGCTACCACAACTCAGTTGGGCACCCTAGCTCGATCAATCTGAAGATATCCTTTTTCACTTAGGCAAATAAGCCTTAGAGCCCAATTCCATCATCTAGAATTCTCTGCCAGGCCTGTTCCAACATACGCTCACCGAATCAATAACTACACGCGGCACCAAAACATGACTACATACCTTAGCTGAATTCACACCTTGCACCACTTTACTCAGAGGACCACAATAACATTCTCTGATCAATTTAGTCGAAATTCCATGAATCTAATGCTCCCATTGCACCTCATGACATACATAGGTCTTGCTCTAACTCTTACAATACCGCCACGAGGGAAGAGATGTGTAGAAATTCATAACCAATTGTTGAATCGACAAATCATTGGGTCTATACTTTTGACAAGAACCATCACCTTATTTTGAACCAAATAATGGTCTTATCTCCTTAATATACTTCATATAATCAGATTGCACTAATCCTAAATCCAATGATCTCGTCTCACCCAGTACGAACTGCTCAGGCAATAAGCCACCCAGACATGACCAAAAGTCTCATATGATGCCACAATGTGCTAATAGGCTACCAATTCGAATGCGATACAAAAGGAAAACGAAATTTGAAAAGGAAATCCAATTACTCCGCTCGCGAATCATGCATGCGACACGATCAACATAACTAAATAGACACCCCGCTCGCAAATCATATATGCGATGCGGGCACACAGCTAATATGAGCTTTCCTCAGAAAATAGGAAACAAAACACATAAAAACAAATACGGGGAACTGTACTCAACATCACACTATTGCGGCGCGCAACCCGATCCAAACAACATACCCATGGCGGCGTGCCAACCGATCCACACATGAAATTCACATAAGGAGATACACACCGAGATAGATTGCTCATTACATCAAAATACTAAATGTCGGTCACCAACACGTCAAGTGTATAATACCATTCCTGGGGAGACATATAGCGTTATAAGCTACAAACTCAAGCACAACTGAGGTGCGATATACGATCTGAATCTCAAAATCCATTCTGCTCATATAACATCATCTCTACGCAGAACCTCAACACATAAGAAATTCACCAAGTTGTCTCACGACTCACACGACGCAATACATCATTACATGAAATAGATGACGATGAAATAACACCCCGACTACTCTTCCATAGGAGCGCATTGCTGAAATGAACACATCTGGCATGATATAGAGCCTATATTCACATTTGGATCCATCCACAGACCTCAAGCTGATTCTGATCGCACTGAACTAGTCTAATAACATTTCAAAGGTCCATAATAACTACCCTTTTTCTCATAACACATGAGAACTACCATCATGACCGGAGTAATCCTCCACAGTCCATAACCCAATAAACCGAGTGCCCTCCAAGCATCAATTCTCAATTTAACGACATCACTAAAATTTTCATACTTGGTTTAACTCTTCAATCAATCAAATGACTATATGCCACACTTATACAACCTTCCCGTGGGGTACGCTCCCATAACCTTTCGTAACAGATAACAGGTCAGTACATCCAAACCAGAGGCTGTACTAACGCTGAAAAGCGATCAAGAATCCTTAACCAAGATGCAAAGCCTTTTTCACAAAGCACCAATCTCAGGTGACGTTGAGGACAATACCAACTTACTTTAAACATCGAAACTCCCTTCCTGCTCATTTGAGCCCGTGACATCCTTGTCAACATCGAATTGCAACCTTGATCCTTACTTCAATTTTCATACCACTTACTGCACCCATCATGCCAATATGCGATACAACATGATTTTCATCATAACACCGGAACCACTAATAGGTTAACGCTTCATCATATAAAATCTTTTCACCTAACTCACTTCAGGAGAACCATAGAAACACACAGATGAATTCTCATAACCGTAGAATATGCAAATCTCCAAGTAGTGGTCTAAGCCACTATAGCCCTTCCTGGGATCCGCCTCCACATAACAGGCCAGAACAGTAGAATACTTCTGAATAACATCAATTACGGCAGACGACAAGCCTCACACGTTCTGTCATAATCACTTGCATAACTTGATCACGCTGAAGGAACTAATCACTACCACCAATATGCCAACTCAACTATGGCTAACCAATCTATCTTCTTCCAATTTATCCTTGATTGACTTAGAAATAATTATAACTCCATTCAACACATAACACACTCCATCCGAACTCATCCCGAGTGACCTTGAATCACGAGACCATACTGTCTCAAATCCCACGAACCATTTCATACCCCCAAATGCTACACTGGAAGTCAAAACATCATAGGACATTATGTTCCTCTTCTCATAAGCTTCTACAAAGCTTGCTTCTTAACCGTACCTATAGGCTCGAAATCATTAGGCACCACACTTTACCTCTTTGAATCCACTAGGGCCGTTGTTGAGAGCCACCCGCTCTGACTTGGCCCCGAATATAATCAACTCCATGAATCTTCTAGCACATGAATACCCTCTCAACGAAGCACCCGACAGAATCACTTTTCTTGAAACCCGCACCTATACAAGGCATAAATCCTTAATCCTTCCCCAAGTCTGAACGTGAGCCAATAAGGCCAACCATAGCACACCTTTAACAATTCTTTTGCTCAAATTACCACTTATGTTCTTTTTCCGTAGCTGAAAAAACCCATCAATATACTAATAACCAGAAACCTCGCAAGTAGTTAACCATGCAACCCAATCATAGGCGGTGGGACTCTCCCACTTAGCTCGAAGCCACTATTACACAACTCTGGGATTCACCAAGATTCTTTATCTCTTATTGACATGACCTCGCACAATTAAACAGCCAGATTCCTTGAAATCCTTTCATTAGAACTTCATGAACACCCTGAATTTCCATCAACATTCACATATTCGACCTCTTACCGGAATGGCCAGTAAAATCCTTCCCAGAAGTTTCGCCAACCATGCGACCGCTAACCTGCTCACAGGGAATAACCCACCTGTGGAAATCACTTCCCGACATCTTCCAACGCTGTTGCACGAGGTACAATCACTACGACATCAATAACTTATCCTGAGTCCGAGCTCACTCTCTAGCTGCACAAGTCCATTCACCCCTCGTGGACATCAATTAAATATGCGGCAACATCCTTCCAATTCAGAGTTATGTTGTATCCTTCTTCATTTCAAGCAGCTCCGTCCCATTATATCAAATCTCCTACCGCATAATAGCCCATACTTCAAATAAATCCGTAGACCCCAATCACCAATCACTAATATTCCCAAATCATTCCAAACTCTCCTTAAGGTGCGTAGTCATCCTACCACAAAGCCCACGGGCAACTCCGCCACTTTGGCGGAACTTACCCCTTTAATCGACTACTCGACCTTTGTTTCTTATAACTGGCCTTCTACAAATTTTAACCACCGCCTAACACTCCCCAGATGTCCTTTCTCATCCTTCATTGCTCAGTTGTTGCCTTAAATAAAATCTATCTTCGCAACACTTGAACCCTCAAATCTCTACTAACCTTAAACTTTTCCGAAGAAAATCTTTCTTGAGCCGTCAACATTATGAACACCGATTCAATCCTGAACCACCGTACCCCGCGATCTATGACAGTCGTTTCTAACATATTATTTCATAATATCTTACCCCAAAGGCAAATTGCAGAAGACCATAACACCGACGAACTTAACACATACAATCGAGGACGACGACACTACATCGCATATGAAAATTCCACCACGCTCGAAAATACCAAGTCTCGTTACTCCATCACCCTAAATCTGGACATTCATAGGCCAGTTTCTTTTCATTCGCTGGGAATGAAATATCAAATCTCTGAATCATGCACTGAGTAGACTTCCTTTCAAATTATTCACCGCCCCAACACATAGGCAAGTATCCTACCATCAAGTCAATATTGTGCGATAACCAATCATGAGCAATCATAGCGATTTGTGCATAGTCTCAAAGCTCTTAGGAATACTGTTACTGAGCTGAATGACAAGATATCCTCCCGCAAGGCAACAACAATAGCCCAATCAACAATATCGGGAGAAACATCCTACAAACATCTGTAGTACCATTACAATCCTTCAATTCTCGAGTTAAAACCAGCAGTTCGCATCGCGTAAGATTGAGTAGGAAGGAAACAAAGGCATAAGCCTCAAGGAATCAAATCGCACGATGAGGAATCAAGAAGGAAAGTACTTCGAACAGCCTTGTAGCCTCCCGAAGATAAGAACAGACGTCTCCGTACCGATCCGTGAGACTCTACTAGACTTGCTCATGACTCGTGAGACCTAAGGGAACCTAGTGCTATGATACCATGTTGTCACGACCCAAAATCCACTAAGGGTCATGATGGCGCCAGACATCGCTGTCAGGCAAGCCAACCAAAATACATAATTAAATTCTCATTTAGATAATTGTGAAAAACTTATTTTACTTCAATTTTTACTAGTAAAAGTTACTCAGTTCAAATTAAATATACATGTCAAGAAGTTAATACAAAGTACCTCATAAATATCCCAGAACCCGGTGTCACAAGTGCATGAGCTATTTCTAGGAAGCAATACAATACAACAACCGTTCGGAATACAAATTGGACAGAAATTAAATACAATAATCTGGAAGAGACTCTACTGGTTGCGGGTCATCTTGAGAAGTGCAGCTCACCTAAGTCTCTGCATCAACCATGTTGCTACGTCCGCCAGGGCACTAGGGATACATGTGTTTGTGCAACAAAAATGCACAGCAAGTGTAGTATCAGTACGAAAACAACATGTACCCAATGAGTATACCATCTAATCTCGAAGAAGTAGAGACGAGAGGTCGACTTCGACAATTACTAGTGGTCCAATAATGATACATCCGTAATATAATGAATCGAGGATTTATATAAAGAGTATTTGTAATTCAATAGGGTGAAACATGTAAACAATTCCTTCTTTTATGTGAAATTTCCAAATTTCCTTTTTCATCTTTTATACACATATTCTCAAGCCGGGAAGGGGCAATAACAACTTCAATAAGTTTCAAGGCAATAAATACAAGCATGCGCAAATCATACCGAGGTCGTACGACCCGATCCAACAGAAATGTAAAATGTGCACTGCCAGAGGGTCGAATGGTGCGAACTATAGATGCATCTATTTAATCTGTCGTGGCGTTCGGACCGTTCCAGAATTTAAACACGCACAGACAATCAATCAAGAAGTCATCAGGAAACAATTATCCAAAGAAAATCAATTCTCTTTTAACAATTTAGAAAAATGAAGTTTAATTCTTTTTGGAAATCCATTTACCAATTCGAGATGATTTAAGCAATCGACTATCAATAAGGTTACAGATATTCCAAGTATAGCATGCTTTTGGGTCCTAGATTACCCGGACAATAGCATAATAGTAGCTACGCACGGACTCTCGTCACCTCGTGTGTACGTAGCCCCCACAAATAGGAGCACATAACCAATTATTTCACCTATGGGGATAATTCCCTCTTACAAGGTTAGAAAGGAGACTCACCTCGCTTCAAATCCTATATTCCGATTCAAGAACGTGCTCAAACCTCCAATTTGGAGCCGAACGATCCAAAGGTATTCAAATAGGGTAAGAACTAGTCAATACATGCTCAAATGTTCATATTCTAATTATTAAACCAATTTTCCAATCCTAAATGCAAGGTTCCTAAAATTCATCCCCGGGCCCATGTGCCCGGATTCCCAAATTTTCTGAAGGAAGTCGTTCTTTATAACCGAAGGATCAATAATATATGATTTCTAATCCATCTCATAACCAATTTCGTGGTAAAATCTAAGTTTTATTAAAACCCTAGGTCTAGCTCTAACCCCTTGATTACTCCAAATCTTTAGGTGTTAATCTATCCAAAACTCGAGTGTTAAACTTAGAAATAAGGGGGATGAACTTACCTCACGATGCTATGTGGAAATCCCTTCTCAAGAGCTCCAAAATAGCTCAATACCCGAGTGCCAAATGGTCAAAAATGGCTGGGGATCGACTTAAATGAAGCTGACTGCTTTAGCAGTTTTCGCATCTGCGGTCCCGCATCTGCTAAGGGAGGTCGCATCTGCGGACTTGGCTAAAAGGGCTGGGACCGCTTCTGCGGTCTTGAAGCTGCATCTGCGAAGCTGCTTCTGCGTCCAAGGAGCCACTTCTGCAGTTTGGCCTGGCCAGCTCTGGGCCACATCTTCGAGGCTATGACCGCTTCTGAGGTCTCGCACCTGCGGTCGACCAACTGCAGGTGCGGTTATGACAGAAGCAGATGCTTCAGCACTTCTCCAAATTCCATTTTCGTTCCGTTAACCACCTGGAATCCACTCGAGGCCCCCCGGGACCCCAACCAATCATACCAACTAGTCCCAAAACACATTACGGACTTTCTTGAGGCCTCAAATCATATCAAACTACGCTAAAACCACGAATCGACCTCCAATCCAAGCTTTATGAACTTTAGAATTTCAAACTTCTACTTTCGATGTTAAAACCTATCAAATCACTTCCGATTGACCTCAAATTTTGCACACAAGTCATATTTGACATTACGGACCAACTCCAACTTTTGGAATTGAATTTTGACAGCGATATCAAAAAGTCCACTTCCGGTCAAACTTCTCAAAAACCTTCAAATTTCTATCTTTAGCCAAATGACTCCAAAATGACCTACGGACCTCCAAATTCACTTTCGATTGCGCTCCCAATACCAGAATCACTATACGGAGCTATTCCCAGACTCGAAATCTCAAACAGACATTGATAACCCTGATATGCACTTCGATCCAAACTTATGAGATTCTTCCAAAAATGCTAACTTCCACAATAGGCACCGAAACATTTCCGGGTCTTCCAAAACCTAGTTCGGACATCCGCCCAAGTCCGAAATCATCATACGAACATGCTGAAACCTTCAAATCCTGATTCCGAGGTTGTTTACTCAAAAATCCAACCTTAGTCAATTCTTTCAACTTAAAGCTTTTGAAATGAGAATTCTCTTTGCAAATCAACTCTGAACTTCCTGAAATTCAGTTCCGACCGTGCGCACAAGTCATAATACCTGAAGTGAAGCTACTCATAGACTCAAACTGCTGAACTACGTGCTAGAGCTCAAAACGACGGGTCGGATCGTTACAATTAGTGTATATTCCAAAGTCTGCCCTAAGGGAATTTAGCGTAAAGCGGCATCAAAGAAAAAGATGTGGTCGAGGTCAACCAGGAAGTAGTAGGATTCGTGATTGGGAAACGGTCGAGGTCGAGCACCAAGGCCATAACAATAATGGCTAGTTTTTGTAATAAGATATTAAAGATAATATTCTATCGAATATTCTATGCCCTTGTACTATTAGGGATTGGTAAGGACATGTTTCTTATAAATAGAAAAAAGAGACAATAGTGTAGGTCATGTAACATTGACTTGATAAGAACACTTTTCAAAAGAAGATTCTTTCTCTCTAGCAAAGATACAAACTTTACCTTTTACAATATTTTCGCACACATTATCACATATCATTCCATCAGATCCGAGAATAATTCGAACATTCGAGGATTTGTCTGTCATTCATTATTGTCAGAAGGAACAATTACCCATCTCATTCATTATTGGGTGAACGTTCCTCCTATTTATATTTATGCCATTTACTGCTATTTATTGTTTGATACCCCTCCATTATTGCTCACATCTTTTGGAATTTTAAATGTGCATTACCCGTAGCCTTCCACCGACTTTATTTTACGTTATCCATGCTGACAAGTTCTAAATCTAGAGTTATTATCATTAACTAAGTTTAACCCCTCATTACATAAAATTAAAAAGTTTAATTGAAAGTTTATATTGTTTGGTCAAACAATTTGGCGCTGTCTGTAGGAATCCTGGTTAAAATTTTAATTTCTTCTAGATCTATCACTAGCATGGATTGCTAACAAAAAAAAAGAATTTTTTTCCTTGTACACTCAGATCTGATATGATAGGTAAAGGAGAAAAAAGAACGAGGGTAATGACCGACCTAACCACCAATCTCTTGAACACCATCATGAGGTTTCTGAGATAGAAGGCGAGGACATAACGCCTAATGTTTCTCCCAGACGAGGCGGGTCCCTTCTCCCTTACGACAGTATCGCAACGTCCCGCAGTAAAGGAGCTTCCACATCCATGATGGAAGATACGCCACCAGCAATAAAAAATGTCCTTGAGCTTGGCTAATTGACATGCTAACCGACATCCTCCACAAGCCCGCTCAGGATACAGTCATAAAAAATGCAAGGACTTGTGTTACACCAACAACGGTCGAGCAGCATGGTCCTTTCCCTCCTCCAATAACAAGTATTACTCATAACACTGTTAATAGTGCAAGTGACGACACCCTCACAACTATTTTGAAAAAGATGGAGGAAATGGAGAACAAGAACAGAGTGCTTCGGGACCAAATGAGAAAGCACTAACAAAGGGCCGACAAAATACCGGGTGCCCCAAAATTCTTGACAAAGAGAAATGTTGGTCGGTTTGTCGAGCAACCACACAGTGATGAAGTTGCCCCGCATGCCATACAAAAGACCTTCAAAATGTCGCCCTACCAGAAAATATATGATGGTACAACCGATCCCGAAGACCATGTGACTCACTATGTCACTGCTGTGAAAGGCAATGACTTCCTTAAGGAACAAGTATCCTCCATCTTGTTGAAAAAATTCGACGAGGCCCTCAGTGGAGGAGCATTGACTTGGTATTCAGAGCTGCTCGCGCGTTCCATCGAAACATTCGAAGAGATGGACGGCAAGCTCGTAGCGGCCCATGTTGGGGCCAAAAAGGCGGAGGTAGGAGTGAACGATATATTCGCTATCAAACAGTCGCCCAGAGAGGGATTGAGGGACTTTCTTGCTCGATTCAACCGAGTAACGATGACCCTACCGAATGTATTGGAAGGAATGACTATCGCAGCTTTCCAAAACGGGCTGAGCATGAATGGTTCAAGGGTGACGAGAAAGTTATTGAGTTAGCTTATGAAGTATCCCCCAACTACTTGGGATGAAATATACAATGCCTATTATGCTGAAGTGAAAGCAGACGAGGACGACCTCAATGGGCCAACTCTCCGATTGACCTCGGTGCAAGCCAAGTCCAGAAAAGATTGAAGAAACGATACCAGAAGGTACCTTATGGATCCACGATCCAATCGGGAATGACATCTACCATATGTTAAAAGAGTCATTGCACCCCCTTCCCGCCACGAAGAAGGCCCGCCTAGACCAAGGACAGGGACTCACCGGAAAGAGAGAGGTATGTGTCTTTGTTATCTGCTCACAATTTTAGTGTGTCACTTTCAGAAATAGTCTATGCATTGGAGAACCTCGAATCGAAGGTAAAGTGGCCACAAAAGATGAGGTCAGATCCAAACATCAGAAAGTCAGATGCACTTTTCAAGTTCCACCAAGAACGAGGGCATAAAAATCGAGGACTACATTGCCCTAAGATAGGAGGTCATAAACATGCTTCAACAAAGACACCTCAAGGAGTTACTGAGTGATCAGGGAATGACCAACTTCGCCAGAAGACGCAAAGAACATCAGGGATCGCCGAAGCCACCCTCACCAATATGCACCCTCTAAATAATCATCGGTGGCAGTGACAACGCTTCTATTAACAACGTAAATTTCACTACAACCCATAATCTCAAACGGTCGATCACTCACGAACGGTATGACGAACGTGAAGAAAGTATCATCTTCGATAAGTCAGATACCCACAGTTTGGTTTTCCCTTACTACAATGCCTTTTTTATCACTTTACGAATTTTAGATACAGATGTGAGACGCATTATGGTAAACGATGGGAGCGACACATGCATTATCTACCCTCGGGTACTTGCACAAATGAAACTCGAGGATAAGATAGTGTTGCATTGCATCAAGTTAACGGGTTTTAACAATGTAGTTGAACGAACATCTGGAAAAATTAAATTCATCATCCTGAATAGCAGCGTGACTCTGGAAACCATTTTCCATATCATGGACCAGGACATGACATACAATGTTATAATAGGGAGACCATGGATACACGCCATAAGGGACATCCCTTCCAGTTTGTACCAAGACATCTAATTTCCAACCCCATGGGGAATATTCAGCATACGAGGAGAACAACGCACATCTCGAGAATGCTACCACATCGCCCTAGATTATATGACCACTAACAAATGAAAGGCAAAGCAAAAGAGGTATAACAATTAACAGGGCCGAGGTCGAGTTGCGATGAGAGAGAAGACATCATCAGAGACCCTGATACGGTGGAAGCCACAGAATCAACCATAGAAGACATTGACCCCATCTAACTAAATGGCAACAACCAGCGCAAGAAAGCTTACATCGGCTGCAAGCTTCAAGAACCAGGTAAATTCCGTCAATTCTTAACTATTAACGCGGACTTGTTTGCTTTTAGCCATGCAGATATGCTAGGTATCCCGAAAGGAATCGCTACACACCAATTGAACATCGACCCATTCCACCCCCGATGAGGCACGTTAGGCATAAGTTCAACTCCACGATAAACGATGCAGTACGTGAGGAAGTCACAATGTTATTAGAAAATGGTTCCGCCAGAGAGTCAAAATACCCCCAATGGGTCGCCAAAGTGGTCATGGAGAAAAAGAAAAATAGGAAGTGGCGAATGTATGTAGACTTTACAGATTTAAATAAAGCATGCCCCAAAGATTCATTCCCATTACCTCATATCGATCAACTCATCGATGCAACTGCCAGGAACGAACTACTGATTTTCTTGGATGCCAACTCAGGCTACAATTAGATCCTCATGGAAGAGGAGGATCAGGAAAAAGCCACTTTCATCACCCATCAAGGAACGTACTGCTATAGAATCATGCCTTTCAGATTGAAAAATGCAAGGGCAACGTACCAAAGGTTGGTAACAAAAATGTTCAAGGACCAACTCGGCAAGACAATGGAAGTCTACATAGATGACATGATGATCAAGTCCAAAAGAAAAGAAAATCACATCGATCACTTGAGAGAAACCTTCGACATACTCAAGCAATACAGAATGAATTTAAACCCCGAAAAGTGTGCATGCGGTGTGGCTTTAGGAAAATTCTTAGGTTTCCTGGTGTCATAGCGAGGCGTCGAGGTCAAACCCGACCAAATCAAAGCCATTGAAGGGATGCCAAAGCACTTAACCACCAAAAAATAGGTTCAGAGGTTGACTGGTCGTATCGCCGCTCTTTCAAGATTCATCTCGCGATCATCTGATAGGTTCCACAAATTCTTCGGTGTACTCAAGAAAGATAACGACCTCCAATGGACCTCCGAGTGCGCCTAAGCCCTGAAGGAGTTAAAGGCTTACTTGTCGTCGCCACCACTGCTTTCAAAACCAGAACCTGGTGAGTGCCTCATCGTCTACCTCGTTGTGTCAGAAGTAGCTGTGAGTACAGTCCTGGTCCAAAAAAATAAAGGTACACAATCTCCCATCTATTACATTAGCAAAACACTAGTCGACGCCGATACGAGGTACCCCCACCTCGAAAAATTAGCCCTGACGTTGGTCGTAGCTTCGAGAAAGCTTAGACCCTACTTCCAATGCCACCCTATCTCGGTAGTCACGACTTTTCCCTTAAGAAGTATTTTGCATAAACCCGAGCAATCGGGCAGGTTAGCCAGATGGGCTATAGAACTAAGCAAGCATGATATCACATATCAACCGCGAATGGCGATAAAGTCACAAGTCCTTTCCGACTTCGTCGCCAACTTCAGCACAAAAATGATGCCCGAAGTAAAAAAAGAAGCCGCCCACGCTTTTCCCCAAACACAAGATCTATGGATTTTGTACACCGACGGCACTTCTAACATGTTAGGGTCCGGACTAGTACTCGTACTCAAATTCCCAACAAGAGAAGTGATTCGCCAGTCCATAAGGTGCACAGATAACAACGAGGCAGAGTATAAGGCTGTGATTGCAAGATTAAGGCTAGCACTCAAGTACGGGGCGAGATGGGTAAGACTACGTTGCGATTCTCAACTCGTAGTAAACCAAGTTACAAGGACTTTCCAAATCAAAGAGCAAAGGATACAAAAATACCAGGCCGAGATCTGTAAGTTGCTGCCCCAGTTTGATGAATGTCAGCTCGACCAGATTCCTGGAGCACAAAACATCGAAGTAGACGGCCTTGTTAAATTAGCATAGGCTATTAAAATATTACAATCGGAGATAGAAATATGGTCACCCTCCTCCACTTATCGATAGATCAAATCGAGGTAAGAACCATAAACCTAACTTGGGACTGGCACAACCGTATTGTTACATATTTGCAGGATGGCGTACTCCTAGATGATAAAAAAGAAGCCAAGAAACTTCAGATGCAAACAGCAAGGTACAACATCATTCATAACAACTTATACAAGGGGACATATGGCGGCCCCTAGCGGAATGCCTAGGCCCAAATCAGACGCGACGCATCCTTGAAGAAGTCCACGAAGTCCATTACGGAGCTCATTCCGGCAATCGAGCTCTGGTCAGATGCCTCATATGAGCAAGTTACTATTGGCCCACCATGAAAAAAAGGCCGCAGATTTCGTGAAAAAATGCGAGCAATGCCAAAAATACGCCCCAATGATCCACCAAGTGGGTGAGCACCTCCACTCAGTCACTTCCTCTTGGTCGTTCATCAAGAGGGAATGGACATCGTTGGCCCCCTCCCCATAGGGCGAGGTAACATATGATTTCTTTTGGTTTTAACTGACTATTTTTCTAAATGGGAGGAGCATTCGCCCAAATACGGGAACAGGGAGTGATCGCCTTTTTATGGAAAAATATCATATGTTGCTTCGGCCTCCCTAAAGAGATCAGTTGTGACAACGGATCCCAATTTACAGGAAAAAAAGTTGCTCAATTTTTTGAGAAGTGGCATATTAAAAGAATACTCTCAACATCGTATCACCCTGCGGGCAACGGGCAAGAGGAATCCTCCAATAAATCAATATTGAACATCATGAAGAAAAAGCTTGAAGACGCCAAGGGACTATGGCCGGAGTTACTACCATAAGTACTTTGGGCCTACCGAAAAATGCCGAAGAAGAGCATAGGAGAGACGCCCTACTCATTAGTTTATGGGACTGATGCAGTAAAACTGATCGTAGTCGGAGAGCCCATTCTGAGATACTCCCACGAGAGCGGGGCTAGGAACGACGAAAGCATAAGGCAAGAGCTCAACGAAGCCAAAGAATAGAAAGATATGGCCTACATAAGGATGATCTCCAAAAACAACATGCAGAATGCTATTACAACAAAAAGGCAAAGGTCATGTCACTCAAATTCAGAGACTACATGCTCAAAGCTAAAACACAAGCAGGCAAAGACCCGCGGGAAGGCAAACTGGGTACAAATTGGGACGGCACATACAAAATCATGGCAACAAAAAACAAAGGGTCATTCCAACTAGAGACAATGGAAGGAAAACTACTATCAAACAACTAGAATGTCACCCACCTCAAGTACTTTAACTTTTAAGAAAAAGCATTCTCCAAGTCGTACTCTATTTTCCCTCACTTGACTGTTGTCCCAATTGGGTTTTCTCAAGGAGGTTTTTAACGAGGCAACAAGGGAGACACTTGAGAGATGCCCTACTCAAGGTGGTCTGACCTCGCCATAATTAACTATAGGTTACATTCGACCTCATTCGAATTAACACATATTCGGACCTTAGCCATAATTAACTATAGGTTACATTCAACCTCATTCGAATTAACACTTATTCGACCCTCGACCATAATTAACTATAGGTTACATTTGACCTCATTCAAATT
Source organism: Nicotiana sylvestris (assembly GCF_000393655.2). Classification (NCBI taxonomy): domain Eukaryota; kingdom Viridiplantae; phylum Streptophyta; class Magnoliopsida; order Solanales; family Solanaceae; genus Nicotiana; species Nicotiana sylvestris. Next base: position 173,408,277 of record NC_091061.1, read on the forward strand.
AACACCTATTCAACCCTCGACCATAATTAAATAAAGGTTACATTCGACCTTGCTCGAATTAACTAAGTATAGGTTACATTCGACCTCGTTTGAATTAACATCTATTCGGCCCCCGGCCATAACTTAATACGAGGTACATTCGACCTCGTTCAAATTAACACCTATTGGCCCTCAGCCATGATCAAACATAAGTTCTATCTCAACCTCATTCAACACATGTGAACCAAGTTTTAATAACTAAAGCGACCAAATAGTAAAACAAAAGAGAGGCATACAAACTCAAAAAGAAGGAAAAGAATCAGGTATGAGCAACGAAACTGGCATTTCATACTTAAAATATTTTTTTTACAAAGGCTAGAATAGACACCCACAAAAATATGTACACAAGTCTGCAAACAAAAAGAAGGAAAAACAACTAATCGCCGCCGAACCAAGCAGCGCCATCTACTTGATCGCCTTGGCCATCTCCACCTGTCTCTCCGCCATCACCATCACTATCGCCATCGGGATACTTATCCGCATACCAGGCATCATGTTCAATCTGATCCACACCCATATCCTCCTCGTCATTACCGAATTCCGGTGTAGCGGGGCCATAGCCACAAGCAATCCGAGCTATATGTGCCTTAGCACGAGCATCCTCGAAGTCAGCCTTAGAAACTTTCTTTGCCGCCATCAGATCTTTAAATATATCCAGTTGGGCCTCAGTGTGGATCCACTTCTCATACAGATCCCGCAGAATATCAGGAAAAGCAGAAGTGCAAGAAGAAGACGGCTGAGCAAATAACTGTGCCTTCTCGGCCTCAAGGGCAGCAACTCGGTCATTAAGGCTTGAAGCCTCTTTCTCTAGCTCCCCTATCCACTCATTGAGCCGCTCCTCTCTGAGCCTGTCCATCTCCAGATCACTCTCCCACTCAGAAGAAGAACGCGGATTACGGCCTCCAACGCTTCTACTTTCCTCGAAGCCCTCAAACGAGCCAATTCAGTATTTTCTAAGTCCGTTGTCTTTTCGGCGACCTCGCCATTCAGAGCATCCACCTTTATTAGACACTCTTCGAGCTCGGCCCACAGTGATATCACTTGGTCTTGGATATCGGCACATTGGACCTCGACTCCCTTGCTCACCTCAAGCTCTTCTTATTTATCTCTCAACATCCCCTCAAGAACATTGCATTTTCCAATGACTTTTACCAACTCATGATCTTTCTGTTTTAGCTCATCTTGGAGGGCCTCGAAGTTGCCACTATCACCAAACCACCAGTAGATCTCGCGGTTCTTATTGTGGTACTCACGATACTTCTTCTCCATCTTCTAAAAAAGGGCCTTACGCCTCTCCTCTCGGTGGGCACTCTCGATATCCAAAATCACAGTCTACAAAAGAAAACCAAGGGCAAACAACAAGTAAGAATGAAGTACAAAGCACATAATTTGAAAGGAAGGTCGAAAAGCTTACCCTAAGGGCGAGGCTGCCAATACTCCTTGATAGGGTAACGTCGTCAAGCTCCTCGAGAGTTCTACCCTCCACGTCAGAGCAAAGGGGACCTAAGTAAGGGACCATGTTCTCTGTATTCACCAGTAGGCCCCGATCCATGGGGATCACAATGGTTCGCGTGGACTCTTCCAACCTCACTTCAACTCGAGTAAACCCTTCGCTCATTATCCGTACCTTGTCGGCATCAAGATCGGAGCCCGTTTCATAGCCGTCTTCTGCAACACCCTAATCTCTCCCATAAGCAGACGAGGAAGGAACACCAGCCGTTAGGACGACTGCTCATCACTCAATGCCGGGAATATCCACACATGCCCCCCAGTTCCAGACTCAACATCATGAAGGGGTACTCCTTCTATGGCCCCCATTGATGGTGGGACCTCAGACAGCAAATCAGCGTTATCTTCAAGCACGATGGTAGACGGCTCACGATTATCCCTCACTGAATCCACGGCTCGGGTGATCCCATCGCCGATGTCTACTGATCTTCTTTTGTGAAAAATCAAACCCTCCTCGCTTGGGCGATGACTCCTCTTCTTCATCTATTAAATGACGCAAGGGGAAGTTTGGAGCTCTGTCACTGAAGCATTCGACGATCGAGCCGACCTAGTCGCAGCTGAAGGCGGAATGGAAGTAGATGACTGGGCAGGTCTGGCCGCAGTCACAACAGGAGCGGACTCTGAAGAAGTAATTTTCCTCTTACGAAAAGCAAGAGGAGGAGCTCTCGGCCTTCTCGAAGATCCTCGGGCCGAACAAAGCATATTAAAAGGTCATCATTCCTTACACGAGACAATAACAAGTAAGCGACTAGGAAGTCGCAACAAGTATGTAATGTAAATAGGTAAACTTACCAGTCACAGAAGACGCAGGCCCGAACTTCTTGAGGAAGGCCGACTATTCACGAATACCCGTTGTATGAGGCAGAACCCGGCTAACCCAATCATGAATCTCTTTGACCAAATGAGGGGGTGCAGTCTCGACTATACAAAGAAAGAATGAAAATGTCAAAACACGGCTAACACTGGCAATACAAACGCTTGATATAAAAAAAGAGAGAGAAGAGAAAGAGACTCTTACGGGCGTAATTCCAAGCCTCAGGGAACTCGCTCGCATTGGCCACCACGTCCTCGGTTTTGACATAGAAATAATTGAGCCAAAATTGACGATTTGCTTTATCGTCCATCTTCACCACTAAACATTTTTTTCCTCGGTGGTAAAGGTGCAACATCACCCCCTATGGAAACTAGGGGCGAAGAGATGCATCAAGTGACGAAGTGGCACCTCGACCCTGGCTAATTCCGCATATTTCATAAGAATGCATATAAGTTTGTATATGTTTGGAGAAAGTTGGGCCGGGCAAACACTGTAATAGCAGCAGAACTCCTCCGCCAATGGGAGAATAGGAAACGAGTAGCCGACATGGAAAGGATACGCATAGAAAGTGCAATATACATGGCGGTGTATTTTTACCACATCGTGCTTCGCTAGAATTAGGTCGATATAGGCAGGAATTTGAACTTTGCCCTAAACTCAGTGAGTCCGGCTTCTTTCATCAATGACACCGAGACCTCAGGGTCGTCCTCAGGAACCTTTGAAAAATCGGATCAAAATTTTTCACTACGAGGAATTATCTCCTCAATCGTAGATTTTTTCCTTAACGACAATAGAAATACTATCGTCATGGGGAGGCATACGTACCGCTAAAGGAATGGGGTCAGATACCCTACCAGAACTAGAAGATACATTAACCATTTTTTTTCTTTAAAGAAAAAGAGGATGTTGCAAGTGAAGAAGGGTTGAGAGCAGTTGGTATCACCGGAATCAAGGGAGGTAGATACATAGTAATGAATCTAAGAAGAACAGAACTCTAAATGAAGAATGTGAAAGAAGACAGAGATTCAATGTTAAGAGTGCAAAATGCAGGTAAATGATTTCATATCCCTATTTATAAGAGCTCAAGCACCAGGATCGAGAAACCAAACCGTCACTACCCAACATAGGAATCGAAAAGGCAGAGGCACGGGAAATGATGTAAGGCATCAGTAAAACACATAATAATGACACATGATATCATGACATCACTCTGAATCGGCGTGACCTTAGGTTGCGGCTCATGAAAGGCCACGTTACCACCTCTTCTGAAATTCCACTACTCGACCAACTCGCCTAGACTTCCCAACCACGACAAATAGGGCCCGCTCATCGAGGTCGTCCTGGGTCGGCCTCAATAAGCAGATGGACTAACTGTATAGGCCAAAATCTGCTTTAAGGGAATTTAGCGTAAAACATCATTAAGAAAAAAGATGTGGTCGAGGTCAACCAGGAAACAGTGGGATTCGTGACCGGGCTGTCAACAACGGTCGAGATCGAGCACCAAGGCCATAACAATAACGGCTAGTTTTTGTAATAAGATATTAAAGAGAAAAGGAGACAATAGTGTAGGGCATGTAATATTGACTTGATAAAAACACTTTTTAGAAAAAGATTCTTTCTCTCTAGCAAAGATACAAACTTTACCTTTTACAATATTCTCGCACACATTATTGCATATCATTCCATCAAATCCGAGAATAGTTCAAACATTCGAGGATTTATCTGTCATTCATCATTGTTTGACGGAACAATCACTCATCTCATTTATTGTTGGGTGAATCGTTCCTCCTATTTATATTTATGCCATTTATTGCTTGATACCCCTCCATTATTGCTCACATCTTTTGAAATATTAAATGTGCATTACCCTTAGTCTTCCACCAACTTTATTTTACGTTATCCATGCTGACAAGCTCTAAATCTGGATTTATTACCATTAACTAAGTTTAACCCCCCATTACATAAAATTAAATAGTTTAACCGAAAGTTTATATTTTTTGGTCAAACAGTTAGACAATGATCTAATGTTTGTAATGACTTATAACAATTTTGATCGTGAATCAAAAGGGTTTTAGACCATGGACGAAAAGGTTCATCGTTTGCAAAAGAAATAAAAAGAGGATCAGGTACTAAACAACTGATACAAAAAGGGGTAGCTTACAAAAATTTTACACAATATAAAGAGGGAAAACGAAAACTTAAAGCCACTCCCAAAAATAATAACTGATAAAATATATATTTATGTATGTTAATGTATAGTATACATATTTTATGCATAGCTATCGAATATAATTATTTTTGATTTGATCGGCGAAATATGTAACTTGCCCATATAAAAATTGTATTTGGCCCAAAAATATATGAAGAGATAAGGAAGTTGGTAATACTTTGATATGAGCCACTCAAATCCTAGCCCAAGAAGTTCGAAATTTGTTGAATCAATTTAGGGGAAAGTGCACGGTTAGCCACTAATAACACATGTATTTATTTTTAAGCCACTGTTTAAAATGTCTTTAGTTTTTAGCTACTGCTTTAATAAACTTTAACTGCCTAGATGAAAATACCCTTCTGCTCATGTCCTTAACTTTTAAACTTAACTTCAGGACTTCAGGACTACATGTCCCTAACTTTTGAACTTGTAACTCTAAGTTCAGGACCTCAGGACTACATGTCCTTAACTTTTGAACTTGGAACTCAAAGTTCAGGATCACCTGTCCTTAATTTCTGTGTTTGTAACTCTAAGTTAAGGATTACTTGTCCTTAATTTTTTAACTTGTAAGTCTAAGTTCAAGATCTATTGTCCTTAACTTTTGAGTGTTAGTCTAAGTTCAGGACCAAGTGTCCTTAACTTTTGAACTTGTAACTGTAACTTTAGGACCTATTGTCCTTAACTTTTGAGCTTGTTAGTATATGTTCAGGACCTATTGTCCTTAACTTTTGAGCTTGTTAGTCTAAGTTTAGGACCTATTGTCCTTAACTTTTGAACTTGTAACTCTAAGTTCAGGACCAAGTGTCCTTAACTTAGAGTTACAAACACAGAAATTAAGAACATGTAATCCTTAATTTAGAGTTACAGGCATAGAAATTAAGGACAGGTAGTCCTGAACTATTATATGTTGATCCTTAATTGCTGCCAAAAACATAAGTTTACAGCAGAGACCATAGTTCATGTAAAAACATGCTTAGATTTTGAACACAAGATGTCTTCAATGAGCAAATAAATGTGGACTTTTTAGTGACGAACCAGTTTGGTATTTCACCACTAAGTTTGTTGTTTGAGAGAGCTAACATAGACAATCTGGATTGGTTCTTAAGGAAGGTGAGATTCTGCAGATTGCATGATCCCAACATTAAACTGTTCAGCTAGGGAGCAAGGAAAGTTCCGATTCACTTATATTTGTGTCAAATGATTAACTGTTATGGGATTTGAGAGAGAGAAGCGAGAGTTTGGGAAGAAAAGTAATGGAAGAAAGCGTAAAAATGTCTTTTCATATTAATTTTAATAGAGTAATGACTATTTTTGCTCAACATTAGAATTGTTGGATAAAAAATAAATACTACCTTAAATAGTGGCTACCTCATGCCATTTTTACACCAATTTAATGCATTGGACCCTTTGAGATACGAGGATCAATAAATATGGACCTAAGCCCATTGATCTTATTATATATCCAGTTACGGATGTTGCTAGACTTCCTTTCGGGGAGAAATTAAAAAATAGCCAGATTTACAAGTGGTCATTCAAAAATAGCTATAGTTGAAAAAGTAATCGAAATTTTGTCACTTTTCAAGCTAAGATAAATTTGAACGAAAATAGTGTTTCAAAATCCGAAAAAATACTCCAGTATAATATACTGGAATTCCAGTATAATATATTGGAACTCCAGTATATTATACTGGAGTTCCAGTATAGTATACAGGTCCAGCATAATATACTGGATATTGGAGCACCAGTGCTCCAATCTCCAGTATATTATAATGGAACTTTCGCGTGTTGGAGTTCCAGCATAATATGATGGAAGTTCATACACAGGTGCACCGATCTCCAGCATATTATGCTGGAACTTTTCATGTTGCAGCAAAATAGTGGCTATTTTTCAATGACTTTGCAAACGTTGGCTATTTTTGAATGACCAGTCCGATAACTGGTTAGCCCCTGCTATTTTTACCTTCCTTTCTGCTTCCGTGGAGTACAGATTTTTTTAGATTTTTACTCGAATTGACAGCTGGATTTACTCTTTACTTTTTCAAGCCAATATATATATAGATTATACGTCAATTTTCGCATCAAGTAGGGATAACACACTCTCTACTAAACATTCTTTCTTTCACGAAGTATCGTTACTTGGAAATATTTAGTTACTAAAGTGCAGTCCTCAGACCCTGAAGTAGTTGTGCCTTAAATTCAGAAGTGACAACCAAGTCGTCATATAATGTACGTACACAATATATTGGAGCTTTCTCATTTACTTGTAAAATATAATGTACTTACACAGTATATCGAAAGAAACTAGACGGATAATTGAGTGAAAATGATAAGTTTTTAGCTGATGTTGATTTGTCTAACTTCATTCAGATTTGGAGGGATGAAGTTTAAGAAATACTACTTTGACAACTTTGGTTTTAAGAAATACCAATTTGGACTGTCCAAGAAACTATAATGGGAATTAACATGGCCAATAATGAAAATTATAAAACTCCGAAGGTACAATTTGACTACCATGTTGTTGACCCTCTAGGTTTCTCATAAGTCATAACTTGGGTGGAAAACGGGCGGGTCAGTTACATATGGGCGAGTCGAAAATGGATAATGAAAAAAATGAATAAATTATTTGACCGACTCATATTTAATACGGATAAAAAATAAGTTAAGCGGCGGATAATACAGATATCCACATTATCCATGGCTTCTTGAATATAATCACTTTGGGAGAATTCCTAATCAACTAAACTTGAGAAACCCCCAATTTGAGGCTTGACAAATGTAAACGTTAAACACATTAGTTATCAATTGGTTATCCATTTTCTAAGTGGACAATATGATTCTTATCCATATTTGACCCATTTTTACAAAGTTTATTATTCAAACTATTTTTTAATAGATAATATGGGTGCATAACTATTTTGTTTTAATCATTTTGCCACCACTAATCATATCACATCCCTTGCTCGAAAAATCAAAAATGAAAAGAAACGAAAAGGAAAAAAAACAACGAAAAGGAAAATCGGCATGACGAGTAATTGGCCACTAAATTATGTTTTCCTTTGTGTGTCTAATTGCAAACTAAGCCAATACACCCTTTCCATGTCGTCACTCTTATGAGCTTATGGCCAACTCAAAGTGACAGGGTGATCTGCACAAATAGGACATTTCGGTGTCACTGTTAATTTTTTCTACTCCGCATGTATTGTTATAGCCCAGTCTGCACACACAGCTGGCCCAACAACCCGGCCCAGTATCACGACCCAAAATCTAACCATGGTCGTAATGCCACCTATCGTGTTACAAGGCAAACGTATTCCCAAAATATTACTACTAATTTGATTATAAGAATTTAATAAAACATTTCCAATAACTTAATTCCTGATAAACTAAACCAAATCTAAATATAAATAATATAAAATACTGAAACGAGTCTCAAACATCGAGGTGTCACTAAGTCATGAGCGTCTAAAACTATAAACTAAAGTATATAAACTTTCTATCCAAAAGAAGAAATGACAAAAGGAGTAACAAGGTCCTACAGACGCTAGCAGCTACCTTGCAGTCTCCAAAGATAGCCGGCTTGAACTCCACGATCGCCGCACTCTAACTCACGTGGATCTGCACATAAAGTGTAGGGTGTAGTATGAGTACAACCGACTCAGTAGTAACAGAAATAACTAAGGAACTGAACAGTAGTGACGAGCTAAGCAAAATAGGCCAATTATTTATTTTCACAGTTTAAAAATAACAGGAATAACAGGTAAATTCCATAAAACCAACAAATGCCACAAAGAAATTTAATAGATAAATGCAACAACAACAAAAGTAAATGCAACCTCACAGCAATGTCACTCAATCACTCATCACTCGCACTCAACTCTCAACACTCAATACACTCAACACTCTGCGCTCACTAGGGGTGTGTATACACTCCGGAGGGGCTCCCAAAGCCAAAATGCTAAGCACGAACAACTCACGTGCTATCATATCAATACCTGAATCTACACGGTCAACTCACGTGCTACGCGGATAACTCACACGCTATGGTATAAATACCTGGACCCGCATGGTCAACTCACGTGCTACGCGGACAACTCACGCGCTATGGTATTAATATCCTCACAATCAGGCCCTCGGCCTTAGTCAATCATGTACCTCACTAGCCTCACCATCCTCAACAAATAAGGGAACACAACCCACATCAAGTATCGCAGCATATTAGCAAATAATGGAGACTGAGGTAAACATGTACAATAATTTCTATGACTGAGTACAAATAATGTGAGCATGAATAAAGCCTAAACATGATCTCTAACATGAAGGCAAACAAGTTCAACAACAAGTAAACACATAACCATAGATATTAGCCATTAGGCCTCACAACCTCACGGGACAGACCAAGTCTTAATCTCTCGTGGTGTACACCCACACGCCCGTCACCTAGCGTGGGTATCACCACCAAACAATCTCATGATATCAATTTCTCCGGGTTTATACCCTCAAAGCCAGAGTTAAAAGTGTTACTTACCCCAACAGTATAAAATCCTACTCAAGAATGCCCTCGTCTCTAGACTCGGTCTCCAAAAGCTTCGAATCTAATCATAATTAGGTTAATATCATCAACATGTGCTAAAGAATCGAATTCCACAATAAAAACTACAAAATATGCCAAAAATCCGAAATCGGCCAAAACCCAGCCCTTGGGAACACATCTCGAATTCAGTCAAAAAATGGCAGAATCAAAACCCTCGTCCTCTCCTGAGTCTAACCATATAAAATTTATCAAAATCGAACTTCGTTTGGTCCCTCAAATCCCTACCTAAAACTCGCCAAAATTCAAGCCTTAACTCCCTCAACTTCACTTTGAAATCATCAATCAAATCCCAAAAATGAAGATGGACTCATGAAATATAACCAAAACCGAGTAGAGAACACTTACCCCAATCTCTATGGTGAAAATCACCTCTAAAATCGTCCAAATCCGAGCTCCCCAACTCAAAATATGACTGAATGAACAAACCCTTATTTTATATATTTTTCTACCAGCTATTCTGCCTCATTTCTCATACCAAACGATCCCGAAACTCACTTTTTATGCTTCCAATAGATTCCTTGTGAAATTTTAGTCAAGTTAGGCTTTTGAATCACTCAATTTGACCTTATAATGAAGGAGATATGTTGGTTTTAATATTTGCAAATAGTGCAGATTTTTAATTACGCCGTCAGTTGCAATTCCGTAATTAATCTGAAAAATCTGGCAACCTAATTCTTAGTAAAATAACCATAAAATCCTCATACGATATCCAAATTTGACGATTCTTTTTACTACGGGTCCGTAATTATGATACGGATCTAATGTTTCAATCAAAAAAGAAATCGGAGCTTGTTTGTTCAATATGATATCATTTATGCTTGAAGAAACGCGTCGAAACATAAGAAAAACGAGCGCAACATAACCCAAACCTATCCGAAACTCACCCTAGGCCCCCGGGAGCTCAACCAATAATAGTCATATATCACTACCCGAACTTAGACGAACCTCCGGAACATCCAAAACAACACCAAAATACCAAATCAACCTTGAATTCAAGCCTAAGAACTTCTAAACTTCCAACGTTTGGCAATTCAAGCCTAATTCTACCACGGACCTCCAAATTATATTTCGGACACACTCCTAAGTCTAAACCACCCTGCAAAGCTAATCGAATCATAAAAATCCAAATCCGAATTCGTTTACTCATAAGTCAACTTCCGGCTAACTTTTCTAACTTAGCTTTCTAACTAAGAGACTAAGTGATCATTTCACTCCAAAATCACTCCGAACCCAAACCTACCAACTCAATAACTCAACACAGCTGAACAACACATAAAAAGATAAAAATGGGGGAAACGAGGCTATAACTCTTAGAACGACTGACCGAGTCATTACACCCAGTTTTTTTTGTACTGAATATTAATGTATTATACATTCTTTCATTTTTTCTCATTTTTTTCCTTGTAAATATAAATACTGCTCGAAGTGAGAAATTAGACTACAAGACAGATATTTTCTAATATTCATTTATATGTTTCTCTCTCGACCCTTCTAGGGTCTACCTCTAATGGATTCATCGTAGCTCGTTGAGCTTCAATTTAATATGGTATCAGAGAGGGGATTCTAATTCCTCGTCACGAGAGCTTCATCTTAAACGGTAAATCGATTGAAGATCTCACTGGAATCGTTCCTTTTGGTTAAAGTTCGAGAACTCGGTGAATCCGCTACTACAGGACGAAAAATTTGGGGCTTTCACTGGAATCTCTTCCTACATCAATTAAGTCGATTGGAAATACTGATTTCATAATGGATTCAAGCGATTTGGGGCTAAGTTCAAGCTAGAGTTTGAGTTCTGCACGAAGACCTTACTTCTTCGGGTTTTGAGAAGAAGGCTGGTAATATTGATCTAATCTACAACTCTGAAGTTTTATACTGATGTGATTTAGGTTATGTAGTTTGGAAATTCATGTATATAACAAATTGCATGTAATCCTTTTGAGCCTATTGTCTATTACTATGTCAATTAGGTTGTGTTAAGAGGTAATATGGGTAGTCATGGAGATAACATCACTTCACCCTCAGTTCCCACTAATGCAGGATTTACTCCTTTTACACTAGATCCCTCTCACCCTTTCTATGTGTACCCGCCAGACAATCCGCGTAGCCAATTATTACCTGTCCCATTCAATGGACATGGTTTTGTACTATGGAAGAGTAGCATGCTTACTTCTCTTTATGCTAAAAACAAATTAGGCATGTTAGATGGGAGAATTGCCCAACTTCTTGCCAACTCTCCCTTTTATTCCTATTGGGAGAGATATAATGACATGGTGAAATCTTGGATCATCAATTCTGTTTCCAGAGGCACAACCACACGTGTCATGTATTTTATAACTGCAAAGGAGGTTTGGACTGACATTAATGAAAGGTTTGGACAATCCAATGGGTCTAAATATCTTTAAATTCAGAGAGAAATCAGTTCAACTGTCCAAGGGTCATCTGATATTGTCACCTAATTCACCAAATTTAGGAGTCTTTGGGATGAATTAAATTCCTCATATATAGGCTCCATATGTTCTTGTGGGGCTCTTCCCAAGTTTATAGAGGATCAACAACTATTCCAATTTCTAAATGGACTAAATAACTCACATTCAACTGTGAAGAGTGTTATCATGCTCATGAATCCCTTACCACCAATAAGCAAAGCTTATTCTCTGTTGCAACAAGATGAGATCCAAAGAGAAACTCAAGCTTCAATTCTAAATTTTCCCAATGAATCTGCATGTTTCTTTGTATCCTCAACCACACCAAATAGAAATTTCAATCAAAGTATCAATTTTAACTCCAAAAAGAACAATTCTGCTTCTTACAAATACTGCAAGAAACCTGGACACACAATGGAGAAATGCTGCAGATTGCATTGTTTTCCTGCAGATTTTGAATTTAGCAAAGGCAAGAAATCAGCCTCCTGTGTCTAGTCTGACATCCCAATCAATCAGTCTATAGTTTCTCCACAACCATCTGCTGAGAATTCTGCTCATGGTTTCATAAAGGAATAGTATCATCACTTGTTGACTTTATTCCAACAAGTCAAGGTGTCTCCTAGTGTTGGTTCTGACAATTTCCATGTTGAGGAATCTGAGTTTGCACATTTTGCAGGTTTGTTCACTGTTTATGCTATAGAATCTACTACTTCTAACATATGTGCATCTTCTTAATTAGGTGTAAACCCTTGGATATTAAACTCAGGGGCAACAAATCACATGACTCCACACAAACAGTTACTTCACAACCTTGTACCTTTACCTAAACTCTTTCTTGTCACTCTACCTAATGAATATAAAGTTAAGGTTTTGTCAACTGGTTCTTTACATCTCAAGCATGACATAACTTTACTTAATGTCCTTCTTGTGCCTTCCTTTCATTTTAACCTAATTTCTATACATCAACTGATATCTCAACTGAATTGCATAGCTATTCTTACCAAATTTACTTGTTCTTTACAGGGCCCTTCTCTGAAGAGGCCACTGGTAATTTGGTAAGGCTGCTGGAAGATTATACTATCTGCATCATGATGCTGACTTGTTTCCATCTCAACATATTTCTTCTTTTCTTTCAAATTTTGTTTCTTGCAATAAGTTTGATTGTCTTCCAATTTCTTTAAATAATCTACCATGTAATCAGACACCTACTATGAATAAAATAAATTTTATTTGGCACCAAAGATTAGGTCATATGCCTTTTCATAGAATGATCTATTTCATTTTTATCTGATAAAATCTTTTCCAAGAAGTCTTTCATATGCTCTATTTCTCCAATGGCTAGACAACAAAGATTACCTTTTTATGACAGTCATATTCATTCTACTGTTCCTTTTCAGTTAGTTCACATTGATGTTTAGGGACCCTACAATACTAGGACATACAATGGTTTTAGATACTTCTGAACTTTAGTTGATGACTATAGCAGAGCTACTTGGACTCATCTTTTATCTTGTAAAGGCAATGCCCTTTCTGTACTAAGCATTCACCTCTATGGTCAAAACACACTTTCAATCCTCAGTCCAAACTTTCAGGTCTGATAATGTCGATAAGCTTGGCATCAGTTTTGAAACTGCTTCTTTCTTTAGCAGCCAGGGTATTCTGCACTAAACTACTATTTCACATACACCACAACAAAATAGAGTTGTGGAAAGAAAGCATAAACATTTGCTGGAAGTTTCTAGAGCCCTCCTTTTTTAATCTAAATTTCCTCTCAAATTCTGGGGCGACTATGTCCTAACTGCTACCTACTTGATAAATAGAATGCATTTAACTGTCTTAAACAACATTTCCCCTTATGAAGAACTGCATGGACGTCCACCTTGCTATATTTATTTGAAGTCTTTTGGTTGTTTATGCTTTGTAACTTTTCCCAAGTTTGGAAGGGACAAGTTTCAATCTAGAGCTATACATAGTCTTTTCTTAGGATAACCCTATGGCAAAAAGGGTTACAAACTCATGAACCTTTGCAACTCTTATGTCTTTTATTCTAGGGATGTGGTATTCCATGAACACATCTTCTCTTATGCTTCAGCAACATCTTCTACCACTCCTGCCTCCACTTTTCCACCTTTCGTGGATATTGATTGTCACAACCCCGGTTCGCCCTCCGTGAACCATCATGATGGCACCTAGTCCTTTACGACTAGGTAAGCCTAAATTGCAGAAGATAAACCAAGTGCGAAATAAAAAAAATTTAAAACAGAATGAAGAACGATAAAACAGTGTTTAAAAATGCTGCTCGGCATACACAATAGTTAACTCTCAAACCAATACATACTTCCAAGACCCGGAAACCCATGAATCACAAGTTAAGGATCACTACACAGTCTAACTCTAGAATATCTAACAAGGAAAAGAAATACAGAAGGGCAAATGTTTAAAGCTAGAATAGAAAGGGACTCCTCGGTCTGTGAATGCGGCAGATATACCTCGAAGTTGCTGGAGCAGTCGCCTCGCCTCAAGGGTGATAGGACAGAGTCACAGTAACTGGATCTGCACATGAAAAACATGCGCAGAAGGGACATGAGTACACCACAGCGGTATTCAGTAAGTGCCAAGCCTAACCTCGGTCGGGTAGTGACGAGGAAGGTCAGGGCCTTACTAAGATTAAATAAAATATAAAGATCAATAGTATAGAACAAAATAGTATAAATAAGTACAGCAGTAAAATAACACAAGATGTACAGGACAACAACAACTATACAGAAGCAAGGTAAACACGGAAAGAAATATAGCTCAGCATTAATTATAACAATTGGGGATCTCCAAGGATACCGTCCTGTAGTCCTATATGTACATATCCAATGGATCTCCCGAGATCTCGTCCTGTAGTCCAACTCATAGTGCGCGGGGATCTATCAGAATCTCGTTCCATAGTCCCAAATGTAAATACCTAGTACTGGGGGAATCTACCGGTTGCATTCCCGTAGTTCCATATAACAGTGCAGGGGGATCTACCGGAATCCCACATCCGTAGTCCCAAAATAAACAGACAAAGGGGAGCTACCGGAATCCCACATCCGTAGTCCCAAAATTAAATACACAGCAACAATAGGAAAATATACAGAAATGGCAAAATTTCATATTAAGGCAACAAGTGATTCTAGCCTAGCATGGTGCACAGAATTCAGGTGAGGTAGGTTGAGCAAATAAAGCAATTAAGTCACATAGACATGCTTTCTTAAGCTAACAACAGGCTTAATAGTGCAAGTAATAAAAACAGGAAAGGAAACATACTAGTGATTACTTAATGAATATTGTATTTCTAACAATTAGCATCAATACGCACTCGTCACCTCACGTGCAAGGCATTTCAATTACCAATTATACCAAATCCTAAGGGGGAGGTCCCCCACACAAGGTTAGACAAGCCACTTACCTCGAACCGGCTCAAAATCAACCCGAGACCACGTTCTTGCCACGAGTACTTGACTCCAAATGGCCCAGATCTATTCAATTCGATTTCATATTGTAAATAATACTTCAAGTAACTAATTCTACAATTAAATTCTAAGCTAATACGCGAATTAGGTAAAATGACCAAAACACCCTTGGGCCCACATCTCGGAATTGGGTAAAATTTATATTTTCATAATTCTGATACTCTCACGAGTCTAACCATACCAAAATTATCCAAATCCAATGTCAAATCCCCAATCAAAACTTAAATTTTTAGTCTAAGAACTCTTCCCCAAATTTTCATACAAATTCCGAAATTTAATGAAGAATTCATGTTTAGATTAGTGGGTTACAAGCAAAAAGGAGTTAATAATCATTACCCAATTGATATCTCTGAAAATCGCTTAAATCCAAGCTCCCAAGCTTAAGTTTTGATAAAAATGGTTAAACCCTCGATTTTGAAATTTTATATTCTGCCCAGGTATTTCCTTCTTTACGAACGCGAGGCTACGGTCGCGAATGCAATGCACTAAGTTACAATGGCCAGTCTCCCTCTTCACAACAGAGATGCCTGAGCCGCGAACGCGATGATCATTTCTCTTCTCCTACGCGAACACGAGACTGCCTTCGCAAACGCGTAGGCACAAAGTCCCACAGCCTCGCAAACGCGTAAGATACTTCGCGAACGCAAAGCGTTAATTCCTCACCAGCCCCAGCTCCTCTTCGCGAACGCGAGACCCCACTCGCGAATGCGAAGAAGGAAACCAGAACTGACTGCTGCAATATTTTTCTGCAATTCTCTATGTCCAAAAATGACCCGTTGAGCATCTGAAACACACCCGAGGCCCCTGGGATCTCAACCAAACCTGCCAACCAATCCTAAAACATCATTCAAATTTGTTCCAACCTTCGGAACGCTCAAAACAACATCAAAACACCTATTTTCATCGGATTCAAGCCTAAGAATTCAAAAAACTTTAAAAATACTCTTTCGATCAAAAAGTCTATATCAAACCTCGTCCGAATGACCTGAAATTTTGCACACACGTCATATTAAACACTACGAAGATACTCCAACTTTCGGAATTCCATTCCGACCCTCAGATCAAAATCTCACTATCGAACATGAAACTTCAAAATTTAACTTTCGGAATTTCAAGACTAAATTAGCTACAGACCTCCAAAATACAATCCGAACACGCCCCTAAGCCTAAATTCACCCAACGGAACTAACGGAACCATCAGATTTCCATTCCAAGGCCGTTTCACACTGTTCCGACTACGGTCAACTTTCCAACACTTAAGCTCTCATTTAGGGTCTAAGTGTCTGTAAACTCTCCGAAACTCAAAACCGAACATCTCGGCAAATCAAAATAGCAGAAATAAACTTGGGAAAACAGTTAATGGGGGATCGGGGCGTAAATTCGTAAGACGACCGGCCGGGTCGTCATATCCTCCTACACTTAAACATTCATTCGTCCTCGAACAAGCATAAAGATATGCTTGAAGTAGTGAAAAGATGAGGGTAACAGCTGCGCATATCCTGCTCGGTCACCCAGGTCGCCTCCTCGACTGGCTGGCCCTGCCACTAAACCTTTACTGATGCAATATTCTTTGACCTCAGCTTTCTAACTTGCTTGTCCAATATTGCCACTGGCTCCTCAACATAGGATAGATTTTTGTCCAATTGTGCTGAACTAAAATCCAACACGTGCAATGGATCACCGTGATACCTCCAGAGCATTGAAACATGAAATACCAGATGAACTCCTGCCAGGCTAGGAGGTAAGGCAAGCTCATAAGCAACCTCCCCAACACGCCTCAATATCTCAAAAGGACCAGTAAACCTCGGACTCAACTTTCCCTTCTTCTCAAATCTCATAACGCCCCTCATATGCGAAACCCGAAGCAGAATCCGCTCTCTAACCATATAGGAAACATCACGAACCTTACGGTCCGCGTAACTCTTCTGTCTGGACTAGGCTATATGGAGTCTATCCTGAATCACCTTAATCTTCTCTAAAGCATCCTGAACCAAGTCTGTGCCCAATAATCTAGCCTCACCCGACTCAAACCAACCCACCGGGGATCTACACCTCCTACCATATAAAGCCTCATACGATGCCATCTGAACTGGATTGATAGCTGTTGTTGTAAGCAAACTCTGCAATGGCAAGAACTGATCCCAAGACCCTCCAAACTCGATCACACATGCACGGAGCATATCCTCAAGAATCTGAATAGTGCGCTCGGACTGTCCGTCCGTCTGAAGGTGAAATGATGTACTCAACTCCACTCGAGTACCCAACTCATGTTGAACGGCCCTCCAGAACCGTAATGTGATCTGAGTATCTCTATCTGAAATGATGGACACTGGAATACCATGCAGACAAATAATCTCCCAAATATAAATATTCGCCAACCGCTCTGAAGAATAAGTAGTACACATAAGAATGAAATGAGCGAACTTTATCAGCGATCCACAATCACCCAAATAGTATCGAACTTCCTCAAAGTTCGTGGGAGACTGACTACAAAGTCCATGGTGATCCGCTCCCACTTACACTCTGGAATCTCTATCTACTGAAGCAACCCACCCGGTCTCTGGTGCTCATACTTCACCTGCTGACAGTTGAGGCACCGAGCTACAAATCCAACTATATCTTTCTTCATCTGTCTCCACCAGTAGTGCTGCCTCAAATCTCGATACATCTTCATGGCACCCGGATGAATGGAATACCACGAGCTGTGGGCCTCCTCTAGAATCAACTCTCGAAGCCCATCAACATTAGGGTACACAAATCCGACCTTGCATCCTCGATACCCCATCATCACCAATAGTCACATATCTAGCATCACCGTGTTGAACCTTATACTTGAGGACAAGCAAATGAGGGTCACCATACTGGCGCTCCTTGATAGGATCAAATAAAGAGGACCGCAAAACCATGCAAGCTAGAACCTGACTTGTCTCCGAAAGATCCAATCTCACAAACTGGCTGGCTAAGGCCTGAATATCCATCGCCATAGGCCTCTCCAATGCTAGTAAATATTCCAAACTCCCCAAACTCTCTGCCCGGTGACTCAAAGCATCGGCCACCACATTGGCCTTGCCCGGGTGATACAAAATAGTGATGTCATAGTCCTTCAGCAACTCTAACCACCTCCTCTAGCGCAGATTTAGATCCTTTTGCTTGAACAAGTGATGTAAGCTCTGATGGTCAGTATAAATCTCATAGGGAACCCCGTATAAATAATGGCGCCAAATCTTCAGGGCGTGAACAATGGCATCTAACTCAAGGTCATGAACATGGTAATTCTTCTCATATATCTTCAACTGTCTAGACGCGTAGGCAATCACCCTAACGTCCTACATCAACACCGCTCTGAGGCCAATCCTCGAGGCATCACAATAGACCATATAAGACCCCGAACCTATAGGCAATATCAAAACTGGGGTTGTAGTCAAAACTATCTTGAGCTTTTGAAAGCTCGCCTCACACTCCTCTATCTACTGGTATGGAGCACCCTTCTAGGTCAACCTAGTCATAGGGGCTGCAATCGATGAAAACCCCTCTACAAAACGATGGTAGTAACCTTCCAAGCCAAGGAAACTGCGGATCTCTGTAGCTAAGGATGGGGTTGGCCAACTTTGCATGGCCTCTATCTTCTTCAGATCCACCTGAATACCCTCACTCGATACCACGTGGCCTAAGAATGCCACTAAATCCAACCAAAACTCACATTTCGAGAACTTAGCATATAACTTCTTCTCTCTTAGAGCCTGAAGCACAGTCCTCAGGTGCTACTCATGATCTTCCTGACTTCGGGAATACACCAGAATATCATCAATAAGACAATGACGAACGAGTCAAGATACGACCGGAACACACTGTGCATCAAATGTATAAAGGTTGTTGGGGCATTGGTCAGCCCAAATGACATAACAAGGAACTCGTAATGACTATACCGAGTCCTGAAAGCAGTATTCAGGATATCTGGCTCTCGAATCTTCAACTGATGGTAACCTGAGTGCAAGTCAATCTTAGAAAACACACGTGCGCCCTAAAGCTGGTCAAACAGATCATCAATACGAGGCAAAGGATAACTATTCTTAACTGTCACTTTGCTCAACTGGCGATAATCAATACACATACGCATAGAACTATCCTTTTTCTTCAAAAACAAGATAGGAACACCCCATGGTGATACACTGGGCTGAATAAAATCCTTATCAAGCAATTCCTGTAACTGATCCTTCAACTCCTTCAACTCAGGAGAAGCCATATGACGAGTGTCTGGCGTGTGTATAAATTAAACTTGTATTCTGTCAAATTATAGTATAGAAAGATGTCGAACCCACAGAGATTGGTTTATCTATTCTACAGACGTTTCTTGTTTTAATTACTATTTGAGAAAATCAGACAGAGTTGAGTTGTAAATTAACTAACTAAAAATACATAAATAGAGCAGTAGAAATATTTTGTTTGTCACAAATATAATAAAAGGTGTTGGGATTTTGACTTTACTTAATATTTCTATTATATAGTAGAATTATTATTCTTTAATTTCTATTTCTCAAAAATGTATAAATGCCTCTCACGATTACAAATATATATTATTACTTAAGTTAAATAATTAATTGCACTCCTCTCGGTTATACAAATTAATCTTCAAACTAGTAATATTAAAGAACCAGAAATATATGATTGAACTAAAACACACTCTTGTTAGTAAGCCCCTTTCGGCTACCCTGCATGTTATAACTAATAATTACACTATTCGCCTCTCTCGATTACAAATAAGTGTAAAATTAATTATAACATAAAAGAGATAGATGTTACTGAATAAATATTAATATTTATCAATACTACACTTAACTATATTATTTCTTCCGCCTCTCTCGATTACAGAAGTAATAAACAGTTAATATGTAGTACAAGATAGATAGATGTTAATAAATTAAATAACGTCTAACTGTAAAAGCAAATAAAAGTTAAATAAATTCTAGCTCAAGCATGTGAATTTGAGGAATAATATCTACTATTATATAGAAATATTAAGATTCGTCTTTCTCCCAACACAAGAAAAGTTACTCCATACTAGAATTAGTACTAACTTGTCCATTAAATAAGAAAATAGAAAGAAATATTCAAGAATAATAATTCCCCCTATTTAATTAAAAGCAGGAACTAGAGTAATTTCCTATACTGAAATTTATTTAGAAACAACAACGAAACCACTATTTTGATTTAAAAGAAAAAATAACTCGATACTAGTGAAAGAAATAAAGTAGAGAAGCTTATTAAGAATTGGGATGTACACTTCTAGCTCTAAGCTTTCTCTCTACTGTCATTCCTCTGATCGGGCAACATCTCTTTATATAAGAAAGTTTCATGATGACTTCTCGATTTGGTGCTAGATTTCCAAGGCAAATTTAGATTTTGCATTTGCAGATATGAGATTTCGTCATTCTAAGTTTAGATTTTGTTGATTTCATCATGGCAAATCTAGATTTTGCATTTGCAGATATGAGAATTTGAATTCTCGATTTGGTGCTAGATTTCAATGGCAAATCTAGATTTTGATATTGGAGAGGTGAGAATTCTGCAATTCTAAGTTTAGATTTCATCGATTTCATCATGGCAAATCGAGACTTCGTGCATTGTCACGGTAGTAATGAATCATAGCTCGATCTTACACTTCTTTGTTGTATTTTTTTTTTGAATATTTATTTTTCTTTTTTCATGTTGCGCACAATAATTCTGCTATAATTATTCCTGCAAAATAAAGTTAAGAATATGGAGGAAACATGATAATTAATATGTTTTTATGAGAGAATTTATGTGGTTAACATTTGGTAAAATGCACTTATCAAATTTTCCCATACTTAAACTTTTAATCGACCTCGAGAAAAGAAAATAAATGAACATTGTAACTAAACACTTACTTGAAATCATGAGAGGTTTTGACATAGAAGAATTGACTAAGACCAATCCACGAGTTCAAACAACTTTTAGATGTACTCATGTTCACCTATTAAGAACTGAAATCATAATATTTTCTAATCCCAAGTGTGTCTCACCGAATGAAGAAAGATGCTCATATATCACATAATATATAGATATAAGATCAAAGAAGGGCATAGATAAAAAATGCGCTCACTCTCAACAAGAAGTACCTCAAGCTACTGAAAATAACCATAAGCTTGACTATCACGTGGTTCTCCACTAATATAGAAGTCTCTGAGTTATATATATATATATATATATATATATATTATGGAGTCGCCAACTTTTCTTTGTTGCTATTTTTGTTTTTTGAAATTCGGAAGCAACTATTTTTATTATTTTTTAAAAAAAACAACATCTCAAAAGATCAACAACCTCAAATAATTATTCCTTCACCAATTATTTTTGCAATTACACCTCACGCCCAGATTTTTACATTCAACTCAACTCTTAAAGTGCCCAAAAAGGAATTGGGTGAACAAAGAGCAAGTCATAATAACAAACAGGTTAAGGGTTAAAGCTTGGCGACAAACAAAATAAGAGATAATTTATTTAGGCTCAAGTGAGCTAACTAGGGATAAAAATCATTAAGGTAGGTCAATATAGGCTATGGCTCAACAAAGAAGGCCTACGTTCATTTCTTTACTCAAAGATCGCCTCAATCTACATTCAAGGCAAGTTCTAGATTTCCAGATAAGCTGGAGAACTAGACAATAGAGCTTACCGCACAATACACTTGGGCCAATGAAAACTATGATATCAATCACAAAATAAGTAAGCATGAGCTTAGAAAAGTGATCATAAAACCCGTGAATGACACTTAATAAAATTCGTCTTTTCTAAGTGACATGCTTTTCAAGTCAAATCAAGTTTTAAAAAGTCCTAAAAAATGTTCAGTTCAAAATATTACGACCATGGCAAAGAACTGAACAAGAAATCCATAGAAGTACATGAAATAAGTTGCCTTAAGAATAAGGCAACTCAATTTTTTTTTAATTTATAATTTTACTAAAAATGCATTTTTCAGTTGTAAAATATACTCTCTTTTTTAATATTTAACCGAAATAAAACTTAAAAGAAATACATATATAACTAACATATTCCTCTGCCCCCTAGCTTAAATAATGTCATGTCCTTACGACAAATAAATTAAAAGTAAAAGGAGATAAAGGAGCTTCCCTGATTTTTTTCGATTCTGGCCTTATTTCCTTTTTCTTGGCTACTCAAGGTTTCTCTCATATAACAAAGATAAGATTATGGCAAAGAAAATATTCTTTTTCATGATAGGAGAAAACTTTCATTGTTGAAATCATGGGAGTGCTTCTTTATTATGGTAAAATATATATTAATACATATTATATACGCACATATATATAATATAATATAAACATGCAATTATTATTATTTTTTACTTTTTTTTATAAGAAAAAAAAACTAATTTTATTACTTTTAGTATATATATATATATATACTAAAAGAAAATATTATATGTTACTACTAATAATTACTTAAACGATTAAAGAGAGGGGAAGAAAATAGTTCTGAGTTTAACGTCGCCAGCTTGACATATCTTAAAATTAGGCAAAAAGTATTGTTGAAGCCTATTTATCGAAGAATCTGCTAATATAAGGCTTCAAACGATGACCGTCTACTTTGAATTTGTCTCCCCCATCTGCATGTTGTATTTCAATGGCACCATATGGGGTAATCTCTGTTACTGTGTATGGTCCTGTCCAATGTGACTTAAACTTTCCTGGAAATAATCTCAATCGGCTGTTGTACAACAGAACATGATCTCTAACTTTAAAATCTTTATGGCGGATGAGCTTATCATGCCATTTTTTTGTCTTTTCCTTGTACAGTTTAGCATTTTCATATGCTGCAAGCCTGAACTCTTCCAACTCATCAAGTTGCAATAGACGATTTTTACCTACATTAGGCAAGTTTAGATTTAACAATTGTATATCCCAATATGCTTTATGTTCTAATTCCACAGGTAAATGACAAGTTTTCCCAAAAACTAGTCTATAAGGAGATGTGCCTATGGGAGTTTTATAAGCAGTTCAGTACGCCCATAAAGCATCATCCAATTTTAAAGGCCAATTTTTTCGGGAAAAACCAAAAGTTTTTTCTAAAATTCTTTTTAATTCTCCGTTGGAAACTTCTACTTGCCCGCTTGTTTGAGCATGATATGGGGTTCCTGTTTTATGAGTTACTCCATATTTTAATAACAAACTAGCAAATTGTCTATTTATAAAATGAGTTCCTTGATCACTTATTATAACTCGTGGAGTTCCAAATCTAGAAAAAATATTTTTCTTGAAAAAAGCACAAACAATATGAGCATATCATTTTTTCTAGTAGCAATTGTTTCTACCCATTTTGAAACATAGTCAACAGCCACCAAAAGATCATAGCCGTTTGAAGAAGGAAAAGGACCCATAAAACCAATGCCTCAAACATCAAAGATTTCACACACAAAAATAGAGTTAAGAGGCATTTCGTCCCTTTTTAAAATGTTACCGATTCTCTGGCATTTATTGCAAGTGGCGACATAATTCCTTGCATCTTTGAATAGAGTAGGCCAGAAAAATCCAACTTCAAGTACTTTATATGTTGTCTTTCTTCCCCCATAGTGTCCTCCTACAGCCCCATCATGGCAGTGACTTAAGATGTTGTTTATTTCTGTCTCCGGCACACATCTCCTGATTATGCCATCTACACAAAATTTAAACAAGTAAGGATCTTCCCAGTAATAATGTCTTGCTTCTTTTTTAAGTTTTTTCTTTTGTTCATAAGAAAGATCTTTTGGAATCTATCCTCCAGCCAAATAGTTGGCAATATCAGCGAACCAAGGTGGTCGATTTATAACAGTTGTGACTGAAAATATATGTTCATCGGGAAATCCCTCTTTGATATCTTCTATCTCAGTAGGAGGATTTTCCAAACGAGACAAATGATCAGCTACCTGATTCTCAAAACCTTTTCGATCTTTTATTTTAAGATCGAATTCTTGCAAAAGGAGTATCCATCTTAGCAATCTAGGTCTAGCATTCTTCTTTGCTAAAAGGTACTTTAAAGCTGCATGATCAGTATAAATTGTAGCCTTTGTTCCTATCAAATAGAAACAAAATTTGTCAAATGC
Organism: Nicotiana sylvestris; assembly: GCF_000393655.2. NCBI lineage: Eukaryota > Viridiplantae > Streptophyta > Magnoliopsida > Solanales > Solanaceae > Nicotiana > Nicotiana sylvestris. The sequence goes on from NC_091061.1 coordinate 173,432,477, forward strand.
AAATACTACTGCAAGTAGTTCTTTCTCAGTTGTAGCATAATTCTTCTGAGCTTCATTGAGGGTTCTACTGGCGTAGTAAATAGGTCTGAAAATCTTGTCTCTCTTTTGTCCCAATATCACTCCAACTGCTATATCACTTGCATCACACATTATTTCAAGTGGTTCGCTCCAATCAGGAGAAATAACAATTGGAGCATTAGTCAAATGTTCCTTGAGAATCTTAAATGTTTTTCTGCAATCATCTGAAAATTCAAACTTCACATCTTTCATCAGTAGGTTAGTCAGAGGTTTTGAGATTTTGAAAAACCTTTTATAAACCTTCTATAAAAACCTGCATGCCCTAGGAAACTTCTAATGCCTTTAGCAGTGGTAGGCGGGGGTAATCCTGCTATAAAATTAATTTTATCATTATCAACTTATATCCCTTTAGCAGAAATTTTATGTCCTAAAACAATTCTCTCTATTACCATGAAATGACATTTTTCCCAATTAAGAACTAAATTTGTCTCTTCACATCTTTTAAGCACCAAAGTTAAATTATAGAGACAATCTTCAAATGTATTACCAAAAAGTGTGAAATCATCCATAAATATTTCAAAAAACTTTTCAATCATATCTGAGAAAATTTCTGACATACAACGCTGAAATGTAGCAGGAGCATTGTATAGTCCAAATGGCATTCTTCGGTAAGCATACGTACCTTGGGAGCATGTGAATGTGGTTTTCTCTTGATCTTCTGGAGCAATTGGTATTTGATTATACCCAAAATATCTGTCAAGAAAACAGTAAAAACCATGGCCTGCAACTCTTTCAAGCATTTGATCAATAAAAGGCAAAGAAAAATGATCTTTCCTTGTGGCATCATTAAGTCGTCTGTAATCAATATAGACTCTCTATCCTGTGACTATTCTAGTAGGTATGAGTTCATTATTTTCATTTTTTATTACTTTCATACCTCCTTTCTTTGGTACTACTTGTATAGGACTTACCCAAGGACTATCAGATATTGGATAAATGATACCTGCTGCCAGAAGTTTCGCCACTTCTTTCTTGACGACTTTCTGCATTGCTGGGCTTAGTCTCCTTTGTGGTTTGGACTATTGGCTTATAATCATTCTCCATAAGAATCTTGTGCATACAAATAGCTGGACGGATTCCTTTGATATCAGCTATAATCCACCCTAAGGTTGTTTTGTGTTTTCTCAAGACTCCAATCAGTTTGCTTTTATGTTCTATAGTCAAAGAAGATGAAATGATTACTGGAAATAATTCAGGTTCAAAAACACATATTTTAAATGAGAGGGAAGTTCTTTCAGTTCAATTTTTAATTGAACTCCTTCTTATGAGACTTTCTCATTTTCTGACTCTTTTTCTAGAATTACAGCTTGTTCTCTAATTACGGGGTTATCATCACTTATGGTACTTTACCTAGACAAACATCTCTCCAATGAATCAATAATTAACTGATTATTTTTGTATTCGTCTACAAGGTCATCTAGTAAGTCAATTTGAAAATAAGATGATGATGACTCATCCCCAGAAAATTTTATCATTTTCTGTATGTCAAATATTACTCTTTCCTTATCAACTCGCAATATTAACTATTCTTGATGAACATCAATAATTGCTCTTCCTGTTGCGAGAAATGGTCTACCTAAAATTAATGGTACCTCAATATTTTCTTCCATTTCAAGCACTATAAATTCTACTGGGAATAACAATTTGTCAACTCTAACAATGATATTTTCAATAATTCCTTTTGGTCTCTTAGTACTTTGATCAGCTAATTGAAGAGACACACCAGTATCTTTTATTTCACCAAGTTCTAATTTCCTGAAAATTGAAAAAGGCATTAGATTTATTGAGGCACCTGAATCACATAACGCCTTTCAAAGTGAGTACCTCCCACGGTACAAGGAATTGTAAAACTTCCTAGATCACCAAGTTTCTATGGGAGTTTATTTTGAAGGATAACACTACATTTTTCCGTAAGCTTAACCACTGAAACTTCTCCCAATTTTCTTTTACTTGACATAATTTCTTTAAGAAATTTAGGCATTTGTTTCAAAGCATTTGTGAAAGGTATGCTAATGTAAAGTTGCTTCAAAATATCTAGAAACTTTGAAAATTGTTTGTCAAGATTTTCCCTTTTCATTTTTTGGGGAAACGGGAGGGGTACAGAGTGAGGATTTGTCTTCAATTCATTTTCTTGTACCTTTTTTCCTTTTTATTTTTGTTCTTTTAGAAGTTTAGAGTCTCTTTTATTCTTACCTTCATTTACCTATTCCACTTCTTGTGGTTTTTCTTGTCTATCTGCATATGGATCATCAAGAGTTTTACCTGACCGCAGAGAGATGGCTTTGAGTTGTTCCTTTGGATTTTTTCGGTGTTGCTTGGTAGAGTACCTTTTATTTGTTAAGACATGAGGGTTTCTAATTGGATCATTTGGATTTCTAAATTCTTGATGGCTGAACTTTGACTTTCAACCTTCTCATCAGTAGCCTTAATGAATTTGTACATCATGTCTTCGAGGCTTTACTGATGAGATCTTTAGGGCGGCTGTTGATATTTCTGGAAATCTTGTTGCCCTCCGTTTTGATTTTGATAACCAGGTGGTCCCTGTACCTGCTGCTTTTGATTGAAAAATCTTTGAGGATTTTCAGCATCATTTGGGTTACTCTATTGGAATCCCGAATGTTTTTGTGCCATGGGACTACCGAATGGATAACTGGTTCTATAACCAATAATATTTACTTGTTCTTCATTTTGCATTGAATCTTGGCACTCATGATTGAAATGATTACCTCCACAAATATCACAGTTCTCAAATTGAGATGATGATTGAGTATTTACCTGAAAAGCCTCAACTTTTTTGTGTCAGAGTTGCAATTTGTTGCACTAATAAATTCCAAATTTCAACTTGATTGACTCCTACTGATTTTTTCATGACCATTCTGTCAGAGGGCCATTGAACAGCGTTTTCTGAAATTTCATTGAGCAACTGCATGGCTTCTACAGTGGTTTTGCTTATTATGGATCCTCATGATGCTGCATCAATAACATTTCTAGCATAGGGTTTAAGACCATGATAAAAAATATATAAGATATCAGGATCTTGGATACCATGGTGTGGACATTTTCTTAGCATTACTTTTAATCGTTCACATGCTTGGTATACAGATTCAGAATTTATCTACATAAAATTATTGATTTCTTGCTTTATTTTAAATGTTTTTGCAAGTGAAAAATATTTATTAAGAAATTTTTGAGTCATTTGGTCTCATGTAGTGATTGAATCTCTTGGCAGACTTCGCAACCATATTTTGGATTCACCTTTTAATGAAAAAGGAAAAAGTCGCAACCTAATAGCATCTGTTGTGACTCCATTATACTTGCAAGTTTCAACTAATTAAAGAAAATCAATTAGATGGGTGTGAGGATCTTCACTCGTATCACCAGTAAACTGACATGACTGTTGAATGATTTGAATCAAGCCTGTGTGAATTTCAAAGTTGTTTACTCCAATTGGTGGTCTCCTCACACTTGATTCTCCTTCAAAATGATCTGGCCTTGCATAATCTCTGAGTATTTTGTCACGTCGTGGAGGCACCTCATCGAACTGTTCTTCCACTTGATATGGTGGAAGTTGGTTATTGTTAGGCTCTTCATTCTCCATTTCTTCACAAGCTATAATTTGAGGAGATGATGTTTGTCCTTTCCTGCACAATCGAAGAGATTTTTCAATTTCTGGGTCATAATTTGCCAACTCTTTTGTAGAAGAGCGAGTCATAAACTACCTGAAATCCTTAAAGCAATTTTTTTTAATTTATGAAAAGAGCTAGCTGATTATAAAAATAATAGTATGATATTGTAGTGTAAAATAAAAATTAAAAAGATGGATGAAAGAAAACGATAGTAAATAGTAATATTGTTAATAAGAACAATACTACTACTACTACTACTACTACTACTACTACTACTACTAATAATAATAATAATAATAATAATAATAATAATAATAACAATAATAATAGTAAGTTCTCAAATTAATAACAAAACAATTAATCTGAAGTAGATGGTGCCAATCCCCGGCAACGGCACCAAATATTTGACGAGAGTCTGGCATGTGTATAAATTAAACTCGTACTTTGTCAAATTATAGTATAAAAAGATATCAAACCCACAGAGATTGGTTTATCTATTCTACAGACGTTTCTTATTTTAGTTACTATTTGAGAAAATCAGAAAGAGTTGAGTTGTAAATTAACTAACTAAAAATACATAAATAGAGCAGTAGAAAATATTTTGTTTTTCACAAATATAATAAAAGGTGTTGGGATTTTGACTTCACTTAATATTTCTATTATATAGTAGAAGTATTATTCTTCAATTTCTATTTCTCAAAAATGTATAAATGCCTCTCACGATTACAAATATATATTATTACTTAAGATAAATAATTAATTGCACTCCTCTCGATTATTCAAATTAATCTTCAAACTAGTAATATTAAAGAACCAGAAATATATTATTGAACTAAAACACGCTCTTGTTAGTAAGTCCCTTTCGGTTACCCTACTTGTTATAACTGATTATTACACTATTCGCCTCTCTCGATTACAAATAAGTGTAAAATTAATTATAACATAAAAGAGATAGATGTTACTGAATAAATATTAACATTTATCAATACTACACTTAACTATATTATTTCTTCCGCCTCTCTCGATTAAAGAATTAATAAACAGTTAATATGTAGTACAAGATAGATAGATGTTAATAAATTAAATAACGTCTAACTGTAAAAGCAAATAAAAGTTAAATAAAGCTCAAGCAAGTGAATTTGAGGAATAATATCTACTATTATATAGAAATATTAAGATGAGTCTTTCTCCCAACACAAGAAAAGTTACTCCATACTGGAATTAGTACTAACAATGGAAATATTCTTGTCCATTAAATAAGAAAATAGAAAGAAATATTCAAGAAGAATAATTCCCGTTATTTAATTAAAAGCAAGAACTAGAGTAATTTCCTACACTGAAATTTATTTAGAAACAACAACGAAACCACTATTGTGATTTAAAAGAAAAGATAACTCGATACTGGTGAAAGAAATAAAGTAGAGAAGCTTATTAAGAATTTGGATTTAGACTTCTAACTCTAAGCTTTCTCTCTACTGTCATTCCTCTGATCGGGCAACATCTCTTTATATAAGAAAGTTTCATGATGATTTCTCGATTTGGTGCTAGATTTTCATGGCAAATTTAGATTTTGCATTTGCAGATATGAGATTTCGTCATTTTAAGTTTAGATTTCGTCGATTTCATCATGGCAAATCTAGATTTTGCATTTGCAGATATGAGAATTTGAATTCTCGATTTGGTGCTAGATTTCAATGGCAAATCTAGATTTTGAAATTGTAGAGATGAGAATTCTGCAATTCTAAGTTTAGATTTCATCATGTCAAATCGAGACTTGGTGCATTGTCACGACAATAATGAATCATAGCTCGATCTTACACTTCTTTGTTGTATTTTTCTTGAATATTTATTTTCCTTTTTTCATGGTGCGCACAATAATTCTGCTATAATTATTCTTGCAAAATAAAGTTAAGAATAGGGAGGAAACATGATAATTTATATGTTTTTATGAGAGAATTTATATGGTTAACATCTGGTAAAATGCACTTATCACCATACGATACGGAGGAATAGAAATGGGCTAAGTGTCTGGCAACAGATCAATGCAAAAATCAATATCTCTATCAGGCGGCATGCCCGGAAGATCAGCTAGAAACACATCGAAAAAATCCCGTACTACTGGAACTGAATCAACCGAAGGGTATCAATACTGACATCTCTCACATAAGCTAAATACGCGTCACACCCCTTCTCAACCATACACTGAGCTTTAAGAAAAGAAATAACTCTACTGGGAGTGTGATCTAAAGTATCCCTCCACTCAACACATGGTACACCTGGCATAGCCAACGTCACAGTTTTGGCGTGACAATCAAGAATATCATAATGGGGCGACAATCAGTCCATGCCCAAGATAATATCAAAATCTACCATGCTGAGCAACAATAAATCGGCTCTGGTCTCAATCGGCTCTATGGCACCAAGTTTTAGGTGATTAAGGCTTAAGCAGTTATCATAGATACATACTTTAGATATTTTATGGTTTTCTTCCGCTAATATTAAATTTCCGATGTTTATACATTATCGCCTTATGTTTGTTAAAAAGAAAGAAATGGATAATGAAGTAATTATTTTAAGGGTTTGGCTTGCCTAGCTCACATTAGTAGGCGCCATTACGACTTCCGAGGACAAAAAATCTGGGTCGTGACAAGTTGGTATCAGAGCTCTAGGTTACATGGGTCTCACAGTCACAGACAAGCTTAGTAGAGTCTGAGGGATCGGTACGGAGACGTCTGTATTTATCCCCCAGAGGCTACAGAGTTAGGAAAAACTTCACATTTATTATTTCTTATCGTGCGGTTTGGTTTCTCAATGATAATTGAATTTCTACTCTATTCTTTTGCAGATGTAGAGTACACGCGCTTCCTCATCCACTGACCAGCAGCCCGAGCCCCCAGCAGTAGCTCCCATGAAGGGCAGAGGCCGAGGCCGTGCTAGAGGCCGAGGTAGGGGCAGAGCTCAGCCCCGAGCAGCAGCACCAACAGCGGAGCCTCTGGTTGATTTTGATAATGAGGTTTCGGCCCCAGCAGTTTTGGTGGGTCCAGCTTAGGTCCCAGAGGGGTTTATTGCCACCCCAGTTCTTCAGGATGCTCTGGTCCGCCTAGTGGGCCTTATGGAGAGTGTCACCCGGGCAGGCTTGCTTCTTGTAGCACCAGCCGTCTCTCAGGATAGAGGAGGATCCTAGACTCCTGCTACTCGCACTCCGGAGCAGGTAGCTCCCCAGTTTCAGACTCCAGCGGTTCAGCTAGTTGGAGCAGATCAGCCGGGTGTGGTAGCTCAGACCGGTGATGGTGCAACTATGTCTGGCGATGCTTTGTGGAGGTTGGATAGGTTCACCAAGCTCTTCACTACTACTTTCAGCAGTGCATCTACTGAGGATCCCCAAAATTATCTAGACAGCTGCTATGAGGTTCTCAGGAACATGGGGATAGTTGAGACCAATGGGGTCGATTTTGCTACTTTTCGCTTGTCTGGATTTGCCAAAACTTGGTAGAGCGATTTCTGTTTGGCTAAACCAGTCGGATTGCCAGCTTTGACTTGGGAGCAATTTACTCAGCTATTTTTGGAGAATTTTCTCCCCATCACTCAAAAAAAGGCCTATCGGAGGAAGTTTGAGTGTCTCCAGCAGGGTTCTATGAATGTTACCCAGTATGAGACCAGATTCATCTACTTGGCTCATCACGCTCTTATCATACTTCCCACTGAGAGAGAGAGAGGGTGAGGAGGTTCATTGAGGGACTTATTCAGCCGATAGATGGCTAGGGAGACAAGGAGTGATATTTCCTTCTAAGAGGTAGCCAATGTGGCCCGGAGAGTTGAGATGGTTCTATCGTAGGGAGGTGGTCAGGGGTCTGACAAGATGACTCGTCATTCAGGCCGATTCAGTGGTACATCGTTTGGAGGTAGGGATTCGTATGGTAGAGGCCATCCTTCCAGGCATTTTCAGTCAGCGTTTCAGGTTTCTCATGGTGCTTCAGGTGGTCATGGTCCCCGTATACAATATTCTGATCAGTAGTCCTATAGTGCACCACCAGCTCCTATCAGTGCACCGCCGCTTCAGAGTTTCCAGGGTTGTCAGCCCCAGCAGCCGAGGGCTTGTTTTACTTGTGGCGACACAAGGAACATTGCTAGGTATTGCCCTCGAGCATCGGGTAGCTCTCAGTATTAGGGTTCCCGTGCCATAGTTTAGGCACCAGGTGTTTCACATCCCACCCAGCCAGCTAGAGGTAGGGGTAGAGGTGCTAGAGATGGAGGTAGAGGTATTAGAGGTGGAGCTCAGGCCACTAGAGGTGGAGGCCAGCCAGTAGCAGGCCGTCCTAGAGATTTAGTTCAGGGTGGTAGTGCCCAGCCCCAATTTTATGCTCTTCCATCCAGGCCCGAGGATAAGGCTTCTGATGCAGTTATCACAGGTACGGTTCTGGTTTGTGATCGAGATGCTTTAGTGTTATTTAATACAGGGTCTACATACTCGTATGTGTCATCTTATTTTGCACTATATCTGGTTATGCCTAGTAATTCTTTGAGTGCTTTTGTTTATGTGTATATACCGGTGGGTGATTCTATTGTGGTAGATTGAGTCCATCGTTCTTGTATACTGGTGATTGGGGTCTTGAGACTCATGAACATTTGCTTCTTCTAGATATGGTTGGTTTCGATGTCATATTGGGGATGGACTGGTTATCACCTTACCATGCTATAATGGATTGTCATGCCAAGAGTGTGACCTTAGCCTTGCTGGGTTTACCTCGTTTAGAATGGAGAGGGACTCCTGGTCATTCTACCTGTAGTGTTATTTCTTATGTGAAGGCTCGGTGTATGGTCGAGAAGGGGTGTTTGGCCTATTTGGCGTATGTTCGTGATTCTAGTGCGGAGGTTCCTTCTATTGATTCTGTGCCCGTTGTTTGTTAGTTTCCTAAAGTTTTCCCTTCAGACCTATCGGGTATGCCATCCGACAGGGATATTGACTTTTGCATTGATTTGGCTCCGGGCACTCAGCCTATTTCTATCCTGCCGTATCGTATAGCCCCACTTGAGTTGAAAGAGTTGAAGGAGCAGTTGCAAGACCTGCTTGAGAAGGGTTTCATTAGACCTAGTGTTTCACCTTGGGGTGCGCCAGTGTTGTTTGTTAAGAAGAAGGACGGATCGATGAGAATGTGTATTGATTACCGGCAGTTGAACAAGGTTACCATCAAGAATAAGTATCTATTGTCGAGGATTGATGATTTGTTTGATCAGCTTCAGGGTGCCAAGGTATTTTTGAAGATTGACTTAAGATCTGGCTACCATCAGTTGAGGATTAGGGCATCCGATGTCCCTAAGACAGCTTTCTGCACCCCATACGGGCATTATGAGTTCTTGATGATGTCATTCGGGTTAACAAATGCCCCAAAAGCTTTTATGGATTTGATTAACCGAGTGTTCAGGCCGTACTTGGATTCGTTCGTGATAGTCTTCATTGATGATATTTTGATCTATTCCCATAGTCGGGAGGAGCACGGGCATCATCTTAGAGTGGTTCTTCAGACCTTAAGGGATAGTCAGTTATATGCTAAGTTCTCGAAGTGTGAGTTCTGGTTAAGTTCAGTTGTATTCCTGGGTCATGTTGCATTAGCAGAGGGTATTCAGGTTGATCCGAAGAAGAATGAGCTTGGTCAAAAACTGGCCTAGACCAACATCAGCTACAAAGATTCGGAGTTTCTTGGGATTGGCAGGCTACTATCATCGGTTCGTGGAGGGTTTTTCATCTATCGCAGCCCCGATGACTAGGCTGACCCAGAAGAGTGCCCAGTTCAAGTGGTCAGACGAGAGTGAGGCGAGCTTTCAGAAGCTCAAGATAGCTTTGACTACGACACCGGTGCAGGGCCTTATACAGTTTATTGTGATGCATCTCGTATTGGACTTGGTGCAGTGTTGATGCAGGGTGGCACGATCATTGCCTATGATTCGGGCGCAGTTGAAGATTCATGAGAAGAACTATCCGGTTCATGATTTGGAGTTGGCAGCCAGTATTCACGCGTTGAAGATTTGGAGGCATTATTTGTATGGCGTGGCATGTGAGGTGTTCACGGATCACAAAAGTCTGCAGTATTTGTTCAAGCAAAAGGAGTTGAATTTGAGGCAGAGAAGGTGGTTGAAGTTGTTGAAGGACTATGATATCACCATCTTATATCATCTGGTAAAGGCCAATGTGGTGGCCGATGCTTTGAGTAGGAAGTCAGCCAGTATGGGCAGCCTTGCTTATATTCCGGTCAGTGAGAGACCCCTTTCTTTGGATGTTCAGGCTTTGGCCAATCAGTTCGAGAGGTTGGATGTTTCTGGGCCCAGTCATGTGTTAGCTTGCACAGTCGCTCGTTCTTCTTTATTGGAGCGTATCCGTGATCGGCAGTATGATGATCCCCATTTGTGTGTCCTTAGAGACACGGTGCAGCACGAGGTGCCAAGCAGGTTACCTTAGGTGATGATGGAGTTTTGAGATTGCAGGGTTGAGTCTGTATGCCTAATGTGGATGGGCTTCGGGAGTTGATTTTAGAGGAGGCCCATAGCTCCCGGTACTCTATCCATCCGGGCACCACAAAGATGTATCAGGATTTGCGACAGCATTATTGGCGGCGGAGAATAAAGAAGGATATCGTTGCCTATATGGCTCGGTGTTTGAATTGTCAACAGGTTAAGTACGAGCATCAGAGGCCCAGTGGTTCATTTTAGAATATTGAAATTCCTGAGTGAAAAATTCATTTTCATGCATTCGAATTGATTCATTTAGCGTTTATTAATGTAACTAAGTAACTTGTGGCTAGATTCGAGCGAATTGGTAGTGGAATCAAGGGATAAAGCTATAATTGAAATGTGAATTGTGTTCGTGGCATCGAGGTAAGTGTTTGGTCTAACCTTAGCTTGAGGGATTAGGAGTTGTGTCTTATTTTCTACGTGTTAATTGCGGGTACGACGTATAGGCATGGTGACGAGTATCTATACTTCGGTGTCAAACATGCCCGTGGGTCTTGTATTAAAATTGTTATGTTTCCGTTGTGGCTTATTGTGACTCACATGTTATTATCATCATTATTCCCTTGCCGGAACGTTTATTTGATATTATTGTTCCCTTGTCGGGATATTGTTGAAATATCATTGTTCCCTTGCGGGGACGTTTGTTTGATATAATTGTTCTCTTGCCGGGATATTGTTGAAATATCATTGTTCCTTGCCGGGACATTGTTGAAATATTAATGTTCCCTTGCCGGGAATTGTTTATATTGTTCTTGTCCCTTTGTCGGGATTCTTTGTGTTTGTTGTTGATATGAAATGGGAGCAGGTGGCACGCCTGCCACGAGATACTTGAAATGGGAGCGGGTGGCACGTCTGCCATGAGATACTTGAAATGGGAGCGGGTGGCACGCCTGCCACGAGATACTTGAAAGGGGAGTGGGTGGCACGCCTGCCACGAGACATTTGAAATGGAAGCAGGTGGCACGCCTGCCACAAGATATATGAAATGGGAGCGGGCGACATGCCTGCCACAAGATATTTGAAATGGGAGCGGGTGGCACGCCTGCCACAAGATATGTGAAATGGGATTGGGTTACACGCCTGCAACGAGATAAATGAATTGGGATCGAGTTGCACGCCTGCAACAAGATGTGGAATGAAAGTGAATTCTGCCTTCATTTTTCCTTACCCTTGTTAGTAGTTGGATTTTGGTTCCTTTATAATTCTCTTGATATTGTGTTGTTACCTGTTATTCCCCGAAGCATGTTTTCCCTCTCTCCCATCTTTACTTGTTTATTTCTGCTTTACTTTCCACTGTATATTATATAACTGCCCAGGTTTATTTGGTAGTTCGGTCCTAGCCTCGTCACTACTTAGCTGAGGTTAGGCTAGGTACTTACTAGCACATGGGGTCGGTTGTGCTGATACTACACTCTGCACTATGTGCAGATCTCAGAGCAGCTCTTGGACCGTAACTTGGAGGATACCTTCAGTCCACGCGGAGATCCAAGGTAGACCTGCAGGCGTCAGCAGGCCCTGGCGTCTCCTTTATCTTTTATTTCCTGTTTCATCTTTCTGCTTCAGAAACAATGTGACTCTTATTTTCAGACCTTGTATTTAGTAGTCTTAGACCATTTGTGGTACTGTGACACCAAGTTTTGGTGATAAAGCCTTAAGCAGTTGTAATAGATACAGACTTCAGATATTTATGGTTTTCTTCCACTAAAATTAAATTTTCGTTGTTTATACGTTATCGCTTTATGTTTGTTAAAACGAAAGAAATGGATAATAAAGTAATTAGTGTAAGGGTTTGTCTTGCCTAGCTCACATTAGTAGGCACCATCACGACTTCCGAGGATGGGAAATCCGGGTCATGATACCAAGTCAGTGAAGCAGCCTCATCCGGACTGTCTAACTCATAGGTGTGCCACCACTCATAGGCGGCTCCTCGAAGCTGGAAGGTAGTAAAGGAAACCCCTCTCGATCCTGATATACCCATGGTATGGAGAATGCGGTAACTCTCATCTAGAAATCCCAGAGAACCCTCCGATGCTAGACCGCTGAATACATGAGGCTTGTACCTCTTGAACCTCTCAAGCCTCAGCTGCTCCTCCTCGAAAGCCACTACCCTGTCCTCGGGTTGAACTGGCACTGCAGGTGGTACAGGAATAATCTCAGGGACCTGCTCAACATGCACTCGCTGCTTAGGAGTGCGGGCGGAGGGAGTCTGTGCTCCTCCCCCGGCCTGAGATGTAGCTGCAGCAAGGGGAAACAACCCTGCCTGAGCCAGAGTGGTGTACATGCTCATGAACTGTGCCAGAGTCTCCTGAAGAGCTGGAGTAGTAGTAGCAGTAGGCATGTCAGGTGCCTGGACTCCGGCTGGAACTGCTGGTGGTACCTCGGTGGCAGCTCGCGCAGGTGCTCTGGCTGCACCACATGCGCGTCCTCGGCCTCTACCCCGACCCTGGCCTTTAACGGCTGTAGTAGGGGGCACGAGTGAGTGATCACCTCGGGTAGCGCATGTCCTCACCATCTATAAGAGAATAGAAGATAGAAGTTTAGAATTGTGATGTCAAAATATCGCATGACAAGGAAATCAAATGAAGTGAAATTTTCCTAACAATTACATAGCCTCTCATAGATAAGTACAGACGTCTCTGTACCGATCAGCGAGACTCTAATAAATCGGCTTGTGATCCATGACTCCTATGAACCTAGAGCTCTGATACCAACTTTTCACGACCCCGGTTCGCCCTCCGTGAACTATCGTGATGATACCTAGTCTTCTACGACTAGGTAAGCCTAAATTGCGGAAGATAAACCAAGTGCGGAATAAAAACAATTTAAAACAGAAAGAAGAACTATAAAACAGTGTTTAAAAGCGTCGCTCGGCATACACAATAGTTAACTCTCAAACCAATACATACTTTCAAGACCCGAAAACCCATGAATCACAAGCTAAGGATCACTACACAATCTAACTCCAGAATATCTAACAAGGGAAAGAAATACATGGGCAAATGTTTAAAAGCTAGAATAGAAAGGGACTCCTTGGTCTGCGGACGCAGCAGATATACCTCGAAGTCGCTGGAGAAATTGCCTCGCCTCAAGGGTGATAGTACTGAGTCGCAGTACCTACATCTGCATATGAAAAACATGCGCAGAAGGGGCATGAGTACACCACAGTGGTACTCAGTAAGTGCCAAACCTAACCTCGATCGGATAGTAACGAGGAAGATCAGGGCTCTACTGAGGTTAAATAAAATATAAAGATCAACAGTATAGAATAGAACAGTACAAATAAGTACAACAATAAAATAACACAGGATGTACAAGATAGCAACAACTATACAGAAGCAAGGTAAACACGGAAAGGAATACATCTCAGCATCAATAATAACAATCAGGGATCTCCCAAGATACCGTCCTATAGTCCCATATGTACATATCTAATGGATCTCCCGGAATCCCGTCCCATAGTACAACTCATAGTGCGCGAGGATCTACCAGAACCTCGTTCCGTAGTCCTAAATGTAAATACCCAATACTGGGGAATCTACAGGGTGCATTCCCGTAGTTCCATATAACTATGAAGGAGCATCTACTGGAATCTCACATCCGTAGTCCCAAAATAAACAGACAATGGGGAGCTACCGGAATCCCATATCTGTAGTCCCAAAATAAATACACAGTAGCAACAGGAAAATATAACGAAATGGAAAAATTTCATATTAAGGCAACAAGTGATTCTAGCCTAGCATGGTGCACAGAATTCAGGTAAGGCAGGTTGAGCAAATAACGCAATTAAGTCACTTAGACATACTTTCCTAAGCTAACAACAGGCTTAATAGTGCAAGTAATAAAAACAGGAAAGGAAACATACTGGTGATTACTTAATGAACACCGGATTTCCAACAATTAGCACAAGTACGCACTCGTCACCTCACGTACAAGGTATTTCAATTACCAAATATACAAAATCCTAAGGGGAAGGTCCCCCACACAAGGTTAGACAAGCCACTTACCTCGAACCGGCTCAAAATCAACCCAAGACCACGTTCTTGCCACGAGTACTCGACTCCAAATGGCTCATATCTATTCTATTCAATTTCATAATATAAATAACACTTCAAGTAACTGATTCTACAATTAAATTCTAAGTTAATACGCGAAATTAGGTAAAATGACCAAAATGCCCCTCGAGCCCACGTCTCAAAATCAGGTAAAATTTATATTTTCAGAATTCTCATACTCTCACGAGTCTAACCATACAAAAATTATCCAAATCCGATGTCAAATCCCCAATCAAAACTCAAATTTTTGGTCTAAGAACTCTTCCCCAAATTTTCATACAAATTCCGAAATTTAATGAAGAATTCATGTTTAGATTAGTGGGTTACAAGCAAAAAGGAGTTAAAAATCGTTACCCAATTGATATCTCTGAAAATCCCTTAAAATCTCTCTCAAATTCGAGCTCCCAAGCTTAAGATTTGATAAAAATGGCTAAACACTCGATTTTGAAATTTTATATTCTTCCCAGGTATTTCCTTCTTCGCGAACGCGAGGCTACGGTCGTGAACACGATGTACTAAAGTTCCACTGGCCAGTCTCCCACTTCGCGAAAGTGATGCTTGAGCCGTGAACGCGATGATCATTTATCTTCTTCTACGCGAACGCGAGACTGCCTTCGCGAACGCGTAGGCACAAAATCCCACAGCCTCCCGAACGCATAAGCTCCTTCGCGAACGCGAAGCGTTAATTCCTTACCAGCCCCAGCTCCTCTTCGCGAACGCGAGACCCCACTTGCATACGAGAAGAAGGAAATCAGAACTGACTGCTGCAACATTTTTCTGCAATTCTCTAAGTCCAAAAATGACCCGTTGAGCATCTGAAACACACTCGAGGCCCCTAGGACCTCAACCAAGCCTGCCAACCAATCCTAAAACATCATTCAAACTTGTTCCAACCTTCAGAACGCTCAAAACAACATCAAAGCACCTATTTTTTTTATCGGATTCAAACCTAAAAATTCCAAAAACTCTAAAAATACGCTTTCGATTAAAAAGTCTATCAAATCTCTTCGAATGACCTGAAATTTTGCACACACATCACATTAAACACTACGGAGCTACTCCAACTTCCGAAATTCCATTCTGATCCTCGGATCAAATTCTTACTATCAAACCAGAAACTTCAAAAATTCAACTTTCGGCATTTCAAGCCTAAATTAGCTACGGACCTCCAAAATACAATCTGAACACGCCCTTAAGCCCAATATCACCCAACAGAGATAACAGAACCATCGAATTTCCATTCTGAGTCTGTCTTCATACTGTTCCGACTACGGTCAACTTTCCAATACTTAAGCTCTCATTTAGGGACTAAGTGTTCCAAAACTCTTCGAAACTCAAAATCGAACATTCCAGCAAATCAAAATAGCAGAAATAAACTTGGGGAAAGAAGTTAATGTGGGCTCGGTGTGTAAATTCTTAAGACCACCGGCCGGATCGTTACATCGATTCTTCTCCTACACCTACTGATGCAACAGGTGTATAGCCAGACCTCTCTATAACAGCATCCCTATATAACAATATTTTACTATAAAATTCAAGCTTTTTCAGAGCCAATTTTTATGTTATGTTATAATATATGTTCTCTATAATAATATTTCGCTATAATAGCCAAAAATATTTGGAACAAACGAGATTGTTATAGAGAGGTTTGATTGTACCTGCAACATCTAATATTTCTTCCCCTCCTATTGTTGCAACAGACATTCCTGATACATCTTCTACCTCTCCTGTTTCTTCTCCTTCTACCTCTTATTCTGCCCCTTCATTCTCTCCGGCTTGTGTGGATTAGCCTTCTCCACCTACTCCTACTTTAAGAAAATCCACCAGAACTGTCATCCAACCATCCTACCTATAAGACTATGTATGTAACTATGTCCTTCCTCTTACCCCTGTTTATGCAATATCTAAGGTGTCCCAAACTGAGGTACATGTGCATGAACCTCAATATTACCAGCAGGCAGCTTCTCATCCTGCTTGGCAAGAGGCAATGCTAAAGGAATTTCAGGCTCTTGAGTCCTATCAGAGATGGGACATTGTTCCCCTTCCTCCTCACAAAAAGGCCATCCCTTGTAAATGTGTTTACAAGATTAAACAAAGGGAAGATGGTTCCATTGAAAGGTACAAAGCAAGGCTTGTTATCAGAGGTGATACTCGGAGAGAAGATATTGACTTCACTAAGTCATTTTCACCTATTGTCAAGCTGACAACCATCAAATGTCTCCTGACCTTAGTTGTGAAGAGAGGTTTGACTATTTTTCAGTTAGATGTCAATAATGCTTTTCTCTATGGTGTCCTTCATGAGGAAGTTTATATGAAGATCCCACCCGGGATGGATGTATCTTCTAATTCTGAATCTCCTTCATTGGTTTGTAGAATCAAGAAGTCTCTATATGGCCTTAGGCAGGTTTTTAGACTGCGGTTTTTTAAACTGTCTGAAGCACTGCACTCCAGAGGCTACATTTCTAGCCTCAATGATTATTCTCTCTTCACAAAATCCTCTTCTAATTCTCTGGTTGTATTGGCAGTCTATGTTGTTGATATACTGTTAGCTGGTGATGATATTTCTGAGCTAAACTCTTTAAAGATGTTCTTGGACTCTCAATTTAAAATCAAGGATCTAGGTTTGATACATTACTTCCTAGGTTTGGAAATTTCCCAGCATCCCCAAGGATATTTAATGAATCAGCAGAAATACACCACTGATCTCCTTCAAGAATTCAACTATCATTACTTCTCCCCTGTTACTACTCCTTTGTATCCTTCTGTTAAGCTTACTGTGGACATGGGAGCTCATGTTTCTGATCCAAGTGTATACAAAAGATTAATTGAGAAATTGAATTTCCTCCAGCACACAAGACCTGACATTTCTTTTTCTATTCAACACCTAAGCCAGTTTCTTTAGAAACCCCAGGTACCTCATATGATGGCTGCTCTTCATGTTCTAAGATATCTTTAGCATGATCCTACTCAAGGTATATTGCTCTTCAGTTCTACTGATTTGTCTCTTGTGGGATTTTCTGACTCTGATTGGGGATCTTGTGCCATCTCTCGCAAATCTGTGAGTGGGTTTTATATCTCTCTTGGTGGCAGTCCTATGTCCTGGAAGAGCAAGAAACAACCTACCATCTCTTAATCTTTAGCTGAGGCTGAATATAGAGCCTTAAGGAAGCTGGTTGTAGAAGTTGTTTTGGTTGGTCCAGCTCTTAGGTAATCTTGGTTTGGTCATTTCACATCCTATTCCTATCTATTGCGATAGTCCAGCTGCCCTTCACATAGCCAAAAATCTTGTTTTCTATGAGCACACCAAACACATCGAGATTGACTGGCATTATGTGCGTGAATGCATCACTGCTGGTCTTATCACTTTGCACTTTGTCTTTTCTTCAAGTCAACTGGCTGATATTATGACTAAAGCATTGCCCAGTCAACTGCATTATAGTATTCTTGGCAAGCTTGGTGTTTCATCACCCTCAAGCTTAGGGGGAGTGTTAGAGCCCAGTTTACACACACAGCTGGCCCAACAATGTGATCCGGTCCAGTTTTCTTTTGTATTGAATATTAGTGTATTATACATTCTTTCATTTTTTTCTCATTTTTTTGTTGTAAATATAAATACTACTCAAAGTGAGAAATTAGACAACAAGACAGATATTTTCTAATGTTCATTTACCTATTTCTCTCTCTTCTCTCTCGACCCTTCTAGGGTTTATCTCTAATGGATTGACTATAGCTCGTTGAGCTTCAATCTAACATGTACCATGGCCAGAAGTCTGACATTTGACCTCAAAGGGGACCAAAATTTTAAACTAAGACCATCTATTTTTAAAATCATTGGGTATAATTTTTTGAAGTGACTTTTACATGGTATGATGTTGTCGACTTTGGTTTAAAACTACAGTCGCTATTTGAATTTTCATAAAAGCCTTATATCATTAGAAATCTGTAATTTCCATCTCTAATCGACTTTAACATCGTAGCTCTGTTTGCACACCCACCAACAAAGGATAACATAAATGAGAAACCATGTTTGATCTCTACAAAATGAAAACTAAGAAAAATGATAAAGAGAATAGAAATACGGAACAACGATGATAGTTTTTGACTAAAGAGTAATGACTAAAATAAATTAAATGTAGCTTTTGACTTGCATATTACAAAGATGATAGTTTACCAAACAAATTTGATAACTATTTTAATGATGTAGAAGTAACTTCTACGTAGATTCGCCTCATCTTATTGACCTCTGATTATATAGAGGGTTCATACTATAAATTAATGTGATAAACGTACAAAGTAAGAGGACAATCTAGATAGGTAAGGTTTTCGTCATCCCCGTTGATTTTATGATGCTAAAATCAAGAGAGGGTACTTAATTAATACATTATTTCAAAAACATTAGTGGTCGTTTTTGTCCTATACACAGGTAATTATATTTCTTCTGAATGCACTTTCCTTGACGTTTTAATCTAAAAAAAAATTGTAAACGCATTTAAAAATAACAGAATTCATAAATTACAAGTAAAAGAAATGAAGAAAAATAACTCATTAAATCCTCGCGGTCCCAAATGCTCTATAAACATAAATGTTTGGAGTTAAATGTAAGCACAAACTTAATTTACACCAGGATCTTGAACATGATGATCTTACACAAATTACAGAAAAACATACATGAATCATAAGCCATCATCATGAAGCGGAAGCGTTAGTTGGAATTAGTTTCTCGCCCCTTACCCTAACTTTCGTTACCGCCGACTTTAGTGATGGAAGAGAGGAATAAAAATATGGTAACCCTAATGAGTGGGGAGAGGACTAATTTATAGAGGTTCTCATTTAATCCGGTACGTCCATCAAGTAACCAATCGGACGGATGAGATTTGATCATTAATTAAATATTAATTATGGGCCTTAAACCTATTGTGCTACATATACGTAAGAAAAAATAACTTACATTCTCCCACTTGGCCCAATAATCACATAATATTAATATTTAATAATATAACCATCAGTTGCACATAAACGAATCTCTTCTGTAACTTCCATCATAAATATTATAATACGATAAACTACTAAATGTGAGTTATGGTAGTTATATATAATTTGTCTACATACTCCCTTCCATATATTACAACATTAATAACTTATCGTATCAGGTCCATAAGCTATAAAATATTATGGTCAACAATAATGTCTCCTTGAGACTTATCCTGTAATATCTCAAAACAATAATGTGTATACCATTATGAGAAACAGGAAATCGTTATTGTATATCAGAAACACGTAAAGAGATCAGAGTGTCAAAACATCCTAAATATATCAGTCATAAATACAGCCAATACCCATTCTTTGTACATGTTCTTTAAATATATTGGTTGTAAACCTTTCGTTAATGGATCTGCAATCATGAGATCTGTTCTAATATGCTCAAGTGACACTCTTTATTTCTGAACTTCCTCCTTGACGGTAAAGTGTAAATGCTTAATTTTTGCCTTTTATATATATATATATATAATATGTATGTGTGTGTGTGTGTATGTGTGTTTGTTCTTATTTGTATATGTATAGGTTTTAAGAGTTGAGTTTGATAAATGGGGTAGGGATTGGGTTAGTGTAATTTAATTAAAATTGTGCCAAAATTGGCCCAAATTTTGAGCCCAAAGAGCCCAAATCCGGTCCAAAAAGGGGGCTGCCAAGAAGAGCTTAAAACCACGTAGTTTTTTCTTGAAACTACGTCGTTTTGGTTAAGTGACAAGATTCAATCTCATCCATCTATCTTGATTTAATCCAACGATCCTAGTTTGATCTTCATCCTAGATATTTAAAGCCTAAAATCCACAAAATTTGCCCCATTTTCCCCATTATTTCCTCTCTTCTTTCCCTCTCATCACTCTCTCTTCTCTCTCTCCCAAGACCGCCGCCGCCAGAAATTGCCCACCGGCGGCGGCCGACCTCCAATCCCAAAATTTCACCATATAATCTCCAACACCTCCTCTTTCCATATCTCCAAACTAAATCCTTCAAAAAAACCCTCAAACTCCTTGAATCTTAGATCTAGAAAACTTTCCCGTCATTTTTTTGCCCAAATTCTTGAAGCTCCAACCACTACCACCCTACAATACCTACATCAATGGATAGCGCTCCTCAAGACCTAGCTATTGATGTCAATTCTACCCCAAAAATCCGGTGACCAAAATCCGGCGACCTCCCGGAATACCCTCTTTGGCATACCACCGTTTTTTCGGTCTTTTGATGTGTAAAATGGTAAAATACTATTCTTTTTCATGGCTGATTTTTTGTTTTTTGTTTTAATTTTCAGATTTTATTTTTGTCTATTATTAATTATTTTAGCATTAGTTTTTGAAGTTTGAAATGTGAAATTTCCTGTTTTTGCACTTGTTGAAGTAGTAAAATAGTTTTGTATTGATAAAAGTGAGGTAATGAAAAATACTTAAGAGTATATGGTACTTGTTTGGTTGTTTGTTTACTGCTTCAAGACTCTTTGAGTACAACACTCAAAAGTCAAATTGTTTGGTAAGAAAATGTAGACCTTTGGACATTATTTGAATAAAGTCTATCTTTGAATAGTGGAGAGCAGATTTTGTTTGAAATACTTGACAAGATTTGAACTAGAAAGTCTTGCTTTTTGAATTTAAGAGCAGATTTTGTAGAAATAATTGTCAAAAATATTGATTTTTATTTTTTTGAAATAGTTGGTTGTTTTGATATATAGGGGGGACTCCATCACACTTCCAGGAGGCATTTTATATAATTGCTTTGTCACAAAAACAAAAAACAAATTCAGCAGTTGAACACATGAAAAGTAAGCTGAAATGGTGAGCTTTGGGAGTGAATCTTAGAGTGCAAACTTTTAGAAAAGTATAAGTCCTCTTTAGAGTTCGTTTCTGGGTTCCCTCTCTAAGTTTTCGGGTTGTTTTAACACGGATTTGCTGCTGTTTTTACGCTGTTTTAGTTGCTGAATTACTGTTTATTCTTTTGCTACCAGGTAATCCTTTAAGACTCGTAATGTACGTATTTTCAGTAATGGGAACAACTTGAACATGCTGCACCATTTAAATGTGTTTGATGTGATGAATAATTTGACAACAAAAGAGCTTGTATGTTATTGTTATGTATCAAGCATGTGATAATGTGAATATAGTCCTTCATAATACTTGAATATTGAGTTGTAAGTTTTTGAATGTGATAAGTAATTATGGATTTTTTAAGCATGTTTTCAAGCTATTATATCTGAGTAACAATGCTAAGTATGTCATGAATGACTTTAGGTGTATAACACATAGCATGAGTTTGTTTTAGTTGCTGAAATTTACTGCCAACATATGCTTCTAGGAATGCTGTGATAATATCTTTGTGAATCTGGCCATTTTGCCGGATTTGCAAAAATGGTATTTTTGTAAAGTGGGCATTTTTACAATTGTGACTATGTAGTTAATGGTCATGAACTCAAACTAAGTAAAGAGCTAAGATTGTATCAACTTTGGGCCTTATTGAATCAAAGATAAAAGTTGGCTCATTTACCTTTGAACAACAAAATTACCCCTTTTCTTCTATATAGCATTGGGCCAATTGAAATTCATTTCTTAGCCCAATTTAATAATAAATTCCAGCAGCCCAAAAGCTCCATACAAGCTGACCCATTTTTTTTTAAACAAGAAGTTGGCTCATTTCTTTTAAAATAGGTAAAGTTGGTCCAACATTTATTTGAATAATTTTTTCCAACTATAAAGCTCGAAAGAATAATAATAATATCAGATTTTTCTACTATTTTAATTAACTAGTTTACCTTTAATTAATTTAAACGTTAGGCAAATAGTATGTGCGCTTTAACTTCACGGACTCACTTGTGTAGCGTGATGCTTAACTTTTAATAAGTTAATTCATCAATTTCATGTCATATTCAATAGTTTTAATTAATTTATAAATCTTTTGTCATAATCACGGATTTGCTTGCATAGTGTGGTAGTGATATTTAATAAATTTTCTGAAGAAAAAAAAGGGTTAATGTTTCCTCCAACACAATTGCAGCAATTTTTTAAAAGTAAATAACGTGCTAACAATCGTCTGTCATGACTGCGGATTCGCTTGCGTAGTGCCGTTATGACTAAATAATAAATTTCGTCGATCACGCATTCACTTGCGTAGTGTGGTTATGACATCTTATTATCCAAAAATATTCTTTAATTTTTTCTAATAATCAAGAGATAAAAGAGGATAGGTAAAATATAAAAATAATACAAATCACAGTTTGTCCAAAATTAATTCAAGCCAAGTTTAAGTCAATAAAGCGACTGTGTTAGAACCACGGGACTCGGGAATGCCTTATAAGAATTCCTTACCCGAACTTTATTTTCGCGGACCGATTAAAATAGAGTCAAACCTTCCTTTGACTAGGGATCCAAATAAATGGTGACTTGGAACACCGAAAAAATCAATTCTAAGTGGCAACTCTGAACAATAAAATAATCCTTATTCAAATTTTGTCACTTTAATTGGAAAAACTCTTTGGCCCATACACATATTATTATTATTTTGAGGGGTACAAAAGGGGTGTGACATAAAGTACCTTAATTTCATATGTTTGACACCTTTGGAGTACTTATCATTCTTGGAGAAGAATACTGCTGCAGAATTATCACAGTAAATTTTCAGCGGCTTAGTAATGGTGTCGACAACCCCAAGTCCTGAAATAAAGTTTAGCAGCCATAATGCATGAATTGTGGCTTCAAAACATGCCACAAATTCTTCTTCCATCATGGATGTAGCAATGACAGACTATTTGGCACTCTTCCATGATATTGTTCCTTCAGCTAATTGGAACAAATAACCAAACGTGGACTTTCTAGTGTCAATACATCCAGTGAAATCTGAATTCGAGTATCCGACAACTTCCAAATACTTGGATCTCCTATACATGAGCATGTAATCCTTCGTTCCTTTCAGGTACCTCAAAACTTTCTTTGCAACTTTTCAGTGATTAATTCCTAGGTTACTCTGATATCTTCCCAGCATTCCAACCGCAAAACTAGTACCCGGTTTTGGGCAAGTCTGAGCATACATCAGACTACCAATAAAAGAAGAGTAAGAAAATTATTCCATTTTTTTTTGTTCTACATCATTCTTAGGGCATTGCATGAGACTAAATTTATCCCCTTTTTGAATTGGAATAATTCATGCTAAACAATTGTTCATATTAAATCTCTCTAGAATTCTTTCGATATAGCCTTTCTGAGACAATCTCAATAATCATTGTGATCTATCACGAAATATTTCTATTCCTATCACATAGGATGCCTCACCCATATCTTTCATTTCAAAATTCTTAGAGAGAAAATCTTTAGTCTCACGCAATATGCCTAAATCATTAGCAGCAAGTAGAATATCATCAACATATAAGACTAAAAATATAAACTTGCTCCTACTGATCTTTTGGTATATCCACCGATCAATGGTATTTTCCACAAATCTAAAAGATGTTATGGTTTCATTAAACTTTATATACCACTATCGTGAGGCTTGTTTAAGTCAATATATTGATTTCTTTAGTTTACACACCACTTGACCGTTTCCTTTAGTTTCGAAACCCTCTAGTTGGTCCATATAAACTTCTTCCTCGAGATTTTCATTAAGAAAGGCAGTTTTCACATCCATTTGGTGTAACTCTAAATTATAATGAGTGACCAAAGTCATAATAATTCTTAACGAGTCTTTTTTTGAGACGGGTGAAAAGGTCTCTTTATAATCAATGCCTCCTTTCTGAGTATAACCCTTGGAAACAAGTCTGGCTTTGTATCGTTCAATATTGCCATTTGAATCGCGTTTGGTCTTAAAGACCCATCTACACCCGATTCTTTTAGAACTTTTTGGCAATTCAACAAGATCCCAGACTTTATTGTATTCTATGAATTTTAACTCTTCCTTCATGGCATCAATCCATTTGTCAGACTCATTACTTTCTATGGCTTGTGAAAATGAAATCGGATCCTTTTTAAGACCAATGTCAAAATTTGACTCTTGCAAATAAACCACGTAATCATCCGAAATAGCCGGGTTTCTAACTCTTTGAGATTTTCTTAATGGCATTTCTTGTGGTTCATTTGTGACGGATATTTGTAAGTTAGTTTCTTTATGAAGTGTTTCATCCAAATGTTGCGCGGTGTTGTCGAAGTGTTCTTCAACAACTGGAACAATATTTGGTATTTGTATAGAAGTAGGCACATTCGTGGTTAATAGAATATTGACCCTCACCTCTTTTATTTCTACACTTTGATTTTCAACACTCCCACTAGCTTCACCATTCTCAATGAATCTTACATTACCAATTTTAACAATTCTCGAACTATAGTTTGGACATTAAAACGCATACCCTTTAGATTTCTCTAGGTAACCAATAAAGTAACCACTTACTGTTCGAGAATCTAATTTCTTTTCTTGTGGATTATAAAATCTAGCTTCCGCTGGGCAACCCCAAACATGCAGGTGCCTTAAACTAAGTTACCTTCATGTCCACAGTTCAAAAGGAGTCTTTGGAACTGCCTTACTAGGAACCCTATTTAATAAATATACAGCGATTTTAAGAGCATACATCCACAATAATTTGGGTAATGAGGAATTACTCATCATACTCCTAACCATATCCATAAGTGTTCGATTACGCCTTTCTGCAATACCAATTTGTTGAGGTATTCCTGGCATAGTATATTGTGCACATATGCCATGTTCCTCGAGGAACTTTGCATATGGACCTAGACATTGTCTTGATTCATTATATTTTCCATAATATTCACCACCTCTATCTAACCTAATAATTCTCACCTTTTTATCTAATTTCCTTTCAACCTCATTAACAAACACCTTGAGAGCATATGCTGCTTGAGATTTTTCTTTCAGCAAATATATCTATAATGTGAAAAATCATTGATAAAAGTGATAAAATATTTCTCTCCACCAAAAGATGGAACATCAAAGGGTCCGCAAATATCGGTGTGTATAATTTCAAGAAGTTGGGTGCTTCTTGTGGCACCTTTCTTACTATGTTTGATTTGCTTTCCCTTAATGCAATCCAAACATATAGTAAGATCAGTAAAATTTTGATTCGTAAGAGTCTTATTCTTTACTAATCTTTCTAACCTTTCTTTGGTATATGACCCAAACGTCTATGCCACAAGTAAGCAGAATTTTCATCTAGTGAACTACGTTTGATTCCAACATTATGTTGAACAGTAAGAAGAGATTCAGAAAAACCAATATCGAGTTTCAATTTATATAAACCATCACTGAGAAAGCCAGAACCATAAAAACATAGCATTCTTATATAAATTGAAACATCCATTTCCAAACTTTAAATCAAATCCAGAAACATCAAGTCTTGAAAGAGAAATCAAATTCCTAGAAACTAAAGGTACATAAAGAGTCTGTAATAGATCAAGGTGACGTCCAGTCTCCATGATCAAACGATAAGTCCCTATGCCTTTAATTGGAGCCTTCATACGATTTCCCATGAACAAGAAATCCTTATTTAGATTTGTAGTTTGGATCGTAAGGAATCCCTACAACGTAGTAGATACATGAGTAGTTGCACCAGAATCAAGCCACCAAGTATTATTAGGAACTTCTGTTAAATTTGATTCGAAACATACAAAAGAGCTAATTGTACCTTTCTTTTCGAACCAAGCTTTACGTTTCAGGCAATCTTTCTGATAGTGTCCTTCCTTGTTACAGAAACGACACGTATCTGCCTTATGTTCCTTCTTAGCATCCTATGCAGCTTTAGCAGGTGCTTTCTTCTTCTTGAACTTGTTGGCCTTTCACTTTAAGTCCTTTACCAGCTCCTTGACCCATGAGGTTAATTGAATGACTCCCTTATTTCTTAAGTCTTGACTCCTCCCGAGTAAGCATACTGGACAATTCACTAACATTTCACTTATCCTTAATAGTGTTTAGTTAATTTGAAAAGGTTCATACTCAGGAGGTAACGAGTTCAGAATAAACTGAACCAAGAAGGAATCATCCACTTTCATCCCCAAGGTCTGAAGTCTTGTTGCAATGTTAGTCATCTCGATGATATGGTTTTGCATACTACGCGACCCATCAAACTTCATGGTCGTGAGTTCAGCCATTAGTGTACCAGCGAGAGACTTATCTGCAGAACGAAAACATTCTCCACAAACTTCAGGTATTCCCTGGCACATTCTGTTTGTGGAATAATACTCTTAATGTTGTTGGCAATATTCATTCGCATAAACATAAGGCTTAGCCTGTTAGAGCGTTCCCATACTTTATGGAAAGACTTCTCATCCGTACTGCTCGAATCAGTAATGGCAGCAGGCTTATCATTCACCATAGCCAAGTCAAGATCCATCACACCTAAGTGGAACTGGACTTGTTCACGCCATTCAAAGAAGTTTAATCCGTTGAATACAGTAACAGACGAAGCATGTGAATGAAAAGGAATGGCTGCAAAATAGATAATACATGCTCACAAATCAATATGGATTCAACAAAACAGTTAAATCATATCGCAATTCTTCTTTGAGTAAATACTACAACACACTAGCATAATTTAAATGTCATTTAGTCTTTAATAGGTAATTAAATATTTTTAACCAAATATATATGCCATCTTTGGATAGACAATATATATTTGACTAAGAATATTAATTTACCTCATCATATTCACTATTCATAGAATAATTGATTCACCTTTAGGTAAATCCTTAAGTTCTAACAATAGTGAAAATTAATATATCCACTAATTTTTAATTATAGGCATTTCATTAATTTCATGGATAAACTACAATTTATGTATGCATACTTTTGATTAACATACTAGTTTGGCCACTTTGGCGACTAACAAACTATATAAACATAAATGCACACATAAAATAAGCATCACAAAATTTTATGCATGTGAATATTTTAAAATATTCTAGTTTGATCAATTTGGTGACTAACAAACTATATGAACATTAGTACATGCATAAAATATAAATATTATGTATGTATATATTTTAAACATTCTATATAACTTTTAAAAAAAAAATTAGTCATTACACAGTATAAGAACCAAATTATAATTAATGCATAATGTGAGATTTCCGTGAAACTTAGCATTCAAGAAAACTTTTTAGGAGTAAAACTTTATTTCCTCAATATCACTAAGATACCGTAACATTACTTTTATGACCTAGAAAGTAACAATTATTTTTGTATTCAAAATCTTAACAAAATATAAACGTATTACGAACAATCTAGGCCGAAACTGATATGGATAATAATTAGGGACAATACGATCATCATGTAAACAAATAATAAGTCACCACCACGTTCAATGAAAGGAATTTAAGAATATACACTCGCCAAAACTCCAATTCTGTTGAATCGTAAGTTTGGTACGTACACGTACACCATTAAAAAAAAAATTTATCTTACCCAATATATTCAAAGTCAATTCCCCAAAGCCATAAATCAAACAATACACATAAGACATCATCTGAGGTATGGAGAAAACTGAATCGTAAATATAATCCGTGAATCATAAAGCTTCAAATATCATATGATATCAACCGAGAATCAAACCAGTACAATATCAATAAAGTGAAGGATTGAGAAAGAAATATAGTTATATATAGCAAAACTCACTTCTCGTTCAATCGTACTAGTAAACGAAGATTATCAGTTCAAATATCCATGCTCATGGTACCATATGTAAGCATAAACTTAATTTACATCAGGATCTTGAACATGATAATCCTACACAAATTACTGAAAAACATACCTGAATCGTAAGTCATCATCGTGAAGCGGAAGCGTTAGTTGGAATTGATTTCTCGCCCCTTGCCCTAGCTTTCGTTACCACTGACTTTAGTGATGGAAGAGAGGAATAAAAATACGGTAACCCTAATGGGTGGGGAGATGACCAATTTATCGAGGTTCTCATTTAATTCGATATGTCTATCAAGTAACCGATCGAACGGATAAGATTTGATAATTAATTAAATATTAATTATGAGCCTTAAATCTATCGGGCCACATACATGTAAGAAAAAATAACTTACATTAAACACTGTTCCGATCCCTAATAATTTTCTTATATTATATCCCCAGAACCCCACCACAAAATTGTTTTAATTCTAGGCTTATCCTTTATTTCATCACAATATCTTGATGTGGTCCAAAAGGAGATTCGAGCAGAGGGCAGACCTATATGTAGTATTGAGTAGACCCGTAAACTTCGGCAGAAATCTTATATACGTATGTATATAATACTTTGAAAACGCGTTAATTTAAATTATTTAGCACTCTAAACACTAATAACTTTTTGAAAGCATTAGTTGAATGGAATATTATGCCACCGTCTTATTTTATTAAAATGGATTCGGGGATGTGACAACAAATTTAGTGACAGGGAAGTAGGGACATATGCTAATAAATGAACTTGCCAGCTTCAGATATTGAAATAAACTAAAACATTGTCCCTCCATTATGTGTATCTTTTTCTTTTTCAGATATTACAAAAGAAATTTAATGCACTTACCTTAATATTATGTTATCTCTCTGTTTGTGGTTTGAGGCACATTTCATCTGAACTTATACTAATATTATGTCACATAAGTTGTCTCGTTGCTCAATAGTATACGTTATGATCTAATATATATAATTTTCTATGTTGCCGACGTTCAAAGGTGGATATGTATTAAAGATAGTCTCTTAAGGAGTCGTTTGGTTGGAGAGAAGTTATCCCATGATTAATTATCTCATAATTAGTTATTTTGGAATTAATTATTTCACTTTTTTATGGGGATAAAAAATACTACAATCCCGAGATAATTAATCTCGGGATTAATTATACCTTAATTTTCTATCAGCCAAATATGCGATAAACTCTTCTTAAATTTAGTCTCGGTATTAATTATTCCTTACCCCTCGTACCAAACGAGTCCTAAATGTATTCATTGTTTCAGTTCAATGATCTATATATGGTTGAAAATTATCAAAAAATATTTTTCATCTTATGTCCGAAAATATGATTAGATGGTGTAGTCAAAGGCAGATTCAGGATTTAAATTCTATGGGTTAAACTTTTAGATTTTTATCATTGAACCCATTATAATCTTAAAGTTATTGGTTCATCTCTACAATTTATTGTAATTCTAATAAGATTTTATACATAAATTTATGCTCCGCATCGAAAGTTATGGGTTCAATTGAACCCGTACCTACAACGGTACATCCGTCCCGGGGTGTAGTGGTACATACTCTGTGAGCAGCTTATTTTTGACCATGTTTAAATTTATTCCTACTTTTCTCTAATCACTACCCACTTTCCTCACTTTCTCCACTCACTATCCACTTTCCCCATTTCCCCACTCAAGTTCCCCACTCTCCCCAAAAAATATTTCCTCCACCCACTCTTCATCATTCTCTCTACCTATAACACACACATCAAGACCTCACCTTAGAAAAATTTATATATAGAAAATGGCGCATTTTACAAGAGAGCTCTCTTCTTCTTCTTGGATTTTTTCTCTAAGAAACAGACAAATACAACAGATCTCACCCTTTCTTCCCAAGAAAAACGGCCGCACACACTCATTTTACCACGGAAGCTTCTCTGAAAATGCACACCTGAATTCACACCCAACATTTGAGAGACTCACTTTGAAAGTTCTTCACACTCAAAAGAGCTGAAAGCAAAGGCTTCAAAATTCAAAATTTTCAGCTGGATTCGGGTAAAGGTTTGCTGCTCTGTTGCTACTGTTGAAATTGCTTCTTGAGCTCCTCATGTGATTTGGATTCTGCTTTTCTTTGGCTTATCTCTTGGTGTCCGCTTAACTCTGTTAGGTCAGTCCCAAATCCTTTGTATTATGTTTTGCTGAATGGCTATATAAAGTTATTGAATTCCTTTTAGATTTTTGGATTTGCTCAAAAATACGATTTCTGCTATTCTAGTGTGTCATGGATGAATGTTTGGTTTCCATTTGAATAAAGTAGTGTAATGAATCGAAAATGTTAAACTTTAGATTAAATGTTGACGAAGTAAATGCTGTAAAGATTTTGGAATCTGTTATCTGTTTTGGGAGTCTTTACTCATTTTCTTTAATTTCCACTTCTTGTCATCGAGGAAGAGAGTAAAATCCAAGCAAATTTGCTCTTAAATCGAGGATCTGATGGCCAGCAATGGTTATCTTTTAATAGCAAACAAGCCGTAAATTATATTCTATACTCCTCTTTCAGAAATAAGATAAGCGGCATCATGAGGTATATAGTTTTTTTTAGTAGCAAAAATATAAAGATATATAGTATCACATGTATCAACTCGTAGGCATAATGATTCCTCAATAGTTTGTTAATGAGTTGTTGTGCGCTCCAGCTTTTACAACACAAGCTACTTTATTTTGTTTGATTAGTTTAACGTCAAAATTTGCCCCCCTATCCTCTCTGCCTCACGTTTTCTTGTTCTTGGACTTTTTGCCTCCTGATTTATCCAATCCTTTTTTTACTAGTCTATGTATTTTCATGACTTGTACATTAAGTTATATAAGTCGAGCAAATTTAAATATATATCTTCCTTTTTTTATAAAAACTTTTGAAGTATGTATATGTTCGTGTATGTATAAAAGAGATAGAAAACGCAAGCTAAAAAATAGAAATTGTCTTGAACTTTCGTAGTTTACTTTAGGTGTGTTAATTGAATAATTGTCATAGCTACGGATACGGTTCCTGTAATGTAGTTTGTAACACCTAGTTACTAAAATCCGGGAGTACAGTTATGTCACCCGGCCACAATTTAATCTTTAAAAAAAAATTAAACATGTTGTAGATCGTGAGTACGGTTCTCGTGACATGATTCGCAATATGTAACAATAATTAAATAAAAGCGGTTATAAGGTAAAAATGCACAATAATTTAAAGCATGTATTAAAATCAGATAATATGCCAGTTATAATAGTTTAAGCGATCGTGCTAGAACCACGGAATCCGGGGATGCCTAACACCTTCCTCCGGGTTAACAGAGTTCTTCATTCAGAATTTCTGGTTCGCAGACTTCAAAAATGAAAGTCGAAATTTTCCTCGATTTGGGATTTAAAATAAATCGGTGACTTGGGACACCAAATAAACTATCCCAAGTGGCGACTCTGAACAAAATTGAATAAATTAATCTCATTTCGAATAATGTCACTTTAATTGGAAAAACTCCCTTGTACTACCTTCGGGTGTGTAAAAAGGAGGTGTGACAGCTCTGGCGACTCTGCTGGGGAGCGAACCCAGAATCTCTGGTTCAGGCTTCAAGAATTCGAGCTTAGAATAACTGTTATAGTTGGTTTGTTTTATTTGATTTTTACATGTTTAGCCTAATGTGGTAAATGCCGCTTTTACCGCTTTGATATTGTTTGGACTGTATATAAATTGCTACGAAACCCTCCTCTCTCTGAGTCTTCTAAATCATCTGGGAAGTGTGCACTTCGTGTGACTTCTTTTCTGTTAGAGTCTTATCCCAATTTTAGAACGAGGTTCGGACAAGTTGCAAAGCCGGTGAAGCTTCTGTATTCCCGGTACGCTGCCCCCCCTCGGCTCGAGCTGTCCGCTCGGGTAAGCCAGGTCTAGAACAATAAACCCAAATTTTTAAACCTAGTATAACAAGCCTCATGCTGGATCCCTAGTAGGAACGTTTGTTTGCATCACGTGCATTTGACCTTGGAGACTTAACACAGGGGTTGGGTCTGTCTAGGACAGGTGTACCCAAATGAAAAAGACCATCTGATGCATCATACGTGCTACTTGCGCGTCTGTTTGTTTCGGCTTGCATGTTGACCGACTTCTAGAACAGAGGAAGAAAATCAAAAAAAAATCAAAAATAAAAAAAATATAATAATAATAATAATAATAATAATAATAATATAGGAGTGAGAGGTAGGTATTTAGAAAATTCTGAAACTCTGCCGAAATTCCGAGAAAAAAGAAGTCATCTCCAAATGAGCCAAAGTTTTCAACTGCCATGTTTCCCCTGTTCTGACAAAACTGGCGAACTACGCGGGTCTGATTCTCACCGGATGTGATATACGTAGGCAAACCTCATTGGTTCCGGCCCATAATTTTCAAAAAAAAAATATCCAAAAATTTTTTCCTTTACTTCCTCTCTAGAAAAGTCTTTTTTTTAGACTCCAATTTTCAAAAAATCCAAAAAAAAAATATTTTTCATTACTTGCTTCTTTAGAAACTAATTGTTTATTTAAAAACAATATATACAAAAATATTTTCTTTTAATGCTTCTTTAGACCCTAATTGCTTCTTTAGACCCTAATTGTTTTAAAATATATATATATATATACACAAAAATATTTTCTTTTAATTTCTTCCAAAAATCCAAAAATATTTTCATTCTTCTTTCAAAATTGAAAAGAAAATTCACAATTCAAAAATATTTCATTTTTTTAGAAGCATTTCTTTCATAAATTCAAAATAAAATTCCAAAAATATTTTTCTTTCTTCTTTAGAAGTTTTTCTATCGAAATTCCAAAAAAAAAACAATAGAAGTCTAAATTAAAAAAAAAATCTTTCTTCTTTCGAAATTCCCAAAAAAAAAAAATTTGAAATCAAAAATATTTTCTTTCTTCTTTATAAGTCTTTCTTGCGGACTACGCCAATTTGATTCTTACCGGATGTGGGATATGTAGGCAACCCCCATCGGGTCCAACTTCATTTTTGTAAAAATAGCCCAAAAAGAACAAAAAATTTTATTTTGATTGTAAATAAGTAAGGTGATGTCATTCTTGTCTAAAATAGTTGAATGTCCCCAAAAGGGCGCCGGAAGGCCGTTTTTGCAAGAACAGCCACCTTTAGTAGTTTTTTTAAGGTTTTGGCCATTTAGCAAATACGGCGTTAAAATCTTCTTCCCCAAAGTACTGAAAGGCCGTATTTGCAAAGCCGGATTTTTTATGAAAATTTTTAAAAAAAATAGTGATAACCTTTTCTTGAGTCAAAATGAGTCATAACCTTTTAAATTAAATCACCCTAATAAATGTGCAGGATGAGCACAGATGAAAACGAAACCTTCACAGCTCTTGAAGAGATCCCCTTACACCTCCACATGTGGTGGAATGACCTAGGTAAAGGTAGCCGAGGAACTGTTATAAAAGTTTTGGGTGGTCTGTCGGACTTTTGAACATCAAGCCAAGATTGGACGTGATTGAAGCCTTGATACCTTTTTGGGATTCGACTCGCAATGTGTTTCGCTTTTCTGATTTTGAGCTCACACCCACGCTAGAGGAAATTGCGGGTTACGCCGACCTTAGCGGAAACTTTAGAAGTCGGTACTCGGTTTCACCGAGACCAGTATCTCCTCACAAGTTTCTGGATATGTTGAGTATTAGCCAGGATATTCAGGATGGGAATTTATCTGAAGGGTTTTGCACTTTCCAGTTCCTGTACCAACGCTAT
This sequence comes from Nicotiana sylvestris, assembly GCF_000393655.2. NCBI lineage: Eukaryota > Viridiplantae > Streptophyta > Magnoliopsida > Solanales > Solanaceae > Nicotiana > Nicotiana sylvestris. Next base: position 173,466,195 of record NC_091061.1, read on the forward strand.
GGCAATCCCCAAGGTTTCGAAGCACCGAATACTGGTCTGACCCATGCCAGAAATAAAGATAAATGGGAGGCAAGGCGGGGTTTGGTTTTTATAGTAGCATTCTTGGGTGTTATAATATGTCCGCGAAAAGACGGCAACATATAATTGGGCCTCATGGGAATGGTTGATGTCGCAATCAAGAAAGCTAATGGCACTTTGGTTCCCCTGATCTTATCTGAGATTTACCGAGCTTTGACCATCTGTCGAAAAGGGGGAAAATTCTTCCAAGGCTGCAACTTACTACTACAATTGTGGATACTGGAACATCTCTGCCACCGTGTCGGGTATATGAACTACGACATGACCGGTTTGGATTGCATCGAAGAATTTGAAAGCCGAGTGGTGGGGGTTGAATTTCCAGAGGGTACCAAAGCTTGGTTTGCACACTTGAGTTCTTTAACTTCGGATAAAATTGAGTGGACGTTCGGATGGCTCCCTGCCACCGAAGTCATATACATGTCAGCTAAAGTGTGCTACTTTCTCCTAATGGGCATCCGGAGCATCCAGCCATATACTCCTCACAGGGTTTTGCGCCAACTGGGAAGATTTCAAACCGTCCCCCATGACGAAGATTTGAGTGTACATGTCGTCGAATTGGGCCCAAAGGCTGTATTTCCAGAAGGAAGAGTTCGCCAAGTTTGGAATGAGTGCAGATTTCTCGAACCCAAGACTATGGTGCGGGATCTAGCTAGAGGTGAGGTGGACCCCAATTATATGGTTTGGTTTGGCAAAAGGTTTCAAATTCCTCGAGAGCCCGAGAGACCTGCTAAGAGACCCCATGTCCAACAATTCACTAACGACTCGCAAGAACAGTGGGGCTGGTTGGCAAAAGAAGAAAGCTATAGGGCCAAGATAAGTAAATTAGAGGGACAAATCAGGGACCTCAAATTTGGCCACAGTATCCAAGTTGCCGCAGATGAAGGGGAAAAGAAAAAGCTAACTCAGGAAAACGAAGCTCTCAAAGCTCAAATCCATAAAATGAGAATAGTTGCTAGAAACCTGGAAAGAAGCCGGGCAGATGAAATGCTTATAAGCGGTATGAGAAAGAAAGTACTTGAGTGTCAAGATGACCTAGAAAAATCTGAGGCTAGTCGAGCAAAAGTCCGAGCACAATTGGAATAGAATGAAGAAGGGCGGGCAGAGTTTGTGCGACAAATGAAAAGAAAATATGAGGGGACAATCGCCAATTTAAAGAGAAAGCTAACCACCATTGAAAATGAGGCGGACAAACAGGCCAGGAATTTTAAAGCCGATAGGGAACATTGTTATGCTCTGATGGCCCAAATGGACGAAGATATGCAACAATTGCGGAATCAAAATCATCATGACACTCAAGTGTTGGAAGCTCGGAATCAGCAAATCGGGCATTTACTTCAGGAAAAGGGTATTGTCCGAGAGAGGGTTAGAGCCATTGCCTACTATATCGTCATGAAATTCCACGCATGTGAGGATATGACTCATACCACTTTCTTCGCTGCTGTAATGACATTTGTCCGCCAGATAATGAGTGATTTGGAGCGGCTTCAAGGGTATCTCGCACGTAGGTCCGTGAGACCGGATGATGTCCCACGGGCCCCAGGGGTCGAAGCATTGATGTATTCATGATTTTTCATTTATTGAGTCTGTATTTTGGAAATTATTTTTGAGTCTGTTGGTAGTTTTTAAAATTCCAAGAAAATGAGTAGTTGGAAGTCTTTTGTAATAGAAAGTTTAGGAGTTTTATTAATGAAAATTTGAAAATTCCCAAAAATTGTTTCTTTATTTTTCGCATTTGTTTTTCTTGAACTACGTAATGATCTGATTCACGCGGCATCGTGATACGTAGGCAATCCTCATCGGATCCGGTCACATTTTTGTAAATAACTCAAATAAGAGAGGGATATGAAAAAGAGAGCCAAAGAAAAACCAAAAGAAAAACGAAAAAAAAATCAAGGAAAGAGAGGAAAGAAAAGAGTGGAAAATAGGAATAAGAGGAGAAGTACAAAAGCCAAAAGTGGAAAGAAAAAGAAAATTGGGGAAAGTAAGCAGAGCCGGGATGAAACATGCAATAGTTGCGAAACATGTAGAAACACATTTAACTGTATAGGTGCATCATACCCCAACGTGCGATTACCTATGTGTTAATTGCTTCAAACTGACCGGTTTGTTGTTTACTGTTAAGTTTAGGTTCTATAGTAAGGTGGTTGGTTTTGTGGTAGTCTGGCTTCACATTCATACTTCACAAGGTCAAAAGGAACCATTGAATTGTCTTCGGAAATTCCTCTGCCAACAGTTCCTATTCCAGAGGATAGTCCGATCTCGACCATCCCAACTTCTGAGTCAGCAACTGCTGAGGAAAATAGAATTTTGCGTCTCCGCATAATGGAAATGTGGGACGCCTAGGACAATGGAAAAGAACCACCAAGTGCGATCCCTGGATTCCCTGAGCTTTTTCCTAGGACAAGTGGGACCTCCAACATCCCCATGAGTTATCCAAATACCCCACTGGGATATCCTACCATTTCAGCCCACTTTGCTGGAACACCTTCTGAGTCTCACCCCCAGGTGTTAGCTTCAGGTGCAGCTTCAAACATATTCACCGCTCCAACTTGTTCAGCTATGGCACAACCTGCTTTACCCAAGCCTAACTTCGATTCATCTTCCTTCACATTTCAAGCACCATCTTTCCCACTAGAACCTACCCAGTTTACTACCAATGCTTACCCTCAGCCGCCCCGGTACGAGTTTACCGCAGGGCAGGAAAAAGCCAAAAAAACACCTGAATAAGAGGAAATTACCAGAAAGATGAGAAGCATGGAGAAAAGTCTCAAAAATATACAGGGTCTGAGTAGGAAAAAGAGCGTATCTTACGCTGACCTGTGCATGTTCCCGTACGTACATCTACCCTTGGGTTTCAAAACCCCAAAGTTTGAAAAATATGACGGGCATGGGGATCCCATTGCCCACCTCAAAAGGTACTGCAACCAGTTGCGGGGAGCGGGCGGAAAAGAAGAGCTTCTTATGGCCTACTTTGGAGAGACTTTGGTCGGCATTGCTTCTGAATGGTATATGGATCAGAATATATCTCGTTGGCATATCTGGGATGACTTGCCTCGGGATTTTGTCAGGCAGTTTCAATATAACATCGACATTGCCCCTGACAGGAATTCATTATCAAATCTAAAGAAGAAGTCTTCGGAGAGCTTTCGAGAGTATGCTGTCAAATGGCGCGAACAAGTGGCCAGAGTCAAGCCTCCAATGGATGAAACAGAAATGATCAGTGTCTTCCTTCAAGCCCAAGATGCTGATTATTATCAAAACATGATGTCTGCAATGGGAAAGCCATTTGCCGAAACCATCAAAATCGGTGAAATGGTTGAGAATGGGTTGAAAACAGGGCGAATCTTGAGTCAGTCTGCTATAAGGGCTACCTCCCAAGCAATCCAAGGCGGGTCTAGAGGAGTAGCAAACCGAAAGAAGAAGGAAGAAGTAGCAATGGCAAATTCGAGTATAAGAAAACTCCGTTCGGCCATACTTCATTTCTCTGAAAGAACCCCACAACACTACTACCCCTATCAAGATGCGGCCTATGATATGGATCTTTAGCCATACGCAGTGATGAATGCACAACCATACGCTAAGCCACAACAACAATTTCACCAAAACCGAGCTCAATTTCCCAGAAATCAACCTCCTCACCAAGCTCAGTATATAATCCCCGACCTCCACAAAATAATTTCCCCTACAATGACCGTGCTCAGAAGCCGCCCAGGAAGACGAACTTCACACATATTGGTGAGTCATATTCTAGCTTTTTCCCTAAATTAGTCCAAATGGGTTTGTTACAACCCGTACCCCCAAATAGGCAAAACCCAGAGTCACCCTCTTACCAACCTGGCGCCCGATGTGCCTATCATTCTGGGGTGGAAGGGCATGACACTGAGAGCTGTTGGACTTTGAAAAGGGTTTTGAAAATCTCATAGAACAAAAGCGGATAGTGTTAAAGGATGAATACATTCCTAATGTGACCAACAACCCGTTACCGGCTCACAACAATGGACCGGTTATTGGAATGATCTACGAAGATAAAGAGTTTGATCCTGCCTTGAATGCCATCATTGCAATCGCTGACATCGAGAAAAAGCCAAAGGCTGATGCAAACCAAGAAAAAGGGGAGAAGAAGAGTAAACCCACCCCTCAAAACACAGAAAAAAACAGTGGAAACCAAAACTAAGGTAGTACCCTCGAAAGATGCCATCATTTATGTGCCCCGCGGTCCTAGGAAAGGACAAGTGACATTGAGCCCTCCAAGAAGGTTTGAGCTGAACAAAGGATCTAAAATGTATGTGCCAAAAGGGACCTATGTGGTACCGGGGCCAATAATTTCACCAAGGCTGAATGAGCCCGTGGTTATTGGCCGCGCACCGCAGAGGCCCATGACAGATCCTACTGCCATCCCATGGAATTATAATGAGGCGGTAGTAACCTACAAAGGAAAAGAAGTCCTGGGAGAAGTAAATGAAACTAACCCAGCTAAGAAATACCTCAATCTGGAGGAAGTGAATAATGCCACGAAGAAGCGTTTCCCACTCAAGAAGCCAGTTAGTGCTGAAGAAGCAGAAGTGTTCTTCAGGAAAATGAAAACTGCGGACTACGAGATAATTGACCAACTCCGAAAGTCTCCTGCTCAGGTCTCTTTGTTGTCTCTATTAATGAATTCAACTGAACATCAGAAAATGTTGATCAAAACCCTCAATGAAGCTTACGTTCCGATTGAAACTACTGTGGAACAACTGGAGAGGATGGCAGAAAGATTCTTCACAATCAATCAGATCTCCTTTAGCAAGAATGACCTGCCCCCGGAGGGGGCCACCCACAACAAAGCCCTCCACCTAACAGTTAAATGTGAGGGGTACTATGTGAAGAGAGTCATGCTGGATGGCGGTTTTGGAGTAGATATCTTCTCTCTCTCAACTCTATAAAGAATGGAGATCGAGACTGAGAGAATCAGGCCCAACAACGTCTGTGTTCGTGCCTTTGATGGCATCAAAAGAGACACCATAGGCGAGATCGATTTGATTTTGACTATTGGACCTGTGGATTTTGAGGTGACCTTTCAAGTCCTAGACATGGATACTTCTTATAATTTCCTCTTGGGAAGGCCTTGGATTCACGCGGCAGGAGCCGTACCTTCCACTCTCCACCAGATAGTGAAATTAGAATATGAAGATCAGGAGATCATAGTCCAAGGGGAGGATGAGCAATCGATCTATCGGGACCCGTCGGTCCCATGCCTCAAAGCTAGGGAAGGTAGTGAACATATAGTATCAAGTTTTCGAGGATGTGGTCGCAGAACAATATGAAGAAGGAAGCCCTTGCCCTCAACCTTTTCTCTCAAAAGTGTCAGTTATGGTTGCCAAGGAAATGATCAGGCATGGTTATAAACCTGTGAAGGGGCTCGGGGCATCATTCCAAGGTATCACCGAACCTATCACCTTACTTTCCACCAAGAAGTTCTTCGGTGTGGGTTTTCACGCCACATAAGCTGATGTGACGTGGGCAAATCAACGAAAGAGCAATGATTGAGTTTTATCTCAGCCAATTTCGCATCTCTACAGAACATTTGTCAGGACCAAGTACAGTGAAGAAGAAGAAGAAGATGAGGCCTTCACGGCCGAGGAAATTGAAGAAATCTATGGGGCTATGAGGCAAATGTTGTATGAAACCCACATGGTTCAGCCGGGAGAATGCTCGAGCACCGCTGAGGTGCTGTATATGGGGCCCAATGCCAAGTTGCAAAACTGGAAGGCTACTCCGTTCCCAATCAGGTGGGAATCCCGGTAGTCCAGTCCTGCCACCTTTTCTGCATCACGAGTTATTTCAGGGTGTAACTCGGATGTTTTTCTTTTAGTTTCCTGTCTTTAAATGCTAATGTAAACCCTGTTATCTTCAAAATTCAATGAAATGAAATTAATATTTCATCGTTCATCTCTCTTTATTCTTTCTGATTTTGCTACTTTTTCTTATTTCTTCTTTCAGTTCTAATAATGCGGCTTTAAATAACATGACATGCTTGTGGACTTCATGCCCAGATCCAAACATGCTGTCTAATTGTGAAATAATAAATCAAGAAATGGAATATGATGAACAAGAGGCTTTTAAGGAAATAAATCGAGAATTGGAACAATTTGAGAATAAACCTAAGCCGAACTTAAATGAAACCGAGCTGGTTAATTTGGGTAGCTCTGAAGAAGTCAAAGAAACCAAGATAAGCATTCACACAGATGAAAGAACCAGGGACGCATTGATCCAACTTTTGTTTGAATTCAAAGATGTGTTTGCTTGGTCATACGATGACATGCCAGGATTAAGTGTCGATTTAGTGGTCCATAAGTTGCCAACCTACCCCGATTATTCCCCTGTCCAGCAAAAACAGAGGAAGTTCAAAATTGATATTAGTGACAAGATTAAAGAAGAGGTCACAAAACAGTTAAAGGCGGGAGTGGTCCGATACACCACATGGCTGGCTAACATAGTTCCCGTGCCAAAGAAAGATGGGAAAATTCGGGTGTGCGTTGACTACCGAGATCTGAACAAAGCAAGCCCCAAGGACAATTTCCCTCTGCCAAACATCCACATCCTTGTTGATAACTGCGCCAAACATGAAATACAGTCTTTTGTGGATTGTTATGCAGGATATCACCAGGTGTTGATGGATGAAGAAGATGCGGAAAAGACAGCTTTCACCACACCCTAGGGCACCTACTATTACAAGATCATGCCTTTTGGTTTGAAAAATGTTGGGGAAACTTACATGAGGGCCATGATTGCCATATTTCATGACATGATGCATCAAGAGATAGAGGTGTATGTGGACGATGTGATCATCAAATCCAGAACCCAGGACGACCATGTTCGGGACTTAAGAAAATTCTTTGAGCGGCTACGTAAATATGATTTGAAGCTAAATCCGGCGAAATGTGCATTCAGAGTTCCGTCTTGCAAACTCTTGGGATTTATAATCAGTCGGAGAGACATCGAGCTAGACCCAACAAAGATAAAGTCTATTCGGGATTTGCCTTCTCCAAGAACCAAGAAAAAGGTTATAAGCCTGCTAGGAAGGTTGAATTACATTAGTCGATTCATTGCTCAGTTGACTTCAACATGTGAACCCATCTTCAAGCTGTTAAAAAAAGATGCAGCGATTAAATGGACGGATGAGTGTCAACAAGCCTTTGACAAAATCAAAGAATATTTGTCGAACCTGCCAGTCTTGGTCCCACTTAAACCGGGAAGGCCTCTGTTCTTGTATCTGGCAGTCTTGGAAAATTCCTTTGGCTGCGTCCTCGGGCAACATGATGTGACCGGAAAGAGAGAGCAGGCCATCTACTATCTGAGCAAGAAGTTTACCAGCTATGAAGCCAAATACACTTTGTTGGAAAGAACCTGCTGCACTCTAACTTGGGTCGCTCAAAAGCTTAGGCATTACTTGTTGGCCTATACCACTTACCTCATTACCAGGTTGTACCCTTTGAAGTGCATATTCCAGAAGTCGATGCCCACAGGGAGGTTAGCAAAATGGCAGATCCTGCTCACTGAGTTTGACATAGTCTATGTCACCTGCACGGCAATAAAGGCCCAGGCTTTAGCAGATCACCTAGCTGAAAACCCTGTGGATGATGAATATCAACCTCTGAGTACTTACTTTACAGATGAGGAGGTGAATTCAATCGAGATGACATCAGAAGACACCAGTGCTTGGAAAATGTTCTTCGATGGAACTGCGAACGCAAAAGGCGTTGGAATTAGGGCAATCTTGATCTCACCCACTGGTCAGCACTATCCAGCCACAGCCCGACTTCGGTTTTTCTGCACAAACAATACTGCCGAGTATGAAGCCTGCATTATGGGTATGAACATGGCAATCGACCAAGATGTCGAAGAATTGTTAATCATGGGAGATTCAGATCTGATTATCCGACAAGCTCAGGGAGAATGGGAGACTCGAGATGTCAAACTTATTCCCTATAGGCAACATGTGGAAGATCTTAGCAGGCGATTCAAGTCAATAGAGTTCAGGTACATCCCTCGTTGTCACAATGAACTGGCCGATGCACTTGCTACTTTGGCCTCGATGCTGCCATACCCAGGAAAAGCCCACCTTGATCCCTTGGAAATCCAAATCCGGGAAAGGCACGGTTACTATAATACGGCTGAGGCAGAACCAAGTATTCATCCATGGTATCATGATATCAAAAGATTTCTGAAAACTAAAGAGTACCCCGAGCAAGCCAGTGGGGACCAAAAGAGAACCATCAGACGGTACGCAAGTGGTTTCTTCCTGAGCGGTGATGTTTTGTACAAAAGGACTCCGGACCTCAACTTGTTAAGATGTGTTAATGTCAAAGAAGCCGGAAGAATCATGTATGATATACACTCAGGAGTGTGCGGACCCCACATGAATGGGTATGTTTTGGCAAAGAAAATCCTACGAGCGGGCTATTACTGGATGACTATGGAAAAGGACTGCTTCAGTTTCGTCCGAAAATGTCACCAATGTCAGGTGCATGGTGATTTGATTCATGCACTGCCTACAGAACTACATCCCATGTCAGCATCTTGGCCATTTGTTGCTTGGGGTATGGACGTCATTGGGCCGATTGAGCCGAAAGCTTCAAATGGGCATAGATTCATATTGGTCGCTATCGACTACTTCATAAAGTGGGTTGAAGCAATTACCCTCAAATCTGTCACCAAGAAAACTGTAGTAGACTTCGTGCATTCCAACCTCATCTGCCGTTTTGGTATTCCTGCAACTATCATTACGGATAATGCTCCAAATTTAAATAGTCATTTGATAAGAGAGATATGTGAACAATTCAAGATAACGCATCGGAACTCTACTCCTTATCGTCCCAAAGCTAATGGTGTCGTCGAAGCAGCAAACAAGAACATCAAAAAGATTTTGAGAAAGATGATTCAAAGTTCCAGGCAGTGGCATGAAAAGTTGTTGTTTGCATTATTGGGGTATCGTACTACTGTGCGCACATCGGTTGGAGCAACCCCGTACCTTTTGGTTTATGGCATGGAAGCCGTAATACCCGCGGAAGTTGAAATCCCTTCTCTCCAGATCATTGTTGAAGATGAAATTGAAGACTGTGAGTGGGTCAAAACCCGTTTGGAACAGTTAACCCTGATCGATGAAAAACGAATGGCTGCAGTCTGCCATGGGCAGTTGTATCAACAAAGAATGGTTCGTGCCTACAACAAGAAAGTGCGGCCTAGAAACTTTGAAGTGGGGAAACTCGTCTTAAGGCGTATTCTCCCCCATCATCAAGAAGCCAAAGGAAAATTTGCTCCTAACTGGAAAGGCCCATACATCATCAGAAAATTGTTGCCATAAGGGCCATTGTATCTGGGAGACATTGAAGGAAATGACTCTGAAATAGCTGTAAATGCAGATGCGGTCAAAAGGTACTATGTCTAATCCTTCTGCAGCAATAATATTATCTGATTGGGATGAAGAAGGCTTTCATTCTCGCTACCCCAAACACTCCAATTCTTTGCTAACCCTTTGAGCAGTTTATCTTTCTTTCATTACCCTCTTTGGAACCTGAAAGTGCCATTAAAAAAAAGAGAGAGAACAAAACAAAACAGGAAAACAAAAGAAAAATCAAAAACAAAGTTTCCTGAACTACGTTCGACTTGATTCCGAAAGGATACGTAGGCAGCCTCTCCCTGGGGTTCAGTCACACCAAAACAAAAATCCAAATTTCCCCAAAAGGGAAACTGGGGCAGACGTTATAATAATTCGGCGATGATCCCGGCCGAACGGTTCCAAAGTTGTAATTCGATCCAAGTTCTTTTTACCCAAACCTGTTTCAAGTCCTTTCGATCAATCGGCAAAAGGTTTTTCAAAATCAAATAGCGTAGTTGCTTGGATCTGATGCAATCAAGATGAGAGAAATAAAATGAGAGAGTCTTATTAGTGAAAACCTACGGGTACCATAAGGCAATGACGAGCAGAGAAATCGAAAATGAGAGAGTCTTGTTAGTGAAAACTCGTAACGAGCACTATAAGGCGACGGTAAGAAGAGAAATGAGAGAGATCGATTGGTGAAAACCCACAAAGGGCGTCATCGATCGAAAAGAAGAAACCCCTCACCACCATTGGTATTGAAAGAGTCCTGGCAAGGTTTCTCGGTTTTGAAACACGGGTCGCAATGGGTTTATGAGAAGATAGGATATTTGTGCGGATCGGTTGTCTAGTCCAAGAAGTATGTCATGTCTATTTGAAGTCTGCATGCACCTCAGATAAGTCCGTCCTTCCTCCCCGAAAGGGATGCTTCTCTTTTAAATTCATTTTCTTGTCCTTTGTTTACTTTTTCTTGAACCTCTTTCGGTCTAATTCTGTTCCGTAACTAATACAAAAAAATGTGGCAAGATTGGTTTTACAGAGTTCTGCTTGATAAAAACCAAGTCCAAAGAAAAGTACCCCAGCCTCAGCGGGTGCATCAAGTCGATCCCGACTGGCCATAATAGCCGATGCTCTAAAACCAGAGTTATTGAAAATGAAAAGAAATTCGAAGTCAAAGCCTTAGAGGTGGATTAAAGTGAAAGGGCCAAAGCCCCGCACGGTTGAACCGCCGTTTGGAAAGTTTGAAAAGTTGAGTTCCTCGGTTTAAGGAGAGAGATCAATCTTCAGCAAGCAGCAAAGGTTCTCACCAAAAGAGCTAGGCCGAGATTAAGTGATCAAAAACAATGAAGGCCACAAAACTGACCACCGTTTCAAACTAACAGTTGTTCTTTGTTTGAAAAATTGAAACAGGTACAATCCAAAGCAACCATGCAAAAAGCAGGTGCAACCAAAAGGAAATGTGCAAGGGTTAGAAATAGCTATGCTGCAATAATCAACCCAAAAGGGAAGTCTCCTCCCAATTCTTTTCTGCATCTTTTACTCATTTTCTTAAACTCAAAAATAAAAAAAAATGAAGATTGATAAAAAATAAAAATAAAAAGAAGAAGAAGAGAAATTCAAAATCATGGTAGCATAGGGTCTCCAATCTCTAGCTACGTCCTTTCCAACATAGGATCCCATTCCCTAGTCGATGCTAGCATAACCTGGTAATCTTTTCTCACCTAGGGTCTCATTCCCTAGTCACTGCCAGCATAACCTGGTAGTCTCTTTTAGTATTGAGTTTCACTCTCTAGTTGATCCCCGGCATAACCCCATGACCTTTTTCTTTCTCCGGCATAACCCGATAACTTTCCCGGCATAACCCGTGGACCTCTCCGGCATAACCCGAGAACCCTTTTTCTTTTCCGGCATAACCCGATGAACTTTTCTGGTATAACCCGTGGACCTCCCCGGTATAACCTGAGGACTTTTTTTTCTTTCGCGGCATAACCCGTGGACCTCCCCGACATAATCCGAGGACCTTTTTCTTTTCCGGCATAACCCGATGACTCTCCCGGCATAACCCGTGGACCTCCCTGGCATAACCCAAGGACCTTTTTCTTTTCCTCCCGGCATAACCCGTGGACTTCCCTGGCATAACCCAGGGACCTTTTTTTTCCTCCCGGCATAACCCAGGGACCTTTTTTTTTTCTTTTTCTTTTTTCTTTTCTCTCGGCATAACTCGTGGACCTCCCCTGCATAACCCGAGGACCTTTTTCTTTTCTGGCATAACCCGATGAATTTTCCGGCAGAACCCGAGGACCTTTCTTTTTTTCAGCATAACCCGATGAATTTCCCGGCATAAACCGTGGACCTCCCCGGCATAACCCGAGAACCTTTTTTATTTCCGGAATAATATGATGATTTTCCCGGCATAACCCAATGACTTTTCCGGCATAACCCGTGGTCTTCCCCGGCATAACCCGAGGACCTTTTTCTTTTCCGGCAAAACCCGAGGACCTTTCCGGCATAACCCGATCATATTTTCCAGCATAACCTGGTAATTTTTCCAACTTGGGGCCTCCGATCCCCATTTGATTTTATTTTAGATATAGGGTCTCCATTCCCTAATCCCTTTTTCTCTGGGATACACAATCCTGATTTTATTGCTTTCAATAGAGAAATAATTTAGATTTTGTTGCAATAACTCACAAAATTTTCCTAGTGAAAACTGGGGCAGAAAAATTTCGTTCGTTTGTTTGTTTTGGTGCCTAAGCAGGTTTTTACCTTGAGGGACAAGTTTCGAGGCGACCAAAAGAAGAAGTCTATTTTCAAATAAAAGAAAAGAAAAACAAGAAAAAAGAAGTGAGTTCTAAAGTGCAGAAGCGGAGAAAAGATGCAGACTGCTCAAGATAGGAATGAAGTCACAAGCTTCGCATGTCCTGCCTTGATCCAAAAGCTGAAGAATGAACCAGCGATTGCAGCTAACGAGCATCAATATTCAGATCGGAGTCTAACAGCAAGAACCAGCTAAGACTCAAGATCAAGCTTCAAGAGACTTATAGATGGGAATCTTGTAACTCATAGTTGATAGGCTTAGCTAGTTTAGCTTTTTATTTTCCATTTTTTGTGTGTAATAAGGAGCTCAGCAAGCAGAAACAACAGTAATAGCAGTGAAACCACAGTTTTCCGGTAATCCCAGCTACCAAAACTTTCAGAACTACACCGACCTGATTCCTTTATAGCCAAGGATATGTAGGCAACCTCCGAAGCAAGGTTCAGTCAAACGTTTTCAAAATGCTTCCAAATGGAGTTTCAAACGGGTAAAAATTATTTGTAGTTGCTCACTTTATCTTTGCCCGAAAACTCTTCATGTTTTCGAGCAAAGAGGGGCAGCTGTGAGCAGCTTATTTTTGACCATGTTTGAATTTATTCCTACTTTTCTCTACTCACTACCCACTTTCCCCACTTTCTCCACTCACTACTCACTTTCCCCATTTCCCCCACTCATGTTCCCCACTCTCCCCACTTTTCTTACTTTCTCCACTCACTACCTACTTTCCTCATTTTCTCCACTCATGTTCCCCACCCTCCCCAAAAAATATTTCCTCCACCCACTCTTCATCATTCTCTCTACCTATAACACACACATCAAGACCTCGCCTTAGAAAAATTTATAGATAGAAAAGGGCGCATTTTACAAGAGAGCTCTCTTCTTCTTCTTGGATTTTTTCTCCAAGCAACAGACAAATACAACAGATCTCACCCTTTCTTCCCAAGAAAAAATGGCCGCACACACTCATTTTACCACGGAAGCTTCTCTAAAAATGCACACCTGAATTCACACCCAACATTTGAGAGACTCACTTTGAAAGTTCTTCACACTCAAAAGAGCTAAAAGCAAAGGATTCAAAATTCAAAATTTTCAGCTGGATTCGGGTAAAGGTTTGTTGCTCTGTTGCTACTGTTGAAATTGCTTCTTGAGCTCCTCATGTGATTTGGATTCTGCTTTTCTTTGGCTTATCTCTTGGTGTCCGCTTAACTATGTTAGGTCAATCCCAAATCCTTTGTATTATGTTTTGCTGAATGGCTATATAAAGTTATTGAATTCCTTTTAGATTTTTGGATTTGCTCAAAGATACAATTTCTGCTATTCTAGTGTGTCATGGATGAATGTTTGGTTTCCATTTGAATAAAGTAGTGTAATGAATCGAAAATGTTAAACTTTAGATTAAATGTTGACGAAGTAAATGCTGTAAAGATTTTGGAATCTGTTATTTGCTTTGTGAGTCTTTACTCATTTTCTTTAATTTCCACTTCTTGTCATCGAGGAAGAGAGTAAAATCCAAGCAAATTTGCTCTTAAATCGAGGATCTGATGGCCAGCAATGGTTATCTTTTAATAGCAAACAAGCCATAAATTATATTCTATACTCCACTTTCAGAAATAAGATAAGCGGCATCATGAGGTATATAGTTTTTTTAGTAGCAAAAATATAAAGATATATAGTATCACATGTTTCAACTCGTAGGCATAATGATTCCTCAATAGTTTGTTAATGAGTTGTTTGTGCACTCCAGCTTTTACAACCACAATCTACTTTATTTATTTGATTAGTTTAACGTCAAAATTTGCCCCCTATCCCCTCTGCCTCATGTTTTTTTGTTCTTGGACTTTTTGCCTCCTGATTTATCCAATCCTTTTTTTTACTAGTCTATGTATTTTCATGACATGTACATTAAGTTACATAAGTCGAGCAAATTTAAATATATATCTTCCTTTTTTACAAAAAACTTTTGAAGTATGTATATGTTCGTGTATGTATAAAAGAGATAGAAAACGCAAGCTAAAAAAATAGAAATTGGCTTGAACTTTCGTAGTTTACTTTAGGTGCGTTAATTGAATAATTGTCATAGCTACGGGTACGGTTCCTGTAACGTAGTTTGTGACAACTAGTTACTAAAATCCGGGGGTACAGTTATGTGACCCGGCCACAATTTAATCTTTAAAAAAAAATTAAACATGTTATCGATCGTGAGTACGGTTCTCGTGACATGATTCGCAATATGTAACAATAATTAAATAAAAGCGGTTATAAGGTAAAAATGCACAATAGTTTAAAACATGTATTAAAATCAGATAGTATGCCAGTTATAATAGTTTAAGCGACCGTGCTAGAACCACGGAATCCGGGGATGCCTAACACCTTCCCCCGGGTTAACAGAGTTCCTTATTCAGAATTTCTGATTCGCAGACTTCAAAAAGGAAAGTCAAAATTTTTCTCGATTTGGGATTTAAAATAAATCGGTGACTTGGGACACCAAATAAACTATCCCAAGTGGCGACTCTGAACAAAAATGAATAAATTAATCTCATTTCGAATAATGTCACTTTAATTGGAAAAACTCCCTTGTACTACCTCGGGTGTGTAAAAAGGAGGTGTGACATACTCCAACATGAATATAAAATTACATAAATATTTGCACCAACTCAATAAATACATTACATATACTTTTATAAATATGATTATCATTAAATCATAGATAATTAACATGCATTCTCACACCTTAAATTATCACTAACATGGTAAATTATATAATTTGATATAAACAACCGGTGAGAGTAAGTTAACACTTATAATGCAATCAAATATATTTGAAAACACTATGAAAGTAGCCTCTAGAATAATTTATACTCTATAAATTTTTTATTTTTTTTTGGTAATTTTCCAATTTTAATCCTCTGGAACATTAATCTTGCAAGACTTTTAGAAACGGAAGGATGGATGTAAATGAACATTAGTCTGACTTTTAGTGTATAATATTGAGGTCATATACGTAACCTGCATTTTCTTCTCTTTCATTTTCAAAACTACTGCAATTAAAACATATGCAGAAGAAAGAAAAGTAAAAGCCATTTCTTTTGTTGTCTTTTTGTGATAGAGCAAAAGGATTAGTCTTTATGACTTTTTTTAAACGGTTATTGTCTAAAGTTAAAAGCAGAAAAGTCAGAGTTTCTTATCTTTTTGCTTACACAATTATTGGAAAACAAATATAGAAAATATCAAAGGAATATAAGAAAGTAGGTGGGAATAATTAACCTGCGTAAATTGTTTAGTCTAACACTCATCATAAGAAAATGACATTTCCAATGATAAAAAAATCCCATTCCTCTTAATTAATTTTCTTTATTTGATTGTTCACTGTTAGGTGCACCCATGATCAAGTATTAACTCCATTTCATGGAAATAATCTGTGATTTCCGTGAGGTGTTGGGAGTTTATTTTAACATAAAAGATTAGACAATTTCCAAATTTTATGGTCTTTATTGATATTATAAAATAAGATTTCTCTTTTCCATGTCAAATAGTAGAAGAAAAGAAAAGACCTTATTATGGATAAACACACCTAAAAATTATTCATTTGGGGTCCTCACTTAGCAATTTTTAGTGTGACAAGAGAAAGCATCTAATTACTATATATAATATCAAATCACTTCTTTCGTTACATTGTATCTATCTTTTTCAGTGTGGTAAGGTGATTCATTATTCCTAGTTTTGTTGCAAGGTGATTCTTAATTGTCCATAAAATGATACAGTTAAATTTATATGTTGTTTATAGATAAATGAATCGATTTAATCCTAAAATGATAAATGAATTAAATAAAAGTGTAAGGCTTAGCGTCAGAATCGAGATAAGGCGATAGAGATCTTGAGCACAGGAAAGAGCTTCCGGAGGCAATAAGAATAGTATAAATAAGTAAGAAAGTAAAATATTATTTAGCTTTGAACAAAATCTAGTGTATGCTTGTCAAAAATTCGTGTCCCTTACAATGATGATAGCGCTTACTATTTATAGCTGCACCTAGGGAGCAAGGTCCTAGGATCAAGTCCCTCTTAAGTGACAATTATAAGGGCCATTGAAGAATGTGTAATGGTAGGTAGTGAATGTCATATTCTCGATAACAGACCATGCAATTAATGTTATAGAATATTCTTCATTAAATATTACCGGGTGACAGACATTTATTTCGCTTTTATGAATGTCATTCTCTCCGATAACAAACGAGATCGTTAACTTCGGACCCGACTATCTTCTGTCTTCGGCCCTATATGTCACTTTCTCATGTAATCATTAAATATAAACATATTTTACCTTATACAGTGATAATCTCCTCCTAATTATGGTTAAAATCATATAGGAAAACTTACCATTTTTAACGAGAAGGAAAAAAAAAACAATGAACCTTAATTGTTTCACGTTTAACCCGTTACATTAATTACTCCTTTATAACTTAACTATCAAAGTTCAACGTAGTTCATATTAAACCACACAAAAAAAAAGTTCAGTTAAATGTACTTATTTTTTAACTAAAGTCTCTTCCGTGTGTTATCGAGTTGACAAAAGGGACCGTTTCACGTTTTGTCCATTAACATTTTCCATATAAACAATTTCTATTACTATTAGTATAAAGTTAATAAAGTAAACTAATATGGAAATCATACAATATGAAATATAAAAATATCTTACGTACGCAAATATTTTTTCAACCATATTAATTACAACTTTAAACAAGATTCATTCAAACCATAAAAACAAACTCTGTCTTTCTCCTTCATCAATTATCCTCTCTCTCTCTTTCTCTCACTTTTTTCTCTCTCTATGGGGAAGAAAATAACAACACTAAGAGATCTCATAGGCGCCATTAAAGACAAAGCTTCACAATCCAAAGCTGCTTTCATCTCTAAACCAAGTAATCTCTCTCTCCACCTCGCCGTCCTACGCGCCACCAGTCACACACCATCAACGCCGCCTGACGACCACCATGTCTCCGCCCTCTTATCCCTCGGTGATAGCTCACGCGCCACCGCTTCTTCCCTTATCGTCATCATCATGGACCGTATCCACCGTACCGGAGATTCCACCGTCGCCCTAAAATGCCTCCTTATCATCCACCATATAATTAAACGTGGACCGTTTATTTTACAAGACCAGCTCTCTGTTTTCCCGGCCACCGGCGGACATAATTACTTAAAACTCTCCGCTTTCCGCGACGGCGCCACCTCTGCCACGTGGGCAATCTCTGCATGGATCAGATTTTACGCAAGATATATTGAAACCCTACTTTTTACCTCAAGAATCTTAGGTTATTTTCTTTCTTATTTTTCATGCAGTTCCGAAAAAGATAAACAAGAAGAAAAAATCTCATCTTTTTTGAACTCAGATTTAATCAGGGACGTTGATTCTTTGGTTCAGTTGATTGAAGAAACATGCAAAGTACCTGATTCCCTCCTTTTAGAAGGTAACAAATTGTTGTACGAGGTCATTGGATTATTGGGTAATGATTATTTATCGACCGTTAATGAACTTTTATTAAGACTCAGTGAGTTTAAGGAAAGACTGAGTTGTCTGAGTTTCGGTGAATCGGTCGAGTTGGGTTGTATTTTGAAGAGATTAGAAGAATGTAAAGAGAGATTATGTGTTATTTTTACAGTGAAAAAACCTTCAACAGAGTTATTATGGAGTTTGGTTAATGATTTAAGTGAGAAAATTGAGAATTTGAAGGTTGGAAAAGAAGGTCCGAAGTTGCTAACGTTTGGAATATCAAGTGAGTCGGCTCGGTTCGGTAACCGAGTTATGAAATTTGGTGACTCGGTCCGGTTTTCTTCAGGAAGGTATGAGATGAATAATCTTTCTCTTATGATTGTGCAAGGAAAGAAATTGGGAAAAGTTCAATAAATTGGAGAATATTTTTTGGTGGGGAACAAAGAAAATTTAAAGCAAAATTTTTGGAAATTATTGAAAGGGAAAAGTGCACTCTTGCCTTTTATAATTTTCAAAATTTTACTGATCAAGTTGGGATTTTTCATTATAGGAAAATATATATTTTGGAGTCCCTTTTATTTGCTCTTTTTGGTTCAGAGTGAATTTTTGTTAATATGGTAGAGTTTAATTTGTGGCAGTAATAGCATATTTTGTAACAATATATCAGAACTGCCAGATCTTTTTTGTTGTTGGATTTGATAAATATATTCCCACCAACATTTTTGTACATATATAATACTTGAATCTATTAATTGTGAAGAAATATTCTTCAAGCATGATATAAAATTATAAATATTCTCGGGATATTTGTTAGTGCTTTGTATTATTAGGTCAAAAGTTGTGTACATGTTAAGTTGGAGTCTGTAGGTCCAATTTAATCCATTTTTTTGAGTTGAATTATCTTTATGCTATGAAAAAAGTAAAAAAAGTAAATACATAATAACACTCATTATGAATTCTCTGTTCAATTATGAATTTGCCTGTGCTTATGTGCATGAAGAAATGATGAACAAATGGACCGTTGTAATGCCACTTTATAAAGAGAATGTTGAGGTTTTGTCAGAATATTGTATTATTATTTCCTGGGAAGTGTTTCTTCTCTTGGAACAACATATATGGTCTTCTTTCTCTAGATGATTTTTACCGTTGAAGAACTTTGTCTCGCAATACTAGTTCAGACTTCATGCTTCTTTTTTAGTATATAATCGTGGTGTCCGAGCTAGCTCGTGGATATCTCAACTAATTTCACTTGCTGCCTCATGCAAGTATAGTGAAAGGTTTTGAATTCCCTTGACTACTAAACTACACTTTTGGATTGTGTTAAGGGATTCAAAACTTAATATATAGAGGTAAAAAACAGATTTTGCCTTATATATACAGTTTAATTTTTTGGCGAAGGGGTACCCCTTCCGTCCCCCTAAATCTGCCCCTGAGTATAGATATGTGGTAATTTTGTCCAGATGCGGATCTAGCATTTCTAGAACATGAGTGCACCACTAAAAAAATGAGAGGAAAAAAAGGTATTACGTGAGAATTAATTGTTGTTCCTCAAGGTAAATAATTGAGTATTCAACCAAATCATTTAGCCTTTTTGGAGCATGGGTCACCGCATAATCTTAGACAATTCTAGAAAATATGTATAAAAAAATACATAGTTTGGCCGGAAGATCATGGCTCATATTTCCCATATGTTTAGCAGTAAATGCGTTTTTTACTCTATCCACCAATGCTTAGATAGACGACAAGAAATCACCTAATATTTTTGCCTTCGTTGGAATTTAAATAAGATATCTAGTGATTCTCAATTTACTTCATTAACCACTAGGTCACATACTTAATTTTGGTATTATTGGCATATTGTATAAAAATGATTGATTGTTTTCGAATTTTGTGCTTCAAAGTTCAAACTTCTACAATTTCGGTTTAAAAAAATCTTGACAGTTCTCCGCACATTTTCTTTACTTTATGTAGGAGATGATAAGGGAACTCACTTCAATTTGTAATTAATATTTCTTATAAAGTCAAATGAACTAGACTTGATGCCTGCAGTGAGGCAGGTAAAATTTTATTTAGCTTAGCTTATTTACAATGTGTTTTGCCAATAAGATTTTGATTTATGTTTTTTTCTTTATCAATACAGGTGGTTAAGGATCATTGAATTTAATCTATCTCACTCTTATCATCCCAACCACGTAATCATGGTGTATTATGTTTTGATATATTAAAAATGGAAAAAATAAAATTATATTTTATACCTAATTAAGGCAGAGATATTACTAGATAGTTTAAAAAAATAAATGATATAGTAGGTTGAAGATTTAAAAGAAAAAATAGTACAAAAAGCTTAAAGAAAAATGATACCGCATATAGCCGCTATAAAAATAATAGCCGAGAAACATATAAAATTTATATATTTTTTGTATAATATATTTTGTATGTTATATATAAAAATTATACAAGTTTTATATACTTTTTCGGCAACTAAATGTAAATAGTTTTGCCGCAAATTAAAATTAATAATACCCCAAACTTAATTGTGATATAATTCCTATTAATTTTTCTCCCTTCGCGGTCACCAAATTAAAAGTATGAAAATTCTTTTTTTAAAAAATATCTCGTACAGTGGAATACGAGAAGGCTCGACTGAGTCAACCAAAATGAGAGTATAAAATTGTGAAAGAGGAAGTTTCATTTCTCACGACTACACATTTGTTATTTAATATTAGACAATATTACTTCTGATTAGATTTAAAAACCTAGTGGGGTGCAGTTGTCCATGGTAGTACATAATTTATACTAGTTGTCCCCTGTATTTGTTTCATTTTAAATAACTATAGGATGTATTATATCGTCTGTAAAGTAATCATTATGTAAATATATTTTTTGGATAATTACATGAACACAACTTATATACTTTTCCAAAATAAATAATGTCATCGATGGTTTGATGTACTAGATTCCCGGTACAACTACAATTAGTATAGTTAATAAATTACACCGACTCTTGTTTATTTATATGCATGTTGCATTTGTCTTCTAATATAACAAAGGAAAACGAATTTAAAGGGAAGGGGGGGGGGGGGGGGAACACAATTCATTTCTGTTCGAGGTTGAATGCCGTTCTCTGTTGTGTACGACATCAGAAGTCAAAGAGTGTTCCTGACTTCCTTCTAATTTTCTTCTGTTTTAAATTCCAATTATACCAAGAATCTAAGGGGCTGTTTGGCCATACAAAATTTTTTATTTTTTCGAAACAATTTGCTTTATTTCGAAATTGGTGTTTGTGAATACCTAATTTTTACACTATTTTATTACCTTCTAAAGTCATTAGTGTTTTGTTACTTTAATTATTTTTCTCAATTTTTATGTCTTTGATTGCATATTTCCTATCATAAAATACCAAAAATAGTTCTTTCTTCATTTGTGAATTTTAGGAATTAACTATCTATTCAATTGGTGAATTAATCTAGCTAATTGATCATTTGAATAAGTTAATTAATTTATTTATTTGTGCAAATTTAGTTTAATAAGTATGATTAAGGATAGGTTAAAATTGAAATGGTTAGGTGGCTAAGAGTGCAATGTCAAAGCCAATTGAGAGGGCTGCCAAGGGAGGGGCCAAAACGACGTAGTTTAAGACAAAACTATGTCGTTTTGTTTAAGTCTCAGAGATCAAATCTCAGCCTTCTATTATCCTTGATCCAATGGCCCAAAATCAATTTTACTTGTCATATAAAATGCCCAATAATCAGATTTTTGGCCTCATTTCACTCTCCCAAACCCTAGAGCCTCATCAATTCTCTCCCACTCCTCCTCTGCCGTCGTCGCCCCTCTCCATGATGGCACCACCGCCTGCCGTCGTCCGCCGGCGTCCAAACACGCCCAAAATTTCACCATGTGATCTACAATACGTCCTCTTTCCATATATTCAAAGCAAACCCTTCAAAACCCTTTCAAACTAAACAAATTTTAGATCTAGGGAACCCTAGCCGCCACCTTTTTGCCCAAAATCGTGAAGATTGAGCCATTCTTTCCCCCTAATTTTTACATAGATAGATATAGCTCAGCGGGGGCTATCTTTTCATATTGGTCTTGACCCGAAACTCCGGCGGCCGGAACTCCGGCGGCTATCACTGTCGTGCTGCCTTCTACCACTTCCACCACCCGCTGCCAAACCGCATTTATCCACTTCTATAAGCCATCATGCCCTAGGTTTCTTGCTTCCTCAAGCCACTGACCCATCTTTCGTCATATGGTGACTGAGTTGGCAAGAAACCTCGAGTCTGGTGGCCGTAGTTCATCCCCAGATGGTGTTAAGACGAGCAGATTTGAGTTCACGGAGTTAGGTATCAATTCAAAACCTTCGTTCCCTCACTAATTTCTGATTTTTAATAGCAATAGCTTTTGATTTATCTTTTGGTCAAATTACTGTTAATTAGAATTTCAAATTAGTACGTTGTTGATGAGTTATCTCTGTTTATCTTAGTTGTTTCTGTTAGTTGAATCGTTCACTTAGTTAGTCGTTTAGTTAGTTGTTTTTACTCGTTGTTCGATAGTTTACCAATGTTCAATTAAGTTTTGTTTTGGGCAGTGTTTTCTTATTTCAATCGCCCACTATTAGTTCTCATTAATCGATTAGTTTCAGTTTAGTTCGTTTGGATACTTAGTTCAATTGCAATTGAAGTCATGCCCTAGCTTTGCCTATTCATAGTTGGTTTGAGTATGAGTGTGTTAGCTTGAATTTCATTCATGATAAAATCTGAATATTTGTTGAGTGTAGGGTACTTGTTTTGCTGCTTTTTACTGTTAAAAGGCTGTTTGGAGTACACTGCTCCTAGCATTGTTCATAGTTGGCGATTTTTTTTTTTTTTTGACAGATTTTTGACCAAAAATCTGTCTTTGAATAGTTGGGACAAATTTTAGGTGGAAAATCCGTCCTTTGGACAGATTCAATCAAATAATTCAATCCCGAGGTCTTTCCTCACTTAAAGATGATCTTTACACACATTAAAAAGGGGGAAATCAGAAAAAAAAGAGTTGAAGATAAAAATTTCAGCAGCCTTTCACCTTTGAATACTTTCCAGAAAAGAGCAAAAACCTTCCAAAAAATATAAAAAGTTTGAAGTCAGTTTGTTGTACCTTTCTCCTTTAAAAGTTGTTGAGTATCGAGGTTATTCTGGGTTGTTTCATTGGTCTTTGTCACTGCTGTTGCTGCCTGAGTTCGGGCGAAGTGATTACTGTTGTCTTGTATTTAAATCTGCAATCTAGGTAACTTTTCAAGCCCGCAATGTAGTTTATTGTTAAAGAAATAAAAGTATGAACCCTTACTTTATTTTGGAATAGTTTTTACAACTTCCTACTTATATGAATAAATGAAGTGTTTATCCCATGTATGAAGAATATGTGACTGCGTGTAGGATTAGTTTGTCATAATCTTATTTGACTCATTTTAGGCTATTCTGGAGTAGGAAGTATATCATTTAGTGTGTAGAAAATATTTTCTTGTTTTTAATTCCGGCTCTAATAGTTGAATCTGTACAAAAAAAAGTGTAAAAAGTTCTTTCTCTGTCAAAACGTGTGTGGCGAGGGGTTTCTGTTAGAATTTTCGTTGTTTAACATTAGGCATTTTTGTTCAATTGAAGGTCCAACACCAATCTTTCACTATCATTTCTTTAATCCGTTTTGGTATTTTTAGTCCCTGTTTTGACTTTCTACGAGTTTGTGAGTTACAATAAGGAATTAGTTGAAAAAATAAAAAGTGAACAGTTGAATAAACTAGAACTTGCCTATTCCCAGAATTCTTACTATATTTTGATATACATACACCTGAAATCTGCACTTTTTCTATGTTCCGAATCCCAAATTACATAAACAGAAAGAAATTTTAAGATATCTATTGCAAAAATAGATAGTACTTCACTCCCAGAAAGCTATGTCCTCAAACGTGCAAGCTGAGTAATGTTTCATGATTTCCAATTAGAGTGCATTGCAAAGCAGACATGTATAGTAAATCTTTGCAAGCATTTTAAGAGATCTGATTGTAATACGTAGAGGTCAAATTTTTCTATATTAGTTGGACCTTTAGAAAGTGAGCCGTGGGAGAGGTTTGAGTATTGAAAAATACAGAATCATGGGGATCACTGGAGAATTAAAATAAGCATGATCTTGCTCATGAATTTTGCAAGAAAGGAGTTTAAAAGTGAATGTTGTACACTAATTATAATCGGACTTTAGTTTGGTACTGAATATTTTGAGTTTAGTTGTTGTAATCTTGTTTTGTTAAAGTTCATTATTAATTGACGTGGAGTTAATTGTCACGATCCAAAATTCCCTAAAGGTCTTGATGGCGCCGGACACCGCTGTCAGACAATCCAACCAAGATACTTAATTAAATTCTCGTTTTAATAATTTTGAAAACTATGATTTTCCTTCAATTTTACCGGTAAAAGATAATCGTTTCAAATCAAATATAAATGTTAAGAAGTTAATACAAGATACATCATAATCATTCCAGAACCCGGTGTCACAAGTGCATGAGCATTTACTAGGAATGAAATAAAATACAGTAACTGTCCGGAATACAAGTGGACAGAAATAAAAATATAGTACAATACTCTAAAGGAGACTGCTGGTTACGGTCGTCTCGATAAATGCAACTCACCTGAGTCTGCCACTAGCCACACATGAACCTGTGCAACAAAAATGAACAGCAAGTGTAGTATGAGTACGAAAACAACGTGTACCCAATGAGGATCCCGTCTAATCTCGAAGAAGTAGAGACGAGAGGTTGACTTCGACATTTACTAGTGGTCCAATAGTAATATATTATTAATGCGAATAATCATGGCTTTATTAAGAACGACAGAAATTTCAAATAAGTCCCGAACAGGTAAAAGTTCCTTTTTATATTAAAAGTTTCCGGATTCATAATCTATTAATTTTAAATTATCTCAAGGCTAGGAGGGCAAATATCAATATCAATAAGCTTCAAGGCAAGCAATACCAGCATGCGCAAACGCTGTCGAGGTCGTACGGTCCGATCCAACAGAAATGTAAAATGTGCACTGCCGAGGGTCGAACGGTGCGAACCATAGATGCATCTATTACCTTGCTCGCGAATCATCCATGCGACGTGGTCAACATAAAATAAACAAACACCCTGCTCGCGAATCATACATGCGACGCAGGTACACATAGAATCACATATTTAAACAGTTAATCAAGGCTTCATTAGTAAGCAACTATCCAAGAAAAATCCAAATTCTCCCTTTCTAATGATTTAAGAAAAAAATGAAATTTAATCCTTTTAGAAATTCATTTACCAATTCGATAGAATTTAAGCAATTCAAACTGTCAATAAGATCTCAAATATTTCCAAGTACAACATGTTTTTGGTTCCTAGACTACCTGGACAATAGCATAATAGTAGCTACGCACAGACCCTCATCACCTCGTGCATATGTAGCCCCCACAAATAGGAGCACATAACCAATTAACTCACCTATGGGGACAATTCCCTCTTACAAGGTTAGAAATGAGACTCACCTCGCTTCGAAGACCCATAACCGGCATTCCATGCTCTTCCGAAGACTCGAATTGATGCACAATGCTTTAAAGCTAGCCAATAATTATACAAATTCATTAATATATGTTCAATTACTCATTACAATCCAATTTATAACAATTCCTAACTCCGATCGAAAAGTTGACAAAATTGCCCTTGGGCCCATGTGCCTGGTTCCAAAAAATTTCGAAGATAAAGTATACCCATGAACGCACGAACTCAAATATATGATTTTCTCCTAATTTTATACCCAAAATCGTGGTCAAATTCCAAGAATATCAATTTTCTAGGTTTCCCCTCAAACCCCAAGTTTCTACCAATTTCCATGTCCAAATCCGTATATAAGCATGTATTTAACTAAAAACTAGCATAAATTACTTACCTCATGCTTGGTGGTGAAAATGGCACCTTAAAGTTGTTCCAAAATCGGCTCCAATGGAAGAAATGGGGTTGAATTGAACCCAACCCCCGATTTAAAAGAACCTCACTACCTCTAGCGTTTTCGTACCTGCGGTCTCGCAGGTGCAAACCAAGCGCCGCTTCTACAGTCTAGGGCTCCCAGCCCATTTTGCTTCTGCACCCTCTCCTCTGCAGATGTGGTCCCGCATCTGCGGCAAAATGACCGCATCTGCGGTCCCAGCCTAGCCGTCCATTTCCGCTTCTGCGGCACAAAAGCCGCTTCTGCGGCTCCGCACCTTCGGCCCTAGTCTCGCAGGTCCGGTTACACCAGCAACTAGCAACTTCAGCCATTTCCAACATTCCATTTTCGATCCGTTAACCACCCGGAATCCACCCGAGGCCCCCGGGTTCCCAACCAATCATACCAACTAGTCCCAAGACACATTACGGACTTGCTCGAGGCCTCAAATCATATCCAACAGTGCTAAAATCATGAATCGACCTCCAATCCAAGCTTAATGAACTTTAGAATTTCAAACTTTTTCATTCGATGCCAAAACATATCAAATCACGTCCGATTGACCTCAAATTTTGCACACAAGTCATTTTCGACATTACGGACCTACTCCAACTTTCAAAATCGAAATTCGACCCCGATATCAAAAAGTCCACTTCCGGTCAAACTTCGCATAAACCTTTAAATTTCTATTTTTAGCCAAATGACCTACGGACCTCCGAATTCACTTCCGATCGCGCTCCCAATTCTAGAATCACCAGACGGAGCTATTCCCAAACTCGGAATCTCAAACGGACATTGTTAACCCTGAAATGCACTTCAATCCAAACTTATTAGATTCTTCCAAAAATGCTAACTTCCACAATAGGCGTCAAAACGTTCCCGGGTCTTCCAAAACCCAGTTAAGATATACGCATAAGTTTGAAATCATCATATGAACCTGTTGGAACCTTCGAATTCCAATTCTGAGGTCGTTTACTCAAAAATCCAACCTTAGTCAATTCTTTCAACTTAAAGCTTTCGAAATGAGAATTCTCTTTCCAAAGCAACTCCGAATTTCCCGGAATTCAATTCTGACTATGCGCATAAGTCATAATACCTGAAGTGAAGCTGCTCATGGCCTTAAACTACTGAATGATGCGCTAGAGCTCAAAACGACCCGACGGATCTTTACATTCTCTCCCACTTAAACATACGTTCGTCCTCAAACGTGCTATACTGCAATGAAAAGACAGAAATGTATTCTGGGAGATCTTTCAGATACTTCTTTACTTTGTCTTGCCCTTCCTTGCCTAGGTCATTCCACCATTAAAGGGTCCTCAAGTATACCCGCATTATACTGGTGGGCGACCTAGAACAGAAATGAAAAGACATAAATGTATTCCCACATTATACTGGTGGGCGCCTAGAACATGAAATAAAAACATAAATGTATACCCGCATTCTACTGGTGGGCGACCTAGAACATGAAATAAAAACAGAAATGTATACCCGCATTATACTGGTGGGCGACCTAGAACATGACATGAAAACATAAATGCATACCCGCATTATACTGGTGGGCGACCTAGAACATGAAATAAAAAGACAAAAAATGTATTCCCTTGTTATACAGGTGGGCGCCTAATTGGTAAAGAATAATTTGAATTTGTTTCCTCGATTCTCTGAGAAAATTTTCACTTGTGGCAGAAAATTTTCTGCCCTAATTCTGGCGATCTTTCTTATGGCGTGTCTTTAGGCCATCGTCAACACTTTATTTTCCTGTTCAAATCAAAGAAAATTTAGTTAGTTTTTTTTCTTGAAATATGGCGAGTGGTCATGTCACTCCTGATGGGGATGATTGTTCCCTTTCCCTTATTCCTGTTCGGTGTTCCCAAAACTTGTTGGGGATGATGTTATTCGCTGGGGATAACATTCTGCTGGGGATGGTTTTTCCATTTATCCCTTCCCCATTTTGTATCTCAAAAATTGTTGGGGGTTACTTTGCTGAAGATGGATTTTCCTTTCTTCCCTTCCCATTCTGTGTTGTCCGACCACCTCGGAACTTGGTCGATATTCGGTCGGAGTCCTGCTGGGGATCGTTTTGGAACTTGGCCCACTATTTCCTCCACATGTTTGTTTGTTTGTTTGTTTGTTTTTCTTTCGGTTCTTCCCCGTCCTTTCCTTGCCATTTTAGGCCAATATCATTCGGCCTGACAACCAACGTCTTTTGTCTTATTGCCTTGTCTCTGGCCTGCCCTTTTCACATTTTACGTTGTACCATTTTGGCAACTGGTAGTAAGCTTTGAAAGACCTTTCTCAAAAATAAATTTCTGGAAAAAGTCTTTTTAAAAAAAGAAAAGAAAAGAGAAAATCTTTTTGTACAAATGATGGGGGAAAGAAAAAAAAAATGAACTTATCTGGGTGGTACAACCGATTCCAACGATCATGTTGTGCATTCCGGATTAATCAACCCAGTATATTTGTGTCGATCAATCTTTCTGATGTCTTCACTTGCTGGGGATAAATAGGTGACCACTTCTTTGCAAAATGCGGATCCTTTCCGCCAATATACTTTGTCGCCTCATAGTGCCCTTTGAGGGGTTTTCATTAATAAGACTCTCTCATTTCTCACAGCTCTCGTCGTCTTATGGTGCCTGTGAAGGTTTTCACCGATAAGACTGTCACACCTCATTTTTACGTACCCGCGAGGGGTGCAAGGGGAGTTTTTTCCAATTAAAGGACAATCGAAACGGGATTTGTTTATTTATTTCAGAGTCGCCACTTGGGAGATTTAGGGTGTCCCAAGTCACCAAATTTAATCCCGAATCGAGGAAAAGAATGACTCTATATTACAGTCTGCGTACCAGAAATCCGGATAAGGAATTCTGTTAACCCGGGAGAAGGTGTTAGGCATTCCCGAGTTCCGTGGTTCTAGCACGGTCGCTCAACTGTTATATTCGGCTTATTTATCTGATTTTTAATACAATTATGAACCATGTGCAAATTTTATCTTTTACCGCTTTATTATCATTATTTTGTTTTTAGGAATGTGAACATCGCTTAAAATATATCTTTGGACTGTGTCACATGAAATGCACCCACAATCCGAAACATATTTTATTTGATGTTTTAGGATTTGGATTTGGGTCGCATGAAATGCACACCCGAGTTTAAGAAAATTAAATTATTAAAGGCGCGCCTAAAGCAACTAGCGCATTATTATTTTGCGGAGGCCGTGAAATTCGCTAAACGACCCTCCTGAATTCTAAGTAATTTTAAACAAGTATTTACTGAGGGCCCCACGATTTGTGTTATTATTCGGCGAGGCTCATCTCATGCTTATTTTTTAAAAGGAATTTGCAACGTCATGGAAATGCATTAATACCACGTCACAGTCAATGTACCCGTGATTAGAGGCACATTTCGATTTCGTTGAGATTTGGATTTGGGTCACATAAATGTGCACCCAAGTTTAGGGAGATAACGTTATTAAAGGCGCGCCTAAAGCAACTAGCGCATTATTATTTTTGGTAGGGCCGCGGACTTTGCTAAACGGCCCGTCCCAGAATCTAAGTATTTAATACACATATTTTGTGAAGGCTCCGCAATCTGTACATTTTTATTTTTTTGCGAAGCTAGTCTCGT
Organism: Nicotiana sylvestris; assembly: GCF_000393655.2. Classification (NCBI taxonomy): domain Eukaryota; kingdom Viridiplantae; phylum Streptophyta; class Magnoliopsida; order Solanales; family Solanaceae; genus Nicotiana; species Nicotiana sylvestris. The sequence continues at coordinate 173,495,540 of NC_091061.1, forward strand.
TTTTTTTTTTGTTTATTTATTTATTTGTTTTTATTTACCCTTTTTATTTTTTTTATTTTTATTTTTTTTTTTAAAAAAAAAGGATGCCATTTTTACGCCTTTGACATTACTAAACCTTACGACTTTTTACAACTAAAATCTCATAACTTGTCAAAAAAAATTAACAAAATGAGTTTAGTGAACGAGTGTTTCGGGCGTAGTAACAATATGTACTAATACTAATCTTGTCCAAACAAACTAAGACAATGAAGGGACGAGCGAATCAACGTCAAACTGTGTCTTAGGACTACTAATACAACTAAATCAAATGACGTCAAGTAAACAATAATAACATAATACAAAAATGAACTAAAATGCATACGACGAAACATAAGCATAAAATTATCATATCAATTGATATATTGCAACTTCAAACATTGAACGTAAAATTTCTTTAATCCAATACATCGAGGCTTACTAACCTGAATAAACAGAAAAGCATAGAGCCATGGACCGCGCCCCTACAGCGATCTCAACGACCAACCTCGACGTACCGGACCTCGACGAACAAAACGACCTCACGGAAGGCAGAGAGCTCGGCCAAAACTATCAACGCACGAGATATCGGCTGCTGCTGGATTTTCTCGACGAAGCACGTTCGTGAAGATAAGCAGAAGGGGTCGTTCGGATATGAGGAGGAAACATGTTATGGAGGGTCGTTTGGGCAGTGGTTAATGGCTGGAGCTCGGACGTGAGAGAGTGGTTGGTTTTGGGTTATGGTCGCCGGACATGGTGGAGAGCTTGGCAACGCAGCAACAGCTGCTCGAGTTCCGGCGAGGGGGCGGCGACGACGCGATGGAAACGTAGCAGCAGTCGCTGCTTGACGGAGGCTAGACGCGGTGGAGGGAGCTGACGGACAGGTTTGTTGGAACTAGACGGAGGAGGGGTAGTCGTCCATGGCTGGAGACGCGACAGTAGTGGTGAGTTTCACGGTGGTTTTGGGTTAGGGTTGAGGATGGTTTTCGGACATGGGGGTGCCGGGGAAGGTGACGGGATGGAGAGGGAGCTGTTGGTTATGGCGTTTTTGGATCGAGGGAAGGGTCTGGGGCTTAGGCGTTGGGGCGGGGGTCACTGGTTTGGTTGACGATGGTGGAAGGCGATGAGGAGTTGGGCTGTAGGGTTTTTGCTTCTTCTTCTTCTTGAAGAAGAAGCGTGAACAGTAGTCGTTCCCCTTCAAAATTCAAAAATCCTCCCTTTTTCAATTCCCCCCTGTCCTTTTATGCTTTTGTCCGTGTTTTGCACTGAGTTTTGCCCAGAAAAATGAGCCCACGCGTGGTGGGGTTCGAGGCATATGTCCCCCACGCGTGGTGGGGTTCCCCATGTGTCCTGGACACGGTTTATTATGGGCTAGGTCCGAAAATTAGGCCTAAAACCGGGTAGTTTGAACCCGAATATTATTCTTTTGCCCGGACCCGAGAAATAGGAACACGTTGCTTAACTAGTCCTATGTAAGCAAAATAACTACCAAAAATAAGACTAGTATTCAAACAAAACTATATCTTTTTAAATATTTTTTCAAGATTTAAAATAGCTACAAAATATTAATAAAACTATTTTTGTAATTTTCGTTTTTTAAATATTAAGATAAAATATGAAGCAATATTTTTTGTATTTTTCAAAGTTAAAATGACTATAAAAATATTAATAAAACTATTTTTTGTAATTTTCGTTTTTTTAATAAAGACAAAAATATGAAATAATATTTTTTGTATTAAAACGACTTCAAAACATTAATAAAATTATATATTTTTTTTGTAATTTTCGAATTTATATAAAGTACTAAAATAAAGTACAATTTTTTGTATTTTTCAAGTTTATGAGAAATACATAAACTAAAATTATATATATATTTTTTGTGATTTTCTTTTTTGCAACGAAATAAAGTAAAAATAGTTAAAATAGCTATACTGGACCCAATTTCACATATTCACGCTAAAAATGTGAAAATTCTCGGGGAGGGTCAAAAATCACGTGCTTACAGCTGCCCCTCTTTGACTGGAAACACGAAGAGTTTTCCGACAAAGAACGACTAGACGTGTTTTTGACCCGACCATTACTTGGACGGACTACACTTAAGGAAAGGGAGGGAATGTGACCGAGCCCTGGTATCTGAGCTGCCTACATATCCTTGGTTATACAGGAATCAGGCCACGTGTAGTTCGGGAATGAGAGAGATAGTGAAGTGTACCGAGGTGAAGAGCCGATCGAGGTGCCGTTCCGTTGAGGTTCCGGTCCGCGGTCCTGTCATTACAACAAAAATGAAAACTGAAAAAGACTAACTAAGCCTATCAGCTACTAGTTACAAGGATTCCTATCTCTTAAGTCTTCTGAAACTTGGTCTTGAGTCTTGAATGGTGCTTCATACAGACTTTGGATTTGAATCTTGATACTTGCTAGTTGTAGGCGCTAGTTCTTGAGCAGATCTCATCCGTTCTCCACTTCCGTGCTTCGGATTCATTCATTTTTTCTTTTTCTTTTTCTTTTTTCTTCTTCTTTTTTTTTTCTTTTGTGACTAGCTTTTGTTGACCCTCTCAGACTGTTGACTCGCATTCTTGAGGCGAGCTTCTAACTTGGATTGAATGCTGGGGATTTCTGTTGTAATCCTTCTGCTTTCCAGTGGGTCACTGCTTGATCTTTGACAGGCGGACTCCTGACTTCTTCGATCTTTGACATACCACAAACTCCGTTCTACAGGCGGGTCCCTGACAATCAAAACAAACAAAACAAACAAAATTTCCTAACCCAGTTTGCACTGGGAAGGTTTGTGAGTCGTTAGCAAAATCGTAGCCCACTGATACTACTGATGCAGTGCTGAGAGTGAACTAAACACTAGATTAGGATGTATTCCCTTGTTATACAGGTGGGCGCCTAACTTCAATGCTTGAAATGTAAGGACTGAAATGTATTCCTCTGTTATTATGGGCGGGCTCCCAATTTCAACACTTGAAAGTAAAGACTGAAATGTATTCCTCTCGTTATACAGGTGGGTGCCTGGTTTTAGGAAAATGACTCTTCTTCAAAATGTTTTTTTTTTTTTAGCATCTTAGGAGAAAGATTCATCGGACTAAGATTTTTATCCTAGGAGAAGGTTCGTCAGACTAGGTCTCTATCTTAGGAGAAAAATTCATCGGACTAAGATTATGATCCTAGGAGAAAGTTCATCAGACTAGGTCATTTTTTTTTTGGCATCTTAGGAGAAAGATTCATCAGACTAAGATTTTGATCCTAGAAGAAGGTTCGTCAGACTAGGTCTCTATCTTAGGAGAAAAATTCATCGGACTAAGATTTTGATCCTAGGAGAAGGTTCATCAGACTAGGTCATTTTTTTTTTGGCATCTTAGGAGAAAGATTCATCAGACTAAGATTTTGATCCTAGGAGAAGGTTCGTCAGACTAGGTCTCTATCTTAGGAGAAAAATTCATCGGACTAAGATTTTGATCCTAGGAGAAGGTTCATCAGACTAGGTCATTTTTTTTTTGCATCTTAGGAGAAAGATTCATCAGACTAAGATTTTGATCCTAGGAGAAGGTTCGTCAGACTAGGTCTCTATCTTAGGAGAAAAATTCATCGGACTAAGATTTTGATCCTAGGAGAAGGTTCATCAGACTAGGTCATTTTTGTTTTTTTGGCATCTTAGGAGAAAAATTCATCAGACTAAGATTTTGATCCTAGGAGAAGGTTCGTCAGACTAGGTCTCTATCTTAGGAGAAAAATTCATCGGACTAAGATTTTGATCCTAGGAGAAGGTTCATCAGACTAGGTCATTTTTTGTTTTTTTTGGCATCTTAGGAGAAAGATTCATCAGACTAAGATTTTGATCCTAGGAGAAGGTTCGTCAGACTAGGTCATTTTTGTTTTTTTTGGCATCTTAGGAGAAAGATTCATCAGACTAAGATTTTGATCCTAGGAGAAGGTTCGTCAGACTAGAACTCTATCTTAGGAGAAAAATTCATCGGATTAAGATTTTGATCCTAGGAGAAGGTTCATCAGACTAGGTCATTTTTTTTTTAAACAACTTAGGAGGAAATGCATCTCCTATGGGTAAAACTTAACTTTGAGGAAGTGCATCTCCTGTGGGTACAATAAACTTAGGAAGTGCGTCTCCTATTGGGGATAACTGTTTTTTAGGAAGTGCGTCTCCTACTGGGTGAAACTAAACTTTAGGAAGTGCGTCTCCTATTGGTGAACTATGCTTAGGAAGTGCGTCTCCTATTGGGTGCAATAAACTTAGGAAGTGCGTCTCCTATTGGTAGAACTGAATTTTAGGAGGAAATGCATCTCCTATGGGTGAAACTGAAACAAACCTAGGAGGAAATGCGTCTCCTATGGGCGAAACTGAAACAAACCTAGGAGGAAATGCATCTCCTATGGGTAAAACTAAACAAACCTAGGAGGAAATGCATCTCCTATGGGTGAAACTAAACAAACCTAGGAGGAAATGCGTCTCCTATGGGTGAAACTAAACAAATCTAGGAGGAAATGCATCTCCTATGGGTAAAACTAAACAAACCTAGGAGGAAATGCCTCTCCTATGGGTGAAACTAAACAAACCTAGGAGGAAATGCATCTCCTATGGGTAAAACTAAACAAACCTAGGAGGAAATGCATCTCCTATGGGTAAAACTAAACAAACCTAGGAGGAAATGCATCTCCTATGGGTAAAGACGTGGAATGTATTCCCTTATTATACAGGTGGGCGCCTAATGGTAAAGACACAAAATGTATTCCCTTGTTATACAGGTGGGTGCCTAGAATATGAAATGCACAGACAAAAGTATTCCTCCCGTTATTCAGGTGGGCGCCTGTTTAAACTAAGACATAAAAGTATTCCTCTCGTTATACAGGTGGGCGCCTGGTAAAGACATGAAAAATGATACGCCCGCATTATACTGGTGGGTGACCTTGAACAGAAATGAAAAGACAGAAAATGTATTCCTCTCGTTATTCAGGTGGGCGCCTGTCAAGAAATGTAAAGACTGAAACCGACATATCCTATTTGAGGGCGGATGAACCCAACATATCCTATTTGAGGGCGGATGAACCCAACATATCCTATTTGAGGGCGGATGAACCCGACAGATCCTATTTGAGGGCGGATGAACCCAACATATCCTATTTGAGGGCGGATGAACCCGACAGATCCTATTTGAGGGCGGATGAACCCAACATATCCTATTTGAGGGCGGATGAACCCGACAGATCCTATTTGAGGGCGGATGAACCCAAAATATCCTATTTGAGGGCGGATGAACCCGACATATCCTATTTGAGGGCGGATGAACCCAAAATATCCTATTCGAGGGCGGATGAACCCAAAATATCTTTAAGACTTGAAAATGTCTTACCTTGAATACTTGCTGGGGATTGGGATGAATTTTCCTTTTCTACCTTCCCCATTTTTATTATTATTCTTTTTTTCTTTTTTTTTATTCCTTTTTTGTTTTTGTTTTGTTTTTGCATAGCTTCTTCCTTCAAAGACTACCTCCCTTGATTTACTTACCTGTTGGGGGGTAAAATGTTATCAGCTGGGGGTACCTGACTTCCAGAAAATTTTCTAAATGGAAGGAAAATTTTCTGCCCCAGTTTGATAATATCCCTTGTGGCATGCGTTTCTGCCTCAATGCCATTTCCTTTACCTGTTTCAAATCAAACAAAATTTGTTCACTGCTCTCCTTGATTTGTTCACGGGCCTTGTCTTTGAGGTTTATAACCTTGGTTTTGGCAAGGATATCCCTCTTGACGCTCGTCAATCCTTTTGTCAATTCCCTTTTGCTGGGGATATCTTTATTGACACTGGCCTCGCGCTTGTTCCTTGCTGACTATACCATTTGGATGTACTAGTCAGATCTCATCTTGAAAAGCTGATGGCATATTTGAAGTCATTTCATACTTGTTCTGGCCCGACAGACTCTATTGGGGAATTTTTCTATGAAAGGAGAAAGATAAAAGAAACAAAATGAAAGACAAAGGAAACGAATGACTCTTTTACAAAAGAAACTATAAATAAAAATCTATCAAACGCAGATACCGACTCTAATGGCCATGACATGCGTATGTGGCCTATCCTCTGCCGTCAATCATCTTTTAAGATCTTCAATTGGCGATTCCCCCTCTGATTCTCAATCTTATTCGACTTGTAGTGCCCGAAGGGTTTTCACTATCAAGTCTCTCTCATTTTTGGGTTCTTCTCTCAGCTTTCATCGCCTTATGGTGCCTGTGAAGGTTTTCACCAATAAGACTCTCTCGTTTTATATCTCTCTCCAGCTGGGGGGATTTGGAGTGTTGCCGGTATGACTCTTTCTGTTGGAGATTAGAGTCCTTTCTGCTGTGGAACAGAATGTTATGTTCGCCGGTAAGACTCTTCATTTGTCCGACTTGGCATTTTTTAAAGACTGATCAGAAGGTCTTTCTTTGGACCGTAACGTGGGTTTTGGATAGGGCTAGAAAAAAAAAGGTATTAAAGGCTCAAAAATGCATTAATTTTGGGTTATTAATTACAACCTTCGGAATTAGATTTATTTACAACAACCGCAACCTCTGCCCCAGTTTCTTGCTTGGGGATATCTTAATTGTTTTTTTTTTCATTTTTCAAAACTATGACCGAGCCGTGAAGCGCCTACGTATCCTCTTTGAGGAATCAGGTCAAACGTAGTTCCCAATTCCTCTTTTTCATTTGATTTTCTTTTGTTTTTTTTTTCTTTTTGTTATCACTTTTCTTTTCTTTTCTCTTTTCATTTCTCCTTTCTTTTTGTTTTTTTTTCTCTTTTTCCTTTTATTCTTCTTTTTCCATTTTGTTGTTTTCTTTTCTTTCTTTTCTCTTACCTGCCATGCTCGCATATTTTATTCGTTGCTACTAATTCCGAACGAGGGGTATGAAAGAAAATAAATAAGGCTCAAAAAAGGGTAACGAAGGATAAAGTGTTTGGGTAGCAGAACAAAATGCCTCCGTCATTCCAGTCTTCAAAACATGCCAAGTGCAAACAACACAACTTAAATTCGTAGTCTCTTCTGATGGTACTGGACTTGACAATTATATTCAACATCTGTTTGGTCATTTGTCACTTCTAAAGCACCGTTGGGCGACACTCTCATTCTCATTATTATGAATGACCCTCATGCCAATTTAGGCGAATCTTTCTTTAACAGTTTTCTTTGTGTTTAACTTGCCCCAGTTCCACATGACTCGGGCTCCAAATAATCTCAAACCGCTCTTATTTCCTTTAAATGCTTTGATCACCTTCCCAGGGTTTTATGATTAACTTTTAAGATTAGGCCCAAACTGGGTGTGCATGTCATGTCCCTAGAATCGGCATTGAATGAAATGATAAAAGGATTAAACAAAAGACGACTGGAACTAACAAAAGACCGACTTTGTATTAGACTACCGGCGAAATGGTTTGAATAATAAAACAAACAAAAACAACCAGAATAAAATCCTAACACAAACTGGACAAAATTTAAACAAACTGCTATGACAAAAATGGAAAGATAAGAAGGTTTGACACAAGACAAAATCCAAATTACAACCTTAATAATCCGGACAACAGAAATTACAACAAAATAAGCCACTACAAGCTTCTCTCTTGCTAACCAAGGAACGGAGCGTCCTCCCACTTTATCAAACTTGGCATCTTAGCCACTGAGCTTTGCATTAGTATTGTCAAGACCATTGCCAACTTCAATATCATTACCCTTAGTCAACAAGTTCCCAATAGGACTGGAATGCTTCTATCATCAGGCCTGATCCCCGCAGAGTGTGTGTCATGAGATGCAAGTGAAGGACTCTGAGTGTCATTGTTCGGCTTACCACAAACCAACCACCTTAACTTTATTTGCGAAACAAACAGGTTAGAATGGACTCAGTCGGTCCTCATTATTAACAACATCTTTTTCTTTTCTCTTTTTGATGTTTTTCTTGTCTCTTTTTTTCATTTTTCTGTCTTTTTTCATTTTTCTTTTTTTTTTCTTTTTCATTCTCTCTTTTTTTTTTGCTTTTTTTTTCATTTGCTTTTTCCTTTTCTTTTTCCACCTTTTTCCTTTTGTTATGGTCGAATCTTATGGAGATTGCCTACGTATCATGACCCCGCATGAATCAGACCTTGCGTAGTTCGGCCCAATAAAAGATAAACAACAGTAAACATTTTTCCATTTTCATATTAGAACAAACTGAGTTTCAAAGGTTTGAAGATGACCTACAAACTTGAAACTCAAGCAACCCAGATTATTCTAATCAAGAGATTTATAAACTCAAAAACAAAAGGCTAGCTCCCTTTCTCTGTTCGACAAATGCAACCAAATGGTTATTTTTGCAAATGTGGCCCCTTTCAAATTTTGCATGAATTTTGAGGCCGGGGAGGGTTATTTTATAACACTTTACAAACTTGTCCGTTATTTTACGAAAATAACCTTTCGACAACTGAAAGATACTCTAAGGCTATTTCGGCAAGAACGGTTTAAGACGCGGCCGAAGCTGGCTCGGCTTATTATGACAAAATTCAAACGGTATTTTTTCTTTTCAGATTATAATAAAACCTGGTGTTGCAAACACGGCCCTTCAGCGCCTCGGAGACGAAGATTTTTAAGGCTGTGCGGGTCAACTGGACCAAACTCCTAAACATGACCCCAAAAGGTGGCTGTTTATGCAAAGTCAGCCTTCCGGCGTCCCTTTCGGGAACATTCGGCTATTTATAACAAACAACATCACCTGATTTATTTATGACTCTTTTTATCATTTTTCAAAAATAGAAAACTCAATATTGCAAACACGGCCTTTCAACGTCTCGGGGACGAAGATTTTTAAGGCTGTGTGGGTCCACTGGACCAAACCTTAAACATGACCCAAAAGTGGCCGCTTGTGCAAAGTCAGCCTTCCGGCGTCCCTTTCGGGAACATTCGGCTATTTTTGACAAAACAGCATCACCCGACTTATTTATGACAAAAATTAAAATTTTGATATGTTTTTATTTATTTGTTTTTGGTTATTTTAGCAAAAGGTGGGGTTGGACCCGATGAGGGTTGCCTACGTATCTCACATCCGGTGAGAATCAAACCCGCGTAGTTCGGGCAAATAAGAATAAGTAGGCAAATAATAATAAGCAGATGAACTAACCTTTTTTTGAATTTTCGTTTAAAAGAACTACTTTAAAAGAAGCGAGGAAATATTATTTTTTGATTGATTTTCTTTTTAAAAGAAAGGCTAATATTTTTTCTATTTTCGTTTTTTTTTATTCTAAAGAAAAGAAAAAAAATATTTTTCGGAATTTTACCTTTACCTTATATTATATATATATTTTTTTATTTTTATTTTTTTTTATTTTATTTTTTAAAGGAACAACTAGAAAGACTTTCTAAAGAAGTCAATAATGGAAAATATTTTTGGATTATTTGTTTTGAAAATTGGGATTCTAAAAACTTTTGGTAAGATAAATGTTCTTGCAACAGATAAAGATATATATATACATATTTTGGAAATAAAGAAAAACTTTTTGGATTTTATATATATATATATATATTTGCAACAAATAGTAAAACTACTTTCAACGCCCAACTCTTTTTATTTTATTATTTTTATTTTTATTTTGACATTTTCATAAACAGATAAATAAATAAAAACCCATTTTAAAACAAAACCTTTTTTTTTTATTTTCATTTTCATGGCAAAACAAACTATTTTCTTTTCTATATTTTTTTTAAAAAACAAGACAGAACAATGATGATTTTTTCTCTATTTTTCCTTTGCTTTTAATATAACAAACTAATAAAACAGTAGTTTTTATTTTCTCAAAATTTCGGCAGAGTTTCGATACTACTCGGACATTGATTTTTCTCTAAAAATAAGTAGTTATATCTCTACACTGTCATTTTTCTCCTCTTTTTCACGATTTTTTTTAATCTGTGGAAAATAATGAAAACATACAAAATCTTTTTGAATTTTCATGCTTTGTTTTATTTGTAATTTTATTTTTTTATATTTATTATTTCTTTCAAAAATGTGGCATGGGAGACATAACGATTTCCAAGACTTCTTGGATTCCGCAAATGCTCCCCATGCGCTTTTCCCAACATATGAAGCGTGGGGGACATATGGGAATTCCAAGACTTCTTGGATTCCACAAATGTTCCCCATGTGCTTTCCCAAAAAGCAAGCGTGGGGGACATAGGGAATTCCAAGGCTTCTTGGATTCCACAAATGTTCCCCATGCTTTGATTAAAATAACACCATGCTGGAAATGACCAAATGACCCATTCGCCCTTGACTAAATACAACATGTAGCACATAGGATGCCGAAAGATGGTCTATTATTTTCAGGTTGCTTGTCCTAGACGGACCCAACCCCTATGTTGAGTCCCCTAAGTCAAATGCACATGATGCAAATAAACGTTCCTACTAGGGATCCGGCATGTGGCTTTGTTATACTAGGTTCAAAAACCTGGGTCGGTGTTCTAGACAGTGTACCCGAGCGGACAACTCGAGTCGAGGAGGGGGCAACTTACCGGGAACCAAAAGGCCGTCCGGCTTCGTAACTTATCCGTCCTCTTTCTTATTTCGGGTATTGACACTAACAGAATAGGGAGCCTCGACCAGCGAGCTTCTCCCCGGAGGTAAGAAGAAGAGAGTTTCGGCACAGTTTATATACAGTTCAAATAATATCAAAGCGGTAAAAGCAGCATTTAGCACAATAGGCTCAAACATGTAAAAATCAGATAAAACCAAATATAACAATTTATCTAAGCTCGAATTTCTAACCCTGAACCAGTGGTTCTGGGTCTATCGTCCCCAGCAGAGTCGCCAGAGCTGTCGCACCTCCTTTTTCCGCACCCGATGGGCGCGAGGGAGTTTTTTCCAATTAAAGGACAATCGAAACGGGATTGGTTTATTTATTTCAGAGTCGCCACTTGGGAGATTTAGGGTGTCCCAAGTCACCAATTTTAATCCCGAATCGAGGAAAAGAATGACTCTATATTATAGTCTGCATACCAGAAATCCGGATAAGGAATTCTGTTAACCCGGGAGAAGGTGTTAGGCATTCCCGAGTTCCGTGGTTCTAGCACGGTCGCTCAACTGTTATATTTGGCTTATTTATCTGATTTTTAATACAATATGAACTTATGTGCAAATTTATCTTTTAACCGCTTTATTATTATTGTTTTTTATAAGAATGTGAACATCGCTTAAAATATATCTTTGGACTGTGTCACATGAAATGCACCCACAATCCGAAACATATTTTATTTGATGTTTTAGGATTTGGATTTGGGTCGCATGAAATGCACACCCGAGCTTAAGAAAGTAAATTATTAAACACGCGCCTAAAGAGACTATCGCGTTATTATTTTGCGGAGGCCGCGAAATTCGCTAAACGACCCTCCTGAATTCTAAGTAATTTTAAACAAGTATTTACTGAGGGCCCCGCAATTTGTATTTTTATTCGGCGAGGCTCATCTCATTCTTATTTTTTAAAGAATTTGCAACGTCATGGAAATGCATCTCGGGCCACGCCACAATCGATGCGCCCGTGACTAGAGACATATTCCGACTCCGTTGAGATTTGGATTTGGGTCACATAAATGTGCACCCGAGTTTAGGGAGATAACATTATTAAAGGCGCGCCTAAAGCGACTAGCGCATTGTTATTTTGGGGAAGGCCGTAAAATTCGCTAAACGGCTCGTCCCGAATTCTAATTATTTAATATATACATTTAGAGGGCCCCACAGCTTGTGCATTTTTCGAGGCTCGTCTCATTTTTATTAATTTATTTATTTTTTTACATATTTTTTTTCTTTAAAAGAAGAGGTAAACTTAAGGTTACTACATTTTTACTTTATTTATTTAAAGAGTTAATTCAAAGTTATTAAAATATATTGCAAGCCATGATGTACGCAACGCACTAGTGGTTCACGACAAGTTCCATTTAACTATGTTCCGAATTGGAGCCGGGTCACATGAGATGCACCCCCGGTTCCTTTAATCTAATTACATGCAAACCAACAATATTGCCACAAATTACTAATTTGACGCTATTTATAAACTATCATTCTTTTCCCTCTAAATCTAGTTTAATGAAATATAAGCTACTAATCTAACAATAAATGGCAAACGTCTAACAATTAGTGATAAACAAAAATATAAAAATAACAACAGAACATAACATTAACAAACAACGATAAACTAACATGACGAGATGAACTTCACAATACGGCAAAGGTACTACTACTAACTCAAATTCATCGAAACAAGACATGGAAGCAAAGAACACACCGAGACAAAAATAACATGAATACTCACGTTTAACAGCAACGTCGAGTTTCAACATCTCGACCTCGCCAAAATGGACAGCAACAACCTCGGCGTACCAGACCTCGACGAACCGAAGTCGACCTCGACGGAACTCATCCCGGACAGAACTTCTGGGCTGTTTTGTTGAACGTTTTCGTTAGGTTTCAGCTTGTGCGTATGTGTGTTTTCTTGGTCAGTCATGGCAAGGAGGAAAGGTTGTTCATGGCTGGACGTTTGCAGGCAACCGTTTGAACGTGGGGGTGCGACTGGATGGTCGCCTTGGCGTGGTATTACAGGTTGGTCGCCGGGGTTGCTAGGGGTCGTCTGGGCAGTGGCGTTTGGTGGTGGTGCTGAGCTGGGTTGTTTGGCGATGGGAAGGTGGCGGACTGGAGCTGGAGCTCCGACGATGGGGGAGTGGTGGTTGACGACGAGGGGTCAGCTAGGGGAAGGTGATGGACTGGTGGTTTTCGTGGTGGTTTTGGGTTAGGGTTGGGGCTTACGTTTGGTGATGATCCGGCGAGGGGGCTGGTGCGTGGGGGTGCCGGAAGGGATGAAGGAGCTTAGTGGTCGTTCATGGTGGTTTTGGGCAGTAGGGGTGTTGGTGATGGACTGGTCTGGAGGTTGACGATGGTGGGGCTGCCGGGGAAGGTGACGGGTTGAGGAGGAGTGAGCTCGGACGTGTCGATGGAGGTAGTTGTTTGGACAGGAGGAGGACGGGGTTGCCGGTGAGCTTTTCGTTGTGAGGGTGACGGAGGGAATGGTGGTTTGTTGACGGGCAGCTGGGAGGTTGACGGTGGTTTTGGGGTCTGTTTGGTGGTGACGGGGAGGTGAACGGAGAGGTCTTTTGGTTTGGACGCTGCGAGGAGGAAGGGTCCTCCTGGGTTTTTTCTTTTTAGGGTTTTTGCTTCTTCTTCTTGTTGAAGAAGAAGCGTGAACAGTAGTCGTTCCCCTTCCAAAAATTTCCAAAAGTCCCCCCCGTTCCTTTTGCCTTTTCCGTGTTTTGTGCTGGGTTTTGCCCAGAAAAATGAGCCCACACGTGGTGGGGTTCAAGGCATATGTCCCCCACGCGTGGTGGGGTTCCCCATGTGTCCTGGACACGGTTTATTATGGGCTAGGTCCGAAAATTAGGCCTAAAACCGGGTAGTTTGAACCCGAATATTATTCTTTTGCCCGGACCCGAGAAATAGGAACACGTTGCTTAACTAGTCCTATGTAAGCAAAATAACTACCAAAAATAATACTAGTATTTAAACAAAACTATATCTTTTTAAATATTTTTCAAGGTTTAAAATAGCTACAAAATATTAATAAAACTATTTGTAATTTTCGTTTTTTAAATATTAAGATAAAATATGAAGTAATTTTTTTTTGTATTTTTCAAAGTTAAAATGACTATAGAATATTAATAAAACTATACTTTTTTTGTAATTTTCGTTCTTTAATAAAGACAAAAATATGAAGTAATATTTTTTTGTATTTTTCAAAATTATAATGACTATAAAACCTTAATAGAACTCTATTTTGTTTTATTTTTTGTAATTTTCGAAATTATATAAAGTAAAAAATAAAGTGCATTTTTTGATTTTTTCAAGTTTATGAGGGATACATAAACTAAAACTTATATATATATATATATATATTTTGAAATTTTTCTTTTTACAACGAAATAAAGTAAAAATAGTTAAAATAGCTATACTAGACCCAATTTCACATATTCACGCTAAAAAATGTGAAATCCTCGGGGAGGGTCAAAAATCACGTGCTTACAAAGACTCTCTCATTTTGCTTCTCTCAGCTTACATCGCCTTATGGTGCCTGTGACAGTTTTCACCGATAAGACTCTCTCATTTTGTTTCTCTCAGCTGGGGATTGGAGTGTTGCTGGTAAGATACTCTCTGCTGGGAATTCTTATGGCTATCAATTCTTTCAGCTCATGATCCTTATTTAGTCGGTGACCGGCGTGTTATTCTCGGCTTTCCTTTGCCTGTCTTGGTACCCCTCGGATACTGATCGGGAGGTCTTTTTTGGATATCAATATGGGTTTTAAAAGAAAAGGATATAAAATTCAAAATAGCTTTGATAGGTAAAACATTACAACTCTTGGAATCAAACTCTTTTTTTTTCAAAATTTAAAAACATAACTTCTACCCCAGTTTTTTTGCTTGGGGAATTTTTGATTTTTTGTTACATTATGACCGAGCCGTGAGGCTCCTACGTATCCTCTTTGAGGAATCAGGTCGAACGTAGTTCACTTGATTCCATTGTTTTTCTTGCGACCTTCCCTTTTTTGTTTTTGTTAATATTTTCCTTCTTTTCTCTTTTTTTTTTTCATTTTTCGTTTTCATTAACGATTCCAAGAGAGGGGTATGAAAGAATAAGTAAGGCACAAAGGGGTAAAGCAAAGGTTAAAAGTGTTTGGATAGAAGAAAGAATTGCCTCCGTCATTTCATTATCCGATAAGCACTAAGTACAAACAAACAAATAAACAACAAATGAAATTACACATAATATCTTTTGACTGCATCAGAATTGATAGCCATGTCGACGCATCTTCCTTCGACATCTGTCAGACGTAAAGCGTCGTTGGATAATACTCTGGTCACAATATACGGCCCTTGCCAATTCGGGGCGAACTTGCCTTTTGCCTCAATCTGATGTGGGAGGATTCGTTTCAATACTTGCTGCCCTATTTCAAATTTCCTGGGGCGCACCTTCTTATTGTATGCTCTTGCCATTCTCTTCTGATATAACTGGCCATGGCTTACTGCTGCCAATCTTTTTTCATCAATTAAACTCAACTGCTCCAGTCGGGCTTTGACCCATTCATCATCATCAATCCCGGCCTCAGCGACAATTCGAAGGGATGGAATTTCAACTTCTGTTGGTATTACTGCTTCAGTTCCGTATATCAACAAATAAGGAGTCGCTCCTATTGAAGTACGAACAGTAGTGCGGTATCCCAACAATGCAAATGGTAGCTTTTCATGCCATTGTCTGGATCCTTCAACCATTTTCCTCAATATCTTCTTTATGTTTTTGTTGGCTGCCTCAACCGCTCCATTCGCCTTGGGCCGATACGGGGTGGAATTACGGTGTGTAATCTTAAACTGTTCACATACTTCTCTCATCAAGTTGCTGTTAAGATTAGCACCATTGTCCGTGATTATTATTTTTGGGATCCCAAATCTACAGATGATATGGGAATGGACAAAATCCACCACTGCCTTCTTGGTTACAGACTTGAAAGTTTTGGCTTCAACCCACTTAGTGAAATAATCGATGGCTACCAGAATGAACCTGTGACCGTTCGAAGCTGCCGGCTCGATAGGCCCAATGACATCCATGCCCCATGCCACAAATGGCCATGGTGCTGACATTGTGTGCAATTCCGTTGGTGGAGAATGAATCAGATCTCCGTGTATCTGACACTGATAGCATTCTCGTACGAAACTGATACAATCATGCTCCATAGTGAGCCAATAATATCCCGCTCGCAGAATCTTCTTTGCCAACACATATCCGCTCATATGGGACCCATAGACTCCAGCATGTACCTCTGTCATCACTATCGTGGCTTGACCTGCGTCAATACATCTCAGCAATCCCAGATCTGGGGTTCTTTTGTACAACATTCCTCCACTGAGGAAAAATCCATTTGCCAGTCGTCGAATGGCTCTCTTTTGATTTCCGGTTGCCTGCTCCGGGTATATCCCCATACTGAGGTATTCCTTGATATCATAAAACCATGGCTCGCCATCCATTTCTTCTTTTATCATGTTGCAGTAGGCATGCTGATCACGAACCTGAATATACAACGGGTCAACATGGATTTTGTCTGGATGGTGCAACATCGATGCTAAAGTGGCCAAAGCGTCGGCAACCTCATTGTGAACTCTCGGGATGTGTCTGAACTCCACTAATCGAAATCGCTTGCTCAGATCGTGCAAACATTGTCGATATGGTATAAGCTTTAAATCCCGTGTTTCCCATTCACCCTGGATCTGATGTACTAGGAGGTCTGAGTCTCCCAAGACCAAGACGTCCTGAACATCCATGTCTGCAGCCAATCGTAGGCCCAAAATGCATGCCTCATATTCAGCCATGTTGTTGGTACAATAGAAACGTAGTTGAGCTGTAACAGGATAGTGATGTCCTGTTTCGGAAATAAGTACCGCTCCTATTCCAACTCCTTTCGCATTCGCAGCCCCATCGAAGAAAAGCTTCCACCCTGGTTCCTCAGTCAGTTCTAACTCCTCTATATGTATCACTTCTTCATCTGGAAAATACGTCCTCAAAGGCTCGTATTTTTCATCAATAGGATTCTCAGCCAAGTGATCGGCCAATGCTTAGGCTTTCACGGCCGTCCTCGTCACATAGACAATGTCAAACTCTGTGAGTAATATCTGCCATTTTGCCAATCTTCCTGTGGGCATAGGCTTCTGGAAAATATACTTTAATGGATCCAGGCGTGAAATAAGGTAAGTAGTATGTGACGACAGATAATGCTTAAACTTCTGTGCTACCCAAGTTAGAGCACAACATGTCTTCTCAAGTTGAGTGTACTTATTCTCATAGACTGTAAACTTCTTGCTGAGATAATAGATGGCTTGCTCTTTTCTTCCTGTGATGTCGTGTTGACCCAACACGCAACCAAACGAATGATCCAGGACCGTTAGATAAAGGATTAATGGCCTCCCCGACTCAGGTGGAACCAACACAGGTGGATTGGATAAATATCCTTTGATCTGGTCAAATGCCTCCTGACATTCTGCCGTCCATTCTATCGCGGCATCTTTCCTCAACAATCGAAAGATGGGTTCACAAGTTGTTGTGAGCTGAGCGATGAATCTGCTGATATAGTTCAACCTTCCCAACAGACTCATTACTTCTGTTTTGTTCCTCGGTGGCGGCAATTCCTGGATGGATTTGATCTTTGACGGATCCAACTCAATGCCTCGCCGACTGACGATAAATCCTAACAGCTTTCCAGATGGAACACCAAATGCACATTTGGCTGGGTTGAGCTTAATGTCGTACCTTCGAAGTCTTTGGAAAAACTTCCTAAGGTCTGCTACGTGGTCTTCCTGACGCTTGGATTTGATGATCACATCATCTACGTACACTTCGATCTCTTTGTGTATCATATCATGGAACACAGTAGTCATTGCTCTCATGTACGTTGCCCCAGCGTTCTTCAAACCGAATGGCATTACCCGATAACAATAAGTCCCCCATGGCGTAATGAAAGCTGTTTTCTCTGCATCTTCTTCATCCATCAAAATCTGATGATACCCAGCGTAGCAATCCACAAAGGAGCCGATTTCTCGCCCGGCGCAATTGTCGATCAAGATATGGATATTGGGCAATGGAAAGTTATCCTTTGGGCTTGCCCTGTTCAGATTACGGTAGTCGACGCATACCCTGATCTTCCCATCTTTCTTTGGTACTGGCACCACATTAGCCAACCAATCAGGATATCGAGAGACCCGAATAACCTTTGCTTGCAGCTGCTTGGTTACTTCTTCTTTAATCTTCACACTCATATCTTGTCTTGAACTTCCTCAGTTTCTGCTTGACAGGAAGACAGGCCGGGTCAATGGGCAATTTGTGAACCACTAGCTTGGTGCTTAAACCCGGCATGTCGTCATATGACCATGCAAAAATATCTTTAAACTCAATGAGTGCTTTGATTAATTCTTCCCTGATGCCAGGCTCAATGTGGATGCTGATTTTGGTTTCTCGGACATTATCCGCATCCCCTAGATTTACAGCCTCGGTGTCATTCAGATTAGGCTTGGGTTTCTCTTCAAATTGGCATAGTTCTCGGTTTATTTCTTCGAAGGCTTTATCCTCATCATATTCAGACTCATCGTCATAATCGATCTCTTGTATCATTAAATCAGAGTCAGATTGATTTATTAGACTAGGTCGAAGATCCGTCGTGCATGCCATGTCATTAGAACCAGTAAAAAGAGAACTGTTCAGAAAGAGAAAAGAATAAAACAAAATTAAAATGAGACAAGAAAAGAATTTTATTAAAATGCGGGATAACAGGGTTCACACTTTTACAAGATAAAATAAGATTTGGATTACACCCTGAATAATCCGAAAAATAAGAAAGCAAAAATCAAAGCCTACTACCAGGACTCTCCCCGAGTAGGAAGAGGAGTAACCGTCCAATTGTTGGTTTTGGCCTCAGGCCCCATAAACTGTATGTCTGTTCCGCTGGAACCCTCTCCGACTTCTACCATATTGACATCAGTGAACAATCTTTCGAAGCTCTGATTCAGATCCCCGTCAATCCCAATCAATGGCCCGAGAACTTTCGGGACCGGTGACCCCTTGGCGCTTGCTCTAACAAAAGATCTTGAGAGACGTGGCACAGGTTTGGGAAGAAACCAAACTTTCTTCTTCATTTTCCGCGCTCGTTTTACATCTGCCGCAGTCGGTTTGAACCCCAACCCAAAGGTCTCCAAATTCTTGGGCAAGGAAACAAGTTGAACAATTCCCTGAAGCTCAGCTCCTAAGCCATTTCCTGGCACAAACCCATTACCCAGCATTTCTGAAACCATCATGACCGTTGCGGAAGCTACCCTAGGGTGCTGAATGATTTCACCCTCGGGGATCTTGTTTGCCGATACTGCATCGAAAATCTGGTAGACCCAGGGACCTTTGTCATCATTGGTCTCTATGAAGGGTACAATGGCGCCTCCCATGGTGCACGCAGTGTCCTTGCCGTGCAACACGACCTCTTGTCTATCCCACTCGAACTTGACCATCTGATGCAAGGTGGATGGAACTACTTTGGCTTATAAGATATCGCAGCATCTAATACCTGGAATTCCATGGTAAACTGGACTGGACCGATGGTCAACTCAAGTACAATATCTCCCACGGTGGCTGTTCCATTTCCGTCAAATCCTCGGACGCAAATGCTATTCTTCTGGATTCTTCCGTGGTCGATCTTCAACTGGTTCAGGATGGATAATGGACAAATATTGGCACTTGAGCTGTTATCCACCAATGCCCGAGTAACTGCCGAATCTTCACATTTGACAGTTAGGTATAGAGCTTTATTATGCTCCGTGCCCTCCACTGGCAGATCATCATCTGAAAATGTTGCCTTGTTCACCTCGAAAATTTTGTTGGCAATCGTTTCCAGGTGATTTACAGAAATCTCGTTGGGCACATGAGCTTCATTCAGTATCTTCATCAGGGCCCGACGATGTTCATCCGAATGGATTAGTAATGATAGCAGCGAGATCTGGGCCGGTGTTTTCTTCAACTGTTCGACCACGGAGTAATCCTGCAATTTCATCTTCTTCAAGAATTCCTCAGCTTCTTCTTCTGACACAGGTTTCTTTGTTGCAGTTGGATTGGGTCTTCTCAACTCCGCCGGAGCAAAACACTGTCCTGATCGAGTCAGTCCCTGCGCCTCACAACTATCCTCCTCCACTTGTTGTCCCTTGTACATCACCACTGCCTTCTCGTACTTCCAAGGCATGGCCTTGCTATCAATCATTGGTGTTTGGACTACTGGCTTTATGATGACCGGTTCCCTGCAGACCCCCTTCACAACAACCACGGGTGCAGATGATGCTCCCGTTATTACCATTGGCTTGACATCCTCCCCTTTCAACTGTACCCCTGCTTCCTCATCGATCGATTTTTCTTTCGGAGTGGCACGGATTATCATCACTGTCTGTGAGGGTTTCTTCGGCTCCCTTCCTTCGTGCACAAGCTCGATTATGTGGGCTTCGGGGTGCTTTGGCAATGGGTTCTGGTTAATGTTGGGTGTCTCTGGTGCCTGTACCTCGATCTTGTTGGTATCAATAAGATCTTGTATCACATGTTTCAGCCTCCAACATTTCTCGGTATCATGTCTGGGAGCTCCCGAACAATATTCACATCTTACCGAGTGATCCATATTTTGGGGGTAAGGGATTTGGCAATCTAGGCTCAACAGGATTTAATAAACCCAACTACCTCAATTTGTGGAACAAGGCAGTATAAGTTTCCCCCAACTCAGTAAAAGTTTTTTGCCTCTGCGGTGGATAGGTGTTTTGTGGTGGTGGGTAGGTGTTATGTGGAGGTGGGTATGTATTGTGGGGAGCCGCCATTGTGGGCGAACCGGAGGTTGGGTGTATGTCTAGGCTTGATGGACGGTGAAATGTTGTTCTTGTGGTGGGTAGTAGGGTTGTGAAGGGTAATTTGGAATGTGTGGGTAGTTTAGATGATGGGGTCTGGGTTGGTAATGAGGGGAAGGACCTCTAGATCTGGACCAATTGTCGGCCTCTATTGTCGTGACCTCCTCTCTCCTTTTCTTTCCAAGCGCACCTCTCGTGCCGCTCTAAATGGCCTGAGTTGTTGCCTTAATTGCCGAGTAACTCAGGATCTTATTGGACTTAAGTCCCTCTTCTATCATACTTCCCATTTTCACCACTTCATTGAATTATTTGCCAACTGACGTCACCAAGTGACCGAAGTAAGTTGGCTCGAGAGTTTGTAGAAAGTAATCTACCATTTCTCCCTCTCTCATTGGGGGATCAACTCTGGCTGCCTGTTCTCTCCATCGGAACCCAAATTCCCGAAAGCTCTCTCCGGGTTTCTTCTCAAGCTTTAGCAATGTGAGACGGTCTGGGACTATCTCAAGGTTGTATTGAAAGTGTCCTGCGAAAGCCTGTGCCAAGTCATCCCAGGTGTACCACCTTCTCGGATCTTATCTTGTATACCACTCCAGTGCCGACCCGCCCAAACTCTGGCCAAAGTAAGCTATCAGTAGCTCATCTTTTCCCCCTGCTCCCCTCATTTTGCTACAAAAGCCCCGTAGATGTGCCATAGGATCGTCATGCCCTTCGTACAAATCGAACTTGGGCATCTTGAACCCTGCTGGTAATTGAACGTCAGGGAAAGGGCATAGATCCTTGTAGGCCACACTGACCTGGTTGCCTAACCCGTGTATGTTCCTGAAGGACTGCTCCAGGCTTTTAAATTTCCGCATCACCTCGTCCTGCTCTGGGCTCTTAGCCGGCTTTTCAATCTCCGCCGGGACCTCAAAGTGGGGATTATAGGTATGTGGCTCGGGTGCTTTGAATGTGAGTTCAGGGGGGTAATATTGTGTGTCGTGAGCCTGAAACAGTGGCTCACTGGATGATCTGTGCAATGGGGCTGGGGGAGGTGCCACAAAGACGGGAACATTTGGTGGAGGAGGGTTTTGAATGGGTGGTGGAGCTTGGGAATCATAGGCCTCTCTTCCCTGATAGTAGTGATGGCTTGGGAAACTCGTTGAAGGGCCGGTGGAGGGGTATTCTGGCGTGTGTACTGGTTGGAGGGTAGGAGTAACAGGTAGTTCCTGCCCCTTCTGGGCTCTAGCTAAGGCTATCTGCATTTCATTCATTTCCAGCCTCATTTTATCCATTTTCTCCAGGGCTTCCTTCAGCATCTGATTGGCTGTCTTTTCCGACTCAACGCTGTTGTCTGACCCAGTCATGCTTTCTGGTATAGGACCTTTCGATCTTGTTTGATAATGGTATGATGCCAGTACGCTCTAACAAACTAACTGGTATTGATTGGAAAAACAACAAACTTGTCAGTGTTAGAGTCTTAACAGATATTGTAATTGCACGTTGGGGGATGCAATGTTCTTAGGCAGTTAACCATTTCTACTATGCTTTTGCTCTGACCGCATGCATCATTCCGGCTTATTTTATTTGTGCCTCTTTTGAGTGTTACCTCTCTTTTATTCTTCTCTCTCTTTTTCCTTTATTAATTACGGTCGAATCCTATAGAGATTGCCTACGTATCGTGACCCCGCACGAATCAGACCAAGCGTAGTTCATGCAGATAGATTTTCCATTTTTCATTACTTAAAACAAACTATTACAAAACATCTTCATCCATAACTTGCTTTTGCTTTGAGGCATTCACATCACCGCCTCTCCCACTTCTTGTTGTAATCGCCATCACATGATTATTATTCCCACCCTTCGGATTCACTACCGTATCACTTGGTAGCGTACCCTTGGGATGAGTATTCAATGATTGAGAGATTTGTCCTAATTGCACCTCCAAGTTCCGGATAGATGTATTATGAGAAGCTAATTGAGCATCGGAATCTTGGTTCTTTTTCATTATTTGCTCGAACATGCTTTCAATTCTCCCCATATCACTCCCGGAAGAACTCGGACCTTGAGAAGGAAAGGGGGTGGATTGTTCGGTTGTTGGTATATAGGGGGCCTTTGAAAGCCTTTCCCCCGGTTGCCTTGGTTTCCGCTATTGTTCCACCCTCCTTGATTGTTGTTGTTACTCCAATTATTGTTATTACCATTCCAATTCCCTTGGTTGCTTTGATTACCCCAATTGTTGTTTTGGTTATTATTATTCCAATTGCCACCACCTTGTTGTTGATTGTTGTTATTCCAATTACCTCCTCCTTTCTGTTGATTACCCCAATTTCCTTGAGGACGCCATTGTTGATTCGAAGAGTTGCCTCTATTCCCTTGGTAGTTATTGACATATTGGACCTCTTCGCTTTGATCATCATAGCACTCATTTGAATAACCACCACCATCATTGTTGTTGTCATATTGTTCACAATTACCTTGAGGATGTTGCCCTCTTTGCCTCTTTTTCAACATAGAAACACCTTCCATTGCATTGACTTGGCGCGGGTTTTGGACTTGTTGCAATTGCGCCTTTGCCAATTGATTCATAGTTGTTGTAAGCTCGGCAATAGCTTGGCCATGATCGTGCAATTCCTTGTGCAAATGGATGACCGTAGGGGTCACCTTGGGGAACATTTGCTCGGCTTTGCCATGCCAAAGAGGTGTCAGACATTTCATCAAGTACATCACATGACTCTTGGTAAGAAAGTTTCATAAAGTTCCCTCCGGCCAATTGGTTCACAATGCATTGATTCGTGGTGTTGATTCCTCGATAAAAGGTTTGTTGAATCATAGCCTCGATCATGTCGTTATTAGGGAACTCTTTCACCATTGTTCTATATCTTTCCCATATCTTGTGCAAAGGTTCCGTTGGCTCCTGCATGAAGGCTAGAATTTCATCCCGGAGAGCCGCTATATGGCTTGGAGAAAAGAACTTGGCAATAAATTTATCCGCCAATTCATCTTTGTGATAGAATGATTGGGGAGCCTTTCTAACCAATCCAATGTTTTACCCCGAAGAGAGAACGGAAAAGCCTCAATCTCAACGCATCCTTGGACACGTTTGTCTGCTTACTACCCCAGCATGTATCCACGAACCCCTTCAAGTGCTTGTAGGCATTTTGATCTGAGGCGCCCATAAAATACCCTCTTTGCTCGAGAAAGGTCAACATAACATTTGTGATTTTAAAGTTCCCTGCCCGGATTCGGGGAGGAACAATAGCACTGGCGTATCCTTGATTTGGTAAAACTCTGGGAGCCACTCTCGGCGGTGCCAGAGGAGGGTCTGGAATATTGTTGTTCTCATTTGCATTTACATTGTCATTTCGGCCTCTCCGTGGAACTTGAGGTACGACCTCATCTTGTTCTAGATCCTCTACCTCCTTCCCCGCTATCACGTTGCCAAGAGGGTCATTTGCATTAAGAGCCATTTGTACCTGATTGATCGACACAAACAAAATTAGTAAACAAGAAGGCACAAGAAGCAAAACACAAAACTAAATAAACAGATAGTCAACACCGTAAGCTCCCCGACAACGGCGCCAAAAAGTGATCACTGCCAATTCAACGCTACACTAAGGTAGGAGGAGCGGGTCGCAATAGCTTTTACCTGATATGAAGGTCGGGATCGAATTCCTCAGGGAGCTAGTAGTGGAGTTGGATTGTCTGTCTATCCTAGAGATGTGTTTGTACTCCTAATGTCACTTCAAATATTTTTGGGTTTACAAATTATAACTATTTTTGTAAAACTATTGATTAACACTAAATTATGCTATGAGAATATTGTTGAGTTATATCTAATGGGAAGAAGGGCACTAGGGTCGTGACATTACCTAGGTGGCTAATTGACGGGTAGATGTTACTAAGGTTCGATTGACATAAGTGGGGCTTATGTTATAACCGTTGCACAATTTTACCTACTCTCACACCTCTCGGTAGAGAAAGTGACTTTGCCCAATTGACTCTCTCAAGACCAAATGGGTAGGCAAATTAGACCAAGCAACTAGGGTTCAAGTAGGGTAATTACTCTCTCGAGGTTTAACCCATTAATTGAGACTATCATTTCTCATGAGTCCATCCTAATTCCTTGTTGGATCAATTTTGGGGTTATAGACTCTCTTTCTCAAGAAGAGTTAAACCCACAAAGCTTGAATCAGTGTTTGCAACCACCAATTCTAGAATTAAACATAAAATCAACCCAAATAACAAACACCATAGTCAATCTAACACTAGATGGCAACACCCATCAATTACCCACACTAGGATTGAGCCACAACTCTAGCTAATGAGTTTAGCTACTCATGCTAGATAAAGAAATTGAACAAATAGATGAAAAACTAAGCATATTAATTAATTGCTAAAATTAAAATACAAGAATCTATGGTAAATGTAAAGCAAAAATGCCAAAAATGGCTACAAAATTCATTCTCACGAGCGCAGTTGTTGTCTGATATGTCTCAATACCTAAAAAATGGTAAAATATTCTACTTATACTAGGCTGGAAAAACTGGACAAAAATACCCCTGCGGGGTCAGTGCGGGCCGCATTAAATGGACCGTGGCCGCACTAGGCTTCCTTCTGCTTCTCTGAACTTGGACACCGCGGACCGCATAGAACGGACCGCGACCGCGGAGGGAGCTGGTGCGGTCCGCGCAACCACGACCACGGCCGTGGAGGGAGTTGGCGCGGTCCGTGCAACCACGACCGCGGACCGCACAAAAGAGTAGTGCGGCCGCGGAGCCTTCACCGCGGACTGCGAGATGTGTACCGCGGCCGCGCTTCTTCTAGTCCTGATTCACCAACTCTCTGAACCACCTAGTGCGGCCGCATTCCACTTTGCGCGGTCCGCACTAGGCCTTCTTTTCTCAATATTTCTTGGTCTTTGATACTTGAGCAGGTTTTACTCCTTTTTAAGCCGATCTTTGACATTTTGTCACTTTGTCGATCAAACCTGCGATCAAGCACAACTTGTGAGCCTTTTAGGACTATTTTGTAACAATATAATTAAAGCATAGGCAAGTAGGGGCATAAAATATGTTAAAATCCTAACTTATCAGCACGCAACCTGATCTAAACAACATACCCATGGCGGCGTGCCACCCGATCTACCCATAAAATTCACATAAGGAGATACACACCGAGCCAGATTGCTCATTACAACAAAATACCGAATGTCGGTCACAAGCACGCTAAGTGCATAATACCATCCCTGGGGAGACATATAGCGCTATAAGCTACAAACTCAAGCACAACTGAGGTGCGATATACAATCTGAATCTCAAGAGCCATTATGCTCATATACATCATCTCCACGTGGAACCTCAACACATAAGAAATTCACCAAGCCGTCTCGCAAATCATATGATGCAATATATCATTACATGAAATAGCTGACGATGAAATACAACCCCCGACTACTCTTCCATAAGGAGCACATTGCTGAAATGAACACATCTGGCCTGATATAGAGCCCATATTCACATTTAAATCCATCCACAGACCTCAAGTTGATTCTGATCGCACTGAACAAAGCTAATAACCTTTCAAAGGTCCATAATAACTCCCCTTTTCTCATAACACACAAGAACAACCATCATAACTGGAGTAATCATCCACAGTCCACAACCCAATAAACTGAGTGCCCTTCAGGCATCAATTCTCAATTTAATGACATCACCATAATCTTCATACTTGGTTTAACTCTTCAATCAATCAAGTGACTACATGTCACACTTATACAACCTCCCCGTGGGGCACGCTCCCACAACCTTCCGTAATAGATAACAAGTCTGCACATCCATACCACCGGCCACACTAATGCTGAAAAGCGATCAAGACTCCATAACATGGATGTAAAGCCTCTTTCACAAATCACCGACCTCAGGCGACGTTGTAGACAATACCAACTTACTTCAAATATCCAAATCCCCTTCCTGCTTATCCGAGCTCGTGACATCCTTTTCAAACACTGAACCGCAACCTTGATACTACCTTCAAATTTCATATCATTCACTGCACCTAACAAGCCATGTGATAGAACATGATTTTTTTCCATAACTCTGGAATTACTAATAGACTAATACTTCATAAAATAGAAACTTTTCACTTAACTCATTTTAGGAGAACCATAACAACACATAAGTGAATTCTCATAACTGTAGAACATCCAAATCCTCAAGTAGTGGCATAAACCACCACACCTTTCCGGGACCCGCCTTCATATAACAGGCTATAATACTTGAATACTTCCAAACATTATCAATTACGGCGGTCGTCGAGCCTCGCACACACCGCCATCACTATGCCAATTCAACCATGTCTAACCAATCTATCTTCTTCTAATTCATCCTTAACTTGCCTTAGAGATAATAATAGCTCCACTCCTTACATCACCAACATGAATCTACACTTACCCTGAGTGACCCCATCCCACGAGACCACCCTGTCTCCAAACCTATGAATCGTTCCATACACTTCTTGCACGCACCTTCGCATCTTCAACTGATACACCCGTTCTGATAATTCCTTTACGAATCCAAAGTAAACATTCTGAGCCTCTTATCATAAGCTACTACAAAAGCTTGATTCTAAACCATACTGCGGGCTTGAACCTTTAGGCACCGCATTTTTTACCTTTGAATTCACTAGGATCGTTATTGAGAGTCGCCCATTCTGACATGGTCCCGAATATAATCAACTGCAAGGCTCCGCTAGCATATGACCACCCTCTCAAAGAAGCACTCGGCCGAATCACCTTCCTTGCAACTCACTTCTACGCGAAGCATAATTCCTAAGTCTTCCCAATGCCCGAACATGAATCGATGATGCCAATTATAGAACTCATTCTTCAATTCCTTTGCTCAAATTACTACTGATGTTCTCTTTCCTTAGTCGCGGTAACCCATCAATATGCCGATATCTAGAAATATCACAAATAGGCGACCATACAATCCAACCGTAGGCGGTGGGACTCTCCCACTTAGCTTGAAGCCACTATTACACAACTTTAGAACCCACCAAGGTTCTTTATCTCTTATTAACATGACTTTGCGCAATTAAACCACCAAATTCCTCGAAATCCTTCCTTTAGCATTTCATGAACACTCTGAATCTCTAGCAACATTCACACATTAGACCTCTTATAGGATAGTTAATAGAATCCTTCGCTAAAGCTTTACCAAGCACGCGACCACTGATCTGCTCATAGGAGACATCCCCCAAATTTGGAGACTACGCGCCAACATCTTCCAACGTCGCAACACGAGGTACAATTACTACAACATCAATAATCCATCCCGAGCTCATGTTCATCCACCAGCTGCACAAGTCCATTCACTCTTCGTGGACATTATCTAAATGTGCGATAATATCTTCCAATTCAAAATTATGTTGTATCCTTCTTCATATCAAGCAGCTCATTGCCGTTATATCGAGTCTCCCGCCGTTATGCTAGCCAATATTTCAAATTAAGCTCGTAGACCCAATCACCGTCCACTAAAAATACCCAAATCACTCCAACTTTCCTCAAGGGTGTAGTTATCCTGCCACTGAATCCACGTGCTGCTCTGCCACTCTCCCATTTTGGCCGGACCCTCTTCTTTAAGCAACTATTTGACTTCCACTTCTTACACTTGGCCTTCTAAAAATTTAACCACCACCTGACACTCCCCACATGTCCTTCCTCATCCTTTGCTGCTCAGTTGTTGCCTTAAATGAAATCTATCTTCGTAGCACTGGAACCCTCAAATCGCTACTAACCTTAAACCTTTCCGGAGAGAATCTTCCTCGAGCCGTCAACATTAGAAACACCGATTCAATCCTGAACCACCGTATTCCGCGATCTCTGACAGTCGTTTCTCCCATATTATTTCATAATATCTTACCCCAAAGGAGAATTGCAGAAGACCATAACACCGACGAACTTAACACATACAATCGAGGACGACGACACTACATCGCAGATGAAAATTCCACCACGCTCGAAAATACCAACTTTCATTACTCCATCACCCCAAATCTGGACATTCATAGGCCAATTGCTTTTCCTTCACCGGAAATGAAATATCAGATCTCTGAATTGTGCACTGAGTAGACTTCCTTTTAAATTATTCACCACCCTAATACATAAGCAAGCATCCTACCATCAAGTCAATACTGTGCGATAACCCATCATGAGCAATCATAGCGATCTGTGCATACTCTCAAAGCTCTCAGGAATACTGTTACTGAGCTGAAATGACAAGATATCCTCCCGCAATGCAACGACAATAGCCCAATTAACAACACCGGGAGAAACATCCCGCACCACATCTGTAGTGCCATTACAATCCTTCAATTCTCGATTTATAACCAGCGGTTCACGTCACGTAAGATTGAGTAGGAAGGAAATAAGGGCATAAGCCTCAAGGAATCAAATCGCACGATGAGGAATCAAGAAGGGAAGTACTCCTAACAGCCTTGTAGCCTCTCGAAGATAAGTACAGACGTCTCCGTACCGATCCGCGGGACTCTACTAGACTTGCTCATGACTCGTGAGACCTAAGGGAACCTAGTGCTCTGATACCATGTTGTCACGGCCCAAAATCCACTAAGGTCGTGATGGCGCCGGACACTGCTGTCAGGCAAGCCAACCAAGATACTTAATTAAATTTTTGTTTTAATAATTTTGAAAACTATGATTTTCCTTCAATTTTACCAGTAAAACATAATCGCTTCAAATCAAATATAAATGTTAAGAAGTTAATACAAGATACCCCATAATCATCCCAGAACCCGGTGTTACAAGTGCATGAGCATTTACTAGGAATGAAATAAAATACAGTAACTGTCCGGAATACAAGTAGACAGAAATGAAAATACAGTACAATACTCCGAAGGAGACTCTGCTGGTTACGGTCGTCTCGATAAATGCAACTCACTTGAGTCTCCGTATCAACCATGTCGCTATGCCACTAGCCACACATGAACTTGTACAATAAAAATGCACATCAAGTGTAGTATGAGTACGAGAACAACGTGTACCCAATGAGTATCCCGTCTAATCTCGAAGAAGTAGAGACGAGAGGTCGATTTCGACATTTACTAGTGGTCCAATGGTAATATATTATTAATGCGAATAACCATGGCTTTATTAAGAACGACAGAAATTTCAAATAAGTCCCGAACAGGTAAAAGTTCCTTTTTATATTAAAAGTTTCCGGATTCATAATCTATTAATTTTCAATTATCTCAAGGCTAGGAGGGCAAATATCAATATCAATAAGCTTCAAGGCAAGCAATACCAGCATGTGCAAACCCTGCCGAGGTCGTACGGCCCGATCCAACAGAAATGTAAAATGTGCACTACCGAGGATCAAACAGCGCGAACCATAGATGCATCTATTACCCCGCTCGTGAATTATCCATACGACATGGTCAACATAAAATAAACAAACACCCTGCTCGTGAATCATTCATGCGACGCAGGTACACATAGAATCACATATTTAAACAGTTAATCAAGACTTCATTAGTGAACAACTATCCAAGGAAAATCCAAATTCTCCCTTTCTAACGATTTAAGAAAAAAATGAAGTTTAATCCTTTTAGAAATTTATTTACCAATTTGATAGAATTTAAGTAATTCAAACTGTCAATAGGATCATAAATATTTCCAAGTACAACATATTTTTGGGTCCTAGACTACCCGGACAATAGCATAATAGTAGCTACGCATGGACCCTCGTCACCTCGTGCGTATGTAGCCCCCACAAATAGGAGCACATAACCAATTAACTCACCTATGAAGACAATTCCCTCTTACAAGGTTAGAAAGGAGACTCACCTCGCTTCGAAGACCCATAACCGGCATTCCACGCTCTTCCGAAGACTCGAATCAAAAATTCATTAATATATGTTCAATTACTCATTACAATCCAATTTATAACAATTCCTAACCCCGACCGAAAAGTTGACAAAATTGCCTTTGGGGCCACGTGCCCGGATTCCAAAAATTTTCGAAGATAAAGTTTACTCGTGAACGCACGAACTCAAATATATGATTTTCTCCTAATTTCATACCCAAAATCGTGGTTAAATTCCCAAACTATCAATTTTCTAGGTTTTCCCTCAAACCTCAAGTTTCTACCAATTTCCATGTTCAAATTCGTATATAATCATGTGTTTAACTAAAAACTAGCATAAATTACTTACCTCATGCTCGATGGTAAAAATGACACCTCAAAGTTGCTCCAAAATCGACTCCAATGGAAGAAATGGGGTTGAAATGAACCCAACCCCCAATTTAAAAGAACCTCACTGCCTTCAGCGTTTCCGCACCTGCGGTCTCTTGACCGCTTCTGCGGTCTCGCAGGTGCGAACCAAACGTCGCTTCTGCGGTCCTGGGCTCCCAGCCCATTCCGCTTCTGCGCCCTCTCCTCTGCAGATGCAGTCCCGCATCTGCGGCAAAATGACTGCATCTGCGATCCCAGCCCACCCGTCCATTTCCGCTTCTGCGGCACGAGGGCCGCTTCTGCTGCTCCGCACCTACGGCCCTAGTCTCGTAGGTGCAGTTACACCAGCAACCAGCAACTTCAGCCCTTTCCAAAATTCCATTTTCGATCCGTTAACCACCTGGAATCCACCCGAGGCCCCCGGGTTCCCAATCAATCATACCAACCAGTCCCAAGACACATTACAGACTTGCTCGAGGCCTCAAATCATATCCAATAGCGCTAAAATCATGAATCGACCTCCAATACAAGCTTAATGAACTTTAGAATTTCAAACTTCTTCATTCGATGCCAAAACATATCAAATCACGTCTGATTGACCTCAAACTTTGCACACAAGTCATATTCGACATTACGGACCTACTCCAACTTTCGGAATCGAAATTTGATCCCGATATCAAAAAGTCCACTTCCAGTCAAACTTCTCAAAAACCTTCAAATTTCTATCTTTAGCCAAATGACTCCAAAATGACCTACGGACCTCCGAATTCACTTCCGATCACGCTCCCAATTCTAGAATCACCATATGGAGCTATTCCCAGACTCAGAATCTCAAATGGACATTGATAACCTTGAAATGCACTTCAATCCAAACTTATGAGATTCTTCCAAAAATGCTAACTTTCACAGTAGGCGCCGAAATGTTCCTGGGTCTTCCAAAACCCAGTCCGGATATACGCCCATGTTCGAAATCATCATACGAACCTGCTGGAACCTTCGAATCCTAATTCTGAGGTTGTTTACTTAAAAATCCAACCTTAGTCAATTCTTTCAACTTAAAGCTTCCAAAATGAGATTTCTCTTTCCAAATCGACTTCGAACTTCCCGGAATTCAATTCTGACCGTGCGCACAAGTCATAACACCTGAAGTGAAGCTGCTCATGGCCTCAAACTGCTGAACGATGCGCTAGAGCTCAAAACGATCCGTCGGGTCGTTACATTATTAAACGATTGCCCATGAATTAAACTTATAGTACTTTCTGGAAGTTCATACTGAAATTTGATAGCAATTGGAGCTAATTTGAGATGATTGAGATCGAATTTTTCAGCTGAAAATCGAAGAAGAACAAAGCTACCCAATAGTATACTGCTACGATATACAATATGCTGTAGGAGTATGTAGATATACTGCAACAGTATACTAGTATAGTTTACAATATACTGTAACGGTATATTGTAATAATCGAAGAAGAACATAGTTACCTAACAGTATTCCGCTATAGTATAAAATATACTATAGGAGTATATAGTTATATTGCAATAATATACTATTATAGTATACAATATATTGTTATAGTATACTGTAATAATATGTAATATACTGTAACACTATGCTGTAATAGTATACAATATACCATAATAGTATACTTATTACCCGTAAATTCACTTGCCTTTTCCCTTTTAATTTGCTTTAAGTTTTTACCCAGAGTGAGAGCAAATTGAAAATGCATAAAAAAATATATTATAGTTTGATATATAATGTAACGATATACTCTTACAATTAGATCCTTTTAGAATTTTTTGAAATTTTTATTGACAACTGATATTATTTCAGTTTAATAATTGAATTAAATTTTTTTTTAACTATTTGTGTACAATTGTATACCCCGTTGGTATAGCTATATACTATACTGGTATCATATGTTAGTTAATATTTTTTGGTTGTATTCGCTATATTTAATTGGTACAATTTGATTTTTTCAGTAATAGTATAAAAAAAAGAATAATAAAAAATAGTGAAAACAGTAAATGTAGGAAGAGAAAAAGAATATAAAAAAAGAAGTTAAATAAAATTAGAAAAGGAAAAAAGAAAAAAATAAGAAGAAAACAAAAAAAAAGAAAAGGAGAAAAGAAAAAAAAAAAAAAGAAAAGAAGCATAGAAATAAAAAAGAATTGGAGAATAAAGAAAAAATTTCCCACAAAAACTACTATGGGCAGGAAATGTAATTAGTTTATGAATAGAAAACAAATGAGTAGATAAGAGCAAATAGTTTTATTTTTGTGGGTGACTGTGTCATTCTCCCAATTTAATTAACAAAAATATACATGACAATTTTCGGGGGTAAATGCAAGGACAGCTAATTTTGGAGATAAGTCTAGCCACGTTATAGAAGTGGGGGAACATATGTCACTGAAGTTGAAAAACTCTGCATTTGAAACTACAAAATTTGTCTGAAGTTTGACATAAATATCCGAAAAGTTCTACATATGCTACTGCCATACCTAGTACCTAGGTTAAACCAATAATAAAGCACAACAAATGTTATGCATGAAAAAACTACAGAATAAATCATCTTGAATTATTTTTTACCAAACTTGAAAAGGTTGAATCACCAAGAAATTTGAAAAAAATGACATTGTATAGCCGCTGTAAAATAATAGCCGAAAAATGTATAAAATTTGTATATTTTTTGTATATATATGCATTACGTATGTTATAGACAAAAATTATACAAGTTTTATATATTTTTTCGGCTACCAAATATAAATAGTTTCTGGCGCGGGCTAAAAATAATAATATTCGAGAAGATTTTTTGTTTTTTTTGCACAACAAGGATAATTACTTGTTAGACTTATAAATTTGGACAAGTTAATCTAGGTGTGTCAAGTTGCCAACAGCAATTGACAAAATAAATTAAAAGTTTAGCTTTCACCTATTACGATTATAAAATTTGAACAAGTTTATTTGATCTAGATTTGTGAAGTTGCCAAACACGATTATTGTATATCTATATGGAGAAAACTCAAATGGCCAAATGTTAGTAAAAATTGCATGGGGCGCCCTATTTGATCACCCCCATTTAACTTATACCTATTTTTTTAAAAATTTTTAATTTGTACCCACTTTTTAAACAATTTCAGTCTCTTTCTCCTCCTCCTCCTCCTCCTCCTCCTTCTTCTTCTTCTCTTCCTCCTCCTTCTTCTTCTTCTTCTTCTTCTTCTTCTTCTTCTTCTTCTTCTTCTTCTTTCTTTTGCTGATGTTGGTGCTGCTATGAAACTTCAGTTCATGGGATGATTGCCATAAATATGTTTATCAGATTATTTAAAAATAAATTATAAATAATTACGTAAGTTTGTAGACAATAATTTGTGAATATTTCCACATACGTAAGTTAGTAGACAATGATAATTCTGTTCTTTTCACGTTTATTGTTTTCAAAATTTATGATTTAGATACTGTTAGCAATCTGATTATTTATCTAGTATGTTAGAAAGTTTTTTCAAAAACTTCAGCTTATATAGTGCTGAAATTTTTACAAATGAACTAAATAACTTGAGCACTTCTGCTGAAGTTTTTGAAAAAGCTTTATGACAAAACTAATGAATCCAGGACAAAAAAACTTCAACTTTTAGTGCTGAAGTTTTTACAACTGAACTAAATAATTTCAGCATCTTCTGCTGAAGTTTTTGAAAAAGCTTATCCAGGACAAAAAAACTTCAGCTTATTTAGTGCTGAAATTTTTATAAATGAACTAAATAACTTCAGCATCTTCTAGTGAAGTTTTTGAAAAAGCTTAATGACAAAACTAATGAATCCAGAACAAAAAAACTTCAGCTTATTTAGTGCAATTATAAACAAAAATTTCAGCAAATAGAGAACAAAACTTCAGCTATTATGGTTAAGTTCAGCAATTACAAACAAAAACTTCAGCAAATAGAGTACAAAACTTCAGCTACTATGCTTAAGTTCAGCAATTACAAACAAAAACTTCAGCACACTTGGTTCAGCACACTTGCTACTTCAGGCCCGTCTACTAGAATGCTGAAGTTTTGCGTGATTGCCTTTGCTACTTCAGCCCCATATGCTGAAGTTACGCGAAAAAGTGGGTACACTTGCAAATTTTTTTTGCAAAGCGGACACAAGTTAAAACGTGACCCAAAAAGCAAGTATATATTCAAATGCCCCCAAATGTTATGGGTGAATAATAGGCCTTATTATTGGTCCAGAAGCCCTAAGGGAAGTGCATAAATAGTCATTTTTAGGGCGGCTTTTTAAGGATTAACCCGTACTTATTTTGTTCTAAAAATTTAAGGTAAAAATTTTAATATCAAGAAAATCCAAAATATTTGTGTCCCAAAAATTAATCTGAAAAATTAAAATTCAAGACATAGGCTAATTTCTAAATAGCCAAACCCTTAGAATGGTTATCTGGTGTCATTTCCCCCCTTAGACATATCGTATTTTTTGGCTGGTTTACAACCTGACTTCATGCTCTCTTTTTCTTTCTTCTTGTTCTCATAATTTTATTTCTTCCTCTATATAAAGTCGAATGCTTTAATTACTTATCAATCACAATTTGTTTAAAAGCAAGGCATAATTATTACTGTTGTTTTATATATCTTGTTTAATTATTGTCTTTCTTTCAGTGATTATAATTTACAAGTAATTTAAAAAAGGAATGCTTGATATTTAGACATAAGATTTGAGCTTGTTAAAAAACAGACAAAAGAACGCCGAATTCTAGTCATACCAGCTGTTGAGAATTTCTATGTTTACATATTTAACATATCATCATTCATCAATCAACTTCCTTTAAAATTTATACATTTTTGCTTCTTTTTTTTTTTGGTAGGAACATATTTTGCTTCACTTCTATGTAGAAAAAGAAAATTACAACTAGCTTAGCCTGAAGAATCAGTGCCCAAAACATGGAGAGAAATATCCTCTCTTTAATTTGTATATTTTTCGTCATCATTATTCAATAATACTTCGGCGAAATTCCTGGCTATTTATTTCTACGAGGTTAAGTGACCAACGTCTTCCCATTTCTTTACATGCGTAGAGGCCTTCTCTGCCTGCATTTTCAACAAAAAATAATAATTTATTCAGTAAATATACCTAAAGTTTAACGTTTATAAACACTATCAAGTTACTTAAAAGATAAGTATAAGTAATTATCCAGAGAAAATAAGATCTATAACACTACAAATAAATAAATTTCCTGCTATAGCAGGTTAAAATCTATATTGCAAGGACTCTCCAAAGATACAACTGCACTCATGTCGTATCCTCCAAAAACGCACCACTTTTGGAGGATATGCACGCACCCACTAGCATTTTCGGACAGTCCGAGTAACATAGGTTAAAATACACAAATAATCTTAAATTAAAAAAAAATATTATGTTACCTCTTTATTCCAATCACATCTTATTGTGATTATAGCCAAAATCAAAGTCTGAATTGCAGTTCCACCAAAGATCATTCCAGCCCAGATGCCCTATAGAAACATTTTCATTAGCATAATTTCACTTTTATATATATATACTTGATCATTTCTTTACTTTTATTTACCACTCTCTATAAGCTGAAAATTTTGTAAAATATGAGGAACATACCATGACACCATAGTGGAAACCCCATCCCATTATGAAACCAAGAGGTACTCCAAGTAAATAATAGCAACCCAAATTTATATATGCAACATATGCTTGCCATCCAGATCCAACAGCAACCCCTATAAATATCAAAATATAATTTTAAAAACTAAATTAAATAAACAAAACAAACTTAGAAGCTATTAACTCTTTGCTTAAATTATAGGAGTACATGTCATGTAAATGAATACGTGACAAGCAGAGACGATTCCATGATATACAGTCAGTAAATATAGAATGAGTATGAATTTTCAATTTTTTTATATGTATATATAGTTCGAACAGAAAGAAATAAGACGTGGATTTACCCGAGAGAATGGGCTGAACGCTGTTGAGGAGAACAGTGAAGGCTAAGAGGATAGAGAGTTTATGAACAGCTTCAAGAACAGGTTGGCTAGTTGAGAAAATAAGAGCAAGTTCATTGTGGAAAAATATGATCAAAATCCAGAAAAATAAACCAATCACTATTGATTGTGTAACTGCTACTGCTGTTGCAAACTTGGCTCCTCTTCCATTTCCAGCTCCCAACTCATTTGCTACCCTTACTCTACACCACATACATAAACGTGTCATTCTTTTTAGTACAGACTTAAAAAAAATAGCGTCACATAAAACGGAATAGAGGAAGTATATGCGATAAGTTCTTGATTTTGGATCAAATAGTGATAACCACACTTAGAAATGAATTAATTACCTAAGTCTTGG
Organism: Nicotiana sylvestris; assembly: GCF_000393655.2. Lineage (NCBI taxonomy): Eukaryota > Viridiplantae > Streptophyta > Magnoliopsida > Solanales > Solanaceae > Nicotiana > Nicotiana sylvestris. The sequence goes on from NC_091061.1 coordinate 173,532,591, forward strand.
GGCCGGGATAGATGCTAAAAACTGCAAATTATGAGTTTCAAAACTATGCACTAACACTTTAACTTATATTGATAGTATAAATAGTCTTTGTTCCCATCAAACCAATGAATGCAAGACATGTATGTATATACACACTACGATATGTATTATAACCCCTAATAGCAAACAAGAAAAATTAGGATTACCAAACAGAATTTTGTTCTTCATCTGCCATGTCACTCTTTGGATTTTGCATTTGTTCTTATCATGTTCTTAGTGACGACCCAAAACCTCAAAATTTGATTTTGAGGGAAAAATGGTAATTTGAAACTGAACTCGTAGGTTCGAGCCGTCATTTACGATTTATCGGGACTGGTCGGATGGATTTCCAAAAGTTCCGGATGAGTTTGTGCGGAACTAGTCACTTAGGTGGTTAAGAAGGGTTCCGACAATCAAATTCTTTCTTAATTACTCCCTCCGTCTCATATTAACAGTCGTGGTTACTAAAAATAGTTCTCAAATTATTTGTCATTTTAGAAGTTCAAGACAAAATTAATTATCTTTTTCCTTTTATACCCTTAGTAATAATTATCCTTAAAGACTATAAACACCTAACTTTGGTCAAATACCAATGAAGAAAGATTAAATATTAAGACATAAATTAGGGCAAAGTAGTCAAAATCCCATTCTAATTAAGTTTTCTTAAGGGGCGTGTACAAGAGAATCATGACAGATAATAAAAAACGGAAGAAGTACTACTATATCTTTGAGAAAGGTGTACTTGGATAAGATTTTTTTTTTCAACTTCAAAATCTTGTGGACCTTGACTTGATATATAACATGTGATTCTTTCATGTCTATTTTCCATTTTCTGAAACTGTTACATACATAGCAAACTTCTGATAAAGTATATTGGATTTGTGCAACTTATAGACTATTACATTACGAGCATTACGTAATAGCACGGGCTAGCCAATTTTCGGATTGGTCTTTTAAAAATAGCCAGCGTTTGAAAAGTTATTGAAAAATAGTTACTATTTTGCTGCAATACGGAAAGTTCCAGCATAACATGCTGGAGATCGGTGCATTATGCTGGACACGGAAAATGCTCCAATCTCCAGTATATTATGTTAGACTAGTGTATTATACTGGAACTCCAGTATATTATATTGGAGTATTTTTCTGTATTTTGAATAGTATTTTTTTCCAGATTTATCTTTACATGAGAATGAGTAAATTTCTATTACTTTTTGCCAGAGTTAACTAGTTTCGAATCTGTTTTTTAATTTCTCTGTTACCTAACTGGTTGACAATTATTGATTTATTGGCCCTATGGTTTTGTCTTCTGCTAATAAAAGCAACAGGTGAAAGGACAAGGTTATCGACTATTTTGAGTGAAATGAATATTTTCACACTTTTTGTCTTTTCAGTCAATTTTTTCTGAGTACTTTCAATATTATATATAGGATTTATGGATTTTAGCCCCATACAAAATCTCCCAAGATTCATGTTATATATTACCCATGTGCTAGATACAGGATTCAAATTAAGAAAATTACCTTTTCAGATCTGGCATGGGTAAATGAGATCTTTTAAGTGCAAAAGTAAATATTTTATGTGTAAAAAGAAAAGAGCTAGGATCATAAAACTAAAAACAAATTTGTAAAAGCCACAGAACTAATTGACCCATATTCCAAAAGTGTACTAGTATAATCATGTTTCTTACGAGAAATTAAACTATTTTGTATAACATATATATACTAATAATATTTTCAATAAAGATACTTTTCTAGTTTAGGTAACTTTAGAATTATTTGAAGTAGAGAAAACTGATCCTTACTTAAATGAAATTATAAGGACATATATAATCCTTGTATAATCTATTAGCTGATCAAGGACAAAGTACTACGAGATGTAAATTTTACTAAATCGATCTCAGGTTTTTCATGTGAGAAATCACTCATCCAACCAACTCAGCCAATATTCACGGGTAAGACGTTTCTACTCATGTGAAAGGAACCATATAAATTTACGATGATTTTCTAGAAAAATACTGAGAAAAATTGTATCTGGACATTTTTGCCAAATTTCAAAGTCTTTGTTGCCATTATATTTTATTTTGTTGTTTCTATCACTAGTTAGGCCATAAAGGAACAAAAGACAAATTGGGATAGCTAGTTGTCTAATTCAGTCATTTTCATAACTCACTGTCAAGTGTAAGTTGGAACCTATACCATTCACTTATTTTCATAATTTCTAATATGAAAAGATTAGATTAATTATGTAAATGAAAAAGAAAATAGGCATACCCAGTTCCAGCGAAGAATCCAAGAGGAATCATTAGTTCCCAACCATTGATATTCATGCTGCAAGAATTAAAAGTAACAAAAAATTTAGACAATCAAATAAAAGAAAGTGACATCAACTAATATTATGTTTGTGTTGGACAGTTTAAAGATAACTTGATCTTTTTTTTTTTTGGTCATCAATTATTATGTTCGTGTAGACAATTTAAAGATTACTTGGCCATTAAATTTGACTCAGACCAAATAATGAGACAAGACGTCTTCATATTCAAGAATAATGATTATGACAACATTTAATAAAAGTTAATTTTTTTTGGGTACATTTAACTTTTTAATTTAAATTTATAGCGTTGTCATATTCATTAATGTTGTCATTAACAAGTTAAAGGTGTTAAAGAACACGTAAAAGACGGAATGAATCAATCATGCAGTTAATTAATACAATTAACATCGTTAATAGTACCATAATTAATTGTCCACTTGTCTTTTTTAAAAACCAAATCTAATCAAGAAGAAAAATTTGCTTACCATATAGACAATGCGTCCACAGCAATTTTAGCATTTTCCAAATTACCAGTCATCACAATTAGCACCCTGTAGTACCAGTTCTCCAAGCTGTTCCATTTGTATGGTAATGTAAGATTAGAAAGAAAAAATAACATTAAGAAATTGCGTAAAATCAATGAGAAATAATTAATAAATAAGCAAATAATAGATAAAACTATGACATGATGGCAAAATTATGGTTAGCTTCGACTCTTAAACCAACAAGAAAAAAGAAAGAATTTAATTTATATACACCATGTATAATAATTTTACACTTTTCGTGCAATTTTAAAATAAGATAGGAGATAACTTGTCTTATTATTCTGATTATTACTATATATTTACCCTATCTATGTATAGAAGTTAAAACTCTAATTGAAATTTCAAATTTTATTTTCTTTCAAGCTCATTTTACTTTCCAAATCTATGCTGCTCGTACTTTCCAAAAATATTGCAGCGCCTATATCGGATTCTTCAAAAATACACTACTTTTGAAGGATCACTCGGCATTATTTTTAAAGAGATCGAGCAACATAAAAGGCGACCCAATGCATTAAGCTTCCGCTATGCGCGGGTCCGGGAAATGACCCGACCACAAGGGTCTATTGTATATAGCCTATACCCTACATTTCTGCAAGAGACTGTTTCCACTGACAAAAGACTAGAATCTTGAGATGAGAATAATACCAGAGCATGATTCCAGAAGAGACAGAGAGCTTGAAAAAATCCCAAAGACCAGAGAAAGCTTCCATACTAAAACCAGTCCAAGAAAGAGGACAACCACCACAAGTAGCATAACATAACAACATCAACATAAGCAACCACCAAGAGATATTCAAAGTAAGTGTTGTCCCAATAATACCCAAATGAAACTTGTACACAATCAACCAACTTATCAACATATGAAAAATGAATGCCACAAAATTTGCCCAAGCTATCACATTATTCTTCAATTGGCTCTGTAAAAACCTCTGTAGTGGAAATTGAAATGCAAAGGAAAAGTGGAGTGGAATAAAGGCCAAAACTACAACTCCAGATAGCTCAGCTACATCTTCTGGTTGCCCAAGAAATTTCAAGACTGGCGTTGCGAAGAGAAATAAAGGCATCATTATAATACAGCATAAGAAGAGTACTATCCAAGAACGTTGCAAATAGACTCCTAACATGTAATGTTTCTTTGCACCAAATGCTTGTCCACATAATGTTTCCAATGCACTCGCCATTCCTAGCTACATAATAGATAAAAGTCGATCAGGGGCGAAGCTACATGTAATAAAAGACATTAAATTGAATCACCTTCGTACTATGCAAATTGGATAAATTGTTGAATCTTTTTGACATAACGGAAGCTTTTGTATAGTAGCAAACGGAGGCGAAACCATGTTACCAAGCGAGGGTTCACTAGTACCCGCAAAGTTCAATAAAATATCCATGAACATATGTATGTATATTTTAGAAAATGCTGATATATTAGTACTGTAACCCTGTATACAAAGCAGATTTTGGTTGAAAGCAAAAGTGACCCCGACCTTCAAATCCCAGGTCCGGCCCTGGCACCCAAATTGCCGCCCATCTAAGCTCTTAAACTAAAAATAGCTGGTGGATGTATAATTATAATATATGTATAATTCGTGTATAACATATGTATAAATATGTATAATTAATGTATAATCTATGTATACTGGCTAGAAAAATAAACATTGAATCTGGCCGCGAATCCCTTCAAAAATTGGCTTTCATATATGAATTCTCACTGTTCATGTTGCTCCATTGAAACCTGACTCGACGCAAAGTCTCATTTAAAACATATGCATAAAGAGAACTCGTAGAGCATACTTCAACTACGAGATTGAAGCGTAGTTGATTGATTAATTTAGTAAGAAATTACGTACCATGAGGCCGAAATCGAAGCCAAGAACAACATTACTAGCAATGGACATAGCAGCAAGTTCAAGATCACCAAGATGACCAGCAAAAGCTTGAGTGATGACAAACATGGAGTAAGAAACTATTCTACTAAAAATAGCAGGGCCAACTATATGCCATAGCTTCTTTGTTTCAATCCAAAATCTATTTGCAAAACTTTGTTCATCTTGGTTTTGTTCTAATATATAACTCTTGTGGATATTAGAGGATGCATAATCTAATAATGGAACCTTATTTTCCTCTATTTTTCCATTGCTAGACATTTTTTCCTTACCTAGGCTTTCTCTCTCTAATTTAGGCTCTATAAAAGAAGAGGGATTGAGAACTTAGAGAGAGAAAGAAAAAGCCTTAGAACAAGAATGAGGAAATGATAACAAGAAGAATTTAATTTGTGTGGCTAATGCTTATATATGTAGTAAGTATAGTCCACAAGAATATCTCAAATAAGAAAGCAACACATGATAAAATTAAAATTGGAATTTTCTCCTTAGCTATCTTCGGAGAAACCGCTTTTTCTTTGTTTTTTTACCTGCTAGTGGCACAAAGAGTTCATTGAGTCCACATATTTTTTATATAAAGCGTAAATATAAGAAATATACTAAAATGTCAACATTAAATTTGAGCTAACTTTTAAAAATATAATAAATTTAATGCTAAAAACTTTAAATATCGAACTTATTAAACTTAAAATCGGAATACGTCATTGATATTGTCACTGCATATCGACAGAGACAGATGTAACATTTCGGCTGCAGTTTCAAGTGAATTCATAACTTTCAATACATAGTATGAATTTATATTTAAAAACTTACTAAAATCTCAATAAATATTAGATTAAACCCATAATTTTAACCGTACTATAAGTTCAACGCCAAAAAAACTTAAAAGTTGAACCCATAAATTTAAATTGTCGATTTACATAAGTATACGTAAGTATGAAGTTGATGATTGAGATTGAAAAAAAGCAAGTTGTCCAAAGATTCTTGGAGGATAGTACAATACTTCTGACAAGTGGCGGATGACCGTTCAGTCCTTTTTATTTATAGTAGCTCTTTTTGTTAGTAATTATTTATTTTTGTGGTGAGTTCACAAGATGATGTTTCTTTCTATCCACGTCATTTGAGCAGATTTAGAAAGACGAGACACCAGAGAAGAACAAAAGGAACTCTACCTTAAAAAGTAGAAATATTTAAGTAAGGGAGTTATTAATGAGAGGTAGTATAAAATATGAAAAATATTGTTGAAAAATAAGAGGGCTATAAAATACTTTTAATATTTCAAAGCTTTTTAAAATTATAGTTATCAAAACTTAGAGCTGTGCTATATTTTTATACACATGTATACATAATGTAAAAGGGCATAAGCTTCCGGTACATTAAGTTTCCGTTATGCGTGTGAGCTGGGAAAAATTCAGGCCATAAGGATTTATTTACGCAGTCTTATCCTGTATTTCTACAATCGCGATTAAAATCCGTAATCTCTTGATCATATAGCAACAACTTTATCAGTTACATCAAAATTTTCCTTCACCCGTACACATAATGTATCTGCCTTATATGTATTTCTCTGTATCAGTTATTGCTACATATAATAATCTTTTTTTTGATGAAGCAGTGTCGGATTGGGTACATGTGCCTCTACCCAAGCAAATCTGTACTGTATTATTTAATTATTCACAAATTTTATCGAGTGATTATAATTTGATATATACGTATGAGGCCAATTAAACCGTGGGAGTCGATGGTCAGCTCTTTTGGCAATTGGAAAGAGAAAAATTTGCAGGGATAAAATTGCTATCCATTATTTTCTGGTGCAAACGAAGACAAATATTTGCCACTCAAATGGACCTATCATATATTTAGGGTCGTAATCATGACCTCAGAATTCTGGACACTAATTTTGAAGTATTTTGCCAACTGATGTAATTGCTTACGCAGGACGAAATGTAGCGTGTGGTTTCCATTGAACCTATCACTTTCCTCTGAATGATCGGTGTGATGGTTAGGCATCTTAGATGAAAGAGTGGTTTTTCGAGATTCATCGTTATGTGTCACCACCTCCCACCTATCTTATATATTCTATTAAGGTTGTCATTGCGAAAGTATACTTAAGGTACACGTAAAAAAATCACTAAATTATAATAATACGGAAAATATTAACCCATAATTTTAAAAATAAAACGATTTTAATGTTGATAATTTTAAAGGTTGAACTCATAGAAATTTAATCATAGATTCGCCTCTGTCAGCTTACGAGCTCTAGCTAGAAATTCTTTTTTTTTCTTCTTAAAATTGAAAGTAAAGTTGGAAAATTGGATGAAAGTTGCCATGAACCACTTAATTTTTGAAACAAAATCTACTTTAACTCACAAAACTTTGTAGAAAAACTACAAGTATTAAAAACAACGTCCGTACAAAACTTTTTTCTTAATTTTTCTTTTCGTAAATAGATCAGGAGGTCACGAGTTCAAGCCCATGAAAACACTCTCTTGCATAAATGTAGGGTAAGATTGCATACAATAAATCTTTGTGGTTCGGCCCTTCTCCGGACCCCGCACACAACGAGAACTTTGTGCACTGAGCTGCTTTTTTTTTCTTTCCGTAAATAAAAGAATAATCGTTTGAAAGGTTCACATCAATCAATTGGAGTTCGTTGTTAGTATATGTTACATTGAATGGTGTCATCGTATGCTACATTGCTATTTAATGATCATTTGATGCCTTCTAAATATCGACATAAGTTTGGCCCTCATATATATATTGCATTCAATGTTCTAGCTAATTAATGAATATATATTATTGTCATGTGTTTCACATGCTTTTTTAAAACAATAACAATAATAAAAATTGCATAATTGGATCGGCTATATCATCATCATATTAAATAAAATAAAAGTGAACTTTTGAGCTTGATCTTTGCCAGTTCCAACCCCGAATGAAAGAAGAAAATTGTGATAGACTGACAACCAACATAAAACTTGTTAATTAATGATGAAATACCAATAGGAGGCGGTGTTTGTGAAGAAAATATACATATGAATAATATACAAAACTATTATATCAACAAAATGTTGAATAATTTTCAAGTGACTACAGATTCTAATAATAAACCAAAACCTACTTGACGACATTCTAAGGGGGTCCGACAAATTTCCTTGTTACCCAAGGGAGTTGACCAAATCATTCTAAAAATAACTTTTTAGAATATTAAGTTGTAATATATGCAGTACTATTCGCCTGATTCATTGTTCTTATCCAAAATATGCTGACATATGTGACCAAGTTGTTTAGCAAATTGAAAATATTGATAGTAATAAAATTAGACATGTACATAGTAATGATATTTCGTCATTACTATAAAAAGTTAAAAACAAAGAACGGAAAAAAGAAATATTATGCCGTGGCAAACAAGTAAAAGTTGATCCAATGAATACGTTCTTTATCTAACAATTTAGACTTTTAGATGAAATAATTCACATCATTGAAAATATCATAGTAGCTGAGCAAGTTTAGGTCTTAATTCTAGTCTCCTTACAACCTCTTAATTAAATGTTTTCTTCTTTATTAATTTAAATTTTTTAGATGAAATGGTTCACATTAATATTGCGAGAGCAAAACAAAAGGAAGAAATAAGTCGAGGACTAACTTTTTTACGTGGCTAGCGTATATAAAATTAGCATTAATATTCTTCCAACCACATTTTTATTTTCAAAGTTAGTCAAATATTTGATTAATCATTATTTTTCTTGTTAATGCAAGGAAGTACAAATTAAAGGGACCCCATTTTTATTTTTCTCTTCGAGCAGATGAAATGAACCATGCATTCAACTGGAGAAGACAGCAAAATTAGTCAAGTCAACTTAAGTGAACCCTTAAAGTAATCATTTAATAATTTTAGCTTTCTTTGGGACCAAGAATTGGTATATAATTCTTTGGATTCATATGGACTCACGTAAGCAAATTCGCAAGCACTATTGTCTTCTTCAGTTTTTATTCACGAGCCAAAAAGAGGCGGATCCACGATATTAATTCTATCACTTTAAGACTAAGATTTCAATAATCGAACCCATTACTTTTTTTGAGTTATGAGTTTATAGTTTAATATTTTCAATAATTTTAATGAGTTTTACCAAATTAATGCAGGTCTAGATTAAATGTAATAGGTTCAAATGAATTAGGCGGAGCCACGATTTAAAGTTTATGGGTTCTGAACTTGTCACGGAGTCAATAACTCGTCAGTAAATATTTTATATATATATATTCCTAGTATAAATAGTAATGTTTAAACTTAAGTGACTAGGTTCGACTGAATCCACACCTCATGGGCTAGCTCCGCCTCGAAAATGAATCCATATATAAACTACTAGATCCGGCCCTGAAGCCAAATCTCTGATGACTTTCAAGTATTTTAGATGAGATACACACACAAAAAAAAAAAAAAAAAAGCAAAACGTATTTTTGTGGTTGGATTGTTTCTCTTTATTATGGAAGCCATTGAATTTCTGGGTCGGAGGCTGGTTGTAAAGTAAAGAAGGGTGGTGCGCTTTCGAATTCGATTTCTTTTGAATTTCTGCATGGTCTAAGCTAGGCTAGAAGCTATAGGTTAATTTGTGGGCATAAATTCTTGAAACAATTTGATGGAATAGTGTGGTCCCTTTGCTTTGTACCAAAGAGGGCGGATCCACTTGCGATCTACGAGTTCACGTGAATCCAGTACTTTTTGTTCAAACAGTGTAAATGTATTCAAAAAATTCACTAAATATCTATAAACATTTGAATGTGAACCCAGTTATTATTGAAAATTTACTCGAGGTTGTTGCAGGAACCAATAAACATTAAATCCTAGATCCGCCTCCGGTACCAAATAATGGTAGATGACAAATCTCTTGTAATTCCTTGTCATGATATATGAAGTGAATATTGTGTCACAAAGATGAACCTGTGATGTTTTAGCCAAAGAAATCTGTCTTACGTAATATTTTTTGTTAAAGGAACAATTGTTTACAGTACTTATAGGTATAAACGTTTGACTCATGAATGTATAATCGACTCGATTGACTGAAATTTGGTCTTACTGAAAGTGAGCTATTTAAGGGTTAATATGTATAATGTAAAATCTTATTAGTACAACTGTGTGCAGATTAAACTTTCGAAATATAAGAAAATGCTTTACAGAAAATTATATAGAAAATCTTGGAGATTTTTATGCTGTGAAAGTATTTTTAAAAAGTCAAATCACAAAATTATATTGACTGATGTCCAACATTGATTTTTTTTTTTTCTCTCAACAAAGATGGGTATGGTAAGTCTAAAGGCTAATTCAAAGCATACTTTGCTGGGAAGTACAAATAACCATTCTTAGGGCTGTTATTTAGAAATTAATCAATACTTATTTTATTCTTAAAATTGAACTAAAAATCATAAATATAGGACAATTCAGGACATTTAAGTCCCGAAAAATTGAACTAAAAAACTTAAATTCAAGGCATATTGGCTAATTCCTAAATAGCAACCCTTTAGAGTGGCTATCTTGTGTTGTTTCTACTAATTTGCTTAAGTGTTAAAAGATGATCTTGGGCTACAAACGTTCACACCCATAAGGCCCACTCTATTACCGTTTGGAGACACATGCTTTTGGTAGAAATGACATCCGGTAGCCACTCTAAAGGGCTGCTAAGAATTAGCAGTGTATCTTGAATTTTGGTTTGTCAGTTTAAATTTTTGAGATAAAAAAACTCTAAATTGTCCTTAAGTTGAGATTTTTAGTTTAAAATTTCAGAACAAAATAAATACTAATTAATCTCTAAATAGTATATGTGAGAATGGCTATTTATGCACTTGCCCCATGCTTTTGGATGATTTGGGTCAGTGCTCATTATGCTCAATTGAAACACAAACACCCAGGTTATTTCAAAGCCCATTTCTTTTCGTCATTTCAAAGCCCATTCATCTGTTTAGAACGTGTAACGCTTTTTGAAAGGATTTAGGTGAAAATATCACGGACTAGTTAGTTTTTGGACTGATAACTAAAAAATAGTCAATGTTTGTAAAGTCATTAAAAATAGCCATTATTTTGCTGTAACACGAAAAGTTCCAGCATAATATACTGGAGATTGGTGCACTTATATATGAACTTCCAGCATATTATGATATAACTCCAGCACACAGAAAGTTCTAGCATAATATACTGGAGATTGGAGCACATGTGTATGAACTTCCAACATATTATGTTGGACCAGTATATTATGCTGAAAGTCCAGTATACTATAGTGAAACTCCAATATATTATGCTGCAATATTTTTCGAATTTTGAACAGTGTTTTCGTTCAAGTTTATATTTACATGAAACGTGACTAAATTTCGTTTACTTTTGAAACGATTACTATTTTTCAATTACCACTTGTAAATCTGACTATTTTGAATTTCTATGCAAATAATGTAAAAAAATGTACAACAAAAGAGTTGTATTAGTGATACTGTACACCGGCTTTAATATGTATCAATTGTTATGAAATAAAGACTATAAAGTAAAGACAAGTATAGAGAGAAACTGATATATTATTCGAATTCAAACTGATGTACATAATGAACTGAAATCTCTTCTATTTATAGAAGAAAGGAAGCTGTTGTGTAAGCTGCTACGCAAGTTGCTGTGTAAGCTGCTACTACAAGCTGTTGTGTAAGCTGCTATTACAAGCTGCTGTGTAAGCTGCTACGCAAGCTGCTGTGTAAGCTGCTACTGCAAGTTGCTGTGTAAGCTGCTACTATACCAGATATGGATAATCTTCTACCTAGGGTAATGTTTATCCATAACCGGGTACCGAAGTAATAAGCTTCTTCAGGAAGCTTATTTCCAATAGAGTAATAAATAGATAAACATATTTACGGTGGAGTCCCATATGGATAAGCTTCTTCAGGAAGATTATTTACAACGGAGTACTAAATAAACATCCATAATATAATATATTTATAACACTCCCCCTTGGATGTTCATTAAAAGATAATGTGTCTCATTAAAACCTTACTTGGAAAAACCACGTGGGAAAAAATCCTAGTGAAGGAAAAAGAGTATACATATTTAGTAATATGCATTGCTAGGTGCCTCATTAAAAACCTTATAAGGAAACCAAAACCTTAGTAAGGAAAAAAGAGTGCATCGCGTATTTTACTCCCCCTGATGAAAACCTTGTTTCAAATATTTGAGTCTCCGCATTCCAATCTTGTATACCATCTTCTCAAAAGTTGAAGTTGGCAAAGATTTAGTGAATAAATCTGCTGGATTATCACTTGAACGGATTTGTTGCACATCAATGTCACCACTTTTCTGAAGATCGTGTGTGTAGAATAATTTTGGTGAAATGTGCTTCGTTCTATCTCCTTTTATAAATCATCCCTTCAGTTGGGCTATGCATGCAGCATTGTCTTTATATAAAATTGTAGGTCTTTTCTCACATTTTAAACCACATTTTTCTCAAATAAAATGAATTATTGATCTCAACCATACGCATTCCCTACTTGCTTCATGAATAGCTATTATCTCAGCGTGATTTGAAGAAGTAGCAACAATAGATTGCTTTGTGGAGCGTCATGATATGATAGTACTTCCATATGTAAATACGTAGCCGGTTTGAGATCGAGCTTTATGGGGATCAGATAAATAACCTGCATCTGCATTACCAATACGATCTGCACCACTTTTGTTAGCATTAGCAAGATAAATAAGTGCACCATCTACACCGAGATAGAGTATTTCAGGACCAAGGAGCTCCTCATCCTCTTCTAGAGGTTGGAACGGATCCTTATTCACTTCAAGTGATTGAATATTCATTGGTGTACTTAATGGGTACACTTTGTCCATGTAAAAGTATTTTTAAGACCCTCTTGGAGCTCTTCCGGAGTTCCAATAAGATTTATGTCACCAACATAAATAGCAAGTGTAACAAATTTTGATGACATTTTCTTTATAAAAATACATGGACAAATAACATAATTTATGTAACTTTCTTTCAGCAAATATTTACTGAGGCGATTATACCACACGCGCACAGATTGCTTTAAACCGTACAAAGATCTTTATAATTTGATCGAGTACATTTCTCAAGACTTTGAATTATATGCTTCGGGCATTTTCAATCCTTCAAGGATCTTCATATAGATTTAGCCAAATAAGTCATATAGGTTAAGACTTGTATCTAAATGGTATGACATCTTCAAGTGTCTGGACTGCTAGTCCGATCCTCACAATCTTTTACAATATTGTGCACTATATTGTATTAAATATATCGTCGACGATCATTTTGTGTCAGTTCCGAAGCGACATAACTTGTGGAGATCTCATCACTTTCTTTATTTTCAGGTACCTGAACTTTTTCGGGAGTTTCATGAAATGTTATGTCGTGGGCTCTTCTAGAGCTTATTTCCTCCTCATTTTGATCATTAGCTCCTACTATTTTTCAAGGATTGTTACCTTTGGAACCGATTGGTCTACCACGCTTCATGCGTACAGTAAACTCTATCCTTTAGGGACTTTAATTTTAATAGGAGCATTTGCAGCTGAAATATGATATTTAATTTTGGATCAGCAAATGCTTCTGGCATTCGACTTGAATTATCTTCTAAGTGAGGATCACGATAATTCGATCCATATAGCATATTTGACAACTGTTTATTCCATCCCCCAAATGTTAGAAAAACTAACATATATCCTCAATCATCTTTGGGAAACTTATCTTTGTGTATTATGGTAGAGAAATTAATCATATACCACGCAACAAAAGATAGTAAAAATATTTGGTTTCTGATCATAAACCAATTGTGAAGGGAGGACTTATCATATATTGTTGATCTGATGCATACAAGTGCTGCTATATGCAATTTAGAAAATCTTAGACCAACACATGAAGCTTTGTTCTCATAAGCAATGGTTTAGCCATTAATAGGAGGTATTCAATGCTAAACCAGCTTGGATATAAACCAGCATTATCAAGATGAACTGTCTTGATTTCATAATCTGAAAATTATGCTCTTAATCGAGAAAAGCAATTCCAAATGCCAAACTGCAGGTTGACAATAATTACACATGTAACCATCTCATATATGCACCTATAAGTGGTTCACATGATAGGTGAACGGGCCCATATTCACCTTTTATATATTTCAGAATCAGGGGTCTTAGTCCCAACTTTAGCTGGTATAATCAATTCATTATGAGAACAAGCAACACATGAGAATTCCTGAAGAATCTTCTAGTTCTTTAGTATATGCTTATCTGAATTCTCAAATAGCTCATTTAAAAATGGCAAATGAAAACTTCAAGTTTATCATGTCATGTGTTATCTCTTAGTAAACTTCTGGTTTACTATGGCATAAACTTTTGCTTTAGTAAACTTCTGGTTTACTGTGATACATGATATAGTACAAATTAAAGAATAAGGCGGGTAACTTCTCACATACATATTATTTTACCCCCTATGATTGTGGAAACATGAAGATTATCAATCTTCCAATCATTTGTAGTCTCAATATGATAGCCATTTGTATTAGTAAACTTCAGGTTTACTACAACATATGTTTTGACCATAATCATATAATATGAATGACATATTTGTATATAAGCTCTTCGAGAGCCTTCATTTATTATCCACAATCTAATATTTATCTGGCACTACTGGTGTCATGTATTCTTTAGGCAAACATTTAGCTCTTCAGGAGTTGTTGATACATTTTGTACTATCAAATATTGCTCAGACACTGCTGGTGTCATGAGAGAAAATCACAATCAAATAAACAATGTAAAACAATTGTTTAAGCACACGAAAACTCCTCTTCATAATATTTTTCCACTTCAGGAGGCAATTTCAATTGTGTTACTTCTTCAGGAGCAAATTTAAAATACGAAATATTGAGTATATATTCTCTCAATTATATTAACTCTTCTGGAGGTGAATTGTAATGTATTCACATCAAGAGCGCGTTCATATTTACCCGACTTATTAGTATTGTCACATTCACTTCAGGGAATGGATTAATATTATCAAAAGTTCTCATCCTTCAGGAAATCGAACATAATTATCTGAATGCGCATTAATCACATCAAATTGTGATGCCTCAACCTCTTTTAAAATATTTACTACTTCAGGAGCAAATCGAGGCGTGCATTTAATATAGAGAATATTTATGTAGCTTATCTTCAATTGTAACCATAGAAAGCCTAAATTATCACTTCTGGTGATCATAGGCATATACCACTTCTGGTAGTTAACAAAATATAATTACAATGAGATATACGAAATATAACCACTTCTTGTGGTTGTATATTTCTTGCAAACTCTGCTAGAGTTTAAGTTGATCTAATAATGTTATCCATATTCTTCAAAATGACATAAACAAGATATATTATAGTAAACATCATTATCAAATCATAATTTTTCTTTATGTACAACAATTACATAACCATACTATCTATTACAAATAACAAAAATTAAAATATTTACATTTCTACAGATTCACCACCGATTACATGACTTGTTTCTCCTTCTGGGAGTGCAAGGTAATCAGTTACATCCAAATGCATGAAGTCTAAATTATCTTCAGAAATAAAATTTGCTTCAGCATTTTTCTCTGTCTTCTTTAGGGAGGCTTGATAAAGCTCAACCAGGTGCTTTGGCGTATGACAGGTACATGACCAGTGCCCTTTTTCTCCACATCTATAGCATGCATTTTCTGCATTTGGTGCTTGCACCGCTTCATGCTTTTGTTCCTTCCTTTTCCACTGCTGGTGGTGAGGAGTGTTCTTTGGTGCATTATTATTACCATGATTAGAGTTTCTTTCCCGACCACGACCATGACCACGACTGGGGCCACGACCTTTTCCACGTTTAGCCTGGTGGAAGTTCGTCTCATTCACTTCAATGAATGGACAAGAACTAGTAGGTCGACTTTCATGATTTTTCATTAATAGCCCATTATGTTGCTCGGCTATAAGAAGATGTGAGATAAGTTCAGAATACTTTTTAAATCCCATCTCTCGATATTGTTGCTGCAGGAGCATATTCGAGGCATGAAAAGTGGTGAAAGTTTTCTCCAACATATCATGATTAGTAATATTATCACCACATAACTTCAATTGGAAAATAATTCTGAACATAGCAGAATTATACTCACTGATAGATTTAAAATCTTGTAGCCTTAGATGAGTCCAATCATATCGTGCCTGTGGAAGAACGACCATCTTTAGGTGGTCATATCTATCTTTCAAATTATTCCACAGTATGATTGGATCTTTAACAGTAAGATATTCCATTTTCAAGCCCACATCAAGGTGATGGCGTAGGAATATCATTGCTTTGGCACGGTCTTGGTTTGATGCCTGACTTTTGTCTTTGATGGTGTCTGCTAGACCCATCACATCAAGATGAATTTCAGCATCAAGCACCCAAGACATGTAGCTTTTGCCCGATATATCCAGGGCTATAAATTCAAGTTTAGAAAGATTTGACATTATTTAGGAAAAGAAAGTTCTTACCTCAGATACTTTCAAAATATTTGCTCGAGATGGAAGAGTCTCGTGCTGATAACGTGTTATGAAATAAAGACTATAAAGTAAAGACAAGTATAGAGAGAAACTGATATATTATTCGAATTCAAACTGATGTACATAATGAACTGAAATCTCTTCTACTTATAGAAGAAAGGAAGCTGCTGTGTAAGCTGCTACTACAAGCTGCTGTGTAAGCTGCTATTACAAGTTGTTGTGTAAGCTGCTACGCAAGTTGCTGTGTAAGTTGCTACTGCAAGTTGCTGTGTAAGCTGCTACTGCAAGCTGCTGTGTAAGCTGCTACTGTACCAGATATGGATAATCTTCTACCTAGGGTAATGTTTATCCATAACCGGGTACCGAAATGATAAGCTTCTTCAGGAAGCTTATTTCCAATAGAGTACTAAATAGATAAACATATTTACGGTGGAGTCCCATATGAATAAGCTTCTTCAGGAAGATTATTTACAACGGAGTACTAAATAAACATCCATAATATAATATATTTATAACATCAATATGTATTTAGGATAGACATTACTTATGTTGGGTTTTTTGTAATCTAAAGATATTACACTGTAGATTTATCGAGAAATTTTCTAACCAATTTAAGCCCAGGTTTCATTTTCTTACACGAACTAATTAAGCCTTTTTGTATATAACTAGTCTTAGGGTACGTGCTTGCGCATGTACCTATATCATGAATATATAAATTTTTTTAAAAATATGTAACTATATCAAATAATTTATTTGAGTTATTGAATAAAAATTAACAAAAAAGATCTAAGCACCTACAAAATATAAATATTGATTCAATTTAGCTAGTTCAATAAATAAAAAAATTTCATCTTACATATGCGTTATTGTAATTTCTTAGGATATATGTGAATATCTTATGAATATCCTTGTTATTTTGTTACCTAATCCGAAAAACAGACAATAAGTTAAACTATAACATAATCAATTTTGCTCTATTTTTTTTAATCGCCAATGCTCTTCTTGTGAAAATAAATTTATGTACCTTAAGAGTTTTATCAATTTAAAGAATAGTTTTATTTATATGATGATTTAAAAAAAATTAATTATTTGGCTAATTACTCCCTCCTTTCTAGTTTATGTGAATCTTTTATTTTTTAAGAGTTAATTTGACTAATCTTTAAAGCTAAATTGAATTAGATTAATTCATTATTTTAAAGTTAAAACTTAGATATTCAAAAACTATACGAGAAATATTATGAAGCTGCGATATTTTCATGTCAATATGATTGAAAAAATATTTAAAAAACTTCATCAAAGTTTATATAGTTTGAATCTTGAAAAACTAAAAGGTTTTATATAAACTGAAACTGAGGAAGAATTAATTACCTGTTCTCAATATTAAAACAATAATTTTATTTTTTTCGCATTGGGGTTTAATACTTTTACAATAATATAAAAACTATAATAATTTTTAACTCCTTCCCTACTCGAATAATATTTTTTTTTATTAATTGTTTTATATAATATTTGAAATTTACATTCGCACATTGCGCGTGTTTCCTATCTTGATGAATAAAATATTATATTTGAATTATAAAAGAAAATCTTGAAATTAAAAAATATTGATTATGCTTCCTTTTTAGTTTCAACAAAAATACATAGCCTTTAAAAATTTAAGAAATTTTATGGAAAAAACTTCAGTGTTCATTCTCATCTTTATCTATTCATATTATTTTATGGATAAGATGATTGAAATAATAATCTTTTTTAATTATTGAAAAATAAACCGGTACGATTGATATATACCTCGAATAGTTGAGATTCCATTCCCTGCAATATTAGTTTCTTGCCTTTGAGTTAGTTATGTTGCTAAAGGTAATCATTATTTTTTTTTTTAACGAAGACCAAAGATTCTTAACCCTAAAAATAGTCCTTAGTGGTTAGAAAAAGAGGTCTTAATTGTCAAAAAAAAAATTCACTTAAACATTTCCAACGTTGCTTTTTTGTTAGTAATAGATTTGTCATGTTACATCATTAATTAAGGAAAGATTTACGCAAGATATTTAATATTAGGACTTTGTGTACATACTTCAAATAGGGAAGAATTTAATGTATTAAATTAGTTTATTTAAATCTCCTAAATATTAGGGAGAAAACTTAAAATGACAATTTTGTCTAACATAAAATTTATTTTTAAGGGATAAAAATGACAAACGACATTTTGTTAAGGGTCTTCGTACTTTTAATATAGTACTAGCCTTAGAGTACGCGCGATGCGCGTGAATCATGTCTCGATGAGTATAAATTTATTTTAAAAAAGTACTAAGTTATAAAATAAAAGCGTAAGTTCCTAAAGATAATCATGAATATTGGTTGTGTATAACTAACTCAATAATTAAAGAAATTATATCAAAAGTCCTCAATTTTCAATAATTCAGCTTAAAATTTGCTTCAAGTTTGTAATTTCATAATTTTAATTTCACGGGCAAGATCCTTAGAAATCTAAATAATCTTGAAGGATACAACCTACAATATATAAGCATGCAACTAATAATCTATGAATTTTAAATAAACATCAAATCAAAGTGCAAAAATAAAAATTAAGAAAAAAGAAATAAAGCAAGCTATGAATGTACAATTGAAAACGAGCTAAAGACCCCGCTCGTGAAGTAAATCATTGCACCTACTGTCCACGTCACTCATATTTAGTTGAATGTATCTTGGATTAAAAATTAAAGAATCTTAAAAATTATCTTGTTAATTCTGAATGTTTTATTGATTTCTGCTCAATATTGCGCATAATTGTAATAGTGCATTTAAAAGTTTTGAAAGTTAAGAAGTATAATATTGAATTATATTATTGGTGCAGTAATCTTTTATATTTTAAAAAGTGAACTATCTACGTTATTGTCCAAGAACTCGTACATCTTCTTTAATCACACACACATATATATATATATATATATATATATAAGACTTATACAAAGTGAAATTTTAATAAAGTTCTATATTATAGCTTTCTACATGGTTCATATAAGTAAAATTTTAAGCTATTAAATATTAAAATTAATTAAATAACTATTAAATTAATTTTTTTAATAATATTTAACATAAAATTTGAAGGACTTTATAATATATATTTTTTTGGTGATAACGGTCAAATTTGAAATGAAAAGAAAAACGCATTAGTTTACAAAATTTTAGTCTTTTATCTTCGGTAACTATTATTCATTAATAGTATTCAATTGGATGGTAAAATACTCACGTTTTCTTATTTAATTAATATGTTATAATGGCTAAAGGCTAAAAATTAAGACTTGTTCAATAAGGAAATATGTTTTAACCAAAATTTTAGGTGTTTTAAATGCCCTAAATATTAGGAAAGTAGCTAAATTACAATTATATCCAATATAAAATTTATTTTTAGAGGACAAAAAAGATGAACAACATTTCGCTAAGGGCCTTCGTGCTTTTAAAATAGTATAGATAGATACGTAAAAATATTTTATTAACAAAAACATTATTTTTGAAAAACTCTCATTTTTTTAATATTTTGACCATTTTGTAATAAACTTCACTTAAATGAGGATGTGTCGAGTGGATTTTGGCCTCGTTCAGAAGAGTTGGTTAAGTTTTTGTTGGGGTAAAGCTTCTTAGCATTGTGTATTTACGTCAACTTAATAAATATGATGCTGACTTCACAAATATGATTATCACTAAATCATACAGAATTAATGTATATTCTTACTTTGACTTATCACTTGATCTTGGTAAATTAGAATAATTATGTATAAATATTTGGTGGGAGTAAGTTTTTACTTTTTTGTTGCCTGCAGAACCTTCCCACCATTTCCATTTGGCTACTTCCCTCTCCGTTTAGTGTCTCAAGTTGACTGAGACAATGAGTTGTTTTTATTTTTTATTTTAATATAATACAGAGTCTGGTTTATTTAGTTTCATGATTTCTGATATTGAATCATATTATTATATTGTTCAGTCACCAAATATTTAATCCTAAATGTATGGTGTTATGGTTCATTGCAATGTATGAGACTTGAGTCTCATATCGGTATTGAATGTGCTAATGTGGGGTTTATATAATTTTGGGCTCTCTCACTTCAATAGTTAGTTTTTGGGGTGTGGTTCTTCTTGGGTTATATCAATGATATTAGAGGCACCGATCACTCTCCATGCTCATCGTGCTATGGATGGTGACACCGGTAATGCGTGTTCACCGGAGCTAGTAGGTTTAGCGCACAACTGTTTGGAACAACGGATGCAGAACGTGATGGTTTGTTATGGTCCATTGTAAGATACGAGATTTGATACCACATCGATATTACAATATGTTGATGTGGGGTTTATATAGCCTTGAGCTATTTCATCTCAATAGCTAATTTTTAGGGTATAATTCTTCTTAGATTGTCTCATGCAGGTACAAAGAGTGTTAAATGTCTCATATTCATGATTGAGATTTGAGCGAACAAATTTGTATAGGCCAAAATCTGTCTTAAGAAAATTTAAAGTAAAACGGCATTAAGGAAAGGGTCGATCGAGGTCGACCAGGAAGTAGTGAGATTCGCGGCCGGGCTGTCAACAACGACCGAGGTCGAGCACTAAGGATAGAACAATAACGACTAGCTTTTGTAATACGATATTAAAGAGAAGAGAATATTCTCTATACTTGTACTATTAGGATTTGTTAGAGACATGTCTCATATAAATAGAAAAAGAGACAATGGTGTAAGGAGGTAATATTCACTTGACAAGAACACTTTTTGAGAAGAAGATTCTCTCTCTCTAGCAAAGATACAAACCTTACCTTTTCATCAATATTCTTACTCACATTATTCCATACTTTTCCATCAGATCTGAGAATAGTTCAAACATTCTAGGATTTGTCTGTCATTTATTATTGTCAGGAGGAATACTCATCAATCTCATTCATTATTGGGTGAATCATTCTCCTTATTTACATAAATGCCATTTACTGGTAGTTATTCCTCCATTATTGCTCACACTTTTTGGAAGATTAAATGTGTATTACTTTCAATCTCCCACTGACTTTATCTTATGCTATCCATGCTGTCAAGTTCAATATCTAGAGATATTATCATTAATTAAGTTTAACCCATCATTACATAAAATTTAATAGTTTAACCAAAAATTTATAGTTTTTGGTCAAACAATTTTGCGTCGTCTGTGGGGATTTCCTAGATAAAATTTCAGTTTCCTCTAGATCTACAACTAACACAGATTGCTTTTCCTTATACGCACAGATCTGATACGACAGATAATAGAGAAGAAAGAACGAGGGTAATGGGCGACCTCATAACCAATCTCTTGAATACTATCAATGAGATTTCTGAGGTAGAAGGCGAAGATATAATGCCTAATGTCTCCCCCAGTTGAGGCGGATCACCTCCTCCTCATGGTAGCATCACCACATATCGCTGTAAAGAAGCTTCCACGTCTACAGTGGAAGAGACATCACCAGCAGTAAAAAAAACTCCTTGAGGCTTGGCTAACCGACACGCTAACCATCATCCTCCTCAAGCCCGCTCGGGATACAATTGTAGTAAACACAAGGACTTGTGTTATACCGCCAGCGCGCGAGCAACATGACCCGCTCCCTCCTCTAATGACAGGTGTTGCTCACAACATTGTTAATAGTATAGGTGACGACACCCTCGCAACTATTCTTAAAAAGATGGAGGAAATGGAGAACGAGAAGAAAATACTTCGGGACCAAATGAGAGGACACCAAGAAAGGGTCGACACGATACCAGGTTCCTCAAAGCTCTTGCCAAAAAGAGATGCCGGTCGGTTTGTCAAGCAACCATATAGTGATGAAGCCGCCCCGCATGCCATACCAAAGGCCTTCAGAATGCCACCATATCTAAATATATATGATAGTACGACTGATCCCGAACACCATGTAACTCACTACGTCAACGACATGAAAGACAATAACCTTACCAAGGAACAAGTATCCTCCATTCTGTTGAAAAACTTTGGCGAGACCCTCATTGGAGGGTCATTAACATGGTATTCACAGCTGCTCGCGCGTTTATTGAAAAATTTGAAGAGATGGCCGACAAGTTCGTAACTGCCCACGCCGTGGCCAATAAGGCAGAAACAAGAGTGAACGATATATTCGCTATCGAAATGTCACCGGGAGAGGGATTGAGGGACTTCCTCGTCCGATTCAACCAAGTAAGAATGGCCTTACCAAATGTATTGGAAGGAATGGACGTCGCAGCTTTCCAGAAAGGGCCGAGCAGAAATGGTTCAAGGGCTACAAGAAAGTTAATAAGTCAGCATATGAAGTATCCTCCAACCACTTAGGATGAAATACATAACGCCTATTGTGCTGAGGTATGAGCAGATTAGGACGACCTTAATGGGCCAAGTCATCGATTGACCTGGTACAAGCCAAATCCAGGAAAGATCGAAGAAATGATATCAAGAGGGACCTCGTAGTTCCACGACCCAACAGGGAACGATGACATCTACCATATGTCAGAAGTTCCATTGCGCCCCTCTCCCTCCACGATGAGGGCCCACCCAGACCAAGGACAAGGACTCATCGGAACGAGAGAGGTATGCCCCCTTTGTTATCAGCTCACAATATTTGTGTGTCACCTTCAGAAATAGTCTATGCCTTAGAGAAGCTCGGACCGATGGTAAAGTGTCCACAAAAGATGAGGTCGTATCCGAGCACCAGAAATTTAGATGCCCTTTGTGAGTTCCACCAAGTACGAGGATACAAAATCGAGGATTGTATCGCCCTAAGACAGGAGGTCGTAAACATGCTTCGACAAGGACACCTTAAAGAATTGCTGAGTGACCAAGGAAGGACCAACTTTACCAGAGGATGTGAACAACATCAGGGACCCCAAAATCACCCTTACCAACTCGCACCATCCAAATGATCATCAGCGGCAGCGACGACGCTTCTATCAATAGCGTGAAGTTCACCATAACCCATAAGCTCAAACGGTCGATTACTCATGAACGGTATGATACGGTATATGATAGGAGCAAGGACTTCATCAGAGACCCTAATACGGTAGAAGCCGCAGAATCGACCATAGAAGACATTGACACCATTCAATTAGATGGCAACGACCACAGCAAGAAAGCTTACATCTGCTGCAAACTTCAAGAACTAGGTAAATTTTGTCAATTCTTAACTACTATCGTGGGCTTGTTTGCTTTCAGCCATGCAGATATGCCAGGTAACCCGAAGGAAATCTCTACGCACAAATTGAACGTCGACCTATTCCATCCCCTGGTGAGGCAGGTTAGGCGTAAGTTCAACTCCGCGATAAATGATGCAGTATGCAAAAAGGTCAAAAAAATATTAGAAAATGGCTCCGTCAGGGAGTCGAAATACCCCCAATGGGTTGCCAATGTGGTCATGGTGAAAAAGAAAAATGGGAAGTGGCGAATGTGTGTGGACTTTATAGATTTAAATAAAGCATGTCCCAAAGATTCATTCCCATTACCTCACATCGACCAACTCATCGACGCAATGGCCGAGCACAAACTCCTAAGTTTTTTGGACGCCTATTCAGGCTATAATCAGATCCTCATAGAAGAGGAGGATCAAGAATAAAACACTTTCATCATCCCCATCAGGGGCCGTATTGCTACAGAGTTATGCCCTTGGGACTGAAAAATGCAGGAGCAATGTACCAAAGGTTAGTAATAAAAATGTTCAAAGACCAACTCTTCAAGACGATGGAAGTCTACATAGACGACATGTTGGTCAAATCCAAAAGGAAAGAAGACCACATCGATCACTTGAGAGAAACCTTAGACATACTCGGGCAATACGAAATGAAACTAAACCCCGAAAAGTGTGCATTCAGTGTGGCTTCAGGAAATGTTTTGGGTTACCTAGTTTCACAGTGAGGTATTAAGGTCAACCCCAACCAGATCAAAGCCATCAAAGGGATACCAGAGCACTTGACCACCAAAAAACAGGTTCAGAGGTTGACCGGCGTATCGCCGCCCTTTCAAGGTTCATTTCGCGATCATCTGATAGGTGCCACAAATTCTTTGGCGTATTCAAAAAGGATAATGACCTCTAATGGACCTCTAAGTGTGCCCAAGACTTAAAGAAGTTGAAATCTTACTTGTCATCACCACCATTGTTTTCAATACCAAAACCGGGAGAGCGTCTCCTCGTCTACCTCGCTATATCCGAAGTAGCCGTGAGCGCTGTCCTGGTTTGAGAAAATAAAGGTACGCAGTCTCCCATCTATTAAATTAGCAAAACACTAGTCGACGCCAAGACGAGGCACCCTCACTTCGAAAAAATAGTCCTAGCCTTGGTCGTGGCTTCACAAAATGTTAGACCATATTTCCAGTGCCACCCCGTCTCAGTAATCACGACTTTCCCCTTAAGGAGTATTTTGCATAAACCCGAGCTATCGGGAAGGTTGGCCAAATAGGCCATAGAATTAAGCGAGCATCATATCATATATCAATTGCGAACAACGATAAAGTCATAAGTTCTTGTTGAATATGTCACCGACTTTAGCGCAAAAATAATGCCCTAAGTCAAAAAAGAAGTTGCCCACGCTTCTCCCCAAACACAGGAACTCTGGGTCCTGTACACCAATGGCGCCTCTAATGCGTTAGGATCTGGACTGGCACTCATACTCGAGGTTTCGACCAGCGAAGTGATTTGCCAGTCCATAAGGTGCCCGGACATGACTAACAACAAGACTGAGTATGTGGTTGTAATTGCAGGGTTGAGGCTTGCACTCAAATATGTGGCAAGACGAGTAAGACTACGCTGCAAGTCACAGGGAATTTCCAGATCAAAGAGCAAAGGTTACAAAAATACTAGGCTGAGATTCGTAAGCTATTGCCCGAGTTCAAAGAATGGCAGCTCGACCAGGTTCCCCAAGCACAGAATACTGAGGCGGACAGCCTCACCAAATTAGCAGCCACCACCAAAAACATTACAACTGGGGAAAGAAATGTGGTCCACCTCCTCAACTCATCGATATCGAGGTAAGAACCATAAACTTGACTTGGGACTGGCGCAACTGCATTTTTATATATTTGCAGGATGGCGTACTCCCAGATGATAAAAAAGAGGCCAAGAAACTTCGAACGCAAGCATCCAGGTACATCATCATTTATAACGACCTATACAAGAGGACGTATGCCCCCCCAGCGAAATGCTTAGGCCCAAATCAAATGCGGCGCGTCCTTGAAGAAGTCCACGAAGGCCATTGCAGAGCTTATTCCGAAAATCAAGCTTCAGTCAGATGCCTCATATGGGAAGGATATTACTGACCCACCATTAAAAATAGGCCACAGATTCATGCGAGTAGTGCCAAAAGTACACCCCAATGATCCACCAAGCAGGCGAGCACCTTTAGTCAGTCACTTCCCCTTGGCCGTTCATGAAATATGGAATGGACATCGTGGGCCCCCTCCCGGCTGGTCGAGGTAATGTATGATTTTTTGGTTTAACTAACTATTTTTCTAAATGGGTAGAAGCGGGAGTATTCGCCCAAATACGCGAACATGAAGTGATCTCCTTCATACAGAAAAACATCGTATGCCGTTTTGGCCTTCCCAAAGAGATCAGTTGCGACAACGGACCCCAATTTACAGGGAAAAAAGGTCGCCAAATTTTTGAGAAATGGCATATCAAAAGTCTACTCTCAACACTATATCACCCTGCGGGTAACATGCAAGCAGAGCCTTCAACATATCAATACTGAACATCATGAAGAAAAAACTCGAAGGTGCCAAGGGGCTATGGCCAGAATTACTACCAGACGTACTTTGGGCCTGCCAAACAACTCTGAAGATGATTACAAGAGAGACGCCTTATTTATTAGTCTATGGGACTGATGTTGTAATACCGGTCGAAGTCGGAGAGCCCAGAGATACTCCTACGAGAGCGGGTCGGGTGTTGATACCCAATTTTGCCCTCATATTTTTTCAAAATATATATACTCTCAAAACATCAATTGTGCATCATTATTTAGTTTACAAATCTATACAAGCATTTTCTATAATTTTTCATAATTTTTAAAGCTTTTAAATTAATTTTCCTACATTTAAATTACTTGAATAATTATTAATTATTCCTTCAAATTATTTTTGGGATGACTCAATTTCCTAAAATCATTATCTTTGCATCTATATATTTTCTTAAGGTATTTTACTCTATTTTTTATAATTACATTAGTATTTTAGGCTACTTGCACAATCTTGCAATAATAGCCTATATTTTACATTTGTATTGCATTTGTCATTTTACTCAGGGTCAAAATTATATCCTACATTTTTATAATTTTCTACTATTATTTTAAAATATATTACTTTGTTAATTGATTTATTAAATTATTTTCCGCTCAATTTTTTATTTTTAAAACTTGGCCCAAACTTTGTATCAATTTCGGACTCTCCTCAAACAGTCCTCACCCCACCCGAAAACCTAATCGTCGCCCTCTCCAAATCTTTTTCTAATCCCATCAACAATGGGATTCTCCCATTATTTACTTACCATACTGATGTTCCACCGCTACTGGGTGTTTCTCCATATGTTACTTAGTACTTGCCTAAACATGGCAAGTACTATCTCTCCAATTATGCTCGTTCACTTCAACCGTTTGAATTTGGACAATATTTAGTCCATATACAGCATGACCATGGCTATATGAGTCCAATTAGCCAGGATTTTCGGCCAATCTTCGATTTCTATCAACTAGGGTTTACTTATTTTTCCCTAATCCGATTTTTATTTGATTTTGCATGTTAATACTTCCTTATTTATGTTTGATTTTAAAATTTTCCTTGTTTACTTTTTCGATTTCTGTCACTATATAAACCCCTCCCCTATTCCCTTTTAGGACAGATCTGAATCGTTAGATTTTCAGTAAAAATTTCGAAGTTATTGCTCTGTTACTCCTTCATTCTCTTGTTCTGTGCTTTATTTCTTGGTTGACTGGAAGCCAAGGCCACTGGGATCCTATTATTCAATCTTTTCTTGGTGCGAGCATTGCCCCGGGTTCCTTTGAAGCTCTTGAGAACTTTGACACATTAAGATTCTGGGTTCTTGTGGAATTTTTGTTCTTTCTTACTGTCCGTTTAACTGGTAAGACACTTAGCTTTGCAATTTCGTTCTCACGTGTCTGTGATTTACATATATTCTAACTTCTAAAATGTATGACTTAATGTATTTCTGGGCTACCTTTTGTGTGCAACTCTGTTAACTTTACACTTATTTATGTCTCTTTAGCATTTAATTTCACTTAATGTTGCTAGTTCTGAAACATTCTTATGCCTAATTTGAATAATTTGGACTCTCTTAAATCCGTTTAGACAATATGTTCTGGGCTACTTCTTTGTGTGACCTTGCCAGTTTTACACTTGTTTGAACTTCTTTAGTGTTTAATTTTACCTAAAAGCTGTCAATTCTGTGTGCTTCATCCGAATAAATTGGACCTTTTTAGATAATTAGTCTACTAGTCAATACCTGAATGCCTATGTTTGCTGTTTGACATGGTTTACGTTTCCACTATATTCTGAATCTCTATAATGATAGTCTGGCATATGTAATGTGTTCTAATCTGTGTCAGGACCTTTTCTATCAACTTTGATCTGCTTCCCTAATAGTGTGTCTCACAATATATCCCTGTTTTACTTAGTCCTATATCCCTAATAACAGTTTGAAACCTTTAGCCACCTTAGTTTGTGTTTCCATACCATGTTTGACACTTTGCTGCTTCATGATACAAGTTAACATGGTTTTCTTGTGATACTAGGATGCATACTTAGCATAATTTGGACCTTTTAGGTTTTAAACTTGTTTAGTATTATACACCTATGTATGATAATCTTTGAAACTTGTTTCTCCTTTTATTCTTTCAATATGTGACTGCCTATATATTATTTTGCTAAATGTTGAACCTGCTTTTGAGTCTTACTGAACCTGCTTCTAAGTCGTGTGACCTGTTTGCTTAGTTGCTCTGTGTTCTTAACTTTGCTATGTCTACTTTAAGCTATGAGAGTATTTTCTCAACTTCTGGCCCTTAACCGTTATCCACTCTCTCTCATTTGTTACCTATGCTATTCTGAATCAATCATTCTTAGCCGACTGAAAGTCAAGGCCACCAAGTCTCTTACTACTGACCTCCCTAGTGTGAGCACTGCTCGGGGTCCATTCGAGACCCTTGTGAACTCTGACACACTGAGATTTGGGGTCCTTTAGTCATTCCCTCTACTATTGAGACCTGCACTATTCTTGACACTCAAATCTTTCTTCTTATGGTCTACTGAATATGTAAATTGGTTGGTCAATCTATGGCCATGTGATCTAGCTTAAGTTCTTCTATGGATTCTGGGTTGTGCTGATGAATATGGTTCCTGGGTATACTGCATGAGAGTTATTGAAGGCTCATGCAATGCTGGGTGTCTCCTTTCGGGCCTGTTATGGGCCTACCGTCATTATTTGTACAATACTTGTAATTATATTTATTATTGAGCCTGTAATAATTTTGTAATGAACAACTGGTGTTAGTAAAAAATGGGAAATGGGTAGATTCTAATGTTTGCATGAAACGGGTAGAAATCTTGCCTATAGGTGTTTAATTTGTTCAATATGCTCTACTCCTACATGTTGTTAGATAACCTGTCTATAGGACCTGAGTGTTTAATTCATTCAACATACTCTGCTCCTATGTGTTTTATTAGATATCATGCCTATAGGAAATAAAATGACCAATCTTTCAATTGCAGCATATTCATTAGATACTATGATCATAGGATTATATTATCTTATGTTCTACTGATCTTCATCTAGAAATCATGCCTATAGGACTTTAATTGATTAATTTGTTGTTGTTATAATACTACTCACTTAGAAGATATGCCTATAGGGGCTAAGTATAAAAAAGTCAATTTCAATCGTTAATCATTAGAAATCCTGCTTGTAGGATATTACCACTCGCTTTAAAGTGTTAATATTGAACTTTCAAACACTGTTTCGTTGCTTAGCTATGCCACCATTAGAAAGCATGCCCATAGGATCAAACTGAGTAATTCTGAGTATTTTCGATGGGTATCACTGCTAGCTACTGCGTAAATCACCTAGAGATCATGTCTATATGTTTAATCACGTAATTTGTAATTTCAATAATCAATATGCAATACCAGATTCCCCTAAACTATATAGTTATTTAGAAATCATGTCTATAAGCGGGCACCTTGCATCTAAAATTGCCTGCACGAGGTCACATAGAAACCATGTCTATAGGGCTTAATGGTTTTAATTTGGCTCAATTCTGAAAATGTCTAACGCTTAATGTAAGAATTTGTTCGCGTGCATTTGTTGTCTAAGTGTGGAGGCTAACTTGAGCCCTTAATTGCCTTTACATGAAGTCCAACTTGTTTTGTATATTGCCTAGTTTTATCATTTTAGAGAAACCTAAGTTAAGTCTAGAACCATCCAAAATCGAGGTCCAAATGCCTCATGGGCCATAGACATGGGACGATTAGTGCACGCATAAGGCACAGTTTAGAATCAACTAGTGCGCTTAGGTAAAAATATAAAGATAGTAATCGGGTAGCAGGAGATGATAGTCTATGCCTGCTGAATAATACGAGTAACATCCCATCTCGAGAGAGTTATGAAGTATTATTTATGTTGCACGGGGTGATCCTTTAGGCTAAAATCTTAGGATCCCCCATCTTGTCTTCAAATCAATTATTTGTGTTTATTAAAAATCTTTCAATAATGAATTTTCCCAAACTTCTTGCTTCATATGTCTTTGTTTGTCTGAATAATTCATGTAATCCGAGTTCGGTCGGAACCCATAGTTGTGAACCTCGAAGAGTGCCTAATACCTTCTCTTCAAGGTAATTTGAGCCCTTACCCGATCTTTGATGATGCAAACTAGTTAAATTAGAGTCATTTGCAAATAGGTGCTCTAACGCACCTCAAACCCGTTAGGTGGTGACTATCTCTTTTAACACCTTCCTTAAAAGAGTTGTCACGTGTCGAAACCCGATTTCCCGAGAAAAATGGGCACGACAGCATGGCAACTCTGTTGGGGATATTTTAGGCTCTTACCATAGCGAATTTAATTTGTATGAATCAGTCTTCTCTGACAAACATGTCTTTTATTGTTTTGTTGTTACATGAATATCCCACTCTCGTTTCCCTTTTATTGCTGCCTATACACCATTTTCCCCGTTTTTCCTTTATTTGAATTCGCAAATCTCTGCTCAATTTGGTCATAACATGCGTTTTCCTTTATTTCTGTCATGTTTGCTTGCTCCAAGACATTTTTTTAAAATAATTGCTACATCATGTCTTTCCCATCTTCACTCCCTTGTTTACTTTATTACAATTTTCACATTGCGCGCACTAACTTCTTCCTTGTTTTCCTTTCTTTTTATGTCTTTACGTTTCATTTAATACTGCAGTACTGTTTTAGCTTTGCATAAAGTATGCTCCGCATCATATTCCACTCGTGCGTAATTAATACCATAACAGCGCTTGATAAGTGTCCACGCTTTTCCTCAATCACCCTTTAAATTTGGAAAGGTTTATTTGTGGTAAAACTACTCGATCAAGGGTGCAGTCGATGGTTCCGTGCCTTTCCCTCTCAAGTTTTCCACTTGAGGGTACCGGTCTAGACTGTTCTAGAAACACACACTCTAATATCAAGTGTGCATGCATCATGTCCAAACCTAGCATGGGTTAGAACGATGTCCGCGTAATAACTCGCTAAGGCAAGCCTTGTCCAAAGTCCGCCGGAATTCCAGTGGACACAATGATGATCTGTGCATTATTTGGAGAAAGCATGCCAATATGTTGATCATTTAATGTGTAAATAGCCAAATCCGGAGGGGGAAAGGGCTAACTTCATTTGTTTTGCAAAAATGAGGCACGAAGTCCCCACGTTTGGCATGGTTCAAAATATCCCACCTTTGTTGCTAGATTGATGGAAAAATCTCTCACCAAGTGACAAAAGTCATGTGAAAAGGGTCCTCGAAAATTTACGCTCCTTGTTAGACATTCAGCCAAACAATGCATTAATTGAGGCCGCCACTATGTTTTGGGATAAGAAGAGAGTCCTCTTCCATTTTGGCGACATAGAAATGACTCCCCTTTTATAATAAATAGGAGGCGTTGCTGGACTCCCATGGGATAGCCTTGGTTTGTTGGTACTGGAAAACCGCACTTCTCGAGGTTTCTTGAAAATGATGAGTTTTAGAAAAATGATGAGTTAGTCTGTCTGAATAAGTCTTACATACCATTCGATTTTCTTTATGAGAATTATGGGCACTGCAAATCATATTGCCTTTATCATGATGAGTTTGCCATCACTTCTTTGGGTTGGACTCACCGCCGAGTTTTTGTGTTCATTGTTTGTATTCTGGGGATGTTGGTATTTCTAATACAGGGAGAAAGGATCCACACTCGCCTAGATATGGTCACTAATACCTTAATGGAGGGGATTGGGGGGCAAACTTACACTATTGTCCCTATGATTTTGGCTGAGATATACCGGGCTTTAGACCGTTGCAAAAAGAGGTATGAGCATTTCGAGGGTTGCAATCTGTTGCTGCAAGTATGGTTGTTGGAACACCTTTAGAGAGGAGAATACCATCAAGAACTTTCGTGACGACCATAGAATGACCATATAGACTATCACTCCGAAGAGAATGACTTTTATCCCAAACAGGTTTGCGCAACCAGAAAACGCTGTGAGCTGGGTACATTTCTTCAGCAATCTGACTGATAACAAGGTACATTGGATGTTCGAGTGATTCCCTAGCAGTGAATTCATCATCAGGTCGAGAGATGCTCCTCATCTAGTGCTAATCGAATTGAGGGGAATCTATCATTATGCTCCTATCAGGGTTATGAGGCAAGCTGGGAGAAAACATGTTATACCCCGAGTTTCCAATATGGTTCAGTACAAAGCATACTTCCAAGGTAACACCATTCCATTCAAGTTCGAGGCACAACACATATGGCATCAAAAGATCATTGTGGAGAAAGATACCATCGAGCCAGATCCGTATCATGCCAGCCATGAATATTTCTATCCATCATGGTTGGTAGATGATATAGCAGGGGATGTCAAGCTAGGGATTAACATGAAGAATAGGGTTATAGACGATGCTGCTGAAGCACAAGTCAAATACAGGATGTTGCATAAAAGGGTTTTCGAGTCTGAAGCCAGGCATTTGGAACAACATAAAGTAGACATGGAAGCAATCAACGAGTGGAAATAAATCGCTAATAAATCAACAGAGAGGCTGGAATATTTGGATAAGGGGTTGATGGAGCTTGGGGGGAAGATGAGGAAAAGGATCTCGGACTGTCAGAATACAGAGGGCAACAAAGGAGGGCATCTAGTAAGGCGTATCTGCTGCTGGACATGCACGACCTGGGGAATCTGATCGATGGAGCAAAGAAGGCCAAGCATGAAGAAGGTCCCTCTAGGACCAAATAGATTAGGAATGATGTTTTTACTTGCTTTCTAAACTCGTTTTAGACTTTGGTTGTAATAAGGCAAATGTCATTAGTGACTCTTTATAATTATTATCGTTTTAGTAGAGATTTGGTTCATTTATCATATTAATGAAATGACACAGTTATTGGCATTGATTTTCTCCAAATCTATATGTCGCTTAGGCCTACCTCGGGCATAATGAGGTCCCCAAACTAGGACGCGAATTTATAACTCTGCAATATGTGTTTAAATACCGCAAACATCCTTTTAATACTCCTTACTAACTTGTTTACCTTTTTGTTTTCTTCTTTTCTTGGTTTGTTTATTCCCATCCCATAAGGTTGGTTCGTGCATACAGGTATCATCAGCATATCATACCAAATCTAGAGGTCCTCCCCCTCCTCCCCCTCCAAGTGATCCTAAAAGCAAGGGAAAAGCCAAAATGGATGATATGAACGGTATCAGAAAAGATAATTCTACGCATGCAAAGAATGTCGAGACTTCGGACGGTCGAAGTACTCCAGCACAAAATGAATTGGTTTTACGGTTAGAATAGAAGATATTGGAGTTACAGGGGGAACTTGAGCAGGTCCAGAACTTGGCAAATCTTTCCCTTACCATAAACGTCCCCGACATAAACCAACAAAACGCCCAAAACCCAGCACCTCCCTAGAACACACAAAACCAACAAAATCCTCCCGCACCTCATCAATATGCCACACCTCCTCAAAATCCTAATCCTCTGCCAGTACCAACCCCTCCACAATATCATCACCATCCGACCCAATATCCACAAACCACCTTCTACCACACTCCTCAGAACGCACCATAACCTACCCCTGATCCCCAAAACTCAACCAACAACCACCACTATGCCCAAATTCTTGGAGTCCATCAAAGCAACCCTATATACGTGGAAACCTTACCCCACACTCCACAACAGACCCTGTACACAATGGAGTCCGCCGAGAAGGACCTGCTCATCAAGAACATGGCAGAGGAGCTCAAGAAACTTACTAGTCGAGTCCAAGTTATTGAAGGCAGTAAAGGCATCGAAGGTTTGAATTATGAGGATTTGTGTATTCAACGAGATGTAGAACTACAAGAGGGTTACAAACCTCCTAAGTTCAAAATGTTCGACGGGACCGGTGATCCGAAGGTATATTTGAGAACATATTGTGACAAGCTCGTAGGGGTTGGTAAAGATGAAAGAATCCGCATGAAGCTGTTCATGAGGAGCCTCACCGGAGATGCCCTGTCCTGGTACATCAGTCAAAACCTGAAGAAATGGGTTAACTAGTAGGTATGGTGTCATATTTTATGGATCGGTTCAGGTTCAATACAGAAAATGCACCATACGTCTTCTACATTCAGAATCTTAAGTAGAAGAATAGATGAATAAGTTCTTTATCCTAGCCCAGGATCCGCAGTACTACGAGAGACTAATGGTTATTGAAAACAATAAATTTTCTGACATCATTAAATTGAGAGAAAGAATAGAAGAAGGGATTAAGAGCAGAATGAAAACAAATTTTGAGGCACTCCAGGCTACAAACAAAGATTTGCAGTCAGGCGGTATTTCTAAAAAAATGGAAGTAAGGGCAGTGATGGTGGCCCAAGGTCCAAAGTCTCCTCTCACATACCAAACATCCCCACCCACATATCAGCCTTCACCTCCCAGATACCAACAACCTGCTACTACTTACTAGGGGTGTACATGGACCGGGTTGGTTCGGATTTATCAAAACCGAGCCGACCCAACTATATCGATTTGGATTGGTTCGATTTTGTCGGTGTTTTCGGGTTTTTTTGTTACATGAATATTATTTCAATCTTACTTTGTTAAAATTATAGATAAGGCTTCGATAAGTGAATATATGTTTAGTAAATATAGAAAAAATTGACAAACATATGATCTATTAATATATTCTAATGGGAGATTTTTTTTAGTAACACATGATAGCTATTTTCTTAGTCGTCTAACAATAATTTTTCGTTAATTTTCGCTTTCAAGGTTAATACATAAGAGGATCCCAAATATTTCTACATTTTTTAAAGAAAATTCACTATAAAGTCTTAAAAATATAAATAAAATTTATATATTTATATGACGGTTTGGTTCATATTTTTTTACTCAATACCAAACCAAGTCAAACCAAACCTAGTCGGGTTTTTTAATCGGTTTTGTTTGGTTTTTTGGTTTGGTGCGGTTTTTCGATTCGGTTTGAACACCCCTAACACTTACCATACTTATAACACCCAGAGAGCATACTACCACTCCCTGACAGCCCGCCAAAATTACCATAAATCCAGACCAAATTTCGACCGCAGACAGCCTAGACAATATACCGCGATTGCTGAACACATCGACATATTGTATGAAAGACTGAAGGTTGCCGGTTATGTCACTCCCATTCCCATAGTTGCCATGGAAAACACCTCTCAGTGGGTCAATCCAAACAAGACATGTGCCTACCACTCGGGCATGAAGGGTCATACTATCGATGAATGTAACATTTTGAAGGATAAGATCCAGATGTTGATTGACACCAAGGTTATACAAGCAAAAGAGGCCGCACCTAATTTCCGCAACAATCCCCTCCCGAATCACAGGGGTGAGGGGGTAAATATGATCGAAACTGATGAAGAATGGGATCTGGAAGGATCAATCGGGCTCATTCGTGAAGGGGATGAACCTAAAATACCTCCAGTCATTCTCACACCTATTGTGGTGCAGATTCAGTCACCAATTAATGTTGAAGTAACCACACCGACCCCGTTTGAGGTTGAAGTAACAACGCCCTCAGCTACACCAACTCCGTTTGAGGTGGAAGTGACCATACCCTTCACCGTGACGGTAGCACCTACACCGTCCTTTAAATATAATCATATACCTTAGGACTATGCTACAGAGGTGAGAAGGAAAGGAAAAGGGAAAATGGAAGATACAGGTGACACAAGGCATGATCAGAACTGGTAGGGTATATACACCCGAACATTTGGGAGGAACAAGCAAAGAGGCCGCTTCTAGGACTCCTATAATTGAAACTGGCCCGGATGATCTTTGGAGAAAGGTGCAAGTAAGAGAGTATTCTGTGGTTGATCATCTAAACAAAACCCCTGCTCAGATATCCATTCTATCACTACTACAGAACTCCGAAGCACATATGAATGCATTGATGAAAGTGTTGAACGAAGCTTATGTACCCAATAACATCACTAGTGGAGAAATGACCAACATGGTGGGGCAAGTATTGGAGATCCACAAGATCACGTTTCACGAATACGAACTACCACTGGAAGGACAGAGTCACAACAGGGCACTACATATCACAGTGCAGTTTGAGGATATATTCATCGCCAGGGTCCTAATAAATGAGGTTTCGAGTCTCAATATATGCTCGTTGACCACTTTGAAGAGGTTGGGTAAAGGTTTGTATGAAATACGAGCATTAACAATGAACATGAAAGCATTCGATGGGTCTCAAAGGGCCACGGTAGGGGAGACCAACCTCTGTTTGCAGATGGGCCTGACTTGGCTCGATGTTGAATTTCAAGTATTGAACATATCCACCACATACAATATGCTATTGGGACGACCGTGGATGCATGCTGCTGGGGCCGTAGCCTCTACTCTACATCAGGCCGTAAAGTTCGAATGGAATCATCAGGAAGTAATCATCCACGGGGATGGAAGTAATCCCATTTACACCAATTAAACTATCACGACCCGGTTCGCCCTTCATCAACCATCGTGACGGCACCTAGTCTCTACGACTAGGTAAGCCTAAAATGCGAAAAATAAACCAAACTTGTAGAAGAGAAGAAAGCAATTTAAAACAAAAATAGAGTAATAAATCATTGTTTAAAAGTACCACTCGGCATACACAATATTTAACTCCCAAAACTAATACATATACCCAAAACCCAGAAACCCATGAATCACAAGCTAAGGATACTACATAGTGCTCTAACTCCAGAATAGTATAAAGCAAGGTAAATACAGAAGGGCTGTAACTACAAGAGAGAATGGAGAGAGACTCTTCGGTCTGCGGACGCGGCAGATATACCTCGAAGTCTCCGAAGGGTCGCCTCGCCTCAAGGATGGTAAGACTGAGTCAAGGTACCTAGATCTGCACATGAAAAATATGCACAGAAAGGGCATGAGTACACCACAGCGGTACTCAATAAGTGCCAAGCCTAATCTCGGTCGGGTAGTGACGAGGAAGGTCAGGGCCCTATTGAGGTTAAATAAAATATAAAGTTCAAACGTGTAGAACAGAATAGTATAAATAAGTACAGCAATAAAAGTAATACAAGATATAAAGGGCACACAACTATTACAGAGACAAGGTAAACAGAGAAAGAAATACGGTTCAGCACCAAAATAACAATCGGGGATCTCCCAGGATACCGTCCTGTAGTCCCAAATATACATATCCAATGGATCTCCCGGGATCCCGTCCCGTAGTCCAACTCATAGTGCATGGGGATCTACCAGAATCCCGTTCCGTAGTCCCAAATGTAAATACCCAGTACTGAGGGAATTTACCGAGTGCATTCACGTAGTTCCATATAACTGTACAGGGGGATCTACCAAAATCTCACATCCGTAATCCCAATGTAAATACACAACAGCAATAGGAAAATATTCAGAAATGGCAAATTTCATATTAAGGCAAACAAGTAATTCTAGCCTAGCATGCTGCACAGAATTCAGGTAAGGAAGTTTGAGCAAGTAAAACAATTAAGTCACTTAGACATGCTTTCCTAAGCTAACAACAGGCTTAAATAGTGCAAGTAATAAAAACAAGAAGGAAACATACTACTAATTACTTAATGAAAATAGGAATTTCCAACAATTAGCACAAGTACACACTAGTCACCTCATGTACAAGGCATTTCGATTACCAAATATACCAAATCCTAAGGGGAAGGTCCTCACACAAGGCTAGACAAGCCACTTACCTCGAAGCAGCTCAAAATTAACTCAAAATCACGTTCTTGCCACGAGTAGTCGACTCCAAATGA
Source organism: Nicotiana sylvestris (assembly GCF_000393655.2). Classification (NCBI taxonomy): domain Eukaryota; kingdom Viridiplantae; phylum Streptophyta; class Magnoliopsida; order Solanales; family Solanaceae; genus Nicotiana; species Nicotiana sylvestris. The sequence goes on from NC_091061.1 coordinate 173,570,401, forward strand.
CCCAAATCTATTCAATTCAATTGCATAATGTAAATAACACTTCAAGTAACTGATTCTATAATTAAATTCTAAGTTAATACATGAAATTAGATAAAATGACCAAAATGCCCCTCGGGCTCACATCTCGAAATCGGGTAATATTTATATTTTCAGAATCCTTACACTCTCACGTGTTCATACATACCAAAATTATCCAAAACTAAGGTCAAATTCCCAATCAAAAGTCGAATTCTTGGTCCAAGAACTTTCTTCCAACTTTTCCCCAATTTTTCACCTCCAATCCAAAATCAAATGATGAAACTAACTATAGATTGATGGAATATAACTAGAAACGGTTAAAGAATTGTTACCCAATGACCTCCTCTTCAATTTCCTCTAAAAATCGCCCTCTCCCGAGCTCCAAATTGAATTTCCAACTTTTGAAACTAAACCCTCAAAATTTCATATTTCTGCCCAGCTATTACCGCATCTACGGTCAAGGGACCGCATCTGCGGTCCAGCTTTTGCGAAACAATGGCCGCACCTACGACCTTTCACTTAAGACCAGCTTCCGCATCTGCGACTCCCCATCTGCAGATGCGGTACCGCTTCTGCGGAAATTCTACTGCTTCTGCGGCTCCTACTGAACCTCCTTATTTCTGCTTCTGCAACCATAGAGCCACTTCTGCGGTGCCGCACCTGCGGTCCCACACTCACAGGTGCGGTTATGACATAAAACCAGCAGCTAAAGCTGCAACTCCAAACTCCAAAATCCTTCCGTCAACCATTCGAAATTCTCCCAAGGCCCTCGGGACCTCAACCAAGAGCACCAACAAGTCTAATACCATTGTCCAAACTTATACCAATCCTTAAAATACCTAAAACAACATCGAAACGACGAATCAACCACGGATTCAATCCTAATAACTCCAAAACTCTAGAAATATGCTTTCGATCAAAAAGTCTATCAAACCTCGTCCGAATGACCTGAAATTTTGCGCACACGTCACATTCAACTCTACGGAGCTACTCCAACTTCTGGAATTCCATTACAACCTTCGGATCAAAATCTCACTATCGGACCGGAAACTTTAAAATTCGAGGCATTTCAAGCCTAAATTAGCTACGGACCTCCAAAACACAATCCGAACACGCCCCTAAGCCCAAAATCACCCAACAGAGCTAACAGAACCATCAGATTTCCATTCCAAGGCCGTCTTTACACTGATCCAACTACGGTCAAATTTCCAACACTTAAGCTCTTATTTAGGGACTAAGTGTCTCAAAACTCTCCGAAACTCAAAATCGAACATCCCGGCAAATCAAAATAGCAGAAATAAACACGAGAAAAGCAGTTAATAGGGGATTGTGGTGTAAATTCTTAAGACGACCGGCCGAGTCGTCACATCCTCCTACACTTAAACATTCGTTTGTTCTCGAACGAGCATAGAGACATACCTGAAGTAGTGAAAAAATGAGGGTAATGGCTGCGCATATCTTGCTCGGTCTCCCAGGTCGCCTCCTCGACCAGCTGACCCCGCCACTGAACCTTTACTGATGCAATATTCTTTGACCTCAACTTTCTAACCTGCCTTTCCAATATTGCCACTGGCTCCTCAACATAGGATATATCCGTGTCCAACTGGACTAAACTGAAATCCAACACGTGCGACGGATCACCGTGATACCTTAGGAGCATCGAAACATGAAATACCAGATGAACTCCTGCCAAGCTGGGAGGTAAGGCAAGCTCATAAGCAACCTCCCCAACATGCCTCAATATCTCAAAAGGGCTAATAAACCTAGGACTCAACTTCCCTTTCTTCCCATATATCATAACACCCTTCATAGGCGAAGCCCGATCTCCAACCATATAGGAAACATCACAAACCTTTCGGTCCGCATAACTCTTCTGTCTGGACTAGGCTGTACGGAGTCTATCCTGAATCACCTTAACCTTCTCCAAAGCATCCTGAACCAAGTCTGTGCCCAACAATCTAGCTTCACCTTGCTCAAACCAACCCACCGGGGATCTACACCACCTCCCATATAAAGCCTCATATGATGCCATCTGAATGCTGGACTGATAGCTGTTGTTGTAAGCAAACTCCACAAATGGCAAGAACTGATCCCAAGACCCTCCAAACTCAATCACACACGCACATAGCATATCCTCAAGAATCTGAATAGTGTGCTCGGACTGTCCGTCTGAGGGTGAAATGTTGTACTCAACTCCACCTGAGTACTCAACTCATGTTGAACGGCTCTCCAGAATTGTGATGTAAACTAAGTACCTCTATCTAAAATGATGGAAACTGGAATACCATGCAGACGAACAATCTACCGGATATAGATCTCCGCCAACTGCTCCGAAGAATATGTAGTACACACAGGGATGAAGTGAGCGGACCTTGTCAGCTGATCCACAATCACCCAAATAGCATCGAACTTCCTCAAAGTCCGTGGGAGCCTAACTACAAAGTCCATGGTGATCCGCTCCCACTTCCACTTCGGAATCTCTATCTGCTGAAGCAACCCACCAGGTCTTTGGTGCTCATACTTCACCTGCTGACAGTTGAGGCACCAAGCTACAAATCCAACTATATCTTTCTTCATCCGCCTCCACCAGTAGTGCTACCTCAAATCCTGATACATCTTCGCGGCACCCGGATGAATGGAATACCGCGAGCTATGAGCCTCCTCCAGAATCAACTCCCGAATTCCATCAACATTGGGTATACAAATTCGACCCTGCATCCTCAATATCCTATCATCATCAATAGTCACATCTTTGGCATCACCGTGCTGAACCTTGTCCTTGAGGACAAACAAATGAGGGTTATCATATTTCCGCTCCCTGATACGATCAAATAAGAAATACCGAGAAACCACGCAATCTAGAACCCGACTGGGCTCCGAAAGATGCAATCTCACAAACTGGATGGCTAGGGCCTGAACATCCATCGCCATAGGTCTCTCCGATGCTGGTAAATAAGCCAAACTCCCCAAACTCTCTGCCCGATGACTCAAGGCATCGGCCACCACATTAGCCTTTCCCGGGTGATACAAAATGGTGATATCATAGTCCTTCAGCAACTCTAACCATCTTCTCTGGCGCAAATTTAGATCCTTTTGCTTGAATAGGTGCTGCAAGCTCCGATGATCAGTATAAATCTCACAAGGCACATCGTACAAATAATGATGCCAGATATTCAAGGCGTGAACAATAGCAGCTAACTCAAGATCATGGATAGGATAATTCTTCTCATGTACCTTCAACTATCTGGACGCATAGGCAATCACTCTATCGTCCTTCATCAACACCGCTCCGAGGCCAATCCTCGAGGAATCACAATAAACCGTATAAGACCCCGAACCTGTAGGCAGTATTGAAATGGGGGCTGCAGTCAAAGCTATCTTGAGCTTCTGAAAGCTCGCCTCACAATCTTCCGTCCACTAGAACGGAGCACCCTTCTGGGTCAACCTTGTCATAGGGGCTACAATCGATGAAAATCCCTCCACAAAACGACGGTTGTAACCCGCCAAGCTAAGAAAACTGCGGATCTCTGTAGATGAGGATGGTCTGGGCCAACTCTGCACGGCCTCTATTTTCTTCGGATCTACCTGAATACCCTCACTCGATACCACGTGGCCTAGGAATGCCACGGAGTCCAACCAAAACTCACATTTCGAGAACTTAGCATATAACTTCTTCTCTCTTAGAGTGTGAAGTACAATCCCTAGGTGTTGCTCATGATCTTCCCGACTCCGGGAATACACTAGAATATCATCAATAAAGACAATAACGAATGAGTCAAGATACGGATGGAACACACTGTGCATCAAATGCATAAAGGCTGCTGGGGCATTGGTCAACCCAAATGACATGACAAGGAACTCGTAATGACCATACCGAGTCCTGAAAGCAGTCTTTGGGATATATGGCTCCCGAATATTCAACTGATGTTAACATAAGCACAAGTCAGTCTTAGAAAACAACCGTGCACCCTAAAGCCGGTCAAACAGATTATCAATACGAGGCAAAGGATAACGGTTCTTAACTGTAACTTTGTTCAACTAGCGATAATCAATACACATATGCATAGAACCATCCTTTTTCTTCACAAACAAGACAGGAGCACCCCAAGGTGATACATTGGGCCGAATAAAACCCTTATCAAGCAATTCCTTAACTGATCCTTCAACTCCTTCAACTCAGAAGGAGCCATACGATACGAAGGAATAGAAATGGGCTGAGTGCCCGGCAACAAATCAATGCCAAAATTAATATCTTTATCAGGCGGCATGCCTAGAAGATCCGCTGGAAATACATCGGGAAAATCCCGTACTACTGGAACTGAATCAACTGAAGGGGTATCAATGCTGACATCTCTCACATAGGCTAAATACGCGCCACACCCCTTCTCAACCATGTGCTAAGCTTTAAGAAAGGAAATAACTCTACTAGGAGTGTGATCTAAAGTACCCATCTACTCAACACGTGGTACACCTAGCATAGCCAGCATTACGATTTTGGCGTGACAATCAAGAATAACATAATGGGGTGACAACCAGTCCATGCCCAAGATAATGTCAAAATCTACTATGTTGAGCAACAATAAATTGGCTCTGGTCTCAAAACCACTAAGAGCAACCAAACACGACTAATAAATGCGGTCCACAATAAGAGAATCTCCCATAAGAGTAGAAACATAAACATGGGAACTCAAAGAATCCTGAGATACACCCAAATACGGAGCAAAATAAGAAGACAGATAAGAATAAGTGGAGCATAGATCAAATAGAACCGATGCATCTCTATGACAAACCAGTATAATACCTATAAAGACAGAATCGGAGGCAACAACCTTGGTATGGGAAGGAAGGGCATAGTATCTGGCCTGGCCTCCCCTTCTAGGGCGACCTCTACCTCCCCGACCTCCACCTCTAGCTGGCTGAGCAGGTGGGGTAGCAACTGGAGATGTAATCATAGCTTGAGAACTCTGCGGGGCACGCTGTGGCTTAGAAGTCTGTGGAGGTGTACCCCTCCCAAGTCTAGGGCAATCCGTCACCATATGACATATGTCACCACACTCAAAACAAGCTCTGGGAGGCCGTGGTGGCTGTGACTGGCTTGGGCCAGGTCTGTTGGACTGACCTCTAAAAGAACCCTATGCAGGAGGCATGCTAGATATCGGAGGTGCATAATAAGGCTCCTGAGGCCTAGGAGGAGCTGGAATACCGCTGGTTGCTGGAAGAGCTGAATAAAGAAGGCGACTCATATAACCCCTACCATGATGAACTACAGCTGGGGCACGGGCACCAGACAAATGGCCCGACTCTCGAGACCTCTTGGCCTCTCTCTCCTCTCTCTCCCTAGCATGCATACCCTCAATCCTCCTAGCAATGCTCACCACCTGCTAATAAGAAATGTCCATCTCCAACTCACGAGCAATGCTAGACCTGATGCTGGGAATAAGCCCCTCAATAAACCGGGGAACCCTCTCGCAAATAGTAGAAACCAAGGTTGGGGCATGTTTATCCAAACTAGTGTAACAGACAGCATACTCTGAGACAATCATAGCACCCTGGCGCAAGTGCTCAAACTCTGCACGCCATGCGTCTCTGAGGCTCTGAGGAATATACTCTCTCAGGAACAGATCTGAAAACCGAGTCCAAGTCAGTGAAGCAACCTCATCTGGACTGTCTAACTCATAGGTGCGTCGCCACTCATAGGTAGCTCCTCGAAGCTAGAAAGTAGTGTAGGAAACCCCGCTCGATTCTGATATACCCATGGTATGGAGAATGCGGTAGCACTCATCTAGAAATCCAGAGCATCATCCGATGCTAGACGCTGAAAACATGAGGCTTGTACTTCTTGAACCTCTCAAGCCTCAGCTGCTCATCCCCGGAAGCCGCTGCCCTGTCCTTGGGCTGATCTCGAACTGCAAGCTGTATAGGAATAATCTCAGGGACCTGCTCAACATGCACTCGCTGCTCAGGAGTACGGGTGGCAGGAGTCTGTGCTCCTCCCCCGGCCTGAGACGTAGTTGCAGCAAGGGGAGGCAACCCTTCCTGAGCCAAAGTGGTGTACATGCTCATGCATTGTTCCAGAGTCTCCTGAAGTGCTGGAGTAGTAGTAGCAGTAGACATATTAGGTGTCTGGGCTCCAGCTGGATCTGCTGGTGGTACCTCGGTGGTAGCTCGCGCGGGTGCTCTGGCTGCACCACATACGCGTCCTCAGCCTCTACCCCGGCCTCTAACGACTGCAGTAAGGGGCGCGGGTGCCTGATCATCTCGGGTAACGCGTGTCCTTATCATCTATGAGAGAATAGAAGACAGAAGTTTAGAATTATGATGTCCAAAATATCGCACGAGAAGGAAATTAAATGAAGTGGAAATTTTTCCTAACAGTTACATTGCCTCTCGTAGATAAGTACAGATGTCTCCGTACCGATCAAAGAGACTCTAATAAACCGTCTTGTGATTCATGACTCCTATGAACCTAGAGCTCTAATACCAACTTGTCATAACCCGGTTCGCCCTCCGTGAACCATCGTGATAGCACATAGTCTCTACGACTAGGTAAGCCTAAAATACAGAAAATAAACCAAACTTGCAGAAGAAAAGAAAGCAATTTAAAACAAAAATAGAGTAATAAAATAGTGTTTAAAAGTATCACTCGACATACACAATATTTAACTCCCAAAATTAATACATATTCCCAAAACCCAGAAACCCATGAATCACAAGCTAAGGATACTACATAGTGCTCTAACTCCAGAATAGTCTAAAACAAGGTAAATATAGAAGGGCTGTAACTAAAGAGAGAATGGAGAGAGACTCTTTGATCTGCGGACGTAGAGGATATACATCGAAGTCTCTGAAGGGTCGCCTCGCCTTAAGGATGGTAAGACTGAGTCAAGGTACCTGGATCTGCACATAAAAAACATGCGCCGAAAGGGCATAAGTACACCACAGCGGTACTCAGTAAGTGCCAAGCCTAACCTCGATCGGGTAGTCACGAGGAAGGTCATGACCCTACTGAGGTTAAATAAAATATAAAGTTCAACCATGTAGAACAGAACAATATAAATAAGTACAACAATAAAAGTAATACAAGATATAAAGGGCAACAACAACTATTACATAGACAAGGTAAACACAGAAAGAAATACGGTTCAGCACCAAAATAGCAATCAGGGATCTCCCAGGATACCGTCTTGTAGTCCCAAATATACATATCCAATGGATCTCCCAGGATCCCGTCCCGTAGTCCAACTCATAGTGCGCGGGGATCTACCGGAATCCCATTCTGTAGTTCTAAATGTAAATACCCAGTACTGGGGGAATCTACCGGGTGCATTCCCGTAGTTCCATATAACTGTGCAGGGGGATCTACCGGAATCCCACATCCGTAGTCCCAAAATAAACAGACAAGAGGGAGCTACCGGAATCCCACATCCGTAGTCCTAATGTGAATACTCAGCAACAATAGGAAAATGTCCAGAAATGACAAATTTCATATTAAGGCAACCAAGTAATTCTAGCCTAGATGTTGCACAGAATTCAGGTAAGGCAGTTTGAGCAAGTAAAGCAATTAAGTCACTTAGACATGCTTTCCTAAGCTAACAACAGGCTTAAATAGTGCAAGTAATAAAAACAGGAAGGAAACATACTAGTAATTACTTAATGAAAACTGGAATTTCCAACAATTAGCATAAGTACGCACTCGTCACCTCACGTACAAGGCATTTCAATTACCAAATATACCAAATCCTAAGGGGAAGGTCCCCCACACAAGGTTAGGCAAGCCACTTACCTCGAACTAGCTCAAAATCAACTCGAAATCATGTTCTTGCCATGAGTATTCGACTCCAAATGGCCCAACTCTATTCAATTCAATTTGCATAATGTAAATAACACTTCAAGTAACTGATTCTACAATTAAATTCTAAGCTAATACGCGAAATTAAATAAAATAACCAAAATGCCCTCGGGTCCACATTTCAGAATCGGGTAAAATTTATATTTTCAGAATCCTCACTCTCTCACGAGTTAATGCATACCAAAATTATCCAAATCTAAGGTCAAATTCCCAATCAAAAGTCAAATTTTAGGTCCAAGAACTTTCTTCCAACTTTTCTCCAATTTTTCACCTCCAATTCGAAATCAAATGATGAAACTAACTATAGATTGATGGAAGATAACTAGAAATGGTTAAATAATTGTTATTCAATGATCTCCTCTTCAATTTCCTCTCAAAATCGCCCTCTCCCGAGCTCCAAATCGAATTTCCAACTTTTGAAACTAACCCCTCGAAATTTCATATTTCTGCCCAGCTATTACCACATCTGCAGTCAAGGGACCGTATCTGCAGTCCCGCTTTTGCGGAATAATGACTGCACCTGCGACCTTTCACTTAAGACCAGCTTCCGCATCTACGACTCCCCATCCGCAGATGCGGTACCGCTTCTGAAAAAATTCTACCGCTTCTACGGCTCATGCTTAACCTCCCCATTTCTACTTCTGCGACCATAGAGCCACTTCTGTAGTGCCACACCTGCGGTCCCACACTCGCAGGTGCGGTTATGACAGAAAACCAGCATCTGAAGCTGCAACTCCAAACTTCAAAATCTTTCCGTCAACCATCCGAAATTCTCCCAAGGCCCCCAGGACCTCAACCAAAAGCACCAACAAGTCTAATACCATTGTTCAATCATAACCAATCCTTCAAACACCTAAAACAACATTGAAACGACGAATCAACCACGAATTCAAGCCTAAGAACTCCAAAACTCTAGAAATACGCTTTCGATCAAAAAGTCTATCAAACCTCGTCTGAATGACCTGAAATTTTGCACACACATCACGTTAAACTCTACGGAGCTACTCCAACTTTTGGAATTCCATTACGACCCTCGGATAAAAATCTACTATCGGACCGAAAATTTCAAAATTTGACCTTTCGGCATTTCAAGCCTAAATTAGCTACGGGCCTCCAAAACACAATCCGAACACGCCCCTAAGCCCGAAATCACCAAACGGAGCTAACGGAATCATCAAATTTCCATTCTAAGGCCGTCTTTATACTGCTCTGATTACGGTCAAATTTCCAACACTTAAACTCTCATTTAGGGACTAAGTGTCCCAAAACTCTCCGAAACTCAAAACCGAACATCCTGGCAAATCAAAATAGCAGAAAAAAACATGAGGAAAACAGTTAATAGGGGATCAGGGCGTAAATTCTTAAGACGACCGACCTGGTCGTCACACAAACTATTCTAGTTGTCGAGAATAGAAGGGAGTTGGGTGGAGAAATATACCATCGCATCAAGCGCGTCACTGAAATTGAGAAAGACAAATGGTGGGGTAACAAGATTGAAAGCATATTGCTATGGATAGGGTATGAATCCGGCAAGGGTCTCGGTAAGAATATCCGAGGGATTACCAAGCTGGTACAGTTAAAGTGCCATGGTAAGACTTTTGGACTTGGATATCAGTACACCTGATAGGGGTACAATGATTGGTCGCCTCCATGGCGTGGTCCTTATTACCCTCTTAAACGGGACCAATACCGCATTTGCACCAGACATTTCAATAAACTGACATGATATGGGGATCTGAAGAAAATGAAGATTTAGCCGGCCTAAGGAACCTATTTTTGGATGATGAAGACATGAATTGCAGTGCAATAGTTGAGGAGGAGGAAGACCTTATAATTAAGACCATGGGAAAATGAGATATTCTCAAGAACTGGACTGCTACATCGTCCCGGGCCCGTCGAGTTCCTGGGTAGCTTGGCAATTAGCATGATATATTTTAAAAAAAGCAATTTTAAGCATTTAAGACATTTTTAGTATTTTGTTTTGAACGTATCTTGTTTTGAAATAATTGCTCGAGTCATCGAGCCGTACTTATTTGATGTTTTCAAGATTTATTTAATGCATTGCTATTTTAGTATTCATTATTATCCTTTACATTTCTCTATAACATTATTATTATTTATCCTAATGAACCAACAACTGTGACATGTAATGCGACAACACAATATAAGGATAGTGATTCAGAGGAAATAGAAGAAGAAGATATAATACCTGAAGAAATTGTTAGAGAAGTGGAAAATTTTGAGAACAAGCCTAAGTCTAATCTAGATAAAATCGAGATAGTCAATTTAGGAAATTCTAAAACAGTCAAGGAAACCCGTATAAGTATTCACCTATCACCATCAGAGAAAGAAGAATACATTCAGTTCCAGAAAGAGTATGAAGACATCTTTGCATGGTCTTATGATAATATGACCGGTCTGAGAACATCTATAGTGGCTCATAAGTTACCCACCGATCCCATGTGCTCACTAGAGAAACATCGGCATCTTATCCAAAGGAGTCATAGTCCTATGGCGTCATCCTCATAGCCTGAAGACACCATGTCATGTCCTAAGGATCTCTCAATAGTCATAGTTCAGAGGCACCATTTTCATGGCCCGAGAACATCATTTCATGGCCTGTGAATCCCTTATCTCACGATTCATGGCCCAGGACCTCATGGTCCAAGGACATCATCCTCACCATCCAAAGACAACCTTCATGGTCCAAAGGGAATTTCCATCATGTTTAAATTCTTGCAATAATCCATATATATTTGCATGCATCGTGTTTTAAGTTTTACAGGTAATCTAGGAAGTAACTGTTCTTTAAACGAGAGCAATCTTCGCTCTGGTTTTCGTTCATAACGTTCACATCCTACAATTATTTCAAAACGTAACCAACCATCATCAATTCCCGCTTCTTACTCTATGACCGTTCAAATATTTTCTCATTGACATAGCCATAACGTTTCAAATTCATATTCATGACTTCGCATAAATTCATCCAATACTATCCTGCCCAAAAGAACCCTTTCCGAAACATTTGATCATTCCTATAACAACTCCATCGGTTTCGCTCACTGTTAGATCTAGAACTATACATGGCATGATTCTCGTAACACCAGGGATATGTAGGCAACTCGGGAACAAGGGTTCGACCCGCATTTTTCTAAATCACATCATCCCACATTCAATTCGGCCAAAATTGGTCATTATTGTTTTTACCCGATAATTCTTTCATCATTTCCGGGTAAAGATAGGCAGCTGTTGATACCCAATTTTGCCCTCATATTTTTCCAAAATATATATAGACTCTCAAAACATCAATTGCACATCATTATTTAGTTTACAAATCTATATAAGCATTTTCTATAATTATCTATAATTTTTATAGCTTTTAAATTGATTTTCCTACATTTAAATTACTCGAATAATTATTAATTATTCCTTCAAATTATTTTTGGGATGACTCAATTGCCTAAAATCATTATCTTTGCATCTATAATATTTGCTTCAGATATTTTACTCTTTTTTAATAATTACATTAGTATTTTAGGCTACTTGCACAATCTTGCAATAATATCCTATATTTTACATTTTTATTGCATTTGTCATTTTACTCAGGGGTCAAAATCATATGCTACATTTTTATAATTTTCTACTATTATTTTAAAATATTACTTTGCATAAAGGTCATTTTTTATAATTTATTTAATTGATTTATTATATTATTTCCCCCTAATTTTCTATTTTTAAACCTGGCCCCAAATTGGTATCAATTTCGGACCAAAAATCCCAAATTTCTGGCCCAACCCCCTAAGCCCAATCCAAACAACCACAATTCCCAACCCAGTCCAAAAAGCCAGCCCAACACTTCTCAAATCCCAGCCGTTGATCAAAAGTGATCAACGACTCATAACATTTCCCCCATTTCGCTTATAACCCAACCCCTAAACCTAGAGACACATTGTCTCTGTTCAGCCGCCCTCAAACGCTCCTCACCCCACCCAAAATTCTAATCGCCACCTATCCAAATCTTCACCTAATCCGATCAACAATGGGATTCCCCCATTATTTACTTACCATACTGGTGCTCTTCCCCTACTGGGTGTTTCTCCATGATGTTACTTAGTACTTGCCTAAACATGGCAAGTACTATCTCTCCGATTCTGCTCGTTCACTTCAACCATTTGAATTATTTAGTCCATACAGCATGACCATGGCTATAATTTAACTTTGCTATGTCTACTTTAAGCTTTGCTATGTCTACTTTAAGCTATGCGAGTATTTTCTCAACTTCTGGCCCTTAACCGTTATCCACTCTCTCTCATTTGTTACCTATGCTATTCTGAACCTATCATTCTTAGCCGGCTGAAAGTCAAGGACACCAAGGCTCTTACTACTGACCTCCCTAGTATGAGCACTGCTCAGGGTCCATTCGAGATCCTTGCAAACTTTGACACACTGGGATTTGAGGTCCTTTAGTCATTCCCTCTACTACTGAGATCTGCACTATTCCTAACACTCAACTCTTTCTTCCTATGGTCTACTGAATATGTAAATTGGTTGGTTAATCTATGGTCGTGTGATCTAGGTTAAGTTCTTCTATGGATTCTAGGTTGTGCTTAGGGTTATTCAAAACCGAACCAAAAATTGAAGCTTAATGGCTTATTGGTATCAGGTTAACGGTTTAATGGACGGGGAATAGATTAAAATTTTTTCATTAACGGCTTATCGGTTTGGGGGAGGATTATTCAATTTTCTTAACGTATAATCCGTTAATATATATAAAATTTATTTTTATCCATATATATATATATATATATATTAAATATCAAAAACCCTTCCACTTTAGTCTTCCATTCTTCCAGTACTCTATCTCTAAGTTCTAACGCCTAATTCCTAAATAATCAGAACATAAACCCTAACGCCTACTCCATCTCGTCCTCTCGCCACCATCTCCCTCTCCCTCTCCCCATAGCTACCATCTCCCTCTCGCCGACTCGCCATAGCCAGATCAGCAGTCAGCAGATGATAAGTTTCTTTTCTTGTTGATGTCTTTAAAATCAAAGAGCATCTCAAATTCTCAATTCTCATTAGAATTCTTAGTGCCCTAGTATGAAGAGTAAACTCATATTTTTTCTTTTTAAAATTGTAAATATGGCTCCAGCACAGCCTTTGTGTCGATTATTAATATATTGTTACCTTACTAAGAGAAATGAACAAGAAACAAAGGGAATGAACAACTTCGTTTGAGCTATGAATAAATTAATAAAAGCTTAGATACCATTATATTTAATGAGCTAAACTACTGAAATTCTTCCTTTGCATCTAAACCCAGGCAATCACATAGTTATCTCAATGAAATTTGATATCCTTGTATGATCTATGTTATAGCTAGCAAGAGTTACAGTGGCATATCCATTAGAACTACTTTTTCCTTAATTACATCATACCATAGTTGCAAATGACTAATTTGTTAAACAACTCATACATGGCTTCTATAAATATCTGTTAAGCAACTTGTTATTCTCATTACTTTGCAGTGACTCATTATTTTAAATTTTTTCTTCAGATTTAGCTAGCAATGGAAAAGACCCTTCCTTAATTGACGTGTAGTGTTAATATATCTTGTAAGAACTCGAATTTAACCCATCAAGGCTTCAAGTGTTGAATCTTACTGTTTTGTTGGGGTCTGAATCTTATTGTTTTGTTGTTATATCTGAATGTTATTATTTGTTTGTTTACTGTAAAAGTTGGTTTTCATAGGAAAGAGAAAAGTTATTTTATGAATAACCATTTGAATTTCAAGGTTATGTATCACGAGGATCTTGAGACGGGCACTGCTCGTGTTGTTGGTTTTGAGGTTATTCCCCTCAAGTTTGAACAACTTTCAAGCTTTCACTACTTGAATGAAAGTTGTCTTAAACCACTTCCCTTCTCTTTCTCATTTTTCTTTGACCTCTTTTCTGTTGTTCTCTTTTGTGAAACGATTATTAGGCATTCATAAATAGAATTAGCTTTGCATGCTTAGTGATGTTTTCAGAATGTGCAGTGGCAGTGTTCTCTTGTAACTGGTACATCAGTTTATTGTTGTTATAGGACATTCTGGTTTCGTGATGCAGCATTCAACTCTACGCTTCTGCTGGTTTATCATAATTTCATGGCCTGTTTAGCAGTTCTCATAGTTTGTACTTGCTCAAGTTTGTGCACTTATTTGAGATATAGAAGTGTTCAAGGTTTTCCAGTGTCTAATTTGACTATGTTTCCATGTAATTTGGATCCAGACATTCAGTAAGTAATAACAAAAGTCCTATAGATTAATTGGCCCTGATCTTTCATTGCATTGGCAACCTTGCATGATAAAATTTGAAATGTGGATTGGGGATGCACTTAATTCTGCAGTTTCTCTTAGAAAATAGAAACGAGGATAAATCTGTTCGACTCTTCTTATTGCCTCAAGACCGTAGTATTTATCAGTCTTTACTTCGTTGCCTAATGCTGAAATTTGGTGTATGCATATTTTTTACAGGGATCTGCTTACTTATGGATTAAGCTGTTGTTTGAACTTTGAAGCTGTAGAAATTCAAGCACCGTTTGGCATTAGCTGAAGGCCAAACATTTCTGTGTAGTCTGCTCACTTATGGATTAATCATTTTGAAATATGTATTCTGGACTCACTTTGAATATAGACTGAAATTTCCTATTCTTAATTTGTATGCTAGGTGTTAACAGACATATGTATGTCTGGACTCATATGTAATGTAGTCTGCTTTGGGATGTAATATTGTAATGATAGGCGTTACAGACGTATGTATGTCTGGACTCATATGTTAACGCCTATGAGTAGTGACGTTGAAGTTATATAATATATTGTTGATTTAAGGTAGTGAACTTTTCTTCCTGGGTAACAAATGGGTTCTCTGAAATCTGTGTAGTCTACTCAATATTGTTGATTTAACATATTGGATGTAATGTAGGCGTTAACAGACATATGTATGTCTGGACTCATCTGTAAATTCCTGTTCTAAATTTGTATGCTAGGCGGTCAACAAATAATTAATGCACACAATATAGATTGAATTAGGACGATAAACTGCCCGATTAGAGCTAAACCGATACCAATCCACTCGATATCTTATCGGGTGGCTAGCGGATTAATACATTTAAAAGCCGATAACCGATAAGCCAAACCGTTAAGAGTAAATAACCGCCCAATCCGTCCGATAAGCAGCCCTAGTTGTGTTGATGAATATGGTTCCTGGGTATGCTGCGTGAGAGTTATTGAAGGCCCAGACAATGCTGGGTGTCTCTTTTTGGTCCTGCTATGGGCCTACCGTTATTATTTGTACAATACTTGTAGTTATATTTATTATTGGGCCTGTGATAATTTTGTCATGAACAACTGGGTGTTAGTAAAAAATGGGGAATGAGTAGATTCTAATGTTTGCATGAAACGGGTAAAAATCTTGCCTATAGGTGTTTAATTTGTTCAACATGCTCTGCTCCTACGTGTTGTTAGATAACATGTCTATAGGACATGAGTGTTTAATTCGTTCAACATACTCTGCTCCTATGTGATTTATTAGATATCATGCCTATAAGAAATAAAATGATCAATCTTTCAATTGTAGCATATTCATTAGATACTATGATCATAGGATTATATTAGCTTATGTTCTACTGATCTTCATCTAGAAATCATGTCCATAAGACTTTAATTGATTAATTTGATGTTGTTATAATACTGCTCACCTAGAAGATATGCTTATAGGGGCTAAGTATAAAAAAGTCAATTTCAATCGCTAATCATTAGAAATCCTGCTTGTATGATATTACCACTCGTTTTAAAGTGTTAATATTGAACTTTCAGACACTGTTTCGTTGCTTAGCTATGCCACCGTTAGAAAGCATACCCATAGGATCAAACTGAGTAATTTTGTGTATTTCCAATGGTTATCACTGCCAGTTACTGCGTAAATCACCTAGAGATCATATCTATTGGGTTAATCACGTAATTTATAATTTCAATAATCAACATGCAATACCAGATTCCCCTAAACTATATAGTTATTTAGAAATCATGTCTATAAGCTGACACCTTGCATCTGAAGCTGCCTGTACGAGGTCACATAGAAACCATGTCTATAGGGCTTAATGGTTTTAATTTGTCTCAATTCTAAAACTGTCTAACGCTTAATGTAAGAATTTGTTCGCGTGCATTTGTTGTCTAAGTGTGGAGGCTAACTTGAACCCTTAATTGCCTTTACATGAAGTCCAACTTGTTTTGTATGTCGCCTAGTTTTATCATTTTTGAGCAGCCTAAGTTAAGTCTAGAACCACCCAAAATAGAGGTCCAAATGCCTCTTAGGCCATATGCATGGGACGGGTAGTGCACACATAAGGCACGGTTTAGAATCAACTAGTGCGCTTAGGTAAAAACTTAAAGATAGTAATCGGGTACAGGAGATGATAGTCTATGCCCGCTGAATAATACGAGTAACTTTATGTTGCACGGAGTGATCCTTTAGGCTAAAAAACTTAGGATCCCCATTTTATCTTCAAATTAATTATTTGTGTTTATTCAAAATCTTTTAATAATGAATTTTCCCAAACTTCTTGCTTCATTTGTCTTTTTTTGTCTGATTAATTCATATAATTCGAGTTCGGTCAGGACCCACAGTTGTGGACCTCGAAGAGTGTCTAACACCTTCTCTTCAAGGTAATTTGAGCTCTTATATCTTTGGTGATGCAAACTAGTTAAATCAGAGTCATTTGCAAATAGGTGCCCTAACGCACTTTGTAGACATGTAATTTTTGACCCTCCCAAGATTTTACATATTTTAGAATTTAAACATTTAGTTTAGGCCTAATTTGCTATTTCAACTAATTTTGACTTTTTTTTTAACTTTATTTTATCACAAAAATAAAAATTACAAAAAAAAATATTTTCTTTTATTTAGGTAATTGATATTTTATCTTGTTTTAACTATCTTTCATAAATTCAAAAATACAAAAAATAGGTCCACTTTATTTTCAGGAATATTATTTTAATTTTGTAATGATTTTAATCTAACTCTATTTTCTCTTAGTATGATATTTGAAAAATACCAAAAAATAAGTTTGTTTTAACAGTTAGTTTTATTTTAATAATTATTTATACTTAAGTAGGATTAATTAGTAAATAAGGTAGTATATTTAGTCTTGTTCAATGGGAAAAAAATAAAATTTGGGCTAGACAATCCATCTTTTAGGTTCAATTTTCGGATTAGCCCATTGAGCCAAATACCCTTTACACCCCAAATTAAAACCGTTTAAAACCCCTAATTCCTACGACCTACCCTACCAGCTAACACACACAAAAGGGGCTTCATCTTCTTAACACACAAGAAGAAACGGTAGAACCCTCTAAAAAACCATTGGAGCGGCTCCTACTTCTTCACTCTTGAACACACACAGCAATGAACCAGACCCCACTCCATTCACAAAAAATCAAAAAAAAAAAAAAAAAGCCGCACCCCCCACAACAAAAATGCCGACACCTCTGCCTAACCAATTGTCAAAACCGAAACACTCCCAAAGATATATTACAAACACATAGATTTTGGAGTTTCAATGGAGGCAATTAGCTTATGTAGCTTCGGTAATTTTTTATCTACTGATGTTTTCTCAACATCTAAAGAGTATTGAATAAAGAACTCTATTTGAAAACTTTGTTGTGGTGGATCTACAAAATCTAACTACATCTATTGGATTTATGCTTTGGTTTCTGCTTCTAAAATATAGAAATTCTGGAGAATTGAAGCTCGTTTCTATTCGAGGTTGCAATTCCAGTTCGAAATCATGGTCCATAGCTCGCTCGAGGATTGCTTTTTCTTTGGAGATTATTTTGCACTGTACCCGTTGAAAAATTTTCAGTAACAAAGGTCCATCTTCCCCATTGCAACTTCATTAATTTTGAATGTAATCTTATTGCTTCTATTCTTCTGAAGTTGTTTGTTGCTTTGATTCCCTTGAGATATATGAATATAGAATCGTTGTTTTGATTCCTTTAAGCTAAGTATTAATCGTGCTATGATGGGTGTTTTGTTGGTAAATTTCATGTAAATTGTGTATTATTTGATATCATTGATTACATGGCTAATTTTTAATTGTTTAGGATTTTATAAGGTTAAGCTCTATAATTGCCTATTAGTATGGACAATGTGTAAATCTGGGACTTATCCAAATGAGCTTTGTCACGATCCAAATTCCATTAAGGATCTTGATGGCGCCGGACACCGCTATCAGACAAGCTAACCAAAATACTTAATTAAATTCTCGTTTTGATAATTTTGGAAACTATGATTTTCCTTCAATTTTACTAGTAAAAGATAATCATTTCAAATCAAATATGAATGTTAAGAAGTTAATACAAGATACCCCATAATCATCCCAGAACCCGACGTCACAAGTGCATGAGCATTTACTAGGGAATGAAATAAAATACAGTAACTGTCCGGAATACAAGGTGGACAGAAATGAAAAACACCGTAAAATACTCTGAAAGGGACTCTGTTGGCTGCGGGTCATCTCGATAAATGCAGCTCACCTAAGTCTTCGTATCAACCATGTCGCTATGCCACTAAGCCACTAGCCACATATAAACCTGTGCAATAAAAATGCACAACAAATGTAGTATGAGTACGAAAACAACGTGTACCCAATGAGTATCCCGTCTAATCTTGAAGAAGTAGAGACGAGAGGTCGACTTCGACACTTACTAATGGTCCAATGATAATATAGTAAAAGTGTGAGGAATTCATGGATTTCATGAAGCAAAATTTAACTCATAACACCGGAAAGCAGGTAAACAACTTCTCAAATAATAAAGGATTTCCAAAGATTTACTTTTCATTATCTTTATCAATTTATCTCTGGCCAGGAAAGGCAATTATCAACATTTAAAATTCTCAGGCAAGCGATACAAGCATGTGCATATCATGCCGAGGTCTTACGCCTCATCCAACATAAATGTAAAATGTGCACTGTCGAGAGTCGAACGACGTGAACCATAGATGCATCTATTACCCCGCTCGCGAATCATACATGTGACGCGGGCACACATAGATAGACACATTCAAACAACTAATTAAGAATTTATCGGGGAACATTTATCCAAACGAAAGCCAATTCTCCTTTAACGATTTAAGAAAATGAAGTTTAATCCCTTTTTGAAACTCATTTACCAATTCGATAGGATTTAAGCAATTCAACTGTCAATAAGCTTACAGATATTCCAAGTATAACATGCTTTTGGGTCCTAGACTACCCGGACTTAGACACAATAGTAGCTACGCACGGACTCTCGTCACCTCGTGCGTACGTAGCCCCTACAGATAGGAGCACATAACCAATTATTTCACCTATGGGGACAATTCCCTCTTACAAGGTTAGAAAGGAGATTCACCTTGCTCCGAAGATCCATAACCGGCATTCCACGCCTTACCGAAGACTCGAATCCATGCTAAATGTTCCAAAACTAACAAATAATTATGCAAATCCATTAATATATATTCAATTACTCATTACAATTAAATTTATAACAATTCCTAACCCCGATCGAAAAGTTGACAAAATTGCCCATAGGCCCACGAGCCCAAATTCAGAATTTTTTTGAAGATAAAGTTTACCCATAACCTCACGAACTCAAATATATAATTTATTCTCAATTTCATGCCCAAAATCGTGGTCAAAATCCAAAAATACCAATCCTAGGTCTTTCCACCAAAACCCCAAGTTTCTACCAATTTTTCTTGCTCAAATCCATAATATATCATGTATTTAACTCATAAGGGGTGAAATTAACTTACCTCATATTTGATGACGAAAATGACACCTCAAAGTTGCTCCAAAATCGGCTCCAATGGAAGAAATGGGGTTGAAATGAACCCATCCCCTGACTTAAAAGAACCATACTGCCTCCAGCATTTCCGCACATGTGGTCACTTGACCGCTTTTGCGGTCCCGTAGGTGCGATCCACTACCCGCTTCTGCGGTTTCTCACCAGGCTGCCCTTTCCGCTTCTGCGCCTCAACAACCGCAGGTGCGGTCTCGCTTCCGCGGCTACATGACCGCATCTGCGTCCCTCCTAGCCGCTTTTGTGGCTCCACACCTGCGGCCAAAACCTTGCAGGTGGGGTTACACCAGATACCAGCTGCTTCAGTCCTTCTTCAAATTCCAATTTTGATCCGTTAACCATCCGGAATCCACCCGAGGCCTCCGGGACCCCAACCAATCTCAAAACATAATGCGTACCTGCTCGAGGTCTCAAATCACATCAAACAATGCTAAAATCACGAATCACACCCCAAATCAAACTTGATGAACTTGAGAAATTCAAACTTCAACATTCGATATCGAAACCTATCAAATCAAATCCGATTGATCTCAAATTTTGTACACAAGTCATATATGACGTTACGGACCTACTCCAACTTCCGGAATCGGATTCCGACCCCGATATCAAAAAGTCCACTTCCGGTCAAACTTCTCAAAAGCCTTCAAATTTCTATCTTTAGCCAAATGACTCCAAACTGACCCACGGACCTCCGAATTCACTTCCGATCGCACTCCCAACACCAAAATCACTATACAGAGCTATTCCCAGACTCGGAATCTCAAACGAACATTAATAACACTGAGATGCACTTCAACCCAAACTTATGAAATTCTTCCAAAAATGCTAGCTTCCATAATAGGTGCCGAAACGCTCTCGGGTCTTTCAAAACCCGATCCGGACATACGCCCAAGTCCGAAATCATCATACGAACCTGCTAGAACCTTCGATCCCGAATCTGAGGTCGTTTACTTGAAAATTCAATCTTAGTCAATTCTTTCAACTTAAAGCTTCCGAAATGAGAATTCTCTTTCCAAATCAACTCCGAACTTCCCGGAATTCAGTTCCGACCATGCGTATAAGTCATAATACTTGAAGTGAAGCTTCTCATGGCCTCAAGCTGCTAAACGGTATGCTCGAGCTCGAAACGACCGTATCAATCACCACACGATGTACCAGAACATGACTGCATACCTTTGCAGAATTCCCACCTTGCACCGCTTTATTTACAGGACCACAATAACATTCTCTGAGCATAATAGTCGAAATTCCACGAATCTGATGCTCCCATTGCACCTCATGACATATGTAGGTATTGCTTTAACTCTTTACAATACCGCCACGATAGAAGAGATGTATAGAAATTCATAACCAACTGCCGAATCAACAATTCATTGGGTCCATACTCCTGATAAGAACCATCACCTCATTCTGAACCAAATAATGGTCTTTGTTCCTTAATATACTTCATATAATCAGATTGCACTGATCCTAAATCCAATGATCTCATCTCACCCAGTACGAACTGCTTAGGCAATAAGCCACCTCGGACATGATCAAAAGTCTCATATGATGTCACAATGTGCCAATAGGCTACCAAATCGAACATGATACAAAAGGAAAGCGAACTCTGAAAAGGAAATTCAATTACCCCGCTCGCGAATCATACCTGCAATGCAGACACACATCTAATATTAGTTTTCCTCAGAAAAATAGGAAACTAAACACATGAAAATAGATATGGGGAACTATACTCAACATCACACTATTGCGGCGCGCAACCCGATCCAAACAATACACCCATGGTGGTGTGCCACCCGATCCACACATAAAGTTCACATAAGGAGATACACACCGAGCTAGATTGCTCATTACAACAAAATACCGAATATCTATCACAAGCACGCTAAGTGCATAATACCATCCCTGGGGAGACATATAGTGTCATAAGCTACAGAACTCAAGCACAACTGAGGTGCGATATACAATCTGAATCTCAAGAGCCATTCTGCTCATATAACATCATCGCTATGCGGAATCTCAACACATACAAAAATTATCGATTCGTTCACAACTCACACGACACAATATAATATTACATGAAACAGCCGACGATGAAATAACATCCAACATCCGAATACTCCTCCATAATGAGCGCTATGCCGAAATGAACACATCCGGCCTGATATAGAGCCCATATTCGCACTTAAATCCATTCACAGACCTCATGCCGATTCTGATTGTACCAAACTAAGTCCATAATCTTTCTTGGGTCCATAATAACCCTCTTTTCCCATAACACATAGGAACATCCATCATAACCGGAGTAATCCTCCACAGTCCACGACCCAATAAATCGAGTGCCCTCCAGGCATCAATTCTCAAATTAACGATATCACCACAATCTTCATGCTTGGTTTGACGCTTCAATAAATCAAGTGACTACATGCCACACTTATACAACCTTCCCGTGGGGAACACTCCCACAACCTTCCATAACAGATAACATATCTGTACATCCAAACCACCGGCCGCACTAACGCTGAAACGCGCTCAAGAATGCTTAACCAGGATGCAAAGACTTTTTCACAAAATACCGATCTCAGGTGACGCTAAAGACGATACCAACTTACTTTAAACATCCAAACTCATTTCCTGCTCATCCGAGCTCGTGACATGCTTGTCAACACTGAACTACAATCTTGATCCTCACTTCAAATTCCATACCACTCACTGCACCCAACATGCCAAGATATGATAGAACACGATTTTCATCATAACTCCGGAACTACTAATAGATTAACACTTCATCATATAAAAACTTTTCACTTAACTCACTTCAGTAGAACCAAAGCAACACACGGGTGAATTCCCATAACCGTAGAATATGCAACTCTCTAAGTAGTGGTCTAAGTCACCATAGCCCTTCCGGGATTCACCTACACATAACGGGTCATAACAGTAGAATATATCTGAATAACATCAATTACGGCGGCCGACAAGCCTCACACGTACCGTCACAATTCACTTGCATAACTTGATCACGCTGAAGGAACTGATCACTACCACCAATATGCCAATTGAACTATGGCTAACCAATCTATCTTCTTCTAATTTATCCTTGATTTCCTTAGAAATAATAATAACTCCATTCAACACATAACACACTCCATCCGCACTCATTCCGAGAGACCTTGAATCACTAAACCATGCTATCTCAAATCCCACGAACCATTTCATACCTCTCTTGTGCGCACATTCGCATCCTCAACTAGTATGCCCATTCTGATAATCCCTCTACGAATCCGAAGTTTTTTCTCATTTTTCCTCCCAAATGCTACACTACAAGTCAAAACATCATAGAACATTCTGGGCTTCTTCTCATAAGCTGCTACAAAAGCTTGATTCTTAACCGCACCTATAGGCTCGAACTCATTAGGCACCATACTTTACCTTTTGAATCCACTAGGACCGTTGTTGAGAGCCACCCGCTCTGGCTTGGCCCCGAATATAATCAACTCCATGAATCCTCTAGCACATGAATACCCTCTCGACGAAGCACCCGACAAAATCACTTCCCTTGAAACTCGCATCTATACAAGGCATAAATCCTGAATCCTTCCCCAAGTCTGAACATGAGCCAATAAGGCCAACCATAACACACATTTAACAATTCCTTTGCTCAAATCACCTCTTACGTTACTCTCCCTTAGCCGAAATAACCCATCAATATGCTAATAACCGGAAATCTGACGACCATGCAATCCAATTGTAGGCAGTGGGACTCTCCCACTTAGCTTGAAGCCACTATTACATAACTCTGGAACCCACCAAGATTCTTTCTCTCCCATTAACATGACTTTGCTCAATCAAACCGCCAAATTCCTTGAAACCATCCCGTTAGCACTTCATGAACACTCTGATTCCCTATCAATAACCCCATATTCGACCTCTTACTGGATGGCCAGTAAAGTCCTTCCCAGAATCTTCTCCAACCATGCGACCGCTAACCTGCTCACAGGGAATAACCCACCCGTGGAAATCACTTTCCGGCATCTTCCAACATCGCTGCACGGGGTACAATCCCTACGACATCAATAAACCCTCCCGATCCCGTGCTCCTTCACTAGCTGCACAAGTCCATTCACTCCTCATGGACATCAATTAAATGTGCGGCCATATACTACTATCCCAGGTCATGTTGTATCCCCCTTCATATCAAGCAACTCCCTTCCGTCATATCCAATCTTCCACCGCGTAATAGCCAATACTTCAAATTACATCCGTAGACCCCAATCACCAATTACTAAAATTCCCAAATCATTCCAAACTTTCCTTAAGGTGCGTATTCATCCTACCACAAAACCCACATGCAACTCCGCCACTCTCCCGCTTTGGCGGAACTCACTCCTTTAGTTAACTACTCGACCTTCGCTTCTTATACCTAGCCTTCTAGAAATTTTAACCACCACCTGACACTCCCCACATGTCCTTCCTCATCCTTTGTTGCTCAGTTGTTTCCTTAAATAAAATCCATCTTCGTAGCACTTGAACCACAAATCGCTACTAACTTTAAAACTTTCCGAAGATCATCGTTCTCGAGCCGTCAACATTAGAAGCACCGATTCAATCCTGAACCACCGCACCTCGCGATCTCTGACAACCGCTTCTACCGTACTTTTGTACAATAAAATGCCCCAAAGGCGAATCGTAGAAGATCATAACACCGGCGAACTTAACACATCCAATTGAGGACGTCAACACTACATCGCAGATGAAAATTCCACCATGCTTGAAAATACCAAGTTTCGTTACTCCATCACCCCAAATTCGGACATTCATAGGCCAATTGCTTTTCCTCTGCCGGAAATGAAATATCAGATCTCTGAATCGTGTACTGAGTGGACTTCCTTTCAAATCATTTACCTCCCTAACACATAGGCAAGTATCATATCATCAAGTCAATATTGTGCGATAACCAATCGTGAGCATCACAGCAACCTGTGCATAACCTCCAAGCTCTTAGAAACACAACTATTAAGCCGAAACGATAGAAAAAAAATCCTTCTACAAGGCGATGACAATAGCCCAACCAACTACACCAGGAGAAACATCCAGCACCACATCTGTAGTACCATTACAATCCTTCAATTCTCGATTTATAACAAGCGGTTCGTGTCATGTAATATTGAATAGGAAGGAAATAAAGGCATAAGTCTCAAGGAATTAAACCGCACGATGAGGAATCAAGAAGGGAAGTGTTCCTAACAGTCTGCAACCTCTCGAAGATAAGTACACACGTTTTCGTACCGATCCACAAGACTCTACTAGACTCGCTCATGACTCGTGAGACCTAAGGGAACCTAGTGCTCTGATACCATGTTGTCATGACTCAAATTCCACTAAGGGTCGTGATGGCGCCGGACACCGCTGTCAGGCAAACCAACCAAAATACTTAATTAAATTCTCGTTTTGATAATTTTGGAAACTATGATTTTCCTTCAATTTCACTAGTAAAAGATAATCATTTCAAATCAAATATGAATGATAAGAAGTTAATACAAGATACCCCATAATCATCCCAGAACCCGGTGTCACAAGTGCATGAGCATTTACTAGGGAATGAAATAAAATCCAGTAACTGTCCGGAATACAAGGTGGACAGAAATAAAAAATATCGTAAAATACTCTGAAGGGGACTCTGCTGGCTGCGGGTCGTATCGATAAATACAGCTCACCTAAGTTTTCGTATCAACCATGCCGCTATGCCACTAAGCCACTAGCCATATATGAACCTGTGTAACAAAAATGCACAACAAGTGTAGAATGAGTACGAAAATAACATGTACCCAATGAGTATCCTGTCTAATCTCGTAGAAATAGAGACGAGAGGTCGACTTCGACACTTACTAATGGTCCAATGATAATATAGTAAAAGTGTAAGGAATTCATGGATTAAATGAAGCAAAATTTTAACTCATAACACCAGAAAGCAAGTAAACAACTTCTCAAATAATAAAGAATTTCCCAAGATTTATTTTTCATTATCTTTATCAAGTTATCTCTGGCCAGGAAAGGCAATTATCAACATTTAAAATTCTCAGGCAAGCAATACAAGCATGCGCATATCATGCCGAGGTCTTACGGCCTCATCCAACATAAATGTAAAATGTGCACTGTCGAGGGTCGAACGACGTGAACCATAGATGCATCTATTACCCCACTCGCGAATCATACATGCGACGCGGTCAACATAAATAAACAAACACCCTGCTCGTGAATCATACATGTGACACAGGCACACATAGATAGACACAGTCAAACAGCTAATTAAGAATTTATCGGGGAACATTTATCCAAATGAAAGCCAATTCTTTTTTAACGATTTAAGAAAATGAAGTTTAATCCCTTTTTGAAACTCATTTACCAATTCGATAGGATTTAAACAATTCAACTGTCAATAAGATTATAGATATTCCAAGTATAACATGCTTTAGGGTCCTAGACTATCCGGACTTAGACACAATAATAGCTATGCACGGACTCTCGTCACCTCGTGTGTACGTAGCCCCCACAAATAGGAGCACATAACCAATTATTTCACCTATGGGGACAATTCCCTCTTACAAGGTTAGAAAGAAGACTCACCTCGCTCCGAAGATCCATAACCGGCATTCCACGCCCTTCCGAAGACTCGAATCGATGTTAAATGTTCCAAAACTAGCCAATAATTATGCAAATCCATTAATATATGTTCAATTACTCATTACAATCCAATTTATAACAATTCCTAACCCCGGTCGAAAAGTTGACAAAATTTCCCTCGGTCTCCCATGCCCGGATTCAGAAATATTTCAAAGATAAAGTTTACCCATAACCTCACGAATTCAAATATATAATTTACTCTCAATTTCATGCCCAAAATCGTGGTCAAAACCCAAAAATACCAATCCTAGGTCTTTCCACCAAAACCCAAAGTTTCTACAAATTTTTCTTGCTCAAATCCAGAATATATCATGTATTTAACTCACAAGGGGTGAAATTAACTTACCTCATATTTGATGACGAAAATGGCACCTCAAAGTTGCTCCAAAATCGGCTCCAATGGAAGAAATGGGGTTGAAATAAACCCAACCCCGACTTAAAAGAATCTTACTGCTTCCAGCATTTCCGCACATGCGGTCACTTGACCGCTTCTGCGGTCCCGTAGGTGCGATCCACTACCCGCTTCTGCGGTTTCTCACCAGGCTGCCCTTTCCGCTTCTGCGCCTCAACAACCGCATGTGTGGTCTCGCTTCTGCGACTATATGACCGTATCTGCGTCCCTCCTAGCCGCTTTTGCGGCTCCGCACCTGTGGCCAAAACCTCGCAGGTGCGGTTACACCAGATACCAGCTGCTTTAGTCCTTCTTCACATTCCAATTTTGATCTGTTAACCATCCGGAATCCACCCGAGGCCACCGGGACTCCAACCAATCCCAAAACAAAATGCGGACCTGCTCGAGGTCTCAAATCACATAAAACAATGCTAAAATCACGAATCACACCCCAAATCAAACTTGATGAACTTGAGATATTCAAACTTCAACATTCGATGTCGAAACCTATCAAATCACATCCGATTGATCTCTAATTTTGTACACAAGTCATATATGATGTTACGGACCTGCTCCAACTTCCGAAATCAGATTCCGACCCCGATATCAAAAGGTCCACTTCCGGTCAAACTTCTCAAAAGCCTTCAAATTTCTATCTTTAGCCAAATGACTCCAAAATGACCCACGGACCTCCGAATTCACTTTCGATCGCGCTCCCAACACTACAATCACTATACAGAGCTATTCCCAGACTCGGAATCCCAAATGAACATTAATAACACTGAGATGCACTTCAACCCAAACTTATGAAATTCTTCCAAAAATGCTAACTTCCATAATAGGTGCCGAAACGCTCTTGGATCTTCCAAACCCGATCCGGACATACGCCTAAGGCCGAAATCATCATACGAACCTGCTGGAACCTTCGATCCCGAATCCGAGGTTGTTTACTCAAAAATTCAATCTTAGTCAATTCTTCCAACTTAAAGCTTCCGAAATGAGAATTCTCTTTCCAAATCAACTCCGAACTTCCTGGAATTCAGTTCCGACCATGCGTATAAGTCATAATACTTGAAGTGAAGCTTCTTTTGGCCTCAAACTGCTAAATAGTGTGCTCGAGCTCGAAACGACCGTATCAATCACCACACGATGTACCAGAACATGACTGCATACCTTTGCAGAATTCCCACCTTGCACCGCTTTATTTACAGGACCACAATAACATTCTCTGAGCATAATAGTCGAAATTCCACGAATCTGATGCTCCAATTGCACCTTATGACATACGTAGGTATTGCTCTAACTCTTTACAATACCGCCACGATGGAAGAGATGTATAGAAATTCATAACCAACTGCCGAATCAACAATTCATTGGGTCCATACTCCTGATAAGAACCATCACCTCATTCTGAACCAAATAATGGTCTTTGCTCCTTAATATACTTCATATAATCCGATTGCACTGATCCTAAATCCAATGATCTCATCTCACCCAGTACGAACTGCTTAGGCAATAAGCCACCTCGGACATGATCAACAGTCTCATATGATGCCACAATGTGCCAATAGGCTACCAATTCGAACATGATACAAAAGGAAAGCGAACTCTGAAAAGGAAATTTAATTACCCCGCTCGCGAATCATACCTGCGATGTGGGCACACATCTAATATTAGTTTTCCTCAGAAAAATAGGAAACGAAACACATGAATATAGATATGGGGAACTGTACTCAATATCACATTGTTGCAGTGCGCAACCCGATCCAAACAACACACCCATGGTGGCGTGCGACCCGATCCACATATAAAGTTCACATAAGGAGATACACACCGAGCTAGATTGCTCATTACAACAAAATACCGAATATCTGTCACAAGCACGCTAAGTGCATAATACCATCCATGGGAAGACATATAGTGCCATAAGCTACAAAATTCAAGCACAACTGAGGTGCGATATACGATCTGAATCTCAAGAGCCATTCTGCTCATATAACATCATCGCGACGCGGAATCTCAATACATACAAAAATTATCGATTCGTTCACAACTCACACGGCACAATATAACATTATATGAAATAGCCGACGATGAAATAACATCCAACGTCCGAATACTCCTCCATAAGGAGAGCTATGCCGAAATGAACACATCTGGCCTGATATAGAGCCCATATTCGCACTTAAATCCATTCAAGACCTCATGCCAATTCTGATTGTACCAAACTAAGTCCATAATCTTTCCTGGGTCCATAATAACCCTCTTTTCCCATAACACATAGGAACATCCATCATAACCGGAGTAATCCTCCACAGTCCACGACCCAATAAATTGAGTGCCCTCCAGGCATCAATTCTCAAATTAACGATATCACCACAATCTTCATGCTTGGTTTAACGCTTCAATAAATCAAGTGACTACATGCCACACTTATACAACCTTCCCGTGGGGCACACTCCCACAACCTTCCGTAACAGATAACATATCTGTACATCCAAACCACCGGCCGCACTAACGCTGAAACACGCTCAAGAATCCTTAACCAGGATGCAAAGACTTTTTCACAAAATACTTATCTCAGGTGGCGCTGAAGACAATACCAACTTACTTTAAACATCCAAACTCCTTTCCTGCTCAACCGAGCTCGTGACATGCTTGTCAACATCGAACTGCAACCTTGATCCTCACTTCAAATTCCATACCACTCACTGCACCCAACATGCCAATATACTATAGAACACGATTTTCATCATAACTCCGGAACCACTAATAGATTAACACTTCATCATATAAAAACTTTTCACTTAACTCACTTCAGTAGAACCAAAGCAACACACGGTCCGGGTCCGAAATCATCATACGCCCAACTTCCATAATAGGTGCCGAAACGCTCTCGGGTCTTCCAAAACCCGATCCGAACATACGCCCAAGTCCGAAATCATCATACGAACCTGCTGGAACCTTCGAATCCTGAATTCGAGGTCGTTTACTCAAAAATTCAATCTTAGTCAATTCTTCCAACTTAAAACTTCCGAAATGAGAATTCTCTTTCCAAATCAACTCTGAACTTCCTGGAATTCAGTTCCGACCATTCGTATAAGTCGTAATACCTGAAGTGAAGCTGCTCATGGCCTCAAACTGCTGAACGGCACGCTCGAGCTCGAAACGACCGGTCGGTTCATTACAGCTTTCTTATTTCTACTCTTTCAAATGGTTGGGTCATTGGGCCAAGTTTTATTTGATAAAGCTAGTCTATATGGCCTAAATTAGTAGTTATTAAAATAACTCAAAAGATGGATTAGTCACAAATTTTTCTAAAGGTGAATACTTGTCAATACTCCAAATAGCCAAAATATTTTTGACCTCCAATAACTCCACATTCATATCTCATGACCTTGCAATAATCCCAAATTTAGCTTTAGAAAAATAATCATGAACATCATAGTTTGCTTTAAGTGAGTTAAATAGTAAATCATCATTGCTATGGGTACGGTTTTCGTGGCATGGTCACGATACATAATCCCCAATTCAGGTGTGCATTTCATGTGACCCGACCTCAACTTCGAACAATAATAAAAATAAACATGTTGTGGATCGTGGGTACGGTTCCCATGACTCGATTCACAATGTGTGCACAAAACAAACGAGTGCGCGACAATTGCGACTTGTTCAAACAAATTTCATAAATAAATAAAAGTGGTTATAAAATTAAAAATGCACAATAGGTTTAAAACATGTAATTAATCAGATAATTGGGACAATTATTAATAGTTAAGCGACCGTGCTGAAACCACGGAACCCGGGAATGCCTAACACATTCTCCCAGGTTAACAGAATTCCTTACCCGATCTTCTATGTTTTCGGACCAAAAATAGAGTCAATTTTCCTCGATTTGGGATTTAAAATAAACCGGTGACTTGGGACACCATAATTATTCCAAGTGGCGACTCTGAAATTAAATAAATAATCCTGTGTCAAATAATGTCACTTAAATTGGAAAAACTCCTTATCCCCCCCTCCCCGGGAAAAAGGAGGTGTGACAGCTCTAGCGACTTTGCTGAGGATAGAACCCAGAACTTCTGGTTCAGGATTCAAGAATTCAAACTTAGAATAACTGTTACTTGGCTTTTGTTTATTATCTGATTTTTACGTATTTGATCCTGATATGCTAATTGTGTACATGTTGTAGATCGTGTGCTAATTCGCGACATGTATAAAAATAAACAAGTGTACGACAATCGTAACGTGTTCCAGAAAAAATAAATTCCATAAATAAAAAGCGGTTTAAAAGGCTAAAAATGCACAATAGTCTTAAAGCTTGTATTAAATCAGATAATTAGGAAAAAATATTAATAGTTGAGCGACCGTGCTAAAACCACGGAACCCAGGAATGCCTAACACCTTTTTCCGGGTTAACAGAATTCCTTACCCGGATTTCTGTGTTTCACGGACTGTAAAACAGAGTCAATTTTCCTTGATTTGGGATTTAAAATCGATGACTTGGGACACCATAAATTATCCCAGGTGGAAATTCTGAATCTAATAAATAATCCCATTTCGATTAATGTCACTTAAATTGGAAAAACTCCCTAAATCCCTTTCGGGTAAAAAGGAGGTATGACAGCTCTGGCACCTTTAGCACCTTCCCTAAAAGAGTTGTCACGTGTCGAAACCCAATTTTGCGAGAAAAAAGGGCACTACACCGATGAACAACAAAAGCAAAAGGCAGGAGCTCGACGAAGCTGAAGAATGTAGGGATATGGCCTGCATAAGGATGATCGCCCAAAACCAACAGGCAAAACGTTATTACAACAAAAAGGCAAAAGTCAGACCAATGGAAGGCAAGCTGGGAACAAATTGGGACGGCCTATACAAAATCACAGCATCAGAAAACAAAGGGTCATTCCCACTAGAAACAATGGAAGGAAAACTACTACAAATAACTAGAATATCACCTACCTCAAGTACTTCAACTTTTAAGAAAAAGCGTCCTCCAAGTCGTACTCTTTTTTCCCTCACTTGAGTTTTGTCCTAATCAGGTTTTCTTAAGGAGATTTTTAACGAGGCGACAAGGGGGAAACTTCAAGTGGAAGTGCGAATGGATGGAGGCGCATAATGGCTAGTTCATTGCTCAACCTCTGAATATACTTCTCCAGGTCGACCAATAAAGGAACTAGATAGACTGGGACTGGAATGTTAGCCAACACTAGATAGACTGAGACTGGAATGTCCCTGGAAAATATGTAAATTTCTCCAAGTGTATGAACAAAGCACAAATGCATGAAGTTCACCCATATTTTTGGCAAACGCACAGCCAAAACAATGCCGCCTCAATACCTAAGTTGCCCTCGGCCATTACTAAAAATAAGTTACGTTCGACCTCGTTCGAATTAGCACCTAAGTGGCCCTTGGCCATAAATAAATATAGTTTTCATTTGACCTCGTTCGAATTAACACCTATTCGGCCCTCAACCATAACTAAGTATAGGTTATAATCGACCTCATTCGAATTAACACTTATTCAACCCTCGTCTATAACTAAGTATAGGTTATACTCGACCTCGTTCGAATTAACAGCTATTCGGCCCTTTGCCATAACTAAGTATAGGTTATACTCGACCTCGTTCGAATTAACACATTTTCGGCCCTCGGCCATAACTAAGTATAAGTTATACACGACCTCGCTCGAATTAACACCTATTCGGCCCTCGACCATAACTAAGTATTGGTTATACTCGACCTTGTTTGAATTAACACCTATTCGGCCCCCGGCCATAACTAAGTGTAGGTTATACTCGACCTCGCTTGAATTAACACCTATTCGGCCCTCGGCCATAAACAAACATGCGATATGTTTGACCTTGTTCGAACCAACACCTACTAGCCCTCGGCCATGCTCAAACCTAGGTTTTGTTTCAACCTCATTCAACTTATTTGAACCAAGTTTTATGACTAAGGCAACCAAGCAACAGAAGAAAAGAGGCATACAAACTCAAACAGAAGAAAAAGAATCGGGTACGAGTAACAGAACTAGCCTTTCATACTTAAAATATTCTTTTTACAAAGGCTGAAAAAGATGCCCACAAAAATGTACACAAGTCCACGGCTAAAAGGAAAGCAAAAACAACTAATCACCGCCTGACCTAGCAACGCCATAAACTTGACCGCCTAGGCCATCAGCATCCGCCTCTCCGCCATCTCTATCACCATCGGGATACTCATCCTTATACCAGGTGTCCTGTTCAATCCGATCCACGCCCGCATCCTCCTCATTATCACCGGCCTCCAATGTAGCGGGATCATAGCCACAAGCAATACGAGCTGTACGTGCCTTAGCACGACCATCCTCAAATTCAACCTCCGAAACTTTTCCTGTCCCCATCATATCTCTAAATATATCTAGTTGGGCCTCGGTGTGGATCCATTTCTCATACAGATCCCGCAGAATATCACGAAAAGAAGAAGTGTGGGAAGAAGATGGCTGAGCCAATAACTGTGCCTTCTCGGCCTCGAGAGCAACAACTCGGTCACCAAGGCCTGAAGCCTCTTTTTCCATCTCCCCTATCTATTCATCAAGCCACTCCTCTCTGAGCTTTGCCTTCTCCAAAGCACTCTCCCGCTCAGAACGAAGAACACGGACCACGATCTCCAAAGACTCCATTTTCCTCGCAGCCCCCAACCGGGCTACCTCCGCCTTCTCCAACTCTGTTGCCTTCTTAGCAACCTCGCCACCCAGAGTGTCCACTTTGATTTGACACTCCTTGAGCTAGGCGTGCAACGATACCACTTAGGCTTGAAGATCGGCACATTGAGCCTCGGCCCCCTTGTTCACCTCAAGTTCTTCTTCCTTATCCCTTAACGCCTCCATCGAGAACGCTGTATTTTACGATGACTCTTACCAACTAGTCATCCTTCTCCTTCGGTTCAGCTCGAAGAGCCCGGAAATTGTTGCTCTCACAGAACCGTCTGCAGATCTCGCAGTGCTTGTTACATGACTCGCGATACTTCTGCTCCATCTTCTGGAAAATAGCATTATGCCTCGCCTCTCATCGGGAACTCTCAATCTCAAAAACCATAGTCTAAAAAAAGAAGAAAAGAGAACAGAAAGTGAGAACGAAGCAGAAAGCATTGAACTTGAAAAATAAAAGTCGAGAAACATACCCTGAGTGCGAGGCCGACTATAATCCTTGATAGGGTAGCATAATCCAGTTTCTCAAGAGTTTTACCCTCCACATCGGAGCAGAGGGGACCCAGGGAAGGGGCCACGTTCTCTGTGTTTATTAGTAAGTCTTGATCCATAGGGATCGTAATGATCCACGTGGAATCTTACCTCAATCCGGGTAAACCCCTCCCCCATAATCCTCACCTCATCTGTGTCGATGTCGGAGCCTATTTCATAACCATCCTCGATGACACCTTTACTTCTCCTATCAGCCAACAGAGTAGGAACATCAGTCGGTCACGAGGACGAGGGCTCTTCTCGCCGTAAAGGATCTGAAACTCTCACAGATGGCCCTACAAATCCAGTCTCGGCATCGTGAAAGGGTACGCCCTCTATAGCCTCAATTGATGGCGGGATCTCAAATGGCAACTCGTCATCTTCAATAATTACAGCCGCCATTTCATAATCACCCCTTACTGAATCTACAGCCCGGACGGGTCCCATCACCAGCATCCACCGATCTTCTTTTACGGGAAATCAAACCCTTGTTTCTCGGCGATGGCTCCTCTTCTTTGTCTATTAGATGATACAAGGGGAAAGTAGGAAGTACTGCTGCAGATACTATAGACGATCGAGCAAACCTAGCCGCAGCAGAAGAGGGAACAGAAGCAGACAACCGAGCAGGCCTGGCCGCAGTCATAATGGGAGTTGACTCCGAAGAAGCAGCCTTCCTCTTATGAAATGTAGGGGAAGAGCCCTTGGTCTTCTCGAAGGTCCTTGGGCTGAAAAGGAAGATTGAAAGATTCACTTCCTACACAATACTATAACGAGCAAGCAACCACGAGGTCAAAACAGTATTAAGTAAAAATAGATGAACTCACTGTCACACCTCCTTTTTGACCCGCGCCACCCGCAAAGGGGTGCGGAAGAGAGTTTTTTCCAATTAAAGGACAATCGAAACGGGATTTATTTATTTATTTCAGAGTCGCCACTTGGGAGATTTATGGTGTCCCAAGTCACCGATTGAATCCCGAATCGAGGAAAATATTCGACTTTCCAAATGAAGTCTGCGAACCAGAAATTCTAAGTAAGGAATTCTATTGACCCGAGGGAAGGTGTTAGGCACCCCCGAATCCCGTGGTTCTAGCACGGTCGCTTAAACTGTTGTAATGGCTAGATATCTGATTTTAATACATATTATAATTTATGTGCTTTTATCAACTTTAAACCGCTTTTATTATTATAGAATTGCAACGTCGTGAAAATGCGTTTCAAACCACGTCGCAATCAATGCACCCGTGGTTGTTGACACATTTTGACTCCGTTGAGATTTGGATTTGGGTCGCATAAATGCGCACCCGAGTTTAGGGATGTAATATTATTAAAATCGTGCCTAAAGAGTCTAACGCTTTATTACTTTGGGAAAGGCCGTGAAATTTGCTAAACGGCCCATCCCGAAGTCTAAGTATTCAATTAAACATTTATCGAGGGCCCCGCAATTTGTGTGTTTTATTGGGCGAGGCTCATCTCATTTATTTTAAAAGGATAATCCTAAAGTGTCTACATTTTTTCCTATTAAATTTGTCTCTAAAAAATAAAAGAGAAAAAATCCTAATTAATTACATACTTAAAAATAACATATTAAATGCTAGGTTAAGACAAATGTTAACGGAAAGGAATATTACTAAAATTGTAATTATAAATACAATATGGAATTGTCAAATAATATATATTTAAAAGAAACTAATTATCCCATAACCAGATTAAACTCGCATTGTTAGATGACTTGAACTGTTGAAATTAATTATTTACAACTACTGAAAATTAGAATCAATCTTAATTACTAATGCATATTTCTAAAATTTATTAAATTTAATACTAACTCGCCTTGTTTGAACTCAAATCATGCCATAATGCCTTATTCGCGAAATTAATTTAAATTCATGCTTTAACTAAATTTAGCTACATGTTTTCGACTAACTTAATGTTGACAATATTAAAACCTTCATAACTAGTGAACTTAATCAGTTTTGCCAAGCCGATTTAGTAAAGACCGACTTATGTTATTTTTCTCTTATTCCAATTATTAAACAGTTTGATAGTAATGAACATGCTTAAATATAACTACCTAATAATCAAGTTAAAGCAAAGTATTATTTAATACATCACTACAAGATGCCTAGTTATGCAGAGCGACAGAAATTTACAGAATAATAATACATGAAATAGCCTAAATACAATTAGTAAAAGAAACAAAGAAAAAGCTAAATTAAAACTTTAAAATTCCATTCTTCATATGTATTCATACTTTCACATTTCAGCTTACAAAATGCCAAAATTACAGTTGTGTACCTGGTATTGCCAATACAAGAAGAAGAAAGTCAGCAAAGTAGTATGTAACACAGCAACAACAACAAATAACCAGCAATATCCAACAAACGGAACACCCAGTGACAGATTTGACCGAATAAAATCCAGCAATAACCAGTGAAGTAGTAGCAAATAACCAATTAAACTCGAGAAACAAACCACATGAAAATCCAAAAACACCAATAATAATCAACGGGCAATAACAAAGTGAACTTTTTTTTTATTGAAAGACCAGTTAATGTTTAACCCTTAATTCTCTCTTAATGTTAAGAAAATTCTTTCTTTTAAACTCTCTTCAAATTCGAATCCCTAAAAATCTTTTAATATTTTTCGAATTTTTTCTCTCTATTTTCAGCTCATTCTTCTCTCTCTAATTCTGTCCAAGTCTGCTATATTTATGTCTCATAACAGACCCCTTAATCAATTAATCAAATAATAAAACCATCCACTTTCTCTTACCAAACTCACTACTACATAAAAAATGCAATTATTATTTTTTTAATCAACTTTTCTTGAGCCCCGTAATCCTACTATGTCTTGTTCCCCATGATTGATTAAACAAATGCATTATTCTCCACCATTATGTCTTGTCCCCCATTATTGATTAAACAAATGCATTATTCCCCACCATTATGTCTTGCCCCCCACTACATATTATTTTATACATTATTTCAAAATAAATAATTGTTCAGATTTTCAATTCCAAAAATACCCCTCTGAAATTACTGAAATTACCATTCTACCCCTGAAAATACTGCAATTTACCATTCTACCCCCTCAGGTATAACCAATTCAACTAATCAATTCTAACCAAAATACAACAGCTATAACCAATTCCTAATCAAATTCAATCAACAAATTCAAACTAAATGATGAACAACAAAAAAAACAACTGGAATTATTTTGACTGAACAATATTTTTAAACAACAAATCTACTTTCAGATTCAACAACAATAACAAACAAGTATATTCAAATCATTGAGCTCAAATTCAAATTAAACTTAAACAGAACAAATAAACGGATTCAAATCACTAAACTCAATAATCAATTGATCTACAAATTAAATCTAACAACATTACAACAAAGATGACGGATTCAAGCGATTAAACTAACACTCTTCTATATTAAAACTAAACAAGAACATAAAACAAACTGAAGAAACAATCAAGAAATGATAACAACGAACAAGAAAAGAATCAAAGATATACTGATTTCAAATCCGAGAATATTAAACAAAATACGGACAGAAATAAAACTTAAACCAACTAACCGGATCGGAACAACGACGAGCTCGAACGGAAACGGACAACTCGAACAAATAACCTCGATGTACCGGATCTCGACGAACAACGAAAACCCACCTTCCCTTTAACCTTGACAAACTCAAACTGGACCTCGACGAGGCAGTTATGGCGAAAAAAGAAGAAGAAGGAGCGACAACAACAACAGTCATGCTGCTGGTCGCGGAACGGGGTGATCGTTTGGACGTAGACGAAGGAGGCAGCCATGGATGTTGGTCGTTCATGGTGGAGCTGGTTTTGGTGGTCAGCTGGTGGAGTTATTAGACGATGGGGTGATGGAAATGGCGGAGGGCAGCCATGGTCGAAGCTGGACGAAGCAGCAGCAGCAACAGCCATGGCGACTGTGTGTGTGTGTTCGTCACTGCTGTTATAGCAGCTGGTAAAGACGGGCAGCAACACTGGTTTTTCCAGCGTGGGTGGGGGTCGTTTGGACGTGAGGGAGCAGACACAACGATGGTGGTTGTTGAGGTGTTCATGGTTGTTCGTTGCAGGAGAAAGGGCAGCCATGGCAAGGGTCGTTGATAGGGTTCGTTTGGACGGAGAAGAAGACGAAGCAGCGGCAACAACTGGTCGTGAGGAGGAGGCTGGTGGACTGGAGGGTGGTCGACGGGCAGACATGGGAGGGCAGCCATTGGAGGGGAGTTCGGAGGTCGTTGGGGTGAGTCGAGGAAGAAGAAGAAAAGAAGGGGGGCGGGTAGTTTTTCAACAGTTAGGTTTAGGGTTTTGTTTTGAAATGAAAGATAGGGAAATAGGGGTGTTGGGTCTTTGGGGTTATGGACTGGGTCGACCCGGGTCGAAATGGACCGGGTCGTAGGGGAAGATTGGGTATCTTTGGGCCTGTGGTTTAAAATTGAAGAAAAGGCCCAATCCGGTCTTCTTATATTTTTTTTTCTTTTCTATTTATTCAATTTCCTAATTAATAAAGCTAAAATGTTAAGATTAAATTATAAAACCCAAAATTATCTAAAAATACTAATTAGCTCCTAATAACAATTAACACACAATTAAATAGCAATTAACGATAAAATCACACAATTTGGACGTTAAATGTTAAAAATGCAAAATACATATTTTTATGATTTTTTCATTTTGTAAAACAAACTTAATTAATCCTAACTGTAGAATTAAATATTAAATGCAAATGCGACATATTTTTATATTTTTTTATTAATATAATAAATAAACATGCACAGACAAAAATACAAATAATTATCCAAAAAAATGCCACAAAAATTCAAAAATTGCACACAAAGGAAAATTGTTTTATTTTGAATTTTTTTTGGGAGTAATTCTCATATAGGGCAAAAATCACGTGCTCACACTCACTAGTCGCAGAAGAGGCAAGACCGAGTTTCTCGAGAAAGACCGGCCATTCACGAATCCTCACTGTGTAAGGCAGAACCTAGCTAATCCAGTCATGAATGTCCCCGACGAAAGGAGGGGGCACAGTCTCGGTTGTACGAAGAAGGAACAGAATGTCAAAACACGACTAAAACTGGCAAAACAAACACTTGATAAGGAAAAATGAAATAGATACTTACGAGCATAATTCCAAGCCTCAGGGAACCCGCTCGCGTTGGCCAACACGTCCTCGATTTTGATGAAAAAGTAGTTGAGCCAAAACTGACGATTTTCCTTATCGCCCATCTTCACCACCAAACATTTACTTCCTCAGTGGCGAAGGTGCAACATCGCCCTCCTATGGAAACTAGGGGCGAAGAGATACATCAGGTGGCGAAGTGATACCCTGACCCTAGCCAACTCCGCATATTTCGTAAGCATGCAAATAAGCTTGTAGATATATGGAGAAAGTTGGACCGGGCAAATACCATAATAGCAACAAAATTCCTCCGCCAATGGGAGAATAGGAAAGGAATAGCCGACGTAGAAATGGTACGCATAGAAAGCACAATACTCAGGCGGTGTATTTGTACCACATCACACTCTGCTGGGATCAGATCGATATGGGAAGGAATTTTGATCTTTGCCCTAAGCTCAGTGGGATCGGCCTCTTTCATCACTGACTTCGAGATCTCAGGGACGTCCTCAAGCGCTTTTGAAAAGTCGGAACTAACTTTTTCACTATGAGGTATTATCTCCTCCACCATAGAAAAATTTTCATTTTCAATGGCACCAGAAACATTATCATCATGAGGAGGCATACACACCGCCAAAGGGATAGGGTCAGTTGCCATGCCATAACTAGAGGATACGTTAACCATTTTTTTAGAGAGGATGTTGTAAGTGCAGAAAGGTTGTGAGCAGCTGGTATCACCGGAATTAGGAAAAGCAGATACACAATAGTGAAGCAAAGAGAAGACAAGAACTATATATGAAGAATGGAGAAGAAGATACAGAGATTCAATATTAAGAGTGCAAAACATAAACGAATGGTTTTATATCCCTATTTATAAGAGTTCAAGCATCAGGATCGAGAAATCAAATTGTCATTACCCAACGCAGGTATCAAAATGGTAGAGACACAGGAAACGACACAAGGCATCGGGAAAATGCGCCATAATGACGCATGATGTCATGATGTCATTCTGAATCGATGTGACCCCAAAGGTTGCGGCTCACGAAAGGTCACATTGTCACCTCTTCTGAAACGCCACTACTCGACTTGCTCGTCCAAACTTCCCGACCACGACGAACAGGGTCCGCTTATCAAGGCCGTTCGGGGTTGGCCTCAATAAGCGGAGAGACTAACTGTATAGACCAAAATCTGCCCTAAAGAAATTTAGCATAAAACGACATTAAGGAAAAGGTCGGTCGAGGTCGACCAGGAATCAGTGAGATTTGTGGCCGGACTATCAACAACGATCGAGGTCGAGCACCAAGGATAGAACAATAACGGCCAGTTTTTGTAATATGATATTAAAGAGAATATTCTATTTAATATTCTTTGCACTTATACTATTAGGGTTTGTTGGGGACATGTCTCGTATAAATAGAAAAAGAGACAATGGTGTAAGGAAGTAATATTCACTTGACAAGTAACACTTTTTGAGAAGAAGATTCTCTCTCTAACAAAGATACAAACTTTACCTTTTCATAAATATTCTTACTCACATTATTCCATAATTTTCCATCAGATCTGAGAATAGTTCAAACATTCTAGGATTTGTCTGTCATTTATCATTGTCAGGGGGAATAATCATCTATCACGTTCATTATTGGGTGAATCATTCTCCTTATTTACATAAATGTCATTTATTGCTATTTATTGCTAGTTATTCCTCCATTATTGCTCACACCTTTTGGAATATTAAATGTGCATTACTTTCAATCTCCCACTGGTTTTATCTTATGTTATCCATGCTGTCAAGTTCTATATCTAGAGATATTATCATTAACTAAGTTTAACCCGTCGTTACATAAAATTTAATAGTTTAACCAAAAGTTTATATTTTTTGGTCAAACAAAATTACTGTCTCCTTATATAATTCTAGAAATGCTCATTTTGTAACCTAACTTTTGAGCTTGAATCAGTTCAATTAGCGACACCTCTTTATCAGAAAATTACATTATATTACTAGATAGATTTTTCTATTTTATTTATATTTACTATACGTTAACTCCCTTAAACTTTCAACGTATCTATTTTTTATACCTTAACACCCCTTGATAAAATTCTGGCTCCGCCTCTGAGTTCAATATCCATTTTCTTGACACTCTCTCAAACTTAATAATCTTTCTTACTAGCAAAGTTGTTTGGACCGAATATATAGAAAGATTTTTTTATGAAGGATGACGTTGAAACTTTAGGAGCTGATAAAATATTTGTACACCATCAGTTGTAAATTTCTATCATTTTTCTTCTTTTTTTTTAAATAAAAAATGTTCGCATCATTTCATCAAACATGTACGTTTTAACCTTCCTCTCTCTTTCCGAGCAATAATTTAGTGTAACCAACTTTTGTTCAATAAGAAACAAACAACGAAGCAAACGAGTACCCTTTTTTCATAATTTACTAAACTAATTATTACTAATAAAAATGGACTTGTAAGATTCAAGACTATTTTTTATAATCTTCTTTTGAAATGACATCCCACTAAAAACACCAACTTGCATTAATTTATTAGGAAACAAACAAAAGCCTTTAAATATGTTTTAGCAATCATCGGCGCTTCATGTGCGAGGTTTGTTAACATCTGGCTTCCACCCATCCCAAAGTCTACGATTGACCCTAATTACCCCCTAAATTATGATTATCTTCATTTCTAGTGAAGAAAATACAATTATTTGAGAAAAATTAAATAAAACTCTATTAAAAAAATCAAAATAATCGAAAAACACCATTAATATGTCTGAATCCGTACATAATATTATAATTCCGCTCTTTGCGTGGCCTTAACATAAAGAGATTAGCATAATGTTATTGCCAAATTATCAAAGTACAAATCTTCATAATTATCTTTTAGTTTCGGTAAAAAAAGCTCGAGGGAGTAGGAATTTCATCTTTATTTTCTTGAAAACCCTGCTATATTTTAAAGAATTTGTTAAACTTTACAAGGTTGTAGGATAATTTCTTAAAGAATAGAAGAATGTTTCTAAAATTAAATAAATGACCTGGCATACCTTGCTACATAAAAAGTTACATAAATTTTTCACAAATTCGATTAAAATTACTCAAAAACATAGTCCTTTTAAATTCTCCCAACATGCAATTGTATAGAAACATATAATCCTCCCTAATATTCTTTCTTAAGATCTAAGATTAACTTACCCTTATATTTTAGGTTTAAATTAATTCACTAAGTAAAAGAGAAATTTTAAGCACTTACAGATGGAAGATAAGTAATCAATACATAACAAAAAGAATATAAACTCAAATTTATTTTTACTTGAATATACATGGGATGATGACTCCATACAAATAAATAAGCCTGTTAAAGCAAAAGAATCATCACACCCCCAAATATGAATGACTCACCCTAATAAAAAAATGAACAAAGAAATAAAAACACCACAATGTACCAAACAAATAAATGACAAAAATATAAAGTAAAATAAACAAAATAAAAGACCAAAAAACAAAAGAAGAGATCAAGAGATAAGTACTACTCAACCCCAACAAAGGTACAAAACAAATCTCGGTCCGTCAAGACACGTGTGATGACACGTGGCAAATCTACATGAAAGCAGCAGCAATGAGTACGCCAGCAAATGCAGCACCGCCAATGACGGCCTTGTTAGCGGCGTTTGGTGGCGGTGTGTTGTCGGCGGTGGGCTGTTCCGCCGGTGATGCGCCGGGTCCACCGGCCGGAGTAGGCGAGGGAGGAGAACCGGCAAGACCACCGGCCGGAGCTGGTGATGGAGAAGTTGTAGAAGCAGATGGAGATGGAGTTGGTGAAGTTGTAGGTGCCGGAGATGGGGTTGCTGTTGGCGGAGACACTGCTGGCGCCGGCACCGGAGTAGGTGTTGCTGCCGGAGAAATTTTAGGTGCAGGAGCTGGAGATTGAGCTAAACATGAAGCAGCAAAAAAGGCTAAGAAAAGCATAACTTTGAAATAAGAGGCCATTTTTGCAAAGCTTTTGTTTTTCTCTTTTGTGATTTTACTAAGGAAGAAAGAGAGATTTTTTTGGCTCAAAAGTGAATAGAGAAGAGACTGTGAAGAAGAAATATATAAGAGGAGGAGAAGAAAAAAAAGGGAAGGTTCCTAGAAGGAAATTATTACTATAATAATATAATTTTATTTAAAAATTATTATTTATTACAAATACAGATATACTGTAGGTGTATGTCTGTTGGTAATGGTATAAGTATAATGCATTAGTGTGCATGAACAGCGAAAAATGAGTCATAATTCACGTGTAGGCTCTGCTGTTATCAACTCTAGTCGAGATTTTAGGGTTAAGGTCTTAGTTTTAAAAAAAAAAAAAATTGAGTCCAAGTTTTGTGTACGCGTTATGAGAATATTTATGTAATTAGATTATCTAAAAAGAAAATCGAGGAAATTTTACATGAAAAGTCTTGATAGAACAGGTTAAATAACATTGGTCTAGTGAAATTTTTGTGTAGTATCAGGATATGGATTTAAAGTATTAATTTATGATTTAAGATATCATAAATTAACTAAGCCAACTTGGGCAGATAATGACATGATACTTCGGTATACAAAGTATCTTGTATTCATAGAATTTCAGGAAAAGCAACACTTTTAGGATATGATATAGACAGCTTGCCCAAATAAAAGTATTAATAATTTCCTTCACGCCCGAATATAAGTTTTTTCCTAAAAAGTTAGTACTCTTTTTTTAAGAAAAGCCCTTCCTCTTTTTGTGTGGATATTTTTTAATAAAATACAATTGAAATACAATTGAGTTAGTTTCATTTAAAAATTAAAAGAGAAAAAAGTTTTGAGAACCGAACAAAAGTTTACAACTATATAACACCTAACATTTCTAATTCCAGTTTCCAAAAACAAACTTCAGCCCAGCAATAAAGAATTTAGCATATTTATGGAAAATGTAATTGTCAAGGGAATATGCTTCTTCCTCTTTTCTTAAAGATTGATGAAGAGACGTCAAGTTACATATATCCACCTGCACCTAATTTATATATATACTCTCTCCGGTCCACTTAATTAATTTTATATATATTAAAAAAAATCACTTTTTTTATTATTTTTTTAGAACCCCAGAAAAACCCGCAACCGCTACAGTTTCGGCTGTGCGCACTGGATAAACCCTCACTATGTAATAGCCTGCAAACCACACAGGGATATAAACCGCACTACGCAAGCCCCGTGCGACAGGCTCAGACCCACAAAGCATTGAGGGGGGATCGAACCCGCGTTGCCCGTGTGGACAACTCCCGGTCCACTTTTTTTATTATTAATTGTAATAAAAATGATCATATTGGCCT
The DNA here is from genome assembly GCF_000393655.2 of Nicotiana sylvestris. NCBI lineage: Eukaryota > Viridiplantae > Streptophyta > Magnoliopsida > Solanales > Solanaceae > Nicotiana > Nicotiana sylvestris. The sequence continues at coordinate 173,614,933 of NC_091061.1, forward strand.
TAACTTATTCATTGAAAATATAACAAATATTCATAGGCTCTTTACTCCTTAGACAATTTTAGAAAAAAGAAATTAATTTCTTCTTAATATTTGAAAAAATCAAATAGTGTAGACTACAAGAAAAATACCAAAAAATCAAGTAAAATGGACCGAAGGGACTACATTGTTAGTGTATAATTTTTTATATATTATTAAGTCATTCAAAAAACATTTGCAAATAAATTTCTTTTTGTTTTTCCATTCAGATATTCGATAAACCCTACAAATAAATCTCTTTAAAATGTGAAATTCGTAAACTCAAAAATAAAATAAATTACCCGGTACAACATATAATATTGCAAAAATTCTTTAACTTAAAATTCATATGAAATATATGCGAATGGAAGGGACCATTTCTTTTTCCTGTCGTGTGAAGATGTACCTAAAATCCACCAAAGAATGGAAATTTTGGTAGTCATTTTCTCAAGTTAAGTAAAGTGTCATTATCTACTTAGTTGTGATTTACTTGTATGCATAATTATCTCAATCATTTGCCCAATTTATCTTTATATTTATCTATTCTTTAAACATAGAGGGTAGCTTTCTTCTTGATAATTGGATCGCATAGTCACATAAACGAATATAGACACAAAATGATACCAATAGGTAATATGTTTAGAAGAGAATAAAATATATTGTATAAAAATAAAGAAAAGTGTTTATCAATATGGTGGCATTCGGATTTAGTTTGGGTATAATTAAAGTTTTGGAAAATTATATTTAATTTAACTTAAAAGTTTTAAAAAGTAATTCTGGAAAATTGTGTATTTGAATTAGTTTTGAAAATGTTTTTTTTTTGGTGGAGAAATTTGTTGTTAGCTTTTGTCAATACCAACCTTTACGTGGATGAGACTGCTTCTCCCTTAACCGGAGGTCTCGGGTTTGAGCTCTGGGTATGGAAAAATTCTTGGTAGGGAGCGCTTTCCACCAAATTGGGTCCTACGCGGTGTGAATCCGAATATAGTCGGGCTCCAATATGGATACCGGACACCGAATGGAAAACTAAAAAAAATACCAACCTTTATGTTGATTTTGGTCTTTTTTTTTTTTTTTTTTGTTTCCTGAAACACCAAATCATCTTTAAATATTATATAGACTTGTTTCTTTACATTTTAGAAGGCTTTTCCGAAAGTTTCCAAATTCAAATACGGCCATACGAAGAAAAACAAAATAGATGATAAGTTTCTAATTCCCAAAGACAAACATTAATTTCGCATCTTGAAAAGTTTTACTTATTTGAAATTATCGTACAATTTATACTTAAAAACTTTGTTGATAAAGAATTTAACTAATGAAAAGTGGTGTTAATTTTTATATTTATACCCACAATTTTCATTTTGTATACAATTTACATATACATATTTAATAAAAATTCCGACCAAGCGGTCGCATGCTATATTCGCCCCTGATAGCAGTCTCGTTTGTTTCGAATTTTTTTGGCTGTTATAGTAAAGTACTGTTATAGAGGAAATATATTATAATATAATATAATATTCGGTTCCAAAAAGACTCGACTTTTTTAGTAATGATTATTATATAGAAATGTTATTATAGAAATGTCTGACTGTAATAAATGAGATAAAAAAAAAAAAAACTTGATATCACAACACAACTTTCCAACAGACATTAGAGCGGTCGGCAAATTTCTATTCTCACCATCCAAAAATCGTACAACTAAATACAATAATCTAGACCGTAATGCAAACCTCCTACAGCTAATTAATGCTTAATCTTAGTGTTAGAATACGTGGCAAGTACTTGTTTGTTCATTTTCATAACTACATTGTGTAATTAATTTCTGCATTATTTCTTAATGTGGGACCAATAATGATGATGGAGACGGGTTAACTTTGGATCATTGAGACTGATTTTTATATTTTATCTTCCCTATTGTGGTTTCCTTAGCTGTTTATAGCCGTTTAACAGGTACATCATTGGAGATAGGAATTATTAAACTAAATTTTTATAAAATAATGTTCCGTCTTAAGAAAAAAAAAATTATTTGGACTGAATAAACGACCTACATTTTTATTTTAGAAAGTCCTTCTGCCGGTGCTCTGAAAATGAATAATTAAAAATTAAGAGTAAATTAAAAAGATTCTCTAATAAGAAGATAACTCGGCATGGGTCACATAAGGTTCTTTTATGCACCAAATCTTGAGAATTTATTTTAATTATTGGCCAATCATAGGGCTAAAAGAGTTTAATCAATTTTGCGACTGTATATATACAAATCAATGTACCAAAAAAAAAAAAAAACTGTATACGAATCATGAACACATGTTATGCCATGTAAAACACTGGTTCCGTCACATCATGATCACACCTTATTTTAACAAATAGAGTATACGTTTAACAATAAATTTTCATGAGTTTTCCATCTAAAAACATGACTTCATAATAAACCATAGAAGTTACAAGTAGGTAATTTGGATTTTGTTAAAGTGAAATTTAGAATGTGAAATTCATATAATGCACAACATATGCATGTGTGATGACCCATAGGTCATTTATAGTTTTACCCTTCATTTCTATGTTCCGAGACCTCGGATAGCTTCATTTAGCCTTCCTCAATTTTCTTGCGGTGTCCCTGTCTTTTTCCAAAAGTTTTATGAGAAAAATTGATGAGATGTGAAATCGCCTTAAAACTCATTTGAGTTGACCACATTAAGCGTTTTGTGTAACGGACCCGAATCAGTATTTTGACGGTCCCAGTGGGTCTGTATCGTAATTTAGTACTTGGGCGTAGGCCGGAATCGAATTCGGAAGTCCCTAGCTTGATTTAGCGTAATTTTTTGAAAACTAGAGTCTAAAGGTTTAAAGAATTATTAAGTTTGACCGTGAGTTGAATTCATTGCTACCTGGTTCGAATTTCGGTTTCGGAACTTGGTATAGGTTCATTTCAGTATTTATGAATTGTCTGCAAAACTTGGTGCAAAACGCAGTTGATTTGACGTGAGGTTGAAAAATTGAAAGTTCTTAAGTTTTTTAAAATTTCATTCCTTTGGTGTCCGATTCATAGTTCTAGGTGTTATTTTGGTGTTTTGATCGCGCGAGCGAGTTTGTATGATGTTATTAAACTTATGTGCATGTTTCGCTTGGAGCCCGAGGGGCTCGGGTGAGTTTCGGATAGGCTACAGGGTGATTTTTGAACTTAGAAGAATGTTGGTTTTGCTATTATCTGATGCCTGAGACTTTGTGCTTCACGATCGTGAAGTCTCTCCCGCGATCGAAGTATCTTTCGCGATCGTGCAGGGGAGCTGGGCTGGGGGAGGAATTTATTCTCCACGAACGCGAGGAGTTGGTCACCAACACGGAGTAGTGGGGGGTCTACCCTCCGCGAACGCGATCTGTCCTTCGCGAGCGCATAATGTTAGGAGGGGAAAACTAGGGATTGGACTTTACTCTATGCGAACGCGAACACAGTTTCGCTGTCACACCCCAAACCTAAAGAGGCGTGGCCGACACCCAGTGCCATACTTAGCCCGAGCGTACCACTCTGTAACTATGAACGTTGGAGGGTAACCCTCAACTTAGGCCGATAAGGCCATATTCTGAATCATCTGAAAATATCATCTCTCTCATCTGAGGGGTAAACGTACCCAAAAGCTCATGTATAGATATATAAATAAATGTACAGGATGACGAGGCCGCTATGAACATTTGATGATATACAAACTATAAAGGACTCGTCTACAAGCCTCTAGAGATAACTAAACCGTACGATGGTCGGGATAGGGCCTCGACCTACCCATCAAACTTGCATATATATAATGGACTCCAAGTTCTAGATCTGGTAACTCCGAGGAAATGGAGCTTACTAACCAAGCTGATGTTTGACTATGTCTGCTGGGAGGGTCTGTCCAACGGTCAATGAGGACCGGCATGCATGAAATGCAGCGTCCCCGGTAAAAGGGACGTCAGTACGAAATAATGTACCGAGTATATAAGGCAACAGAATAACTGAAAGCTAAAACTGAATTGATAATATAATAACTGAAAGTAACTGGGGGTCAAAGATAATATGAGGATATGCTTACCTACTAATACTTATTAAATTCTCTCAATATAGTAAGTAAAATAGCTGTCCAGCCTTATAAGGCTCGATATGTGTGTCATGACCCCAATTCGCCCTCCGTGAACTGTCATGACGGCACCTAGTCTCTACGACTAGGTAAACCTAACAATTTGCGAAAAAGGAAACGAAAGATTAAACCAACTAAAAACTGCAGAATAAACATAAATAGAACGTTTAAGATGCCGCTCGGCATATACAATAAAAACTCTCAAACTAAAATAACTCCCAAAACCCGGAATCTCATGAAATCACAAGCTAAGGATATTATATAGTGTTCTAACTCCAGAATATCTAAATCAAAGTGAATACAGAAGGGCTATAACTACTAGAGAAAGTGGAAAGGGACTCATCGGTCTGCGGATGCGGTAGATATACCTCAAAGTCTCTGGAGAATCGCCTCGCCTCAAGGATGATAGGGCTAAGCTGAAGAACCTGGATCTGCACATGAAAAACATGCGCAGAAAGGGCATGAATACTCCACAGCGGTACTCAGTAAGTGCCAAGCTTAACCTCGGTCGGGTAGTGACGAGGAAAGTCAGGGCCTTACTGATTATAAATGAAAAGCAAGGTAAAACAGTATAGAATATGACAGTATAATTAAGTGCTAACAGTATGAAGTAACATAGGGTAATAAGAATAACTACAACTAAAGTAGAGACAGACAACATAGAGAGAATATAACTCCACATAGTAATAGCAACGGGGGATCTCCCAGGATACCGTCCTGTAGTCCCCAAATATAAATATCCAGTGGATATTCCGGGTGTCATCCCGTAGTCCAACTCATAGTGCGGGGGATCTACCGAAATCCCAATCCATAGTCCCAAATGTAAATACTCAGTACTGGGGGAATCTACTGAGTGCAGTCCCGTAGTTCCAATGTAAATGTGCAGGGGGATGTACCGGAATACAAATCTGTAGTCCCAAAGAAAACATGCAGGGGGATCTCCCGGGATACCGTCCCGTAGTCCCAAAGTAAACACACAGCAGCAACACGAAGAATATTCAATTCAATCCAAATTTCATACCAAGGTAAAACAGGTATTTCTAACCTAGCATGATGCACAGAATTCAATTAAGGATGTTTGAGCAAGTAAGGCAATTAAGTAAATTAGACATGCTTCCTTAAGCTAACAGTAGGCTTAAATTACAAGTAGTATAAACAGGGAAAGAAATACAGTTATAGTTACTTAATGAAAACAAGATTTTCAACAATTAGCACAAGTACGCATTCGTTACCTCACGTACAAGGCATTTCAAGTATCAACAATATCAAATCCTAAGGGGAGTTTCCCTTACACAAGGTTAGGCAAGCCACTTACCTCGAACCAGCTCAATCAACTCGAAACCACGTTCTTGCCATGAGTATCCGACTCCAAATGTCCCAAATCTATTTAAAATAATTGCATAATGTAAATATAACTTTAAGTAACTAATTCAACTAATTAATTCTAAGCTAATACACGAAATTAGGAAAAATGACCAAAATGCCCCCGATCCCACGTCTCAGAATTGGGTAAAATTTACAAATTTGAAATCTTCACACTCTCACGAGTTCAGTCATACCAAAAGTACCAAAATCGGACCTCAAATGGTCCCTCAAATCGCCACTCAAAGCTCTCCAATTAACCAAGCCCTAACCCCCAATTTACCACTTATTTTCCTTCAAATTTCATGCCTACAATGATAAAAATCACCATAATAATGAGTTTGGTTCCAAAAATCTTACCTCCCCGAAGCTCCCTTGAATTCTCTCTCAAAAACCTCCCAAAAGGCTCAAATCCCGGATGAAAATGGTGAAAGAATGGGCAAAAATCGCGACTGAAACCTTATATAGGTTCTGGCCCAGGGTTTCCGCACCTGCGGCCTTTTCCTTGCACCTGTGGACCCGCACCTGCGGTCCTAGGTGCGCATCTGCGAAATTCCACTTAAAGAACTGGGCCGCAGCTGTGCTTCTTCTACTCAACCTATCGCACCTGCGAATTCTGGTTTCCATGCGCCTGGCCATATCTGCGGCTCCCCTGTCGCTTTTGCGATCACGCACCTGCGGTCCCCTAACCGCAAGTGCGGTTATGACAGAACTTCAGCCAAGCTTCAGATTTTCCTAAGTCCAATTCAACTTCCGTTAAGCACCGGAAACTCACCCGAGGCTCCCGGGACCTCAACCAAATATACCAACCAATCCTAAAACATCATACGAACTTATTCCAACCCTCGAATCACATCAAACAACGCTAAAACCACAAATCACTCTCCAATCCAAGCCTAAGGATTTCGAAAACTTCCAAATTCCGCTTTCGATCAAAAAGTCTATCAAACTCGTCTGAATGACTTGAAATTTTGCACACACGTCACATTCAACACTACGAAGCTACTTCAACTCTTGGAATTCCATTCCGACCCCTAGATCAAAATCTCACTAACGAACCGGAAACTTCAAAAATTCAACTTTCGGCATTTCAAGCCTAAATAAGTTACGAACCTCCAAAACACAATCCGAACACGCCCTTAAGCCCTAAATCACCCAATGGAGCTAACAGAACAGACATAATTCCATTCTGAGGCCGTCTTCACACTGTTCTAACTACGGTCCAAATTCTAAAGCTTAAGCTCTCATTCAGGGACTAAGTGTCCCAAAACACTCCAAATTCCCAAACGAATCCTCCCGGCAACTCACAATAGTAGAAATAAATACGGGGAAAGCAATTAATAGGGGATCGGGTCGTTAATTATTAAAATGATTGGCCCGGTCGTTACATCCTCCCCCTCTTAAAACATTCATTCGTCCTCGAACGAGCATAGAGACATACCTGAACTAGTGAAAAGATGAGGGTAACGACTGCGTATATCCTGCTCTGTCTCCCAAGTCGCCTCCTCAACGGGCTGACCCCGCCACTGAACCTTTACTGATGCTATGTTCTTTGACCTCAGCTTTCGATCCTACCTGTCAAATATTGCCACCGGCTCCTCAACATAGGATGGATCCTTGTCCAACTGGACTGAACTGAAATCCAACACGTGCAACTAATCACCGTGATACCTCTGGAGCATCGAAGCATGAAATACCGGATGAACTCATGCCAAGCTGGGAGGTAAGGCAAGCTCATAAGCAACCTCCCAAACACGTCTCAGTATCTCAAAGGGGCTAATGTACCTCGGGCACAACTTCACTTTCTTTCCAAACTGCATAACGCCCTTCATAGGCGAGACCCGAAGCAGAACCCGCTCCCCAACCTTATATGAAACATCACGAACCTTCCGATCCGCATAACTATTCTGTCTGGACCGGGTTGTACAGAGTCTATCCTGAATCACCTTAACCTTCTCCAAGGCGTCCTAAACCAATTCTATACCCAATAATCTAGCCTCAAACCAACCCACCAGGGATCTACACCACCTACTATACAGAGCCCCATATGGTACCATCTGAATGCTGGACTGATAACTGATGTTGTAGGCAAACTCTGACAGTGGCAAGAAGTGATCCTAAGACCCTCTAAACTCTATCACACACGCACGAAGCATATCCTCAAGAATCTGAATAGTGCGCTCGGACTATCCGCCCGTCTGGGGGTAAAATGTTGTGTTCAAATCCTCCCGAGTACCTAACTCATGTTGTACGGCCCTCCAAAACCCTGATGTGAACTGAGTACCTCTGTATGAAATGATGGAAACTGGAATACCATGCAGACGGACAATCTTCCAGATATAAATCTCCGCCAACCGCTCCGAAGAATAAGTAGTACACATAGGAATGAAGTGCGCGAACTTGGTCAGCCGATCCACAATCACCCAAATGGCATTGAACTTCTTCAAGGTTCGTATGAAGTCCATGGTGATCCTCTCCCACTTCCACTATGGAATCTCTATCTACTGAAGCAACTCACCCGGTCTCTGGTACTCATAATTCACCTGCTGACCGTTGAGGCACTGAGCTACAAACCTAACTATATCTTTCTTCATCTGCCTCCACCAATAGTGCTGCCTCAAATCCTGGTACATCTCTGCGGCACCCGGATGGACGGAATACCGCAAACTATGAACCTTCTCTAGAATCAACTCCCGAAGCCCATCAACATTGGGTACACATACCCGACCCTGCATCCTCAATACCCCATTATCACCAATAGTCCTATCTCTGGCATCACCGTGCAGAACCTTGTCCTTAAGGACAAGCAAATGAGGGTCATCATACTGACGCTCCCTGATACGATCAAATAAGAAAGACCGAGAGACCACGCAAGCTAGGACCTGACTAGGCTCCAAAAGATCCAATCTCACAAACTGGCTGGCTAAGGCCTAAACATCCATCACCATGGGCCTCTTCACTGCTGGTAAATAAGCCAAACTCCCTAAACTCTCTGCCCGGCGACTCAAAGCATCGACCACCACATTGGCCTTGCACGGGTGATACAAGATAGTGATATCATAGTCCTTCAGCAACTCTAACCACCTCCTCTGGCGCAAATTAAGATCCTTTTGCTTGAACATGTGTTGCAAGCTCCGGTAGTCAGTATAAATCTCACAAGGAACATCGTACAAATAATGATGCCGGATCTTCAAGGCATGAACAATAGTAGCTAACTCGACATCATGGACAAGATAATTCTTCTCATGTACCTTCAACTGTCTGGACGTGTAGGCAATCACCCTACCGTCCTGCATCAATACCGCTCCAAGGACAATCATCGAGGCATCATAATAGACAGCATAAGACCCCGAACCTATAGACCATATCAAAATTGGGGTTGTAGTCAAAGTTGTCTTGAGCTTCTGAAAGCTCGACTCACACTCTTCTGTCTACTGGAACGGAGCACCCTTCTGGGTCAGCCTAGTCATAGGTGATGCAATAGATGAAAACCCCTCAACAAATCGATGGTAATAACCAGCTAAGCCAAGAAAACTATAGACCTCTGTAGCTGAGGATGGTCTGGGCCAACTCTGCACTGCTTCCACTTTTTTCGGATCCACCCGTATACCCTCACTCGATACCACATAACCCAAGAAAGCCACAGAATCTAACCGAAACTCACATTTTGAGAACTTTGCATATAACTTCTTTTCCCTTAAAGTTTGAAGCATTGTCCTCAGGTGCTACTCATGATCTTTCCCACTACGGGAATACACCAGAATATCATCAATAAAGACAATGACGAATGAGTCAAGATATGGCTGGAACACACTATGCATCAAATGAATAAAGGTTGCTGGGGCATTGGTCAGCCCAAATGACATAACAAGGAACTCGTAATGACCATACCGAGTCCTGAAAGCAGTCTTCGGGATATCTGGATCCCGAATCTTCAACTGATGGTACTCTGAGCGCAAGTCAATCTTAGAAAATACTCGTGCTCCTTGTAAATGGTCAAACAGATCATCAATACGAGCCAAAGAATAATGGTTCTTCACTGTAACTTTGTTCAACTGGTGATAATCAATGCACATACGCATAGAACCATCTTTTTTCTTCACAAACAAGACAGGAGCATCCCAAGGTGATACACTGGGCCGAATAAAACCCTTATCAAGTAATTCCTATAACTGCTCCTAACTCTGGAGGAGCCATATGATACGGAGGAATAGAGATGAGTTGAGTTCCCGACAATAGATCAATGCCAAAATAATATCTCTGTCGGGTGGCATACCCGGAATATCAGCTGGAAATACATCAGGAAAGTCCCGTACTACTGGGACTGAATCAACTGTAGGGGTATCAACACTAACATCCCTCACATAGTCCAGATACGCATCATACCCTTCTCAACCATTTGCTGAGCTTTAAAGAAAGAAATAACTCTACTGGGAGTGTGACCTAAAGTACACCCTCCACTCAACTCGCAAAATACCTGGCATAGCCAACATCACAATTTTGGCGTGACAATCAAGAATAGCATAATGGGGAGACAACCAGTTCATGCCCAAGATCATATCGAAATCTACCATGCTGAGCAATAACAAATTGGCCCTGGTCTCAAAACCACTATGAGCAATCAAACACGACCGATAAACGCAGTCCACAACAAGAGAATCTTCCATAGGAGTAGAAACATAAATAGTGAAACTCAAAGAATCCCGAGATACACCCAAATGCGGGGCGAAATAAGAAGACACATAAGAATAAGTGGAGCCTGGATCGAATAAAACTGATGCAACTCTATGACAAACCATGACAATACTTGTGATGACAGAATCAGAGGCAACAACCTCGGTACAAGCAGGAAGGGCATAATATCTGGCCTGGCCTCCCCCTCTAGGGCGACCTCTACCTCCCCGACCTCCACCTCTAGCTAGCTGGGCAGGTGGGGTAGCAACTGGTGCTGTGATCATAGCTTGAGAACTCTGTGGAGCACGCCGTGGATGAGAAGTCTGTAGAGGTGCAACCCTCCTAAGTCTGGGGCAATCCCTCACCATATGGAGTGTGTCACCACACTCAAAACAAGCTCTAGAAGGACATGGTGGCTATGACTGGCTCGGGCCAAGTCTGCTAGACTGACCACTGAAAGCACCCCATGCAGGAGGCGCACTAGATACTGGAGGTGCATAATAAGTCTCCTGAGGCCTGGGAGGAGCTAGAAGAGCTGAATAAACATGGCGACTCATATAACCCCTACCATGACGAATTTCAGTAGGAGCACGGGCACCAAAATAATGGCCTGACTCTCGAGACCTCTTGGCCTCCCTCTCCTCTCTATCTTGAGCATGGATACCCTCCACTCTCCTAGCAATGCTCATCACCTGCTGATAAGAAATATCCATCTCCAACTCACGAGCCATGCTAGACCTGATGCTGGGAATGAGTCCCTCAATAAACCGGCGAACTCTTTCATGAACTATAGCAATCAAGGCTGGTACATGCCTAGCCAAGTCAGTGAAATGGATAGCATACTCTGAAACAGTCATAGTGCCCTAGCGCAAATGCTCGAACTCTGCGCGTCATGTGTCCCTGAGGCTTTGAGGGACAAACTTTCTCAGGAACATATCTGGAAACTGAGTCCAAGTAAGGGATTCTGCCTCAGTTGGGCTGTCCAACTCAAAAGTACGCCACCACTGGTAGGCGACTCCCCGAAGCTAAAAGGCAGTGAAAGAAACCCCACTCGATCCTGATATACCCATAGTGTGGAGGATACGATGACACTCCTCTAGAAATTCCAGGGCATCATCTGATGCTAAACCACTGAATACAAGAGGCTTATACTTCTTGAACCTCTCAAGCCTCCGCTGCTCATTCTCGGAAGTCGTTGGCCTGTCCTCGGGCTGATCTGGGACTACAGGCGGTACAAGAATAATCATTGGGACCTGATCAACATGCACTCACTGCTCAGGAGTGCGGGCAGCGGGAGTCTGTGATCCTCCCCCAGCTTGAGATGTAGCTACAGTAAGGGGAAGCAACCCTTCCTGAGCCAGAGTAGTGTACATACTAATGAACTGTGCAAGAGTCTCCCGAAAAGTTGGACTAGTAGTACCAATAGGCGTATCAGGCGCCTGGTCTCCATCTGGAGCTATTGGTGGCTCCTCTACGACAGATTGCGTGAGTGCTCTGGCTGCACCACGGGTGCGTCCTCGGCCTCTACCCTGGTCCCGACCTCTGACTGCTCCAATAGGGGCGCATGTGCCTGATCATCTCTGGTAGCATGTATCCTCACCATCTGTGAGAGAATAGAAGATAAAAGTTTAGAATTGTGATATCAAAAATCTGGCATAACAAAGAAATCAAATAAAGTGGAATTTTTCCTAACAGTTACATAGCCTCTCGTAGATAAGTACAGACGTCTTCGTACCGATCCGCGAGACTCTAATAAACCGACCTGTGATTCATGACTCCTATGAACCTAGAGCTTTGATACCAACTTTTCACGACCCCAGTTCATCCTCTATGAACTGTCATGATGACACCTAGTCCCTACGACTAGGTAATCCTAACAATTTGTGGAAAAGGAAATGAAAGATAAAACCAACTAAAAATTGCAAAATAAACATAAATAGAACGTTTAAGATGCCGCTCGGCATATACAATAAAAACTCTCAAACTAAAATAACTCCCAAAACCCGGAATCTCATGAAATCACAAGCAAAGGATATTACATAGAGTGCTAACTCTAGAATATCTAAATCAAAGTGAATACAGAAGGACTATAACTACTAGAGAGAATGGAAAGTGACTCCTCGGTTTGCGGACGCGGCAGATATACCTCAAAGTCTCGGGAGAATCGCCTCGCCTCAAGGATGATAGGGTTGAACCGAAGAACCTGGATCTGCACATGAAAAACATGCCCAGAAAGGGCATGAGTACACCACAGCGGTACTCAATAAGTTCCAAGCCTAACCTTGGTCGGGTAGTGACGAGGAAAGTCAGGGCCTTACTAATTATAAATGAAAAGCTACGTAAAACGGTATAGAATATGACAATATAATTAAGTGCTAACAGTATGAAGTAACATAGGGTAATAAGAATAACTACAACTACAGCAGAGAGAGACAACACAGAGAGAATATAACTCCACACAGTAATAGCAACCGAGGATCTCCCAAGATACCGTCTTGTAGTCCCCAAATGTAAATATCCAGTGGATCTCCCGGGTATCATCTCGTAGTCCAACTCATAGTGCGCGGGGATTTACCAAAATCCCAATCCGTAGTCCCAAATGTAAATACTCAGTACTGGGGGAATCTACCGAGTGCAGTCCTGTAGTTCCAATGTAAATATGCAGGGGGATCTACTGGAATACAAATCCGTAGTCCCAAAGAAAACATGTAGGGGGATCTCACGGGATACCGTCCCGTAGTCTCAAAGTAAACACACAACAGCAGCACGAAGAATATTCAATTCAATCCAAATTTCATACCAAGGTAAAATAGGTATTTCTAACCTAGCATGCTGCTTGATCGAGGCCAACCCTGTACTACTATTGAGTAGCAAGAGAGGTCGAAGCAGCTTTTACCCGAGAAGGTCGGGATCGATTTCCATATGGAGCTAGATATTGGAGTTGAGTTTCTATCTAAAGTGGAGTTGTGTATTTGTTCCTAATTACACTTCTAATCATTTTTGGGTTTGATATTAATCCTAATTTTATAATACTACAATGCTAAATTAGGCTAAGTAAAGCTAAGATTAAACTATTGCAAATTTTTGAAATAGATAAAAGGCACTAGGGTAGTGACTTTTTCTTAGGTGGCTAATTGATGGATTCTTGAGTCGACGGCTAGATTGTCACATTTGGGGAATATGATATAACCATTGCACAATTCTACTCACTCTATACCTCTCGGTAGCTCGAGTGATTTTGCCCGAATTGACTTTCTCAAGACCAATTGGATATGCAAATTTGTGCAAGCAATCAAGGTTCAAATCGGGTATTTCTATCTCTAGGTTTAACCCTTTAATTGAGGCTATCAATATCTTGAATACACCCTAATTTCTTGTTGGAATAATTTCATGGACGTAGGCTCTCTTTCTCAAGAAGAGCCAAAGTCTATTAGGCATAAACTAGTATTTGCAACCACTAATTCAATATTAAAACCCTAAATTAGTCCAAATATCAAACACTCATAGACAATCAATCATCAAAACACAAGACTCATCAATTACCCACACTAGCGTTGATCCACAACCCTAGCTAATGGGTCTAGCTACTCATAATTAGAGAAGAAAACAAAGCAATAGATGAAGAAAAGCCCATAATAATTAATTGCTAAATAAAATTTGAAGATTCAATGTTGAAACTAAGCTAAAATTACTCAAAATAGTAAAAGGAATGAGTTCACGAGCACAACTCTACGTCCAAAACTATCTGATAACCTAAAAATGGGAAAAGAAACTATTTATACTAGGCTGAAATTTCTAGACAAAAATACCCCTACGGGGCTAGTGCGGACCGCACAAAATCGAGTGCGTCCGCACTAAGGCTCTTGGCTTGATTTATCTACTCTCTGAACTTGGGCTTTACGAACTGCACAAAGTCGAGTGCAGACACGGTGGCTTCTATTGCGGTCCGCACAAAAAGGACTATGGACTGCATTGACTAGTTCCTCCAAAATGCCACCTCTCTGAACCTTGGCTCTACGGACCGCACGAAATCGAGTGCGGCCTCAATGAACCCAATGAGGACCGCACAAAACCCTTTGCGGCCACATTTCCTTGTGGCCTGAAAAGCATCCTCTCTGAACTTCATCTTTGCGAACCGCACAGAATTGTGTGCGGCCGCACTGGCCCTGTTTGGCTGAGCTTGATATTGTCTTGGTACTTGTTCAAGTTTCACTTCTTTTTGAGCTGGTTTTTGATACCTTGTCACCTTATTGATCAAACCTGTAATCAAGCACAACTTGTGAGCCTTTGGGACTATTTTGTACACATTTCTAATCAAAACTTAAGCAAGAAGAAGTGTAAAATGCATCATAGTCCCTAGTTATCAATTCCCCCAAACTTAAGCTTTTGCTTGTCCTTAAGCAAACAAAATAAGACCCACCCCTTAAGAGAAAGTCCAAGAAAATTCAGTTGTCCTAAAGTGACCTCATCTAGCATAAATTGGGACTAACAATTGCCCTTAATTCAAATGAACCATTAACAACATTCATTCTTTTAAACACCATGGATTTAGTGCGACACAAGAGTATCAAGAGTTGACTCAACACATCTAAGAAACTCTTTCTATTACTTTGATCATTGTGGAACCCAAACTCACACATCCCCAGCTCTCCCTAAGCAAATCTCACCTTTAGGATAGTGGCACTCAGAACGAGGTTAATGGAACTACACTTATCTCTCTTAAGGAAAAGTCACAAGTCCGGCTCTAAGTACCATATGCTTGCCCCTTATGTAAGTCACCACTAATGAAAGTTTCATTCAACTCAAGATCATATAGGGCTTTTGTGGAGACATAATAAAGGTTTTTGGTTCAGGGTAGGAAATGTTTGATCTAAGTAGGTTCCATCTTTCCTTAAGCACTTCTTTTGCTTCATTTTGGCACACATTCACTTGCCTTTTTTTAGTCATTTCACTTCTTTATAAGGGGTTAGAGAGACACACTGTCACTCTTTCTTGTTCATTTTAAATATTTTCTCCTTTCTCAATTTTTCACACATTTCATTCTTTGCTTTTATTGAATCCCTTCACTTATTTCTATATTGAACATTTTTTTATGTTTTTACTTTTCTTTATTTTTCATTGCCTTTCCTTCTCTTCATTTTGTACATTTTTACCACTTTGTTTAATCCTTGTCTCTCCCCCAAACTTATACTTTTGTCATGTGCTAAGAAAAGATTCGGTGCCAAGAGAGGGTATCTTTAGAACGGGTAAAGGCTTGTATCGTGGTTCTTGAAAGAAAAAGGTCTAAGGCTCAAAAGGGATGACTAGGTATTTTATCATTGGTAGGTTATGGAAGTGTTCAAGCTATCATTTAGATCAAGGAGAGCCTATAATCATGTCTCAAGTCAAATTACACTTAGGATTTCGCCTCGACAAACATTCAGGACAAGTTCTAGACCAATGGCTCGGGACTTGGACTTGCAGTGCAATTTCTCACCACACAAGCTATGCGATCGCTAAAGACACAGATTTAGGGGCCCATAATAACCTTAGATAATATTTGATCACACAAATGTCCCAAAAAACCACTTGATAATTATCGGCCAACACAAGAGTCTCAAGGTCACAACTTTCACCATCCTATACACAACTATTTATTTTTGACCATAGGATCAAAGGTAGATGTGTTAGGCCCATGTGAAGCTTTGCTTGAGGCACCCTTACCACTAACTACTAAAAAGCAGAAAAGAAAAGAAAAACAGACTCAAACCCTTAAGAAAGTTGTCATGCCATCCATCATCGGGAAGAGCCACCCGGTTCACACAAATTCCACCTTTGGAAAGAACTGTGGCATTAAGAAAACCAAAGGCTTATTTCAAAAACTCAAAACAAGAAGCTACGAGTATAAAATAATGCAGAAAGTAAAATGAATATGTATAAGAGGGGATTTAATCGAATATACAATAGGGGAGATGAATATATACAATGAAACGTAACTTTTATATACAAACCCAAGGTAAAAAGTACAAAAAAATGTAATGAAATGCTGAAATTATATACATACCAAAGATAAAAAAGAAAGAAAGAAATCATCCATATATACAGTCATCCAAATCCAAGTAGGGCCTACCCCCTCAAATGAAAGTTGGCATTGTCCTCAATGCCAACTAAGCAAAATAAGCACCAAAAATAGAGGAAAGAGGATACAGAAACTCCATATGGGTCGTCCGTCTGCATGAGATCCTCTGTATGCTAGGGAGCCTGTGACTGGCTCCTTGTAGTCTGTGGATCTGCTGGGACCTGGGCCTGGACTGGCTCCTGGGCTGTATCCTGAGGCTAACTGGAGGAAGTCTATGGTGGGTCCGCCAATTGCATAACTGTATCATCAGACCAAGGGATCACCCTTTTCCTCTTAGGAGGCCTCTAAGACTCCTGCTCTGGATGGGGCTGGGCTACTGGTGTTGGGTCATGCAATAGAAAATCTAAAGGCAGATGATCTGCCTTCAATCTCTCAACCTCGACCTGCAACTCCCTCACCGACTATTTGGAAGCCCTAGTCTTCCTTATCTTCTTTGCCTCCCTAGCAAGCTCCTTGAGAGCCTTTCCGTGTGAATCAACAGCGTCCATGAGCAATTTCTGGATCACAAGGATCTTCTTCTCATTGTCCAGACGATCCTTGAGAGTGTCCTCAATGGACTGTGGGACTTGTAGAGGAGGAGGTACTGACTGAGTTGCCACAGTAGTATATAATACAGACAGCTTATAAGTATCTATCTGCATCCAGTTGTTGATGCTGGTGAGGGCCTGGCTCAAACGGTGAGCAATCATTAGATAGGCAGTGGTGGAGGGTATCTCTGAATCTGCTGAAGTGGATGGGCCTGGGGCCATGTTTGCTGAAGTGGAGGGAGGCTGTGGAGTAGTCACTACTACTACTGGCTCTTCAGACTGGCCAGTTAAAGTAGTGGATTTTTCCTTGAAGTGCTTGCCCTTAGGGTTGTCATCACCCTATAGGCTATACCAGGAGAAAGGTGCCTTTGCCTTCACTTTCACGTCAAATTTGTGCTAATTCACATTTTGGTCCTTCAGGTACATGGTTAGGAAGTTGGGGAATGGGTAAGACCTGTCACCCTCACTCACTACCCGTCTAATAACCCGGGAAATCACATTCCCGATATTGATCGGGTACCCTGCCATGATGGATGCTACTAAAATCGCCCGGTAAAGTGGGAGTAAGTTGTCGTGGGTGGTAGGGTCTAGTCTGCTGCACACGAACGTCTCTCACCCCTTGGCCTCGAAGTTAAATGTCCTCCTCAATATCTTCACCCCCGCAGTCAGCCACTCAGGGGTGGTACTTGGGATTTCCAAGTACTCCGCCAACCACGGACGGGCTTCTTCACCCAATTTCATCTTGTCTAGGTACAAGGACTCATCCTCTTCCATGAAGCCTAAATAGTCATTGATAATCTTGCCATCAAACTTCACTTTCAAATACCGCACTTTGGTGACCGTGGTACCCTTTTTGATGTGGGCCACGTTGGTGTAAAATTCTTTCACCAAGTGCTCATTGGCGTCATCCACCTGCCTGATAAAGTAGTCTCATCCAGCTCTTTCTTTGAATTGCCTCAGCATATTTGGATTGTGAGGCAAAAGATCCCGGGTGCTAATTTTTCTCTCAAGTATTAACCTCTTTTCTGGCCACCACTCTCTGAATTTGTGGGAGGTAATCTCACTGACGAACCGGTCCTCCCATGCCTCCGGGTTCCTAGTCCGCTCTATCCCACCAATTTGGGTCTCACCCCCTTCTGCTTCTTCCCCTTCTTCTATTACTGCATCCTCTCTAAATAATGAAGCTGTAGGAGAGGTGGAGTACTCATTTCCACTACTGGCAGCTGAGCCCTCAGACGACTCAGAAGATACGGGCACTGAATCTTGGGCAGTGGGGGAATGTGGGGGTATATCTATCAACCTGTTTCTCTCCGGCCAGTCAGGAATGTACTTTAGTACGAAGTCTGATGATATATCCCGGGAGGGCTCATACTCACTCCCTGACTTATCAATGGCCCGGTCTGCAGCTTTTATAATCTTCCTTGTGTTTTTTATATTTTGACGGGCTTGTGGGGTTAATCTTATCATCTTTTGTTTCCCACCCTGGGAGGATTCTCCTCTTCCTGTTTGTTTACCACCTTTTCCTCTTGATCTCACCACTGTCTACAAACAACATTCATTCAGACTTTGTTAGTATCCAACAAAACAATGCAATTCACAGTTGCAAAAAAAAATATTGCAGACAGTTTTAAATTTGCAGAGTGCGGACCGCACAAAATGCAGTGCAGCCACAAAGAGGTCATTGCGGACCGCACAAAATCCATTGCGGTCCGTACAGAGGTGGGGTTCAGACTACTCACTATCTAAAACTATGCAACGTGGATGGCACAAAATGCTAATGCGATCCGCATTGAGGTACCGCGGACCGCAAAAAATGCAATACGGCCGCGATCCTTACTTAATAGTATGTAGAACATAGTTCACCGTGGTCTACACTAAATGGCATTGCAGACAGCACATGGGCACCGCAGACCGCACAAATTCCACCGCAGTCCGCACTGAGTACCCAGTAGCAGCACCAACCTAGGGTTCATGATTTGTTCAATTTTAGTCAACTTTTTCACCTATTGAAGAGTCCCTAAATGTTGGTTTATTTAACTACCTAATCCTAATTAACACAGTAGTTTAACTACCCTAAGCTACAAAATAGAAGGGAAAACGGGAAGGGAAGAAGAAGAACTAAGAAAAAATAAAAATTCAAAGAAAATACATAAATTAAACAATTAAGAAGAAGGTAATGTTACCAGAGATGAGATGGAATGCTGAGTAATGAACTTGAGCAGTTAATTTCGTGCAGATTAAAGAGATGAACAATGTATTTTTGTGTTCTGAGAGTGAAAAGTTTGAAAAGTTCAAAAGGGAAGGCCTCAGGTCCTATTTATAGAAAAAGGTCCTGGGGCCCAACTTACCTACCTAACGTGGACCGCACAAAATGGCACCGCCGCCCGCATTGCTCAAAACCACAGGGCTTAGACAAGTCAACCATTGCGGTCCGCATAAAGTACAATGCGGCCACAGTGGACCACCGCGGATTGCACAAAATGCAATGCTGCCGCGGTGGTAAACTTCAGAAAACCCTAACTTTTTCAAATCCCCAGTGCGGTCCGAATTGATTTCTTGCCCCCGCACTGAGGTCTTTGCGGCCGCACAAAATGGCAGTACGGCCTGCATTGACAACTTCAGAGAGTGGTCATTTTTACAACTTTTTTCCTGCACTACATCAACACAATCCTACAGCATCTCACAACCAGTCAGTCCAAAAATAAATCCTACACTACAATGAAAATCAAAGAAAAACAAGAAGAAAAACACATGGGTTGCCTCCCAAGAAGCTCCTGATTTAACATCGCGGCACGACGCAGGTCACCATCAAATCATTTGACATGAAGAAGTGCCACCATGTGGCTATCATCAATTTTTCCCAAGTAATGCTTGACCCTGTGCCCATTCACTCTGAAAACTTCCCCATTTTTATTCTTCAAATCAAGTGCATCAAACGGGGTCACAAACACCACTTCAAAAGGTCTACTCCATTTTGACTTAAGCTTTTCCGGAAATAGATGTAACCGAGAGTTGAACAAGAGAACCAAGTCGCCCACTTTGAACTCCTTGCCACGAGCATATTTATCATGAAGGTACTTCATCTTGTCCTCGTACAAGGATGAACTTGAGTAGGCATAGAATCAGAATTCATCAAGTTCATTAAACTGCTCCACACGAAGATTTGCTGCCACATCCCATTCAAGATTTAACTTTCTCAAGGCCCACATGGCCTTGTGCTCTAACTCAACTGGTAGATGGCAAGCTTTCCAAATACCAACCGATACAGAGATATACCAATCGGAGTCTTGTAAGCAGTCCTATAAGCCCATAAAGCATCATCCAACTTCTTTGACCAATTGGTCTTATTTGCATTGACCGTCTTTGACAATATACTCTTGATTTCCTTGTTTGAAACTTCAACTTGGCCACTTGCTTGAGGATGATAGGGAGTAGGAACTTTGTGGTTGACACCATACTTTGCAAGCAAAGTGTCAAAAGCTCTATTGCAAAAATGAGACCCCCCATAACTTATGAGGAGTGTCAAACCTTGTAAAAATGCTCTTGTTGAGAAATGCAACAACACTCCGAGCCTCCTTGTTAGGTAAATCCACGATTTCAACCCACTTTGAAACATAGTCCACCGCCACAAGAATGTATGTGTTCCCACATGAGATAAAAAACGGGCCCATAAAATCAATGCCCCATACATCAAAAATATCAACCTCAAGAATGGTATTGAGAGGAATCTCATCTTTCTTCAAAATTCCGCCCGCTCTTTGACATTCGTCACACCTCTTCACAAGTTCACTTGCATCTTTATACAAAGTTGGCCAATAAAACCAACAACTAAGAACTTTTGAAGCCGTCCTCACCCCGCCATGATGGCCACCATAGGGAGAGGAATGACAAGCCTCCAAGATACTCAATTGCTCTTCCTCTAGGACACACATTCAGATCGCACCATCCGTGCAAATCTTGAACAAGTATGGCTCATCCTAATAGAAATCCAAACTATCCCATTTGAGCTTCTTCTTTTGGTTAGAAGAGAGCTCACACAGGATTATACCAGTCACAAGGAAATTAGCAACGTCCGCAAACCATGGATATCATTCACCGACACCGAAAGGAGTTGTTCATCAGAAAATAAGTCATTGATCTCTAGGCCATCACGAGGCCTCCCCTCCTCCAAGCGGGAAAAGTGATCCGCCACTTGGTTTTCACTACCCTTCCGATCCACAATCTCCAAATCAAACTCTTGAAGTAATAAGACCCATCGTATCAGTCTAGCTTTAGAATCCTTCTTCGTCATCAAGTACCGGAGTGCGGCATGATCGGTATGGACTATGACCTTGGCACCCATAAGATATAGCCGAAATTTCTCCATTACGAACACAATAGCCAAAAGTTCTTTCTCGGTCACCGAGTAGTTCACTTGAGCGTCATTCATTGTCTTGCTCGCATAGTACACCAGATGAAACATTTTGTTCACTTTTTGATCCAAAACCGCTCTAACCGCAACATCGCTCTCATCACACATGAGCTCAAAGGGCAAGCTCCAATTAGGTGCGGTAATGATAGGAGTGGTGCTCAACTTATGCTTGATAAGTTCAAAGTCTTGCATACATCTCTCATCGAATACAAACTTGGCATCCTTTTTCAATAGCTTGCACAAGGGGTTCACTACCTTCGAAAAGTCTTTGATAAATCTCCGGTAGAGCCCCGCATGCCCAAGAAAACTTCTAACTCCCTTGACAGAGGTAAGGGGAGGGAGCCTTGAAATTACATCAATTTTTGCTTTATCTACCTCAATACTGTGCTTTGAAATTTTATGCCCAAGAACTATGCCCTCTTCCACCATGAAGTGGCATTTCTCCCAGTTAAGAACAAGATTGGTTTCTTCACAACAGGCCAAAACTCTATCAATATTTTTCAAACACTCATCAAATGAATCACCCACAACACTGAAGTCATCCATGAACACCTCCAAAATGTCTTCCACCATATCGGTGAAAATGGCCATCATACACCGCTGAAATGTAGCCAGTGCATTACACAACCCAAAAGGCATCCGAGAAAAGGCAAAGGTGCCATATGGACAAGTGAATGTGGTTTTCTCCTGATCTTTCGGAGCAATCAAGATTTGGTTGTATTCATAATACCCATCCAAGAAACAGTAGAAGGCATGCCTAGTAAGTCGGTCTAACATCTTGTCAAGAAAATGCAATGGACAGTGATCCTTGCGGGTCACTTTATTCAACTTACGATAGTCCATGCATACCCTCCAACCGGTGATGGTTCTGGTAAGAATCAACTCATTTTGTGAATTTGCAACCATGATAATGCCACCCTTCTTCAGTACACATTGCACCGACAAAGTCCAAGAGCTATCAGAGATGGGGTACACAATCCCGGCATCCAACCACTTGATCAACTCCTTTTTCAAAACTTCTTGTATTTCCTCATTCAACCTCCTTTGATGTTCCAAGGAGGGCTTTTCATCATCTTCCAGAATAATCTTGTGCATACAGAATGCGGGGCTTGTCCCCCGGATATCAGCTAGAGTCCATCCAATTGCCTTTTTTCGCTTTTGAAGCACCGTCAATATGGCATCAACCTGCATGTTAGTAAGACAAGAGGAAAGAATAACTGGAAAAGTAGAAATAGGGCCTAAGAACTCATGCTTGAGGTGTGGAGGCAATGACTTCAACTCCAACATCGGAGGCTCCTCAATTGAAGGTTTTGTTGGTGGAGTCTTCTGATTCTCAAGGTCCAAAGATAGTTTTCTAGGCTCATAAGAGTAAGAGCCCATCCCATGTAAGGCATTCACACACTCCACTCGGCCCTCATCATCATTGACATCAAGATTCAACAATACGACCTCCAGAGGGTCCTCCACATTGATCTTTGCACTGGTATCATCAACTATCACTATCTTGACAAGGTCCACAAAAAAGCACACCTCGGAACTGTTGGGCTGCTTCATTGACTTGCACACATGAAAGCCCACTTTTTCATCACCCACCCGAAATGTGAGTTCCACTGCTTCCACATCAACTAAGGTCTTCCCAGTAACAAGGAAAAGTCTCCCCAATATGATTGGAACTTCATAATCCACCTCATAATCCAAGATCAAAAAATTAGCTGGCAAGATGAATTTGTCCACCCGGACAAGCACATCATCAATAATACCCAATGATCTCTTCATTGTTCTATCCACCATTTGCAATCTCATAGAAGTCGGCTCGGTTTCCCAATACCCAAAGTATTGAAAATTGAGTAGGGCATCAAGTTGATACTTGCCCCCAAATCACATAGAGCCTTAGCAAAGTCCGCACTCCCAATGGTGCAAGGAATGGTTAAAGCACCGGGATCTTCAAGCTTCGGGGCCATTGACTGCACTATTGCACTAACTTGGTGGGTTATCTTTATAGTTTCACAATCTATGGATCGTTTCTTTGTCACCAAGTCCTTCATGAATTTAGCATAGCCCGACATTTGTTCAAGAGCCTCCACCAAGGGCACATTAATGGATAAGCTCTTCATCATATCAATGAACTTTTTAAACTGATTCTCATTTTTCTGCTTCGCGAGCCTTTGAGGATAAGGTGGAGGTGGCCTTGGCAAAGGAGCCTTGGCTTTAGGCTTAACCAACTACGACATGTTATTACGTGTTCCCTAGATGGGTTCACGTCATTTTGAGTTTCCACCTCGGCATCTTGAATATCAATCCTCAATTCTTCATTCACATTCTCATCAATCACATTTTCAACCACTAAAGGAACTTCATCTTCTTGCAACTCAACTTTATCACTCAAAATTTGCTTTTGTTTGGAGGCATTCACATCACCGCTTCGTCCACTCCTTGTAGTTACCTCCATAACATGATTGTTCCCACCCTTCGGGTTTACTACCGTATCACTTAGTAGAGCACCCTTAGGACGAGTATTCAAGGACTATGAGATTTGGCCTAACTGAACCTCCAAATTTCTAATTGAAGTATTGTGGGAAGATAACTAAGCATCGGAATCCACGCTCTTCTTCATCATCTGTTCAAACATCATTGCAATTCTCCCCATGTCAGTAGGACCTTGGGATAGCAATGGGGGTGGATTGTTTGGTTGTTGGTACATTGGGGACTTTGAAAGCCTTGCCCCCAATTTCCTTGGTTGTCATTGTTCCACCCACCTTGATTGTTGTTACCACCCCGGTTATTGTTGTTCCCATTCCAATTACCCTGATTGTTCTGATTATTATTCTGATTGCCCCAGTTGGAGTTTTGGTTGTTGTTCCCCCAATTACTATTGCCTTGTTGTTGATTGACCCAATTGCTTTGGGGCCTCCATTGTTGTTGGTTGGAAGAATTGCCCCT
This sequence comes from Nicotiana sylvestris, assembly GCF_000393655.2. Taxonomy (NCBI): domain Eukaryota; kingdom Viridiplantae; phylum Streptophyta; class Magnoliopsida; order Solanales; family Solanaceae; genus Nicotiana; species Nicotiana sylvestris. The sequence goes on from NC_091061.1 coordinate 173,639,089, forward strand.
TTGGCCTTGATAATTATTCACGTATTGTACCTCTTCATTTTGCCCATCATAACTATCATTTTGGAATCCACCATAATCATTGTCAAATTGCTCTGAATTCCCTTTATTCTGTTGACCTCTTTGTCTTCTTTTGTTGACCAGCATATTGACACCCTCCATAACATTCACTTGGTAAGGATTTTGAACTTGTTGCAACTATGTCTTTGCTAGTTGGTTCATAGTAGTTGTCAACTCAGGTATAGCCTGCCCATGATCATGTAACTCCTTGTGCAAATAAGTGACCGTGGGGTCACCCTGAGGCACATTGGCTCTACTTTGCCAAGCAGAAGAAGTGTCAACCATCTCGTCAAGAATTTCACAAGCTTCATCACAAGACAGCTTCATGAAGTTGCCCCCAGCAAGTCGGTTCACTATGCATTGGTTTGTAGTGTTAATGCCCCGATAGAAAGTCTATTGGATCATCGCCTCCGTCATATCATTGTTGGGGCATTCCTTTACCATTGTTCTGTAGCGCTCCCAAATCTCATGCAAAGGTTCAGTGGGCTCCTGCTTGAAAGATAAGATCTCATCTCTAAATGCTGCCATATGCCCTGGTGAGAAATTTTTTGCAATGAACTTGTCCGCCAATACATCCCAAGTAGTGATAGAATGGTTGGGAAGTCGCTCAAGCCAATACAATGCCTTCCCTCTAAGTGAGAATGGGAAGAGTCTCAACCGAAGTACATCCTCGGACACATTAGTTTGCTTGCTCACCCAATAGGTATCCACGAACCCCTTAAGATGTTTGTAAGCATTTTGATTGGCAGCGCCCTTGAAATACCCACGCTGCTCCAGCAATGTCAGCATCACATTGGTAATTTGAAAATTGCCCGCCCGAATCCGAGGCGGGACAATTGCACTTGCATAGTCTTGGTTTGGAAGCACTCGAGGAGCCACTCTTGGAGGTGGCGGGGGAGGGTCTGCAATATTATCATTGACCTGGCGGCCTCTCCTTTGTCCTTGAGGCACAATAAAGACCTCATCTTCAACATTGTCATCTACTTCCTCCCCCAGCGGAAGATCTCCAAGAGGTGTGTTGTTTAAGTTTGCTGCCATTTTGTACCAAGAGTTGTGACACACACAAATTAGTACAAAGAAGGAAAGAAGAACAATACAGAAAACTATTTAAATAGATAGCCAAAACCGTTAGCTCCCCGGTAACGGTGCCAAAAAGTGATCGAGGCCAACCCTGTACTACTATTGAGTAGCAAGAGAGGTCGAAGCAACTTTTACCCGAGAAGGTCGGGATCGATTTCCACAGGGAGCTAGATATTGGAGTTGAGTTTCTATCTACAGTGAAGTTGTGTATTTGTTCCTAACTGCACTTCTAAACATTTTTGGGTTTGATATTAATCCTTATTTTATAATACTACAATGCCAAACTAGGCTAAGTAAAGTTAAGATTAAACTATTGCAAGTTGTTCAAATAGATAAAAGGCACAAGGGTAGTGACTTTCTCGTAGGTGGCTAATTGATGGATTCTTGAGTCTAAGGCTAGATTGTCACATTTGGGGAATATGATATAACCATTGCATGATTCTACTCACTCTATACCTCTCGGTAGTTCGAGTGATCTTGCCCGAATTGACTTTCTCAAGACCAATTGGGTATGCAAATTTGTGCAAGCAATCATGGTTCAAGTCGGGTATTACTATCTCTAGGTTTAACCCTTTAGTTGGGGCTATCAATCTCTTGAATACGCTCCAATTCCTTGTTGGACTAATTCATGAACTTAGGCTCTCTTTCTCAAGAAGAGCCAAAGTCTACTAGGCATAAACTAGTATTTGCAACCACTAATTCAATATTAAAACCCTAAATTAGTCCAAATATCAAACACCCATAGACAATCAAGCATCAAAACACAAGACCCATTAATTACCCACACTAGGGTTGAGCCACAACCCTAGCTAATGGGTATAGCTACTCATAATTAAAGAAAAAAATAAAGCAATAGATGAAGAAAAGCCCATAATAATTAGTAATTGCTAAATAAAACTTGAAGATTCAATGTTGAAACTAAGCTAAAATTACTCAAAATAGTAAAAGGAATGAGTTCACGAACGCAGCTCTACGTCCAAAACTATCTGATGACCTAAAAATAGAAAAAGAAACTATTTATACTAGGCTGAAAATTCTGGACAAAATTACCCCTGCGGGGCTAGTGCGGCCGCACTAAGGCTCTTGGCTTGATTTATCTACTCTCTGAACTTGGGCTTTGCGGACCACACAAAGTCGAGTGCAGCCGCGGTGGCTTCTATTGCAGTCCGCACAAAAAGGACCGCGAACCGCATTGGCTAATTCCTCCAAAATGCCACCTCTCTAAACCTTGGCTCTGCGGACCGCATGAAATCGATTGCAGGCGCAATGAACCCAATACGGACCGCACAAAACCCTTTGCGGCCGCATTGCCCTGTGGCCTGAAAAGCATCCTCTCTGAACTTCATCTTTGCGGACCTTACAGAATGGTGTGCGGCCGCACTGGCCCTGTTTGACTGAGCTTGATCTTGTCTTGGTACTTGTGCAAGTTTCACTCCTTTTTGAGCTGGTTTTTGACACCTTGTCACCTTGTTGATCAAACCTGCAATCAAGTACAACTTGTGAGCCTTTGGGACTATTTTGTACACATTTCTAATCAAAACTTAAGCAAGAAGGAGTGTAAAATGCATCATAATCCCTAGTTATCACTGCACAGAATTTAATTAAGGCAATTAAGTCAATTAGACATGCTTCCCTAAGATAACAGTAGGCTTAAATTACAAGTAGTATAAATAGGGAAAGAAACACAGTTATAGCTACTTAATTAAAACATGATTTTCAAAAATTAGAACAAGTACTCACTCGTCATCTCACGTACAAGATATTTCAAATATCAACAATACCAACTCCTAAGGGGAGTTTCCCCCCACAAGGTTAGGCAAGCCACTTACCTCGAACCAGCTCAATCAACTCGAAACCACGTTCTTGCCACGAGTATCCGAATACAAAATGGCCCAAATCTATTTAAAGTAATTGCATAATGTAAATATAAATTCAAATAACTAATTCAACTAATTAATTCTAAGCTAATATGTAAAATTAGGAAAAATAACCAAAACGCCCTCGGTCCCACATCTCGGAATCGGGTAAAATTTACAAATTCAGAATCCTCACACTCTCATGAGTTTAGTCATACCAAAAGTACTGAAATCGAACCTCAAATAGTCCATCAAATCGTCACTCAAAGCTCTCCTATTAACCAAGCCCTAACCCCCAATTTACCACTGATTTTCCTTCAAATTTCATGCCTACAATAATAACAATCACCATAATAATGAGTTTGGTTCCAAAAATCTTACCTCCCCGAAGCTCCCTTGAATTCCCTCTCAAAAACCTCCCAAAAAGCTCAAATCCCGGATGAAAATGGTGAAATAATGGGCAAAAATCGCGACTGAAACCTTATATAGGTTCTGGACCAGGGTTTCCGCACCTGCGGCCTTTTCCTCGCACCTGCGGACCTACACCTGCGGTCCTAGGTGCGCATTCTACTTAAAGAACTGGGCCGCACCTGTGCTTCTTCTACCGCACATGCGGTCTCGCAGGTGTGCTCAATCTATCGCACATATGGATTCTGGTTTTCTATGCGACTGGCCGCATCTGCGGCTCCCCTGTTGCTTTTGTGATCACGCACCTGCGGTCCCCTAACCGCAGGTGCGGTTATGACAGAACTTCAGCCAAGCTTCATATTTTCCTAAGTCCAATTCGACTTCCGTTAAGTACCCGAAACTTACCCGAGGCCCCCGGGACCTCAACCAAATATACCAACCAATCCTAAAATATTATACGAACTTATTCCAACCCTCGAATCACATCAAACAACGCTAAAACCACAAATCACTCTCCAATCCAAGCCTAAGGATTTCAAAAACATCCAAATTTCGCTTTCGATAAAAAAGTCTATCAAACCTCGTCCGAATGACTTGAAATTTTGCACATACGTCATATTCAACACTATGGAGCTACTCCAACTCTAGGAATTCCATTCCGACCCTTAGATCAAAATCTCACTATCGAACCGGAAACTTCAAAAAGTTAACTTTTAGCATTTCAAGCCTAAAAAAGCTACGGACCTCCAAAATACAAGCCAAACACGCCCCTAAGCCCGAAATCTCCTAATGGAGCTAATAGAACCAATGGAATTCCATTCTGAGGCCATCTTTGCACTGTTCCGACTACGGTCCAAATTCTAAAGCTTAAGCTCTTATTCAGGGACTAAGTGTCCCAAAACACTCTGAACTCCCAAACAAATCCTCTCGGCAACTCACAATAGCAGAAATAAATACGGGAAAAGTAGTTAATAGGGGATTGGGACGTTAATTTTTAAAATGACCAGCCGGGTCGTTACAGTGTGTAACTACTTTGCCGTAGTAGGCTCGCTCATAGGCGCTCTGCCATACCAGGCTCTGTATCTCGGCCATTCTGGGGTCGCTCATAGGTGCTCCGCCATAGTAGGCTCAGTATATAACTCACCATCTGATCAGAGGTTGCCCAATAGGGGCCTGCCCATCGATTATAGCTCGATGGTAGTGAAAATACTGTAATACTGTATATATAGACTCTCTATATATATATATATAGACTCTTTGCTCTCTTGGCCTAAAGAAGACAAAACTAAACTGAATATGAAGTCCCAATAAGGGAGAATGCTTTAACTTATGAGACTAGGAAAATGTACATAAATTCAGGAATATGAACTTCTCTTTATGTCTCATGATCGATCATATGTAGTTACTAGATCATGCCAAAATAAAAGAAAGGTTTAGCCTTAACATACCTTAGCAATCTTCCCTTCAATCGTCAACCAAGCTCAATATGATCTTCTTACGTCTACAATGAGTAACCCAACTTTGTCGTCATTATATAAGCATTGTAACACTCATATTTCAAAACCAATATTCTACAAGAAAATGGACAGCACCTCCCCTGTTTTTACAACATCCCATAAGTGACTAAAAGTCACCAAAAATCCCAAACAACAACAAAACAATTCACAATAAACTCTCTGATTACTTCAACAACCATTTTGAGCGACATGCTCGATATATAATTAGCAAAACATAATTTAATCTAATTCTTTTTCCATGAATCTTCCTACAAATTATATAACATCATACTTATTCTTACCATATCATTCTCAGCCCAAAACATCATAAGAATAATCTCCAAGATAGTCCACATGCCTAGCACCTTAACCTTTATAGTCAACCTCTTGTTTTTCATGTTATCTTCTTCAACCCATTGAATTTGCACATAAATAAGCTTAAAAACAAAATCCACAACATAATCAAACTATTTATAATAATTTCCAGCCACAACAAACCATATATATAGCCACAACACAGCCCACAGAAAAAGATAACGATTTCTTATGCCATGTCAATTACTATCTTGTAGATTTTTACTCAAACAACTCAACCAACACATGATTAACCTTAAGCATAACCAAGAACATAATTTAATTACCTTAGGCAGTAGATAAAACTTGAAATCCTCAGCTGGTGTAGCTCACAACAACCCTCAATCACACCACAACACTATAGGAGTTGTATTCTTTTCTTGAATCAACTTTTTTTATGTTCAAGTTGGTGTGTAAACACTTGTATTTCGCCTTGAAATATATATATATATATATATGAAAGAGGGACTTACTCTTAGCTTAATAATAAGGAACAACATGAAATATGAGGTAACTCACCTTTGAAGAACCCTCCAAGTTAGCCACAATATGAAGAACTACGATCTAGCAAGCACCATGAAATTTCTAGCTAGGATTCATGTTTTTATCTTAGGTTTTCACCCTAGAAGCATGGAGGAACCATTGGAGAGCATTTAGGAGGGTTTAGAAACTATTTTTTACGAGAAAAATGAGTGAAACAATTTAGAATTGACTTAAATACAAGCTGGAGTTTACACCGACTTTGTGGGTCCCATGGGAGCTGCTTTGTGCAGTCGCGCAAAAATACAAAAATCGCTCTACTCCAATGTTATATTGACATATGATTAAATGAGTTAGGAACTAGACTCGTAGATCTTCAATTTTGGTAGGTAGATCATCCCCTAATTCCAAATATATTGGGCGAAAAGCTCAGCTATATTTGACCTAAGTTTCAACAAATTTATGAATGTAACTTGTGATGCCCTTTTCCAAATTTCGCTCCACAACTCGCTTAACTTCAAAACATAATACAAGACTACCATACAACTAAAATAACTCATAAAATAATATCCTTATAATGTTAAGCACCCTAGTCTTACCCCAAAAGTATATGTTATAACATTCCCAACTGTCGACTTTCGACGAAACTTATTTTCTTCAATTCGTTTAGCTTCTAAACCTTCAAACTCTCTTGGTACTTGGTATTCATGATCTTAAATATTTGTAACCTTAAAGGTAACGTGATTAACTTACTTTATATGCTTCCAAATATAATTGTATTTCTGAGCATAGATCAATTGACTTACGACGTACTCCTACGTCCGAAAACATGGGGTGTAACATCATTCCCCCCTTTGGAACATTCATCCTCGAATGTTGGCTGATGCGCTTATCAGTCTCAGAACCCATAGTTGTTACGAATATTTTAATACTGTCCTTTCCATCTAGGCAAATGTTCTGTGAATAAATTCAAAGGACAAGGCATTCCCCCTTTAGGCCTCTTTCTCACACCACGACTTGTTGTCAGAATTCTTCCAATCTTGTAACTATTGCAACCTTCTATCATGCAGCCTGTACGACTATGTCTTTGTATGTGCGCCTATGCGAATCTTCAGTCATTTTTCCTCCATATTTTAGTCAATCTCTAGGCCTCACTTTGTAAATATATACAGAACTATGACAAGTTGTCCCTCTAGGAATCTATAGGTGTACTGAAGTCCTTCGCTTGGTACTTTGTCGAACTTACGAATATTGCTATATATTGTTTCATAGCCTTGGTTAGATATGCTTATGGCTTTACTATATCTAGATAGCTTATACTATACCACAACACTTACTTTGATATATTATGGCCAAGGTCTGCTACCCAACTTTAGGTTACTCTCTCGCTGCTTATCCTATATGTATAAATTTAAGTCCCTTAGTGCTTTCTCATTACTATTCATCTTAAGAATGATAGCCTAATCCCATCTTACACTTTGGAACATTCATCCATCTATTGTTGATTCATCTTAATGTTGATTTATAATCTAACACTGATCATTTGAAACCTCTTATGTAATATATTGTCACTAAGGCTCACATCTTATCAGGGAACATCTGGAGTTATTTGCCTGATCCACTTAGGGTCAATACTATACTTCACTAATCGTATTTCATAGCATCCCAACATGATTCACCTTATGGGGGTATTTTTATCCTGTACAATTCATGAATCCCTTTTCTTTGAATTATTACCTAATCAAAGGCCCAAACATCATCCTCTTATCTATCATAATTACACCCTTATTCTACCACTAGGGCAACAATCCACCATCCTGAGCTTTTTATAACTTATGAAAACCATCAACTCTCTTGTTGTGATGGGTTTATGTCACGACCCAAAACCAACCCGGTCGTGATGGCACCTAACATGGTACTAGACAAGCCGACACATTTTCAAAACCAATCAATATTTTCATTCTTAATATAAAATTCATAGCTATTTAACAATAAAACTTCATAAAGTGTATAAATCAAAACAATAGTGAAGAAAGAAAGCCCGACATTGGGGTGTCAGTAGTCATGGGCATCTATCAAGGACTGTCCGATAATACTAAAACATATATAGTATGGAAGACAACTAATAACAATCTATAAGAAGATAGGAGGGAGAAGAGCAGGGTTGTGAGCGCCATGCAACTACCTTGCTAACTCCAGCAGATCCGCAACGGGTGAAATCAACAATCAATAACACGTTCAGCAACTCCTAGATCTGCACACAAGGTGCAGGGAGTAATATGAGTACACCAACTCAGTAAGTAATAAAGGTAAATAGATACTGAGCAGTAGGAAACAAATAAGATCCACATCATGATAAACTCGGTAAGCACAACATGCTTTCAAATCAGAATATGAGTCAAATCATCTCATTTAAAATCCAATTTTTGGTAAAAAAATCATTTGAAGATGCTTTCCAACAGTTTCAATAGAGGTTCAACGCAGTTTACAGTAAAAGTGATAAAGATCATAATCGGCCCCTCGGACAAAACATACTTCGTATACAGCTCCTCGGGAAAACATGAATCATAAACATCCCCTCGGACAAACCTCTCGGTCACTCATATACATCTTATAACATAAAAATCTCAGTGGAAATAACAAAGTCAAATCGGTAATTAAATTTCGAACATCTCATAAAAACTTCAGTTTCTATGAAAGTTATTTAAAACATTTGTTCAACATTTTCAGTAGAGGCTCAGTATAAAGAAGAGTGAAAACAATAATTTCATAAAACAAGCCCCCTCGGGCAAAGCATCACTCATATATATATAGCCCCTCGGGCAAACCTCTAAGTCACTCATGACTCAACTCTCATCAATCAGCACTCACGCTCAATAGGTACCTTATAATAACCGTTGCGGCGTGCAGCCCGATCCATAAATATATATAGTCGACTGCGCTCACTGGGGGTGTGCAGACTTCGGAGGAGCTCCTATAGCCCAAGCGTTATATCGTTGCGACGTGCAGCCCTACACACACACACACACACACACACACACACACACACACACACATATATATATATATATATATATATATCGCTGCGGCGTGTAGCCCGATCCATAAATACAATCCTCACAATCAGGCCCTTGGCCTCTCTCAGTCATCAATCTCACAAGCCACTCGGGCATCTCAGTGAAAAATCAAGGAAACTCATCCCAAACAACTTTCATATATTTAAAAATAAAGTAATGAAACTGAATCAAATAATAAATATGTAAAGTCATGACTGAGGATATGCTTTCAAATCAAAACAGTGTGAGGATAGTAACAAAATACCCCTGAGGGTCCAAAAGTACAAGCACAAGGCCCCAATCATGGCATTCAACTCAGGTTATAAGAATTCTTTCTAAAACATATAGCTATTATACGGCTTAAATCAAAATATGCAACTCTATTGTCGCTACGGGACGTACCAAGTCAAAAATTCAACTCAAAAGCGGGGACCCGGGCCCACGTCACAAAATTCAACCAAAGTCAAAAAATCCGACAACCCACTCGATTACAAGACTAACCATACTAGTTTCACTCAATTTCGACTTCAAATCGGCTTTCAAATTCCAAAAGTTCATTTTATGAAGTTTCACAAATTTTCCCCTAATTTTCACCCCAAATTACTAATCAAATGATAAAATTAATGATATATTCATGCATTTTAGCCAAATCCGAGTTAGAATCACTTACCCCGATGAATTACTTGAAAAATCTTCGAAAAATCGCCAAGATCCGAGCTCTCTAGATCAAAATATGAAATAAACCCTAAATCTCATATTTATAGTGCACCTCTTGGATTCCAATTTCCACTGACCGCCAAAAATCACCCCCCCCAGCGTTCACTCCTCCACCATCGCGAAAAAGTAGTGTGGTCCGCGCTTCTGGTAGCTACACAGACAGGCCTTAGTATTTTGGCCATAACTTTCTATACAGATATCCAAATGATGATTTATTTATCTTTCTGGAAACTAGACACAAAGGGCTACAACTTTTGTTTTGAATTATCTCAAAATTCCTCGTAGATCAAAAGATATAGGCTTCTGAATTCGTACCAGCAAATCTGCAGATCTGCCCTGGAGTGCCTCCATGACCAAATTTACGCTGCCGCGCCCCCTATTCCGCCCTCAACGAAATTATTCCGCCCTCATTAAGCACCAGAACCATGCCTGAGTTTTGGTAATGCCCTGACTTGCTCAAAACTCACCCGAAACACATCCGAGGCCACCGGAACCTCAACCAAATGTGCCATCAAGTCCTAAAATACCATACCAACTCAATCGAGCTCTCGAATCACCTCAAACAATAACAAAACATGAATCACACACCAATTCAAGATTAATGGACTTGAAACCTCAAACTTCACAACCGATGCCGAAACTTATCAAACCTCGTCCGAATTACCTCAAATTTTGCACACACGTCACAAATGACATTACGACACTACTCCAACCCCCAGAATTCTATTCCAACTCCGATATCAAATTTTCCACTACCGATCGAAAATCGCCAAATTTTCAATTTCGCCAATCCAAGCCTAATTCTACCACGGACCTTCAAACCACAAATCGGACGCGCTCCTAAGTCCAAAATTACCTAACGGAGCTAACAGAGTCATCAAAAAATTCAAATCCGAGGTCAAATACTAAAAAGTCAAAACTTGGTCAAAACTTTCAAATTTAAAGCTTCAAGTTGAAATCATTCTTCCATATCTATTCTAATTAACATGAAAACCAAAACCGACGATTTACATGAGTCACAATACATCATATGGGGCTAGGCATGCCCGAGAACTGGCGAGTGAAGTGCAAGTGATCAAAATGACCGGTCGGGTCGTTACATCCTCCCCTTGAACATACGTTCGTCCTCGAACGTGTCCAGAGTTGTTCCAAAATCCATCAAATCACCATGTATCCTTACTATGCACATGCCCGGGGGTGATCCCACGTCACCCTATCCCACATCGGTATGATAGTATAACTAAACTTTCGCAATCCATCCTAGCCCATAAACCTTAGAAACAAATTTCCATTTCCAAAATCATCTATAAGATCAGAATCTCATATCTATACACTGTATAAGTCCGAACAAGATGTATTAGACCATATCCGCAACCCAAGATATAATCACATGATATACCACATAACTCAAACACTCATAGTGATAACTTCTAATCACATCAACTGCTCAAACAACCCCAATTCAGGTTACAAACCACTTATCAAACCAAAGCCTCATTCCAACACTTCCATATACTGCCAATGATGAAAGAAACACTCAAAAATCATAATCATTCCTCAGTTCAATCAGTCATGGAGTTCCCTCTCCTTCCGCAAGGACTATAGTAAATTGCTAAGCCAAACTTCAATATTATCCTTCCAACATACTGAAATCAAATCCGATAGTATTCATTCTAGGTCCAATGACCTTATCTTATCCAACATGACTATTCTGGTGACATGACAAATCAATACAATCTAAAGCCACACCCCGTGCAATCCGCACACCAATAAGCAACAATCCGAACGTACTCAAATCATGAAAAAATGACTCAAATGAGAGAGTTGTACCACAAGCTCACTAGTACCACCACAACACGATGCCAAGAACCCATCACACACCGTAGAACCTGAACACGCGAATCTAACCTGAGTGATCATACCTCTACATAACTTCGTTTCAATGCGCGATCCTATCCAAACACTGGTCCACACGAAACACCTCAAATCACCATGCCTAAAATCAACAACCATGCGCAATTTGATATCTAGCACCAAGAGTGAATCACCATAACTATGGAGAAGCAAATGACGCAATGTCATACCGGCCCGAAAGAACATACCCAATGCGCAATCAATCGTGAAATACCCAGATAGCCATCTCACTAAAATTCCGCTATAAAGCCCAAATAGAACCATATCATTTGTGCATTTAATTGACGAATCAAAATCCTGCATAGCATAAAAGAGTAACTCACGAATAAATCTTGGAACACGAATAAGCTTAATAACAATTGAATGGCACCTTTGTCAATAATAGCAGTTCGGAGTCAACATATCCGACTCGATGCAGAATACACATCCATATTGGCCTACCAATGAACCCCAAATCAACTTTAGTCACACACAATAGATAAATAACTCTCCGAAAGTTCACAATGACTGAATTATAGCACATGCTATCATCTGACTAGCTTTCCCACATCTTCATAGTCCACTACCACGAAATAACCTGTTTATGAGAACTCCAGTCTCCAAATCCATAAAGCACATAAATCACCATATCTGATCCCAACTCCACAGCCCGAATATCTAACACATCCCTAATACTCAATCATCCCACGAGGGGTACTTCTAAAATTCTCTTGTGCCACCAAACAAACTTTGGATATCTGTTGATACCTAATTTTTCCCTATATATTTTTTACGAAAAAGGGCCAAAACTGCCCTTAACCTATTCGCTTAAGTTTAAAAATACCCTCCGTCCACCTATTTTGTAAAAACTGTCCTCACCGTTAAAAATCTGGCCCATTCATGCCCATAACGACAACTTTTCGGCCCACTCATACCCTAAAAACTAACAACCCTATTTTGATTAAGAAATTTTTTTATTATTTATTATGTGTTAATTTCTTATTGGCTTAAATTAAAACCTCACCCCATATCCACTTATTAGCCTACTCCGTCTTACATTTTCACCCTTCAACACCTACGGATCTCCCTCTCCATCTCAGATTTTTCAGACTTAATTTAAGTTTTGAATTAATATTTTTTATTAAATCAATTTTCTAAGTGAAATCAAGTACTCTTTGAAATTATGCTTCATTGTAAGATTGTATGGTTTAATAAGTTATTTTTCTGCCAACTTTATATTTGTTGCACCGCCATGTAGCTTTTAGGAGTTAATGAAATCATATGACCAATACTTTACGTCATACAACTTTCACCTGAATATATAAACACTAACAGAGTGTCAATAGTAATTGTCACACCTCCTTTTTCCGCACCCGCGAGGGTGCAAGGGAGTTTTTTCTAATTAAAGGACAATCGAAATGGGATTGGTTTAATTATTTCAGAGTCGCCACTTGGGAGATTTAGGGTGTCCCAAGTCACCAATTTTAATCCCGAATCGAGGAAAAGAATGACTCCATATTACAGTCTGCGCACCAGAAATCCGGATAAGGAATTCTGTTAACCCGGGAGAAGGTGTTAGGCATTCCCGAGTTCCGTGGTTCTAGCACGGTCGCTCAACTGTTATATTCGGCTTGATTATCTGATTTTATACAAGTGTAAACTTATGTGCAAAATTTAACTTTTAACCGCTTTTCATAATTATTATTATTATTTTTTACAAGGAATTGCAACGTTGTGAAAATGTATCTCGAACCGCGTTACAATCAATGTACCCGTGGTCGTCGACACACTTTGACTCCGTTGAGATTTGGATTTGGGTCACATCAATGTGCACCCGAGTTTAAGGAAATTAAATTATTAAAGGCGCGCCTAAAGCGACTAGCGTATCATTTACTTTGGGTAAGGCCGTGGAATTTTACTAAACGGTCCATCCCGAAATCTAAGCAATTTTTAAGGCAAATATTTATTGAGGGCCCCGCAATTTTGTATTTTTATTTGGCGAGGCTCATCTCATTCTATTTTAAAAGGAATTTGCGACGTCATGGACATGCATCTCGAACCACGTCATAATCAATGTACCCGTGATTAGAAACACATTTCAGATCCGTCGAGATTTGGATTTGGGTCACATAAATGCACACCCGAATTTAAGAAGGTAAAATTATTAAGTATGCGCTTAAAGAGGCTATCGCGTTATTATTCCGGGAAGGTCGTGAGATTTGCTAAACGACCCACCTTAGGGACTGAATGTTTCAACATATATATATTTAACAAGGGCCCCGCAATTTGTGCGTTTTTCTTTATTTTTGTCGAGGCTCATCTCGTCCTTATTTTAAAAGGATATCATATAGCAACTACGTTTCTTGTTGCGTTTGTCTCTACTAATTGAAAACAGTAGATAGCCCTAATTAATTACATGCTTGCAAGTTATCTATACAGAGTTCCGAGTGCTTGCACAAAATCAGAAACACGGCCACGTACACAGTCGGCCGAGCAAAAATTAAGGGCCCAAATCCAGCCCATGCGTGATGGACCAGACCTGGGCCATTGTTCGTTCGATGCAGGCCTGCTTGGTCTGTTTCGACCCGGGCTCGACCTTCGTGAGGTTGAGATTGCAGTCTCCGTGTTCTTTGTCTTAAAACATGATTTACCAGTTATATGAAGCAGTTTATCAGAAAGGAAAGAACTTAATTAATAGAGTACGATTTTCATGCTTGGCCTACATTAAAGGACATATTACAAAGTAAAACTAAGTCTGAGATACAACCTATTTCATTGGGAATATTTTCACCTATCAGCATACATATATAAACTATCATTCAGCTAATCTATATTGATATACACTGGGCATACAGGCTACTTCTATTGTCAACACAGGAATGAAAATTATTATACAGTACATGATATCTAATGTAACAATCTATGTATGAAAGTCAACTTCAGGTCTTTTCTTTTTGTATTCATGCTCAATGTTCCAATTACATTTGATAGTGCATTGGTTGTGTACCTGGTATAGAGGACAAAGAAGAAAGGAATGATCAGCTGGGCAGTATGCAATAAATACAGCAACAGCAGATACACAGCAACAACACAGCAACAAACCAACAACCACAAGTGTTTTCCACAGTCCACAGACAACCAGCAACAGTTTCCAGAACAAAGAAAACCAGCAGATGGTCGAGCACCAAACAAGTAATCCCAGAAAAGAGTAATGAAACAACAGAAGTAACAGAGTGTTCGATGCAGCAACACCAGCAGTCCAACAATCACAAGCAGCTCAATCAGTGCAAACAACAGAACTTGGCCAAGACAGCTTGACCAATATGAACTCTTATGTAGCTTTCAGACAGTGTTTGGTTACAGTGTTTCCTGGAAATTTCCTTATGTTTTCAGTTTTCTTTAAACTCACAAGACCGCTCTCAAGACTAAAATTTCCAGCCCCTCTTAAGTTCTGAAATGGCCTATTTATAAGCCAAACAACCAGTGCAGTCAAGCTGCTTGGATTCTGCCAATTTTGCAAACTGCCCATACCCTTTAAACCCATGCCTAAGCATCTTTTGATGCCAGCCATTTTTTCCCCACGCCTGGCTTATTCTTTAATCAAGAGTTATGGGCTCATTTTAGTGTTCATTTTAAACCCCATACTCTTGTGTCTTGTTCCCCATTGGTAGTAGTTTAATCCCAAATTAGTACCCTACTTGTCAGCTCATTTAAACTAATCATTTGTTCTTTTCAAACCCCAGACTACCCCTGTTAAACCCTGATTATTACTGCCCTAAACCCATTGCAGCATCAGGGCATTTTGAACTTTTGAAAGTTCAAATTCAGAACTGCCCATGGGCTGAATCTTTTCAGTCGTTTTGCAATACAAACAAACCCATTTCAAACAGTGTCGGGCATTCAGTTAGTGACATGGTTCGATCAGTCATGTGACATTATTAGTTCATTTGATCAATTAGTTATAGAAAACTAATCGACGATGTTTATCGTGACATTATTAGTTCATTTGATCAATTAGTTATAGAAAACTAATCGACGATGTTTATCGAGTCGACTATACTAAATACAATAGGTAATAATCAATCGTTCATATAAACAATACGTACAGGGACCCAAAGGGCATCAGACAAATTTTGTTCAATTACTGGGAACCTATATGAATTATTTATGCGACGACTATCCTAATCGAACATGTATATCACAGAATATATTCAGAACATACACAGAAAACAAACGACCAAATAAAAGGTCTTTGACAGAGATGGAAGAAATTAAGAAAATTATCAGACAATAACACACAGTCACAAAAAAGCATGCTAACAACTTAATTAGCAGTTGAATAAACAAAAAGGAAAAGAAAAACTTACCGAAAAATGTTTAAACCCAACTGACCTAAATCTGACTCAACTTTGACCGTTTGAGGCCGAACAAATTTTAACCAGGGTGTTCTCACATGAGAACACCTTGGTTAAGGTCCATTAGACCTCAAACCCCTGTCAAGACCGGCCGGAATCCCCAGGTTCATGTGTTCTAAGGTCTGGCTTTTCGGATCTGGTTTTTTAGAAGTTGTGGGTAGATTCGAACCAAACCAAGCTTGGTTTGGTCACGAGGGAGGTCTTGGGACTGTCTAGTGTGAATATGGGGTGGTTTGGTATAGATCGAGCTTCGTCTCGAATCTTCAAATCCAGATTCGAGACGATGGAAGGTGATTCGAGGTACATGGCTAGTGGATTCGTGCTCAGGGTGGTTAGATGTATCGGTGGTGTGAAGGGGGTGGTCACCGGCGTTCATGCCACCGGGTTCTAGTGAAAGGGAAACTAGGGCGGCTGCTAGGGTTTGGGGGTTTCAGGGCTTGGGGAAGGAGATGAGTGAAGGGTGGGGTTCGGATGGGGGCGTGGGGTACGATGGAAAGCTTATATACGATCTAGGGATTTAGATCCTGGCCGTTGGATCAAATGAGGTCTATGGCCAGGATCTATTCACTTGGGGAAGACGGTGTCGTTTTGGGTTTGATAGTGGGTGAGACCGGGTAAGGCTGGATCGGGTCGAAGTTTGACGGGTTTAGGGGGAATGGCCTAGGTCCGTTGGATCAAGGGGTTGGACGGCTTAGATTAATCTGCCTGAAACGACGTCGTCGAAGTGAAGTGATCAACCTGATTAGGACCGTTTGTTTGAGTCAGATCAACGGTTCTGATAAGGACGCTGATACGGCGTTGTTTGAATCAGTGTTTGGGCAGGCCTGACTTGGACTGGGTCCTTGTGCCGGTTTTGGGCCTATTTTTATTTCATTTCTTGGGCCCAAATCACTCTTTTCTTTGTTCTCTTATTTTAAAACAAAAATGAACTAACAAAATAAATAATAAAACAAATGAAATTAAAACAAACAACCATGTGACACTTCAACACAATTATCACACCAGATTAAAATATTTAAGTAAGTTAAATCACAACCTAGAACGAATGATGCATATATATTTTTTGAATTTTCGTTCTTTTTAATGACCGGATTATGGTTTTAATTACCCTGACATACATGCTTTGTATTTTGATTGGTAGATTAAATGCAGAATGGACAGACCCACAAATGACTAACAACACATGTCACGGAAAACTCGAAACATTGTACAGCGAAGTCATTTGTCACTATTTTTATTTTCTTTTGGAGCGATTGTCCGTGAAGCAAAAATCCCGTGCTTACAGCTGCCCCTCTTTGCACGAAGACACGAAGGGTTTTCGCGCAAAGATAAAGCGGGCGATTTTTGCTCGTCCGAGTACTCCGTGTGAAGCATTTTTTGAAAAAGGTTTGACCGAACCTTTGCTTCAAAGGTTTCCTACGTATCCTGGGCTGAACAGTAATCAGGTCAATGTAGTTCGGGAAAATTTTGGTAGCTGGGACTACCGTGTGACTATAGTGCTCGCTGCTGTTGTGCGCTGTTGCATGCTGCTGTAGGATGCTACTGCTCACTGATCTCCTTGTTACATTGTTCTTGAAAGGAAAAACAAGAAGCTAAGCTAGAGTATGAGATCTCATCTATCTTCAACTTGTTCTTGTTGCCTTGCTTTCTTGTCGGCTAACGCTTTCCTCTGATGCCCTTATTTTGTGAACTTGGGAGATGATGCGGGTCCTTCGCCTTTTCTGAATGCCAGTTTTCATCATTTTGCTTGATTTGTTGGGAACATGGCTTTCTTCTTTAAATCTTTCAATGGTTTCTTCAGTGGTATGGCTTTCTTCATCAAAATTGTTATATTGGGCATGCTACAACGTTCCCAAACTGCTTCTTCTGAGACGCGTTCCTTCTTCCTTTTGAATCGCGCGCTTGCTTTTGCAGCCTTCTGCTTCTTGGCGCTGGGGATTTTATTGTTTCCTGCTTGTGGATATCTGTTGTAACCTTCCGTCTTCAGGTGGGGTTACTGATTCCAAAATCTAGAGCTAAAAGTATTCCCGCATTTTACTAGTGGGCGACCTAGAACTTAAATGTATTCCCGCATTATACTAGTGGGCGACCTAGAACTTAAATGTATTCCCGCATTATACTGGTGGGCGACCTAGAAATTAAATGTATTCCCGCATTATACTGGTGGGCGACCTAGAACTTAAATGTATTCCCGTATTATACTGGTGGGCGACCTAGAACTTAAATGTATTCCCGCATTATACTGGTGGGCGACCTAGAACTTAAATGTATTCCCGCATTATACTGGTGGGCGACCTAGAACTTAAATGTATTCCCGCATTATACTGGTGGGCGACCTAGAACTTAAATGTATTCCCGCATTATACTGGTGGGCGACCTAGAACTTAAATGTATTCCCGCATTATACTGGTGGGCGACCTAGAACTTAAATGTATTCCCGCATTATACTGGTGGGCGACCTAGAACTTAAATGTATTCCCGTATTATACTGGTGGGCGACCTAGAACTTAAATGTATTTGAAATTGTTTCCCCGTTCTTCCGAGAAAATTTTTTGACAGTCGGCAGAAAATTTTCTGACCCGGTTTTTGGTGATTTCCCTGGCGTTGCATCTCGCTGTCATCATCAATCCTTTGTTTTCCTGCTGGGTGTCTCTAGCCTGCTGGGGCTGGTTTTCAATTTGTTCCCTTTTCTGCTTTCTCTTTAAGCACATGATGTGGGAGTCTGCTTTTAACTCCCGAAACCACTCCCTTTAGGATCTTACTTCCTCCAAAACTGCTGGGCACGATCACTGCATTGCCTGGGACCGGCCTTTAAGACTGTTTGTATTATCCTGCATTGGATGAATTCCCCTCCGATTTCTGGTAGTAAGCTTTGAAAAATCCTTTCAAGACAAATTTTAGGAAAAGAAATAAAAGATAGAAAAGGAGAAAATCTTTCTGAACCAATATTTGGTGGGAGAAGAAACTCAGAAGAACTTATCTGGAGGACATGACTGGTTCCCGTGATCATGACGTGCACCATAGATTCCCGACCCAGTCTATTTGTATCAATCGATTTGCCCGATGGTCTGACTTGTTGGGGATGATAAATGAGTGTCCATTTCGTTTCGAATGTGGTAGCTTTTGTTGATCTGTCTTGTCGCCTCATAGTGCCCTTCGAGGGGTTTTCACTAATGAGACTCTCTCTTTTCTCTCATCTCCCGGCGCCTTATGGTGCCTGTGAAGGTTTTCACCAATAAGACTCTCTCATTTCATATCCCTCATCTTACATCGCCTCTCGGTGCCTGTGAAGGTTTTCACCGATAAGACTCTCTCATTTTATTTCTTTCGAGGAATCGGGGTGTTGTAGATACGACCCTCTCTTCTGGAGATTCCTTTGACCATCAATTCATTCCCAGTCTTATGATCCTCTTCTTTGCTGGGGATCAGTGAATTATTCTCGGCCTTATTTGCCTGACTTGGCATCTCTTGGACATTGATCGGGAGGTCTTTTGGACGTTGATGTTGGTTTTGGTGTGGGGTTAAAGAAAGGCTATAAAAATGAAAATAATTTGATGGGTGATGTGCTACAACTTTTGGAATCAAACCTTTGTTGGAACTTAAAACATAACCTCTGCCCCAGTTTTCTTGCTTGGGGAATTTATTTTTTTATACTTATGTTGAGCTATGTGCGTTACGCACACTGCGCCTATTATGCATACTATATACATTATGCATCCTATATTCACTATGATGCACACTATGACCGAGCCGCGAGATGCCTACGTATCCTCTTCGAGGAATCAGGTCAAACGTAGTTCCCACGGTTTTGTATTTCTTATGATTTTATCTTCCTTTTTTCTTTTTCCTTCTTTTCATTTTTCTTTTTCTTTTCTTTTCTCTTTTTTTTCCATGTCTTTTCCATTAGTGATTCCAAAAGAGGGGTATGAAAGAATAACTTAAGGCTCAAAGGGGGAAGCAAGGGTTAAAAAGTGTTTGGATAGAAGAAAGAATTGCCTCCGTCATCTCATTATCCAATAAATGCCAAATACAAACAAATAAACCAAAAATTGCCATAATTAAAGAAATTACGCATAATATCTCTTGACTGCATCTGAATTGATAGCCATGTCGACACATCTACCTTCGACATCTGTCAAACACAAAGCACCGTTGGACAATACTCTGGTCACGATATAAGGCCCTTGCCAATTTGGGGCGAATTTGCCTTTTGCCTCGACCTGATGTGGGAGGATCTTCTTCAATACCTGCTGCCCTACTTCAAACTTCCTGGGGCGCACCTTCTTATTATATGTTCTCGCCATTCTCTTTTGGTATAGCTGACCATGGCACACTGCTGCCAATCTTTTCTCATCTATCAAGCTCAACTGTTCCAATCGAGCTTTGACCCATTCATCATCATTAATCCCGGCTTCAGCGACAATCCGGAGGGACGGAATTTCGACCTCTGCTGGTATTACAGCCTCAGTTCCGTACACCAACAAATAAGGAGTTGTGCCTATGGAAGTTTGGACGGTAGTGCGGTAACCCAACAAAGCAAAGGGTAATCTCTCGTGCCATTGTCTGGACCCTTCCACCATCTTTCGCAGTATCTTCTTGATATTCTTATAGGCTGCTTCGACCGCTCCATTCGCCTTGGGACGATATGGGGTGGAATTACGGTGTGTAATCTTGAATTGTTGGCATACCTCTCTCATCAGGCTGCTATTAAGATTCGCACCATTATCCGTGATGATCACTTTTGGGATCCCAAATCTGCAGATGATATGGGAATGTACAAAATCCACCACTGCCTTTTTAGTTACTGACTTGAAGGTTTTAGCCTCAACCCATTTGGTGAAGTAATCAATGGTCACTAGAATGAATCTATGGCCGTTGGATGCTGTTGGTTCGATAGGTCCAATGACATCCATGCCCCATGCTACAAACGGCTAGGGTGCTGACATCGTATGTAACTCTGTTGGCGGAGAATGAATCAGATCTCCATGTATCTGGCACTGATGGCATTTTCTTACGAAAGCGATATAGTCGTGTTCCATAGTGAGCCAATAACACCCTGTTCGAAGGATCTTTCTTGCCAATACATATCCGCTCATGTGTGGCCCACAAACTCCAGCATGTACCTCTGCCATAACCGTCGTTTCTTGACTGGCATCTATGCATCTCAACAATCCCAAATCCGGGGTTCTTTTGTACAATACTCCTCCGCTGAGGAAGAAACCATTCGACAAACGCCGAAGGGCTCTTTTTTGGTCTCCAGTGGCATGTTCTGGATATATCCCCATTCTGAGGTATTCCTTGATATCATGAAACCAGGGTTCGCCATCGGCTTCTTCTTCTATGGCATTGCAGTAGTCGTGCTGATCGCGGACCTGGATGTGCAGAGGATCAATATACATTTTGTCAGGGTGGTGCAACATTGATGCTAAGGTAGCCAAGGCATCCGCAACCTCATTGTGAACTCTCGGGATGTGTTTGAACTTCACCGATCGAAATTGCTTGCTCAGATCATGCAAGCATTGTCGGTATGGTATGAGTTTTAGATCTCGTGTTTCCCATTCACCCTGAATTTGATGTACCAAGAGGTCCGAGTCTCCCAAGACCAAGACGTCTTGGACATCCATGTCAGCAGCCAAGCGCAGACCCAGAATGCAAGCCTCATATTCGGCCATATTGTTGGTGCAATAGAAGCGTAGTTGAGCCGTAACAGGATAATGCCGTCCTGTTTCAGAAATGAGTACTGCTCCTATTCCAACCCCTTTTGCGTTTGCAGCTCCATCGAAGAAAAGCTTCCAACCCGGTTCCTCAGGTAATTCCAACTCATTTGTATGCATTACCTCTTCGTCAGGAAAATACGTTCTTAAGGGCTCGTATTTTTCATCAACGGGATTCTCTGCCAAATGGTCTGCCAGCGCCTGGGCTTTCATGGCCGTCCTCGTTACATAGACGATATCAAACTCTGTGAGCAGAATTTGCCATTTTGCCAACCTTCCCGTGGGCATAGGTTTCTGAAAGATATACTTCAATGGGTCCAAACGGGATATGAGATAAGTAGTATACGAAGACAGGTAGTGTTTCAACTTCTGAGCTACCCAAGTTAGGGCGCAACATGTTTTCTCGAGTTGAGTGTACTTGACCTCATGTACTGTGAATTTCTTGCTAAGATAGTAGATGGCCTGCTCCTTCCTTCCTGTGTCATCATGTTGCCCCAGTACACAACCAAATGAATTTTCCAAGACCGTCAGGTAAAGGATTAGGGGCTTCCCGGGCTTAGGCGGGACCAATACGGGTGGATTAGACAGATACCCTTTGATTTGGTTGAAGGCCTCCTGACACTCTGCCGTCCAACCTTCCGCAACATCCTTTCTCAGCAGCCGGAATATGGTCTCACAAGTTGCGGTGAGTTGAGCGATGAACCTGCTGATGTAATTGAGTCTACCCAGCAAACTCATTACCTCTGTTTTGTTCCTAGGCGGTGGCAAATCTCGGATGGATTCAATTTTGGATGGGTCTAACTCAATCCCCCGTCGACTGACGATGAATCCTAGCAACTTTCCGGATGGAACCCCGAATGCGCATTTGGCCGGGTTAAGCTTGATATCATACCTCCGGAGTCTTTGGAAAAATCTCCTTAGGTCTGCTACATGGTCCTCCTGACGCCAAGATTTGATGATCACATCATCGACGTACACCTCGATTTCTTTGTGTATCATGTCATGAAACACAGCAGTCATTGCTCGCATGTACGTTGCCCCGGCGTTCTTCAATCCGAACGGCATTACCCGATAGCAGTAAGTTCCCCATGGCGTAATAAATGCTGTCTTTTCCGCATCCTCCTCGTCCATTAGGATCTGATGATAACCCGCATAGCAATCTACAAAGGATCCGATCTCGCGCCCAGCGCAATTATCGATCAAGATATGGATGTTGGGCAATGGAAAATTGTCCTTGGGACTTGCTTTGTTGAGGTTGCGGTAGTCGACGCACACCCTGATTTTTCCATCCTTCTTTGGGACTGGTACCACATTGGCCAACCACTCGGGATATCGAGTGACCCGAATGACCTTCGCCTGCAACTGCTTAATCACTTCTTCTTTGATCTTTACACTCATTTCTGTTTTAAATTTCCTTAGTTTTTGCTTGACCGGAGGGTATGCCGGGTCAGTGGGCAATTTGTGAACCACTAAATTGGTGCTTAATCCAGGCATATCGTCATATGACCATGCAAAAACATCTTTGAATTCCATGAGGGTTTTGATCAATTCTTCCCTGACATTCGGCTCAATGTGGATGCTAATTTTGGTCTCTTGGACGTTATCAGCGTCTCCTAGATTCACAGCCTCAGTGTCATTTAGGTTAGGCTTGGGTTTCTCTTCAAATTGGCACAGTTCTCGGTTTATCTCTTCGAAGGCTTCACCTTCGTCACATTCAGATCCATCGTCACAAACGACCTCTTGCATCATTGAGTCGGATTCAGATTGATTTATTAGACTAGGTCGAAAATCCGTTGTGCATGCCATGTCATTAGAGAGAACTGTTTCAGAAAGAAAAAGAACAAAATAAAATTAAAATGGGACAAAAGAAAAGAACTTTATTAAACTTGCGGGATAAAAGGGTTCACGCTTTTACAAAAACGAAAGTGAAATTTGGATTACACCCTTGAATAATCCGAACAAACAAACAAACAAAACATAAATCAAAGCCTACTACCAAGACTCCCCTCGGACAGGAAGAGGAGTAACTGTCCAATTGTTGGTCTTGGCCTCAGGCCCCACAAACTGTATCTCTGTTCCGCTGGAACCTTCTCCAGCTTCCACCATACTGACATCAGCGAATAGCCTCTCAAAACTCTGATTCAGGTCCTCATTTATACCGATCAATGGTCCTAGAATCTTCGGGACCGGTGACCCCCTGGCACTTGCTTTGACAAAAGACCTTGAGAGACGTGGCACTGGTTTGGGCAGAAACCAAACCTTCTTCTTCATTTTTCGCGCTTGCTTCCTATCTGCTGCGGTTGGTTTGAACCCCAATCCGAAAGTTTCCAGATTTTTAGGAAGGGAGACAGGTTGGACAATCCCTTGAAGCTCGACTCCCAGGCCTTTTCCTGGCACAAATCCATTACCCAGCATTTCTGAGACCATCATGACTGTTGCGGCAGCTACCCTAGGGTGCGGGATGATTTCTCCTTCAGAAATTTTGTTGGCCGACCCTGTATCGAAAATCTGGTAGACCCAAGGACCTTTGTCATCAGCGGTCTCTATGAAAGGTACAATGGCTCCGCCCATGGTGCACGTTGTATCCTCGCCGTGTAACACGACCTCTTGTCTTTCCCACTCGAACTTCACCATCTGATGTAGGGTGGAGGGCACCGCTTTGGCTGCATGAATCCATGGTCGTCCTAACAGCAGGTTATAAGATACTGTGGCGTTTAACACCTGGAATTCCATGGTGAACAAGACTGGACCAATGGTCAGTTCAAGTACAACATCCCCCACAGTAGCTGTTCCGTTTCCGTCGAACCCTCGGACACAGATGCTATTCTTGCGGATCCTTCCGTGGTCGATCTTTAACTGGTTCAAGGTAGATAGTGGGCAAATATTGGCGCTTGAGCCGTTATCCACCAATACTCGAGTTACCACCGAGTCTTCACATTTGACAGCTAGGTATAGAGCTTTATTATGCTCCGTACCTTCCACCGGCAGGTCATCATCTGAGAATGTTACCCTGTTCACCTCGAAAATCTTGCTGGCAATGGTTTCCAGGTGGTTTACAGAAATCTCACTGGGTACATGAGCTTCGTTCAATATCTTCAACAGGGCCCGACGATGCTCCTCAGAATGGATCAGTAATGACAACAGTGAGATCTGGGCCGGTGTTTTTCTCAGCTGTTCGACCACAGAATAGTCTTGTACTTTCATCTTCCTCAGGAACTCTTCAGCCTCTTCTTCGGACACAGGTTTCTTGGTTGCAACTGGGTTGGTTCTTCTTAGCTCCACCGGAGCAAAACATCGACCTGATCGAGTCAGCCCTTGCGCTTCACAACTGACTTCTTCCACCTGTTTTCCTTTGTACATCACCACCGCCTTTTCATATTTCCAAGGCACAGCCCTGCTGTCAATCATCGGCAGCTGGACCACAGGCTTTATGGTCACCCGTTCTCTACATACCCCTTTCAACACGACCGCCGGTGTGGGCGGGATCCCTGGTATTACCAACTTGTTTGGCTCGGGTTTGCTTGTTATGGCGGACGGGCTCCTTCCTAATATCACTACTGGCTTGACGCTTTCTCCTGTGACTGTACCTTCGTTCCCCCACTGGTTGAGACTTCCTTCGGGGCGGCTTGGATCATCATCACTATTTGTGAGGGTTTTTCTCAACTCTCCTCCCTCACACACCAACTCAATCATGTGAGTTTCGTGGTGCGCTGGCAGTGGGTTTTGGTTGATGTTAGGAGCTTCTGGTGTCTGGACCTCGATCTTATTGGTGTCGATAAGATCCTGTATGGCATGCCTTAACTTCCAACACTTCTCGGTGTCATGCCCGAGCATCCCTGAGCAGTATTCACAACTTATTGATCGATCCAAATTCTGAGGTGGGGGATTTGGTTCTCGAGTCTGGACAGGACTAACCAAACCCAATTGCCTCAGCTTGTGGAACAAAACGGTGTAGGTTTCTCCCAACTCTGTGAAAGTTCTCTGTTTCCGCAACCTGTCATTCCTAGCATCTGGATTTCCTCGAAAGCCTGCCCCTGGAGGGTTTCTATACGCCCTTGGTGGAGGGTAGGTATTTTGTGATGGCGTATATATGTTCTAGGGAACCGGCGCGCGCCATTGCGGGCGAACCGGAGGCTGAGTGTATACTTGGGCCTGGTGTACGGAACAATGTGGTTCTCGAGGTGGATAGAAATTTTGTGGTGGGTTGTATGGGTAATTTGACCTGTGAGGACTGGGTTGGTTGTAGTGTGGCCTGCCAGCCCTGGACCAACTGCCTGCCTCGATCATGGCAACCTCTTCTTTCTTTCTTTTCAGTGCACCTCCCGTGCCGCTCTGAATAGCCTGGGTCGTGGCCTTAAGTGCTGAATAGTTCAAAATTTTGTCAGACCTCAGACCCTCTTCTATCATGACCCCTATCTTGACCACCTCGTTGAAAGATTTTCCAACTGTTGTCACCAAGTGGCCAAAGTAGGTTGGATCCAATGTTTGTAAGAAATAGTCCACCATCTCTCCCTCTCTCATGGGAGGATCGACTCTAGCTGCTTGTTCTCTCCAGCGGAACCCGAACTCGCGAAAACTTTCCTCGGGTTTCTTCCCAGTTCTTAATAATGTGAGACGGTCAGGGACTATCTCGAGATTGTACTGGAAATGACCTGCAAAAGCCTGCGCCAGATCATCCCAAGTATACCACCTATTGGAATCCTGCCTAGTATACCACTCCAGTGCAGATCCGCTCAGACTTTGGCCGAAATAAGCTATCAGCAGCTCATCCTTGCCGCCTGCCCCTCTCATTTTGCTATAAAATCCCCGCAAATGTGCCATGGGATCACCGTGTCCTTCGTATAAATTAAACTTAGGCATCTTGAACCCAGCCGGGAGTTGGACGTCTGGGAAAGGGCACAGATCTTTGTATGCTACGCTGACTTGGTTGCCCAGCCCGTGCAAGTTCCTGAAGGACTGCTCCAGGCTTTTGAACTTTCTCAATACTTCATCCTGTTCAGGGGCCTTAGCCGGCTTCTCAATCTCTGCCGGCACTTCCAAATGTGGATTGTAAGCCTGTGGTTCGGGGGCATGAAACGTAGGCTCGGGGGGATAGTATTGTGTATCGTGAGCCTGAAACAATGGCTCACTGGTCGTTCTTTGCAAAGGGGCTGATGTTGGTCCCACAAAAATGGGAATATTGGGTGTTGGGAGAGGTTGATGGGGTGGTGGAGCTTGGGAATCATGAGGGCTTCTTTCTTGATGATAAAGGGGATTTGGGCGGCTTGTGGAAGGGCCGGAGTGAGGGTATTCTGGCATGTGTCCCAGTGTTTCAGGGCTCTTTTGTGTTTTGGCTATGGCTAGCTGCATTGCATTCATCTCTAGTCCCATCCTTTCAATCTTTTCCATCGCTTCTTTTAACAACTGGCTCATCGGCCTCTCTTCCTCATTACTATTCTCTGAAGTAGTCATGCTTGTTGCTATCGGTCCTTTGGATCTGGTTTGATAGGAGTGTGTTGCCAGAGTTCTTTAACAACTAACTTGTCTGGATCAGACAACAACAAACTTTGTTAGCGTTAGAGTTTAACAGATTCGATCATAACACATAGAGGATGCAATGCTCCTAGGCAGTTAACCGTTTCTACATGTTTTGCTTCAAACAACATGCGTCATCCCGGCTTGCTCATTTGTCCCCTTTTTAGTTATTTGTATTTTCTTCTCTTTCTTTATTAAAAGCGGTCGAATCTTATGGGGATTGCCTACGTATCACGTCCCCGCGCGAATCAGACCAGGCGTAGTTCTGTATAAATGAGCGTAAAAGCAAACAACCTTTTATTGTTGAAAGGGCCTTTTACAAACTACATTTTGCAAACGAAAGAGCAAACTTTGAAAATAAGCCTAGACTCAAAAATAGACCAGAAATCACCCTAAAAAAAACAAGCAAAAAGTGCTAAGATACAGACTTTGACTTATGAGTACATTATGGTTTTGAAAATTGGTGTCCGCGGGGCGTCGTTCGGCCTTGCCGCGGTCCTAGGTGCGAGATCCCTCTCAAGTTGCTCCAGCTCATACATGGTCTGCTTGACATAACTCATCACTGCCGAGAAGACGGTAACGCTGGTCATGTTCTCACATCGTAGACATCGTCGGGTGATGGCATGGGCAATGACCTTGATCTTATTTCTGGTTTGCTTCTTCTCTATAAGTAGGCGTTTTATCTGATCGCTGCACATCTTGAATACCTGAGCATCCTGGATATGCTGATTCTTCAGTTGCCGTACTTCTAACTTCATTCGGGCCAACAAGTCGTACCAGTATCTGCTCTCAATTTGGAGATCCTTGGCCTGATTAGCTGCTTTGATTTCAAGTGTAGCCATCTCTCTCTTCATTTTAGCAACAGTTTTCTCGTGGTCGCCTTCCAATTGATTCAGGTATCGGCGATGCTTATCTGCTCTTGTATCCCACTGTGCCCTGAGCTCTGCTATGACGTTTTCGGATTTCTCCAAACCATCTTGCCATTCCCTGATTTCACTTTTTAGCCTTTTTATCAGCTGCTCGTCTGATCGACGCCTTAGCTGTTTATCCGCATCCTCCCTTATCTGTTTGATCTGGGCTCTGAGCATTTCGTTTTCCTGAATTAACCTGTTCCGCTCTCCCAGATTGGTAGCAGCTTGCACGTTGTGCTCATATTTCAAGCCTTCTACTTGTTGCTTTAACCTGCTGATTTCGGCGCAATAGCCTCTTTCCTTTGCTAACCAATCCCACTGCCTTTGCGATGATTCGGTGAAATTCCGGATGTGGGGTCTCTTAGCCGGCCTTTCATGCTCAAATTCCCTTCTATACCATGCAAGGTAACCTGGCGCCGTCTCTCCTTTGGCTCGATCCCGCACGCAAGTATCTGATTTCAAATATTGAAACTCACTCCAGATTTGGCGAATCTTTGCTTCTGGGAATTGTCCGTTAGGACTTATCTCAACTGCTTGAGTGCTAAGATCTTCCTCATGAGGTACTGTCTGGCATCTTCCGAACTGTCTCAAAACTCGGCAGGGTGCGTAAGGTTGAATGCTCTTAAGCCCCATCAGTAAGAAATGAGTTTTAGCTGCCGACATATATAGGATCTCATCAACAGGCAACCATCCTAGCGTCCATTGTATTTGGCTGGCAGTAAGAGCTTGAAAGAACGAGGTCCATGCCAGGACTCCTTTGGGCAAACTGATCTCTTTGGTTCTCGTGTAAAATTCTTCTATGCAAGTCTTTTCTGGGGAACCATGGCTCAAAATCTCGGAATGATGGCAGAGGTGATCGGTCATCCATATTTGTAGGAGCAAGTTACAACCTTCGAAGAAATTTCCCCCAGCTTTACAAGTTGTAAGAGCTCGAAAGATGTCAGATACCACCATAGGTGCGAGAGTACTGTCATTTTGCGTGAGTAAAGTGCTGACGACCCCGGATATCTTCAAATCAATGTTTCCGTCTTTCTTTGGAAATACCAGAAGGCCCAGGAACATCATCATGAAAGCTACCCGTCTGTGTTTGTCCCACTTCTGACGAACACCTTTGCTGCACAGTTTGTTGATTGGATTATTGAATCCCCCCTCATGACCGTACCTATCATATATGAAGCATGGAGTACAAAATCCGGCTGCCAGATCCGGGTTGTGGACCGTTCTGGGTATCTTCAATGAATCTAGGAACCGATGTACCGTGACAACTCTTGGGGCGACCAAGTATTTTTGCCTCAACGGAAGTTCAGCATTCCCGATGTACCCGGCCATTTCTTCCAAAGTCGGGGTGAGTTCAAAATCAGAGAAATGGAAAACATTGTGCGCCGGGTCCCAGTAGGTAACCAAAGCTCTTATGATATCTCCCCGAGGCTGGATTTCCAACAAACCCACGAGACCTTTCAGATATTTCTTGACCTCATTTTGTCCTTCAACACCTAGATCATTCCACCATAGCCGTAACTTGACAGGGATTTTGGTCATTATTGAAAAATGTTCATTTTGCATCGTGCTCATCCTGCACATTTATTAAGGTGATTTTAACAAAATGACTTGACTCAAAATATTTTACAAAGGGGATCAAGTTTTGAACACGACCTTTACACACTTCGGGGGCGAAGATTTTAAGGCTGTGTGGGTCAACTGGACAAAAATGCTAAACAAGACCCCAAGGTGGCTGTTTATGCAAAGTCAGCCTTCCGGCGTCCCTTTTCGGGAACATTCGGCTATTTATGACAAAACAACATTACCTGACTTATTTATGACTCTTTTAAAATTTGACACATCTTTTATTTTTATTTTTATTTATTTATTGATTTTGGCTATTTTAGGAAAAATGGGGTTGAACCCGACGAGGGTTGCCTACGTATCTCACATCCGGTGAGAATCAAACCGGCGTAGTTCGGGATATCGTGAATAGAGAAAATCAAATAAACCTAGAAAACGAGAATATATATTTATTATTATTTTTTTCTTTTGAAAAGAGATAAAGACTAAAGAAAATATTTATTTTTTAGGAAATATTTGGACTATTAGTCTGAGTTTATAAAAGGGGTACTACGAAAGAAACAACATTTTTGAATTATGAATTTTCCGGTTTTTTACTTTTTTAAAAAAAAAAATACCTTTTTTTTTTGATTTTGAAAGTGATAAAAAGAAAAATTTTATATTAATTTTTTTTTCTTTTTTAAAAATCCAACTAGAAGTAATTTTTATATTATTTTCGACACTACTCGGACATTGGTTTTTCCAAAAGAAGTAATTATCTCCCTACGCTGCTATTTTTCCCTTTTATTTTTAGAAACCGGTCAGCATGCGGAACTGAAGCAAATAGATGCGCAAAACAAATAGGATGCAGCAGGATGGTCTTTTCATTTCAGGTTGCTAGTCCTAGACGGACCCAACCCCTATGTTGAGTCCCCTAAGTCAAATGCAACATGATGCAAATAAGCGTTCCTACTAGGGATCCGGCATGAAGTTTCGTTATACTAGGTTCACAACCTGGGTATTTGTTCTGGACTGTGTACCCGAGCGGACAACTCGAGTCGAGGAGGGGGCTACGTACCGGGGACCCGCGAGATCGTCCGGCTTTGTAACTTGTCCGACCTCTTTCTTATTTCAGGGTATGACACTAACAGAATAGGGAGTCTCGACCAGCGAGCTTCTCCCCGGAGGTAAGAAGAGAAGGGTTTCGGCACAGTTTATATGTACAGTTAATAATATCAAAGCGGTAAAAGCAGCATTTAGCACATTATGCTTAAAACATGTAATAAAATCAGATAATAAACAAAGCCAAATAATAACAATTATTCTAAGCTCGAATTATCAACCCTGAACCAGTGGTTCTGGGTTTCAGAATTCCCCAGCGGAGTCGCCAGAGCTGTCACACCTCCTTTTTCCGCAGCCGCGAGGGCGCAAGGGAGTTTTTTCCAATTAAAGGACAATCGAAACGGGATTGGTTTAATTATTTCAGAGTCGCCACTTGGGAGATTTAGGGTGTCCCAAGTCACCAATTTTAATCCCGAATCGAGGAAAAGAATGACTCCATATTACAGTCTGCGTACCAGAAATCCGGATAAGGAATTCTGTTAACCCGGGAGAAGGTGTTAGGCATTCCCGAGTTCCGTGGTTCTAGCACGGTCGCTCAACTGTTATATTCGGCTTGATTATCTGATTTTATACAAGTGTGAACTTATGTGCAAAATTTAACTTTTAACCGCTTTTATCATTATTATTATCATTTTTACAAGGAATTGCAACGTTGTGAAAATGTATCTCGAACCGCGTTACAATCAATGTACCCATGGTCGTCGACACACTTTGACTCCGTTGAGATTTGGATTTGGGTCACATCAATGTGCACCCGAGTTTAAGGAAATTAAATTATTAAAGGCGCGCCTAAAGCGACTAGCGTATCATTTACTTTGGGTAAGGCCGTGGAATTTTACTAAACGGTCCATCCCGAAATCTAAGCAATTTTTAAGGCAAATATTTATTGAGGGCCCCGCAATTTTGTATTTTTATTTGGCGAGGCTCATCTCATTCTATTTTAAAAGGAATTTGCGACGTCATGGACATGCATCTCGAACCACGTCACAATCAATGTACCCGTGATTAGAAACACATTTCGGATCCGTCGAGATTTGGATTTGGGTCACATAAATGCACACCCGAATTTAAGAAGGTAAAATTATTAAGTACGCGCTTAAAGAGGCTATCGCGTTATTATTCCGGGAAGGTCGTGAGATTTGCTAAACGACCCACCTTAGGGACTGAATGCTTCAACATATATATATATTTAACAAGGGCCCCGCAATTTGTGCGTTTTTCTTTATTTTTGTCGAGGCTCATCTCGTCCTTATTTTAAAAGGATATCCTATAGCAACTACGTTTCTTGTTGCGTTTGTCTCTACTAATTGAAAACAGTAGATAGCCCTAATTAATTACATGCTTGCAAGTTATCTATACAGAGTTCCGAGTGCTTGCACAAAATCAGAAACACGGCCACATACATAGTCGGCATAGCAAAAATTAAGGGCCCAAATCCAGCCCATGCGTGATGGACCAGACCTGAGCCATTGTTCGTTCGATGCAGGCCTGCTTGGTCTGTTTCGACCCGGGCTCGACCTTCGTGAGGTTGAAATTGCAGTCTCTGCGTTCTTTGTCTTAAAACATGATTTACCAGTTATATGAAGCAGTTTATCAGAAAGGAAAGAACTTAATTAATAGAGTACGATTTTCATGTTTGGCCTACATTAAAGGACATATTACAAAGTAAAACTAAGTCTGAGATACAACCTATTTCATTGGGAATATTTTCACCTATCAGCATACATATGTAAACTATCATTCAGCTAATCTATATTGATATACACTGGGCATACAGGCTACTTCTATTGTCAACACAGGAATGAAAATTATTATACAGTACATGATATCTAATGTAACAATCTATGTATGAAAGTCAACTTCAGGTCTTTTCTTTTTGTATTCATGCTCAATGTTCCAATTACATTTGACAGTGCATTGGTTGTGTACCTGGTATAGAGGACAAAGAAGAAAGGAATGATCAGCTGGGCAGTATGCAATAAATATAGCAACAGCAGATACACAGCAACAAACCAACAACCACAAGTGTTTTCCACAGTCCACAGACAACCAGCAACAATTCCCAGAACAAAGAAAACCAGCAGATGGTCGAGCACCAAACAAGTAATCCCAGAAAAGAGTAATGAAACAACAGAAGTAACAGAGTGTTCAATGCAGCAACACCAGCAGTTCAACAATCACAAGCAGCTCAATCAGTGCAAACAACAGAACTTGGCCAAGACAGCTTGACCAATATGAACTCTTATGTAGCTTTCAGACAGTGTTTGGTTACAGTGTTTACTGGAAATTTCCTTATGTTTTCAGTTTTCTTTAAACTCACAAGACCTCTCTCAAGACTAAAATTTCCAGCCCCTTTTAAGTTCTGAAATGGCCTATTTATAAGCCAAACAACCAGTGCAGTCAAGCTGCCTGGATTCTGCCAATTTGCAGACTGCCCATACCCTTTAAACCCATGCCTAAGCATCTTTTGATGCCAGCCATTTGTTCCCCACGCCTGGCTTATTCTTTAATCAAGAGTTATGGGCTCATTTTAGTATTCATTTTAAACCCCATACTCTTGTGTCTTGTTCCCCATTGGTATTAGTTTAATCCCAAATTAGTACCCTACTTGTCAGCTCATTTAAACTAATCATTTGTTCTTTTCAAACCCCAGACTACCCCTGTTAAACCCTGATTATTACTGCCCTAAACCCATTGCAGCATCAGGGCATTTTGAACTTTTGAAAGTTCAAATTCAGAACTGCCCATGGGCTGAATCTTTTCTGTCCTTTTGCAATACAAACAAACCCATTTCAAACAGTGTCGGGCATTCAGTTTGTGACATGGTTCGATTAGTCATGTGACATTATTAGTTCATTTGATCAATTAGTTATAGAAAACTAATCGACGATGTTTATCGAGTCGACTATACTAAATACAACAGG
The DNA here is from genome assembly GCF_000393655.2 of Nicotiana sylvestris. Classification (NCBI taxonomy): domain Eukaryota; kingdom Viridiplantae; phylum Streptophyta; class Magnoliopsida; order Solanales; family Solanaceae; genus Nicotiana; species Nicotiana sylvestris. Next base: position 173,672,628 of record NC_091061.1, read on the forward strand.
TAATAATCAATCGTTCATATAAACAATACGTACAGGGACCCAAAGGGCATCGGACAAATTTTGTTCAATTACTGGGAACCTATATGAATTATTTATGCGACGACTATCCTAATCGAACATGTATATCACAGAATATATTCAGAACATACACAGAAAACAAACGACCAAATAAAAGGTCTTTGACAGAGATGGAAGAAATTAAGAAAATTATCAGACAATAACACACAGTCACAACAAAGCATGCTAACAACTTAATTAGCAGTTGAATAAACAAAAAGGAAAAGAAAAACTTACCGAAAAATGTTTAAACCCACCTGACCCAAATCTGACTCAACTTTGACCGTTTGAGGCCGAACAAATTTTAACCAGGGTGTTCTCACATGAGAACACCTTGGTTAAGGTCCATTAGACCTCAAACCCCTGTCAAAACCGGCCGGAATCCCCAGGTTCATGTGTTCTAAGGTCTGGCTTTTCGGATCTGGTTTTTTAGAAGTTGTGGGTAGATTCGGACCAAACCAAGCTTGGTTTGGTCACGAGGGAGGTCTTGGGACTGTCTAGTGTGAATCTGGGGTGGTTTGGTATAGATCGAGCTTCGTCTCGAATCTTCAAATCCAGATTCGAGACGATGGAAGGTGATTCGAGGTACATGGCTAGTGGATTCGTGCTCAGGGTGGTTGGATGTATCGGTGGTGTGAAGGGGGTGGTCACCAGCGTTCATGCCGCCGGGTTCTGGTGAAAGGGAAACTAGGGCGACTGCTAGGGTTTGGGGGTTTCAGGGCTTGGGGAAGGAGATGAGTGAAGGGTGGGGTTCGGATGGGGGCGTGGGGTACGATGGAAAGCTTATATACGATCTAGGGGTTTAGATCCTGGCCGTTGGATCAAATGAGGTCTATGGCCAGGATCTATTCACTTGGGGAAGACGGTGTCGTTTTGGGTTTGATAGTGGGTGAGACCGGGTGAGGCTGGATCGGGTCGAAGTTTGACGGGTTTAGGGGGAATGGCCTAGGTCCGTTGGATCAAGGGGTTGGACGGCTTAGATTAATCTGCCTGAAACGACGTCGTCGAAGTGAAGTGATCAACCTGATTAGGACCGTTTGTTTGAGTCAGATCAACGGTTCTGATAAGGACGCTGATACGGCGTCGTTTGAATCAGTGTTTGGGTAGGCCTGACTTGGACTGGGTCCTTGTGCCGGTTTTGGGCCTATTTTTATTTCATTTCTTGGGCCCAAATCACTCTTTTCTTTGTTCTCTTATTTTAAAACAAAAATGAACTAACAAAATAAATAATAAAACAAATGAAATTAAAACAAACAACCATGTGACACTTCAACACAATTATCACAGCAGATTAAAATATTTAAGTAAGTTAAATCACAACCTAGAACGAACGATGCATATATATTTTTTGAATTTTCGTTCTTTTTAATGACCGGATTATGGTTTTAATTACCCTGACATACATGCTTTGTATTTTGATCGGTAAGATTAAATGCAGAATGGACAGACCCACAAATGACTAACGACACATGTCACGGAAAACTCAAAACATTGTACAGCGAAGTCATTTGTCACTATTTTTATTTTCTTTTGGAGCGATTGTCCGTGAAGCAAAAATCTCGTGCTTACAGTAATGATCATTGAGCATTTGCAATATTTTTTGTAGTATATTTTCTGATAACTCCGCATCCAATTTTGATTATACCAATGATTTATTTGGTCTCTGCTCGGACCTCGACCTTTTTCTTCTTCATTGGCTCACCATAGTCTGAACATCCGACCATGTCCATAAATTAAGCTATTGTACGAGGATGCTCTTTAGGTTATATCAACACAACCAATTTTAAAAAAGAGACGGTTAAATCAAGAGAAATATTTGAGATCATATGCCTGAGAATATAAGAGAATACAACTTATTGGTGAATGTGACTGTAATAAACACTTGATTGAGCTTATTGTATGAAGCAGTAAAGTGTAGTAAGAAAAATTGATGGAAAAAATAAGAGTATTGATGTGTTCATTTAATATACAAAGAAATAGGAAGAGGAAGGTGATTAACTATACGAGAGAGTTTTGTTTGCTTAGGGAAAAAAATGGGTGTATGATAGTTCTAGTTGGTGGAATAATTTTTAAAATAAAGAGGAGAAAGAAACGGAGGAAAAGGGTCTTAGAATGTGGGTGGGTTTATTTTAATTTAGGTGAGTCTTAAGTTAGGCCAATGAGACGATGACACATGAAAATTAATTAAGTTTTTTTTTGCCTAACAGGGTCTTTGAAAGTTGTATGACGTAACAAGAAGAATATGAACGCACACACGCTAGAGGGGGGAGGGGGGAGGGGAGAGATTTTTTGAGATGGGGGGTATTATTGCACAAACTCCAATAGTCTAGGGACAGTTTTGACCTTTTTCGGTTATGACACGTGGACATTAATTAATTTTTTTTTATCTAACATGGTCGCTAGTCGTAAGGTCATTCTTGAGCCAAAAAGATAACGGTAAAGGCAATGTTTTCAAAATAGGTGAACGGAGGGCATTATTGTACCAACTCCAATAGTCTAGGGGCAGTTTTTACTCTTTTTCGTATTTTTTGTATGTATAAATACCTTTGAAATAGCATATATATATATATATATATATATATATATATATATATATATATATATATATATATATATGCATATATAAGCATGCACAAGATTTTTATAATTTTTTCCATAATTTTAAGGATTTAAATTGATCTATTTCCTCCCCTTTTATTCATGAAATCCCAATAATTATACCCCAAATTATTGTTATGACGATTTATTCATTTAATTTCTATACTTATACCAAAATATGGTTAATATATTTTTATGCATTTTTATAATTGCATTTGGTATTTTTAAGCTAAATTGCATATAATTGCAATGTTAGCCCACTTAATGTATAAACACATTTTATATGCGTAAAATTGGTCCCTATATTTTTAAAATGATAATTACATATTTTAAATCATTTTGGTATAGAAAATTATTTTTCAAATTTTTTTATTACTTATTATAAATTAAATAGGGAAAAGTGGCTATTTAAATTATAGCCAGATTTGGCATTTCAATTGCAGCCCAAATTGGACCCAACCCCAACCCAATTTCTTATTAAAATACCCGACCCAAACCCTATATACACTTACCCAAACCCAGAACCCATCTACCCGATCAAATCCTAGATGTTGATCTCCTAGATCAACGGTCCATACCTATTCTTTCCTTTTTAATCCTAATACCCCCTAACCCTAGTCATTCTTTACAGCCCGCCGCCTCTGAATCCTCTCGTATCTCAACCTTACCCTAAATCCTTTTCAACCGTCTCCCTTCTCTAGTCTTCTCCGGGGACCACTCTTCAACCCCAAGCCTCCAATGGCTCCTCTATTGCCTTGCTCATCCTCTCTGAGACCTTCAAGGGCCATGGGCCATGCCGACTTGTATCTAGGGTTGCTGTTTTGGCTGTTCATGGCTTCTCCGGTGTGATTTTGGGCAAAGTCACACTATATTTGTTACGATCTTTAAAGTTTTAAGCAGGTTCTTCCATCTCTATTTAGGTTTCTTTTGAAACCCTAATTTTCGTATGTATCTATTAGATCTGGGCCATTTTTTTAACGAGTCGAGTCTGTTCCTTCTATGTTTTACACTGTTCTCGAGCCACCTTTGAAAATTATCGACTTCAAGCTGGTTTTACTTTCTTTAAAGTTAGGGTTTCTTAGAGTTTCTTCTACACTAGTTCAAACCGATTTTTCTTTATGTTTAAACCTCTATCCTTTGCATATCTCAACTAATTCAATGTTTCTACTTCTTTTTCAACTCGTCTATGTGAAAACCCTAGTTCTTGGTCTTAACCCAGGGTTCTGAGTCTGTATTTGATGATTTATTAGTTTAATCTATATACTTGCTTGTTTCTCATGAATCCCTGAGTTTTCTGTGAATTTACCCTACTATGCTCATTAGGGTTTCTAATTTTTTTCTTCTTCCGCCTCTACTATGTTTATTCTGTTAAACTCCTCTAATCAGTACTATGTTCCATCCGTATCCCTGACTTTGTATGATTTTTACCCTACTGTGCTATTAAGGTTTTTGATTTTTGCCTCTTCTTGCCTATTGTGTGTTTATTTTGTTTGTTCATACAAATTTATAGTAATTCCCCCCTAAATAAGTACTATTATCCATCGAAATCCTTGATTCCCTGTGATTGATATCCTTCTAATCTCTTGTAATATTTTCTTCTGATTTTCAACCTCTAAGTTATTTTTCTTCCCTTATTTTATGGTTGACTATGCTGTCAACCGACTCTTATGTTATTTCCTTAATTGGGATATTATGTACTTAGCCTTAATTACATGTTATATACTTGCACTATGCTGAAACTATTTCCTTGTGTGTTATATGCCAGTCTTATGTGATCTCTTTCCTTATTTGACTTTACCATTTGAAATTAACTCCCTTAATTAAGGGAGTACTTCTACTAATTTTATACTAATTGATACTTAGTTCCATAATTACTACTTGATTTTGATTCTTACATTATTATTCTACCTAGTTTCAAACTATATATATACTCTCTCATTAACACACACAGATATGGACTTTTGGTTCAAAACTATCTCCCATACTTAAAAATTTCTGCTCTCTCTCTTTTTTTACTTGCTACTGCTTTAAGTTAGCCGGCTGCAAGCCAAAGCTAACCATTTTTGTTCTCTTGTTCTTTCATGCTGCTCACTATCCTCTTTACTGGTATGTCCTAGTTTCAATTCAAAGTTCCATCAACAATATGATTATCTTATTGTTTCAGTTCATCTTGTTTCTAATTTGCTTCTATTTGTGGTTTTGTTGTGAAACTTGTAGTTGAGGGTTACATTATTAGCATGTCATCATGTCTTCCCCTCCATTGAAATCAGTATATTTCCCCTTTTGTTTGTTTCTGAGCATGTCTACACCAATTATCTCTTACTTCTTATGTTTGCCACCATGAATTCCCCAAATACCTATCCCCCTGCATGTGAGTCTATTCTTTATGTCTGATTTTTTGATTATGTCTAGTTAGCTGCTTCTGGGCATGACTATACTAATTCCCGGGTCTTTGTTTTATTATGTGTCCTATGTATTCCCAAACCCTTTTACCCATGTTTGTGATTACCAAACCTGTCTTGATGTTGTGACTCCTGGCTGTGTATGAACTTATCCTAAGGTATTTGGACTGTGTTAACTACTCCAATCTTTTTTTCAAACAGTCTATGTTACTTACTAAATTACTTTCAAAAAGACTTTTGTTTTAAATTTTTTTACTAAAACCTTCCAACTTGTGTAAATCACTTTCACTTTACTCTTAGTCAATAAGTTTTGTCCCCCCCCCCAGTATGTGTACTGCCTTGGGGTCCTCTTGAGAACCCTCTGAACTCTGGCATACTGAGGCTGGCCCTTCCACGCTGCACTTGTTCAATTTTGGTTACCAAGTCTAGGTGTAAGCACTGCCCGGGATCCTTGAGATCCTTAGGGAACTTTGATGCACCTAGACTATATCATTGTCTATGGAATTGAGGCATATGAGGTCATTGGAGGCTTTGGGAAATCTGGGCCTAATTGAAAGCTCCCTATAGAATAGTTTCTTGATTTTTTATTTACTTGTGTAATTCATTCATTGGTCTGTAATAACTTGTAAACAGATATTGGGGTATTTAGTGAAAAAGGTGGGTAGATACATGTTTTATGGGGTAATACGAGTAGAAATCATGCTCCTAGGATCTTACTTTTAAATCTGTTTTCTCTACTAAGTAGAAATCATGCTTATAAGGTTCTACATCTTGTTACGTCTAGAAACCATGCCTATAGGATTTGGATAATTTCGTATTAAGAAACATGCTTTCAATGTCTTAAAAAATCGGATTAAATAATAGATGTCATGCCTATAGGACTTAATCCAGATTCAGTTGTAACAAGTGTTATCTATGTTTCCATGCCTGCAAATCGTTAAAATCAGTATTACCCTTAGATATCATGCCTATAGGGAATCGTATTCAAAATTCTGCTTGTCAGTCTAATCTAGTCTAATAAATCAACTTGATCACACCTAGTTAATTTCTAAATTGGTTTTATTAAGTATTTCATATTTCCTGAAACAAGTTCTTTCAAATTGTCTCAACCTATCATCAGATATCATGCCTATAGGTATTAAAGAAGTCCATTTCAAAACCTTCTTTGTTTCTATACAAATGTGCTAATCAGTACTCCGCGTATAGGCAAGCCCTTAGGACATTTTCAAAACTGCATCTCTGAAACTGTCTCTATTGCTTAATGTTTTCTGATACCTAATAGGCTTTAAAAATCCATAGGCAACTGCTAGGGTTATAACTTCTGAGTCTAAAAGAGGTCGTTTGTCTTCTGCATATTCGCTTAGATATCCTGCCTTAGGACATTGTCTAATAAAAGACCTTAAGTGTGCTTGGATCGTGCTGCTTATGTGTTTGTTTGAGGAGGAAACTTTGAGCCTCTAATTGCTCCCTTTATGTGTTGAAAGTCCTAGGTGTTTTTGATTATCGCCTTAGAATTTTTGCCTTTTAAAACCTTAGGGGTCCATCTAGAACCACCTATAGGTAGAGGTACTAACTCCCTCTAGGACCATTAAGAAGGGACGGGTAGCCATACGCAATAGAAATCAGTGACCAAACACTTGCTTTGCATGACCAATAAGGGATGTAAAGGGTAGATATGGGATATAATGACTGTGCGCTAATGTCACGTGTAACCCCTCATCGAGAAGTGTTTACCGGACATTGTGTGGGGTGATCCTATAGGATAACCAACCTAGGACCCCTCTTTACCAAATTCCTTTTTATTTAAACCTTTGTTTTACAACTTGTCCAAATCTTTACTACTTGAATTATCCCAACATGCTTTGCCTCTGACTTATTTGATTCAATTGTTTACTTGTAATGGACTAATTTGTGAATATAAGTTTGGTCGAGACCCACAGTTGTGGACCAAAAGGGGTGCCTAACACCTTCCCCTCGAGGTTACTTTGAGCCCTTACCCTAATCTCTGGTAATGCAAACCAACCCAAGAGTTAATTGCTCTAGGTTCCCTAACACACCATAATCTGTTAGGTGGCGACTCTTCCAATACCCAATTCCCAAAAAGGAGATAAGTCATTACACCCTGTGAATGTCGAAACCCGGACTTCCCCGTCAAAAATGGAAAAAATGGGACGCGACAATATCAGCAGTCGATCAGACAAGATAGTGCCGCAATACCAATGAAGTATCCATAACTCAAACACATCACCCTTTGTGAAATTTATACCTTCATCAAGCCACACCAATCAGTGATCTCATTTATCTAGTCATCTGAAATTGACCTTGCTGCCTAAGAATTTATGACCTTCCTTTCAAAACTGAACCATGACCTTACACATGAAAATTTCAACCCCGCACAACATACCGCATATACCATACCGTCCCATGATAAATATAATAACTTTATAATCCACTCCGAGCTACAAGTAACTACGTACTCAACCAACCAAGAACTTTTCCATTTGATCCCATCTAGGAGAAAATCACTATACATCCCATGCACCTCACGCTAGTAGAAAATGCACACCTCCAACTGTAGTAGAAATCATCAAGAACTCTCCAAATCCCCTTTGCACAAAACCAACCATCAGGAATGACTCCTTCTAACTAAACCAAGCTATGCAAGCCATCAAAACCTAAGAGCATTGCCACGAAACACCTGTAGAAACCCACCGCATCATAAGCACCCAAGAACCGATCGTATCTATTACCATGTCGATCCAACCTACTACCAAGTTGTCCTAATTCTCTGAGTTCCTTCCGAATTACCTTCAAATTTATATGTTTCCTTGCTAGTACACCAATATCCTTAATTAAAATTTGCCCCATGAATTTCAGCATAAAACCACACCACACTAAGGCTCATAAACCGTTGTATTCTTCTGAAGCACACCCAAAAGTACCACAACCAAGATACCCGCTCTGAAGAGACCTTCTGCGAATCTAAAGCCATTACCTTTGCCTTCCTGATACTGGTATGTAGAATCCATGATAATATAGAAATGCCACAAGTCCTGACATCCTCCCATATAATCTCAGTTTCTAGCCCACACACATCCTGAAGATTCCCAGTTGACACGTATAAATATTGAATTCATTAGAACCGTTCTCGAGAGTTATCCACTCTACTCAAATCTCAATTAGACTGATCGAACGGACCGAACAACTTGTTCCCCATTAGCACTCCAACACCCATGGAAGTAACCCATTCTTCTACGCCGCCGAGCAATTTTTCCTACTCCATACACATTACAACCTTACAAAAAACAACTAAATCATCCAATGTTTCTCATATACCCATAAAGTATAACAAAACCCTTATCCGAAATTCCCTTTACTCAAGTCATCCTCTATCTCAACCTCTGTAAGCCATAACTGATTCACTAGTATACCTCGAATGGGAACCAACACAACACATGACCGTGCAATCAACTGATCAATAGCAGACTCCCCCACTTGGCTCAAAGCCATATATCGAAACACACAAAAACTCACAATGCCCATACTCTATTACTGCCATAATACCATAGTGAGATTCAACTAAATCCTTCATAAGCTCATGCAACACAAACCATCTAGTGTTTCAAATCATCTGCGAATCTCGCATTCACCTCGTAACAGTCAAGCCCACTCTTATTAGTGATCCAAATTCAAATTGTACTAATATAATTCATTGGTAAAAGAAGACTCACTACAAAACAACATAGGGATCACACACCCTCAGGACACCCTGCAGGAGATAACCCTCTTGCTTAACCTCAAACTGGTATCTCTCTATGCTCCTCCATAATCATAACTATTACACAATTACATAACCCTCTGAGTCTGAACTCATAACACAACAAGAAGATCTACTCCACTCCACAACTAAAATACATGAGAGGTCCTTCAACACACTCATAGCTCGAGGTCATACGCTAACTCAAGATAGAGGTCAAGCACCTAATACTCCTTGCTACATCTCCAGCAAACTCTTCTCGTCACATTCGAACAATTTGAACACATCTCGCAATCAAATCATACTAACCCCATAGTCATTCAGTCACAAATCTCAGCAATAAGGACACAAACGGATATATAAGTCCTAAATGCACGTGCTCACACAATCGAAATATCAATACTCAAGCCACAGAAAAAACACGGCCTCAAGTCCTCCAAACTGGCCCATTACCAACATGCCAAGATCACATCTCGCACCTCATCCAGAGAATCACAAGCTGTCAATCATAGTTGATATCGAGCGTTCACATGCGCATACGAACACGTGGAAAGAATTTCAAGAGTTACATTTCAAGCCGAATCAATGTCGCACGATAATAATTCAAGAATGTGAAGTTTCCTAAGGGTTATGCAGCCTCTCGAAGATAAGTACACACGTCTCCGTATCGATCCGCAAGACATTACTAAACCCGCTCATGACTCATGAGACCTATGTAACCTAGGCTCTGATACCAACTTGTCACGGCGCAAAACCAAACCGGTCGTAAAGGTGCCTAACGTGGTACTAAGCAAGCCGACTCATTTCCAAAACCAATCAATATTTTCATTCTTAAGATAAAATTCATAGCTATTTAACAATAAACCTTCATAAAGTGTATAAATCAAAACAACATTCCGGAAAGAAAGCCTAACATCGGGATATCACTAGTCATGAGCATCTCTCAAGGACTGTCCGATAAAACTAAAATATATACAGTCTGGAAGACAACTAATAACAATCTATAGGAAGATAGGAGGGAGAAGAGCAGGGCTTCAATCGCTATGCAGATACCTTGCTAACTCCAATAGATCCGCAACGGGTGAAATCAACAATCACTAACACGTCCAGCAACTCCTGGATCTGCACACAAAGTGCAGAGAGTAATGTGAGTATGCCAACTCAGTAGGTATAAAGGTAAATAGAGACTGAGCAGTAAAAAACAAATAAGATCCACATCATGATAAACTTAGTAAGCACAACATGCTTTCAAATCAGAATATGAGTCAAATCATCTCATTTAAAATCCATCTTTTGGTAAAAAATCATTTGTAGATGCAGTTTACAATAAAAGTGATGAAGATCATAATCAGCCCCTGGGGCAAAACATAGTTCGTATACAGTCCCTCGGGCAAACATGAATCATAAATAGCCCCTCGGGCAAACCTCTCGGTCACTCATATACATCTCATAATATATAAATCTCAATGGAAATAACAAAGGCAAATCAGTAATTAAATTTTGAACATCTCGTAAAAACTCCAGTTTCAATGAAAGTTGTTTAAAACATTTGTTCAACATTTTCAATAGAGACTCAGTATAAAGAGGAGTGAAAATAGTAATTTCATAAAACAAGCCCCCTCGGGCAAAGCATCACTCGTATATATATAGCCCCTCGGGGAAGCCTCTCAGTCACTTATGACTCAACTCTCATCAATCAGCACTCACACTCAACACTCACGCTCAATAGGTACCTTATAATAACCGTTGCGGCGTGCAGCCTGATCCATAAATATATATAGTCGGCTACGCTCACTGGGGGTGTGCAAACTCTGGAGGGGCTCCTACAGCCCAAGCGTTATATCACTGCAGTGTGCAACCCGATATATATATATATATATATATATATATATATATATATATATATATATATATATATATATATATATATATATTGCCACGGGTGCATCCCGATCCATAAATATATAATCCTCACAATCAGGCCATCGGCCCTTCTTAGTCATCAATCTCACAAGCCACTCGGGCATCTTAGTGAAAAATCAGGGAAACTCAGCCCAAACAACTTTCATATATTTAAAAATAGAGTAATGAAACTGAATCAAACAATAAACAGGTAAAGTCATGACTGAGGATATGCTTTCAAATCAAAACAGTGTGAGGATAGTAAAAAAACACCCCTCAAGGTCCAAACAGTACAGGCACAAAGCCCCAATCATGTCATTCAGCCAGGCTATAAGAATTCTTTCTAAAACATATATCTATTATACGGCTTAAATCAAAATATGAAACTCTATAGTCGTTGCGGGACAAACCAAGTCACAATCCCTAACGGTGCACGCCCACATGTCCGTCACCTAGTTTGTGTGTCACCTCACAATAGTAAAAAGATGTGAAATTCGGGGCTTCATACCCTTAGGACAAGATTTATAATCATTACTTACCTCTACCCGGTTAATCCTCTACTCCACAATGCCCTTGCCTCTTGAACCATCTTCAAAATGCATCGAATTTAGCCACAAACAATTTGACACAATCAACACAAGCAAAAGGGACCAATCCCATAAGAAAATACTAAGCTTAAGGTCAAAAGTCAAAAAGTCAACTCAAAAGTTGTGCCCTAGGCCCACGTCTCAAAATTTGACCAAAGTCACAGAATCCGGCAACCCACTCGATTATGAGACTAACCATACTAGTTTCACTCAATTCCGACTTCGAATCGGCTTTCAAATTTGAAAAGTTCATTTTATGAAGTTCCACAAATTTTCCCCAAATTGTCACCCCAAATTACGAATCAAATGATAAAATCAATGATAGATTCATGTATTTTAGCCAAATTCGAGTTAGAATCACTTACCCCGATAAATTTCTTGAAAAACCTTCAAACAATCGCCAAGATCCGAGCTCTCTAGGTTAAAATATGAAATAAAACCCTAAATCTCGTATTTATAGTGCACCTCTTAGATTTCTATTTCTACTGACCACCGAAAATCACCGCCCCAGCGTTCACTCTGCCGTGGTCGCGAAAAAGTAATAGCGGTCCGCGCTTCTGGTGGCTGCACAATCAGGCCTTAGTATTTTGGACATAACTTTCTCTACAGATTTCCAACTAGACACGAAGGGCTACAATTTTTGTTTTAGAGTCATCTCCAAATTCCTTGTAGATCAAAAGATATAGGCTTTCGAAATTGGACCAACGAATTTGCAGATCTGCCCTGGAGCATCTCCGCGACCAAATTTATGTTGTCGCGCCCCCTATTCTGTCCTCAACGAAATTATTCTGCCCTCGGCAAAAATTCCTTCGCCCCAGCGAAAATTAAGCACCAGAACCATGCCTAAGTTCCGGTAATGCCCGGACTCTCTCAATACTCACCTGAAACACACGCGAGACCTTCGGTACCTCAACCAAATATGACATCAAGTCCTAAAATACCATACCAACTCAATCGAGCTCTCGAATCACTTCAAACAATAACAAAAACATGAATCGCACACCAATTCAAGCTTAATGGACTTGAAACCTCAAACTTTCACAACTGATACCGAAACCTATCAAACCTTGTCCGAATGACCTCAAATTTTGCACACACGTCACAAATGATATTACTAGCCTACTCTAATCCCCGTAATTCTATTCTGACTCCAATATCAAAATTTTCACTACCGACCGGAAATCGCCAAATTTCCAATTTCACCAATTCAAGTCTAATTCTACCACGGACCTTCAAAACACAAATCGGACGTGCTCCTAAGTCCAAAATCAACTAGCAGAACTAACAGAGTCGTCAAAATTCAAATCCGAGGTCAAATACTAAAAAGTCAAAACTTGGTCAAACCTTTCAAATTTAAAGCTTCAAACTGAGAATCATTCTTCCATATCTATTCCGATTAACCTGAAAACCAAAACCAAAGATTTACATGAGTCGCAATACATCATACGAGGCTAGTCATGCCTGAGAACTAGCGAGTGACGTGCAAGTGCTCAAAACGACCGGTCGGGTCGTTAAAATTTAATCCCGAGGACTTACCTATTCTCGTCACCTTTTCACTCACCTTTTCTTATCCTTACTCATGTCTAGCTAAAACGTTTTCGCTCTACCATACTTTATCTTGCGACCTACACATATCTATTTATACTACTCGCAACCTTCTTTTAACTTGCTAGCAGCATAGATTTCCTTATGTTATTCTAGAACCTCAAACGAGACATCATATCGTCTCTAACTCTTACTCTCTTAACAAAACCTTTCTGTATCTGGAAACCACAGGCTGGAAAATATGCCACCGAAGACACCACTATCATTTCTTGATACAGAATTACGACGCTTCCAGTCTTCTATCTGATATCTGGATTATTCGTAACCTTATGTACTTGCGCATCTCGTACCTTCTTCACATATACCTTACTTACCTTTAAATCTTGCATCGTATATTCTATCTCTTTAATAACCTCCCTTCCACATAGGTAGGATTCACATCACCTCATGTGCATACACAATCCGGTGGAAGCTTCATAGTTATTCCTTATGAGGCTGATACTTTTCTAACTGGCTTTTATCATAAAGCCATTATATAATATGATTGTTGTACTATCTCTCTTCTACCTCTAACATTAAGAGTGATTCTGCAATGTTCTCAATCGCGATTTCCATAATTATCTTGGTCTAATAATCAAACTCCTGATTTACTTAGCTGATTAACTCTTTAGATTCCTCTTCTCTCTCAGCCTTTATGTAGGCTTAAGCTATCTTCCAATCTACGGCTCAGGGTATTAGCTATTACTTTAGCCCCTCGCGGATGCTATTGAACATCCATGATATAACCTTTTAGATACTCAAGTTTTTGTCTGTGACGTGGACTTAATTCTTTATTTTAACTTATATTGGAGTCTCCTATAGCTGTATCATTGTCAACATATATGTTACATGGATAACACTCTGAAATCTTAAGTGTGCTCATAACATAACTAACTCTGGGTCATTGATCGAATAATTTCTTTCGTGCCTTCTTTAAAAAGTAAGCAATTACTTTCCTGGTCGTTCTACCACTTGTTGCATGAATACTTGACTTATCTTAGTGCCCACGCTTATTGGAATTTAGTGGAAATTATATGATCTCGAATATTGCTTTGGATTTTACTTCACATTCCTTAGTCACGATAGCTACCACTTTCTTATGGAGTGCATACAATATTATAGTGAGAATGATGTTACAAGAACATTTCTTCTTTAGGTTACTATGCTTATGTTGAAGCTTTCTTCCTTATTTCTTCAGCTAGTCTTTCATTTCAGTGCTTAGGGAATATCCTCTGACTTTTGTATAGCTGCGAACATATTACATTGTATACCCCACGGAATTTCTGATGTTCTTACTTGCCTGTCATTATCCCTAGTTACTTAACTTCGCACCCTTGTGCTCGTAGGGTCACTTCAGAACTGAAATTCCAGTTGTCTCCCTAGTGTCACTCTCTTATATTTCCATAACACTTATATTGTACCTTCTACTACCCCAACTCTTACCTGAATATTTCTCGAGGATTACGATGTCGTATTTGAGAGACTGAATTTCCTATGCTAGGTTTCACTACGTTTATCATGCATGATCCACTGATTTATCTGAGACCACTTGTCTAGCCATACCAAGCTCATTCTGAATCAACTACTAACTACTCGTCAGTCCATGCTGATATTTATATTCAGTGTAACCTCTCTTGGGTTATGTCTTTTGTCGTAACTTACCTTTTGCACTGGCTTCTAATGTATCAAATGTTCATTCGCACTTATTTATCAATAACATCTGGTGTGGGAACTCTTACTACCTCTTTCGACATCGTGCTTGAATAATGTTCTGGAGTCGTAACATATTTGTAGGATCTGAATAAATGCAATCTCGTTCCTTTCGCCTTTTTACCGCATTCTTTTTTTACTATTCCATAGTTACTTGAACTACATAACACCGACTTACTACCGTATCACACTGTCTTCCCCTCTTTAGAGGAGTACGAGCATCTAATGCTATGAAGATTTACCTATATATGGTTTACCTCTTCATCTTTGGCATCTTTTCACGTCTTCGCTGACTCTTACTCGCCTTGTGATAACCCTTTTATACTAGGGATAACCAAAAAAGTTTACGTACGAGGGTGACACCTAGTGTAACAGGCACACTTAGTTTTATAAGTTTAACTCTGCTCACAATTCTTTCTTTAGGGAAGCGTCTTCCTGAATGACCTTTAAAGGTAATTCTTTTGTTATCCATTATATTTTTGCCGGAACATGATCTCTGAAATTCTCACGATGCCGACTATTATCGAATCCTTCGAACCCTAAATCATGTTCGATTTATCTTGTTTACTAGCCTATGCTGATTTCTATCATGTCGGAGGTCTAACTTAGCCTTCTGGTAATTACATTAGAGTCGCCAACTCATTTTCTCGAAATGAGAATATGACTTTATGGCTTATACTCTTTTATAGTCTCAAGGCCGGTCACCTCTTGTATTTTTCTTCACTCGACCATAGACTCTAGCATCCTACCATATTTGATTTACCGTTATCACTCATTTATCATACCTTACTCATAATTCTTCATTTACTCTCTTCTTATTCTCGTGCTAATATTTTTGTCTATCACATTATTCTGAAAATCTCAACAAAATATTTTTTCACTTTTCGCTCCCCTAGCTCAATCCACTATTTTGGGTTACTCTAACCCAAACTGGATGTTGATATTCCATCTTCTCTTAAACTATATATATTATCTCTAATAAGGCATAACTTAGATGGGTATGTCCAATTATACATACCTCTATTTCTGTTGAAGGTAACTTAGAAGCTTTATATTTCTCTACCTGAATTGAAAATTTGGATAATCTTCATTAACTAGGTACCTCGTACCCTTCTTCACCTTGCTTTTGTTATATGTTGAAACTTATACTTTTACCTTATGATACTCCAATGTCCTGCTATTCACGGGGTGTATTTGATATTCCCATCTTAGGGTCTTAAGCTGGAAATTTGCACATATGGTATGCACGATCTGATAGGGCCTCAAACAGTTCCACATCGTCAAGAACACTCTCTATTAGTGCCCTTACTTGTTGCTATATTATCCCTTTGGTTAGCTGTAATTTTTTTCTATTTGAAAGCATCTCTATATCATTAGCAAACATAAATATTGGCTCGAACTCTTATGACTCAGCTCTATAGCACGATTTGGATTTGAAAGAAGGGTAACTGACTCCTAAATACCTTGTAGCTTCCTGTTTATATAATGTGGTGTACACACATCAATAAACAAGGATCTACTAAACACGGCTTGTAGACTCCCTAGGATAGAACTGCTCTGATACCAAGTTTGTCACACCCCAAACCTAAACAGGCGTGGTCGGCACCTAGTGCCATACTTAGCCCGAGTGTACCACTCTATAACTGTGAACTTTAGAGGGTAACCCTCAACTTAGGCCGATGAGTCCATATTCTGAATTATCTAAATATATCATCTCTCATCTAAGGGGTAAAATTACATAAAAGCTCATGTATAGATATATAAATAACCGTGCAGGATGACGAGGCCACCATGAACATCTGCTGATATACAAACTATACAGGACTCGTCTACAAGCCTCTAGAGATAATTGAACTGTCTGATGGTCGGGACAGGGCCTCGACCTACCTATTAAACCTGTATATATATAATGGACTCCAAGGTCTAGAACTGGTAACTCCAAAGAAGTGGAGCTTACCAACCAAGCTGATGTTTGACTCTATCTGTTGGGAAGGTCTCTCCAATTCTCAATGAGGACCTGTAGGCATGAAATACAGTGTTCCCAATAAAAGGGACGTCAGTACGAAATAATGTACCGAGTATGTAAGGAAACAGGATAACTGAAAGCTGAAACTGAAGTGATAATATAATAATTGAAAGTAACTAGGGTCAAAGATAATCTGAGGATATGCTTACCTGCTGATACTGATTCAACTCTCTCAATATAGTAATTAAAATAGTTGTCCGGCCTTATAAGGCTCGGTATGTGTAACTGCTCTGTCGTAGTAGGCTCGATCATAGGCACTCGGCCATACTACACTCTGTATCTCGGCCATTTTGGGCTCGCTCATAGGCGTTCAGCCACAGTAGACTCGGTATATAACTCACCATCTGATCAGAGGTTGCCCAATAGGGTCCTGGCCATCGATTATAGCTCGATGGTAGTCAAAATACTGTAATACTATATATATATATATATATATATATATATATATATATATATATATATAGAGAGAGAGAGAGAGAGACTCTCTGCTCACTTAGCTGAAAGAAGACAAAACTAAACTGAATATGAAGTCCTGATAAGGGAGAACGCTGTAACTTATGAGACTAGGAAAATGTACATAAATTCAGGAATATGAATATGAAGTCCCCATAAGGGAAAATGTTGTAACTTATGAGACTAGGAAAATATAAATAAATTCAAGAATATGAACTTCTCTTTATGTCTTATCAAACACATGTAGTTACTATATTATGCCAAAATGAAAGAAAGGTTTAACCTTAACATACCTTAGAAATCTTCCCTTCAATCGTCAACCAAGCTCAATATGATCTTCTTACGTCTATAATGAGTAACCCGCCTTCTTCGTCATCATATAAGCATTGTAACACTCATATTTCAAAACCATTATTCTACAAGAAAATGGACAGCACCTCCCCTATTTTTATGACATCCCATAAGTGACTAAAAGTCACCAAAACAGCCCAAAGAACAATAAAATAATTTACAATAAGCTCTCTGATTACTTCAACAACCATTTTGAGCGACAAGCTCGATATACAATTAACAAAATATAATTTAATCCAATTCCTTTTCCATGAATCTTACTACAACTTATATAACATCATACTTATGCTTACCATATCATTTTCAGCCCAAAACATCATAAGAATAATTCTTCAAAAATAGTCCACACGCCTAGCACCTTAACCTTTATCGTCAACCTCTTGTTTTTCATTTTATTTTTTTCAATCCATTGAATTAGCACATAGAAAAGCTTAAAAACAACATCCACAATATAATCAAACTATTTATAACAATTTTCAGCCATAACAAACCATATATATAGACACAACACAACCCACAGAAAAAGATAATGATTTCTTATGCCATGTCAATTACTATCTTGTAGATTTTCACTTAAACAGCTCAACCAACACATGATTAATCTTAAGCACAAACAAGAACATAATTTAATTACTTTATGTTGTAGATAAAACTTGAAATCCCCAGCTTGTGTAGCTCACAACAACCCTCAATCACACCACAACACTATAGGAGTTGTATTCTCTTCTTGAATCAACTTTTGTATTCAAGTTGATGTGTAAACACTTGTATTTTGCCTTGCAACTCTAATATATATGAAAGAGGGACTTACTATTATCTTAATAATAAGGAACAACACTAAATATGAGGTAACGCACCTTTGAAGAACCCTCCAAGTTAGCCACATGATGAAGAACTACGATCTAGCAAGCACCACGGGATTTCTAGCGTTGGATTCATGTTTTCATCTTAGGTTTTCACCCTAGAATCATGGAGGAACCATTGGAGAGCATTTAGGAGGGTTTAGGAACTGTTTTTGATGAGAAAAATGAGTGAAACGATTTAGAATTGACTTAAATACAAGCTAGAGTTTACACCGACTTTCTGGGTCCCATGGGAGCTTCTTTGTGTAGTCGCACGAAAATGCAAATATTTTGCTACTCAATATCGTATTGACAAACGGTTAAATGTGTTAGAAACTAGACTTGTAGATCTTCAATTTGTTAGGTATATCATCCCCTAATTCCAAGTATATTGGGAGAAAAGCTCTGCTATATTTGACCTAAGTTTCAACAAATTTATGAATGTAACTTGTGATGCCCTTTTCCAACTTTCGTTATACAACTCGCTTGACTTCAAAACATAACACACGACTAGCATACGACTAAAATAACTCAAAAAATAATATCCTTATAATTTTAAGCACCCTAATCTCATCCCAAAAGTATATGTTATAACATTCTCAACCGTCGACTTTCGACGAAACTTATTTTCTTCAATTCGTTTAGCTTCTAAACCTTCAAACCCTCTTGGTACTTGGTAATCATGATCTTAAATTTATAACCTCCAAGGTAACATGATTAACTTACTTTATATGTTTTCAAATATAATCTTATTTGTAACCGTCGACATGGGGTGTAACACTCGCGAACGCGAAGGATGGGGGGCAAGCCTATGCGAATGCGTAGAGTTATTCACGATTGCGATGGCCATTTGGGAAGTGTTCTTCGCGAACACGTCAGATGTCTCACGAACGCGATGAACACCTAACGCCCAGTTATTTAAACTTTTAAAAATGGGATTTTCTTCATTTTCACTATCTTCACATTAGAGCTCGGTTTAGAGGCGATTTTGGATAGAAATTTCATCACCATTTCATAGGTTAGTGTACTTTAACTTGTTTTCTTCCATTTCCATCGCACCTATTGATTTCTAACCTTAATTTATGTTTCACTGTAGAAAATTAGGGATTTTGGTAGAATTGGGAGGGGGGTTTTGTAAAATTGAGATTTAGACCTCAAATTGAGGTTGAATTTCGAAGCTAATTACATAATCGGGCTCGGAGGGTAAATGGGTGATTGGGTTTTGGTCTGAATCTCGAATTTTGACCAAGCGAGTCCGGGATTGACTTTTGTTGACTTTTTTTGAAATCATTAAAGATTGAATCTTTTTCACTCATGGGTAGTTTCTAAAGCTTATTTTGAATTGTTTGAACAATTTTGGAGGCGAATTTTAGAGGAAAGTCCCAGGTTGAACTTTGATTTGATTGCGAAATGAGGTAAGTGTCATGGTTAATCTTGACTTGAGGGGTTAGGACTTGTTTGCATATTTGCTACGTGATTAACATGTGAGTACAACATATATATGAGATGACGAGAATTTATGCGTTGTTGTTGGGATAAAGCATGTGGTTTGAACTTGCTTCCTTGTGATTTGTTGCATTTTTAATTATGATATCCATGCTTAAGTTAGTTTATTACTTATTTTATCATTCCTTCTGTAATTATTGCTTAATTAGTAATGGTTGAGTATTTTGGAAGTTGAAGTTTGGTATCTTGGCATCATATTTGACGTAAAGCACAATCTCTGCACTATTTATCTCCCGCATTTATAATATCTTTACTACATGATAAGGGAGAGTGTTAAAGCACGAATGGTGATGTCGTGTCATTGAATTATCTCATTTATTGATTAATACATAGTGAGAAAGAAAATTAAAGCACAAAGGGTAATGTCTTGTCATTCTTCCCAATTATTCATTAATACATGGGCAAATCGAGAGTAAAAGCACGAAGGGTGATGTCGTCCCATTTTATTTTACTTATATCATCATTTTATGGTAAGGATGAGAGTAAAAGTACGAAAAGTGATTATGTGCCATCTTTATACTGTATGTTTATCTGTTTTCATTGGTTGATGATCTATTTGGATATCTTGTGATGTCTTCCCTGTCGTAGTTATTGTATCTTTTCTCCCTTCCGCATGCCCCGTCCCAATTGTACATTGTTAAATCTCTGTTTTGCTATTGTTTTATGTGTGTGTGTCTATATATATATATATATATATGTGTGTGTGTGTGTGTATAAAATCTTAATTACGTGAGTATCTTGTCATAGCTTCGTCACTACCTCGTCGAGGTTAGGATTGACAGTTACGGAGTACATTGGGTCGGTTGTACTCATATTATATTTTTGAATTTCTTGTACAGATTTTGGTATTTGTCCTAGCGGTGCGTGAGGTGCATCAGCTCAGATTAATGCATATGGAGACTTGAGGTAGATCTGCTAGCGTCCGCAGACCTTGGAGTCCCCTTCCTCTTTCCTCTTTTACTATTTATTTCCTTCAAAACTGATGAGTGGTGATTTTACCACTCAATCTAGTCTCTTTTAGCTTTTATGTCCTTTAACTATAATATGAGGTCGTTTATGGTGTGTATTGTTAGATTTTTAGGTAAGTGATGCTATGAAGTGATTTGAATTGAATTGAAGTGAAATTGAGCAAAAGAGGGTGAAAATAATGCAAAAACTCCCTTGTGATTCCGCATCTGCAGAAGGATGGTCGCAGAAGTGACCCGCTTCTGCGTGAGAAGAACTGCTTCTGCGGTGGAGTCTGGGCTTGGAAGAAATCGCATTTGTGAGTCACTTTACGCTTCTGCGGTAGCGCATCTGCGGTGGCAAGCATATTTCAACATTCTGCTTCTATGATAAGGTATCCGCATCGGCGAGAATTCATCCGCAGATGCGGTCAACGGGCATCAGACCTGGGCAAAATTAGGCATTTCACATTTTCTCATTCCCAAACCATTTTTATACTCGTCCAGGCAGATCTTTGGATATCTTTGGGCTTATTTTCAGTTCTTAGGGCTAGAGAGAACAAGTTTTGGAAGCTAGGGTTTCCACACACACTTGGGTTTTGAAGATTTCAAGCTTGTGGTTAAGGATTTCTTACCCATTTATGTTTATTTCTTTATTTCCTTGCTTTGTATTGAATATCTAAGTGTGTAGTATTTTATTCAACACTTGAATCTTGTTTATGGAAATATTCATGTTTAAAGTGTAAATTAAATACTTTGTTGTGCTTATGTATTGAATGATTTTTATCCTTTTATGAAGTGAGTTATTGTTACTTTAATTATTCTTATTCTTTAATGTTTCCAAAGGGATTAGCTAACCCTAGGACTCGCCCATTAACTCCGAATTAATTTTGGAAAAGATAATTTGGGGTTGGAAAAGATTAATTAACAAGAACTTGAGGCGTTAACCCTCATTTTATAGATTCTACCTAGGGATATGATTGAACTACTTGTAGCCATATCCGGGTGTGCTTAATATCTTAATTAGGTTAGGAATAATTCAATTAGAAAGTCTTGTTAGTCTTCAAAAGAAGCTAATTAAGAATTATTATCCGTGGCTAATTAACATAAACTCACTCATATTTGTAAAATCGTGAAATACATTGGATCGTTACTTGAGTGTAATTCCCGATGCATTCATCCTTGCAGCCAATAATCATTTTAATTGCTTTCTAGGTTAGTTTACATTTCCGCATTTAGTTATAAAATTTTTTCAAAAACCAATTCTAAGTGTTTGGCATTGCGCGATAAGTGATAATTTTCTTACATTCCTAATCGCCTACATATTGTTCTCTATGGGATTCGACCCCGACTCATAGTTGGGTATATTATATTGCATGCGACTGTATCCATTTACTTTTTAGTAGTGGATTTGGACGTCATCAAAATTGGCGCCGTTGTCGGGGAACAATTTGGCGTAATTTAGGTTGTTTGAGAAATAAGCGTAAGTGCTTTGATGCAAACTTGTGAATATTTGTGTAATTAATTTTTCTTACCTTGGTCTACTTTTCTTGTTTGTTTCTTGTTTATTTTTCTTATTTTTTTGAAAAATGGCATCATATAATGAAAATTGGTCGGATGGTAGTTGTTCATACTTTGATGACCCTTGTCCTTATTGTGGAGGACCACACTAGTGGCAAAACTGTTGAATTCTCCCAGAGGTGGATTGTGCGCACAATCGCAAACCCATGAGTGGAGTATTTGTGATAGGTGTGGTTTTATAAATGGTCATTGGGATGATTATGCTTATTTTTCCTTCCCTTCCCCAAGCCCCCGCTATGATGATTCTACTTTTTGTGATGAAAATTATAGGGCTATGGAAGTGGAAGAAGTTGAGCATGGCCGAAATGGAGAATTCAAGCTCATGTTGGAGTGCTTACTTGAAGGAGGAAAGAAAGAACAAAGTGCCTTGGAGGAGCTTTTTGAGTATAGTCTCCAAAATGACTTGGCACTTGCAAGGTTGCACTCACAAATGGGAGAAATACTTGAAGCTTTAGAGGTCCAAAGATCCTCGGAAGTTAATGATAGCCAAGAATTATTCTTAGATGTGGAAGCCGAAAATCCTTCCTTGGCGCTTGATCAAAACAAAGAAGAACTCTCAAATGCTCCAAATGAGAAGATGATGCTCATGTTAGAGACCATTCTTGAAAATGAGGATAAGCACAACTTTGCACTCGAGGACTTGAAACAAGGCTTGACTTACAATGATGAACACTCGAGGAAGATCAAATGAAAATATTGGTTGAGGCTCACTATGCCCACCAACTTGAGAGTGTGGAAGGAAGCTAAGAAGAGTCCAATTCCGAGGAATAAAGTGAGCTTTACTTCAAGGAATCAAGAATTGAACATCCGCCAACCAACTCCAAGATTGTTAGCAATGCCAAGAAAAATATGAAATTAGAGTCAACCAGTGTAAATGAAGATTTGGTTGAGATTGGCTCTAGTTTGGGGGAAGAAGAGGATGTCAAAATCCGAGAAACATTGCAAGTTGGAGGTTTAAAGTCACATTCCAAGCATTTTTCAACATTGGAATTGTGTGGTGATATGGGAATTAAACTACACGATTCAATGAGGGATTGCGAGGAGGAAAGGCAACAACCATACATCTTACAATTTGAGGGAACAAGAAGGCAAAATGACATTCCTCACATGAAAGCCAAGAAGTGCAAAATGAAGAAATTAAGTCTTGGCTTGATCATCGACTTACCACCTCCCATCACTTGTGGTCACAAGATTGATTTCAATCTAGATGCCTAGTTTATATCATCTAAGTGGCGAGAAAAGTGATAAAGTTGACTTGCGTCATGACACGACGTTAATTGCGGTGCTTGGTGGGAGGTAACCCATCGGTTTTTCAAAATTTTTAGTCATTTTTAAATTTTTCTTTTCTTTAAATAGCTTATAATATTATTTGTAACTAATCTACCAAGTTTTAGATTTTTTTGAGTTGATTTGAGCAGGTCGGAGTGATCCGGAGGGCTAAAACCAGTAGCTACAGAATCTGTGCATCAATCTTCTGGTGTAACCGCATCTACAGATATTTGACTGCAGAAGCGGTCTCGCAGAAGTCGGTTTCCAACCGCAGATGCGCTCCATATCGCAGAAGCGGCCAGCTGGCTGCATAAGCGACGCCGCAAATTGAAAAAATAACCGCAGATGCTGTAATCGAGCAGGTTTTAAAAAATTAGAAATCTCATTTCATCAGGTATTCTCTGCACACTTCTCCCCCCAACCCTAAACTCCCCCATCTCTAACATACTCCAAAACCTCCATTGCTTGTGAATTCTACTGCACTCACACGATACTCAGGTATTTTCTCTTAGTTCTCATCTACTCCTCTCTCCCTTTGTCTTCTCTTCTCTCCCTTTTCTGTGCTTAGATGCGCAAAATAGTTAGAAAGATTCTTATGAGAAGATGGCAGCATCAGTGACCAAACTTGAGACAGCCTACAACACCTTGGCCAAGGCGCATTTAGATCTCCAGTCAGACTTTGAGAAGGAGAATAAGAACAACAAGAAGAAGAACAAATTCATGATAAAAATGTGGAGAGGCATAAAGGCCATCTTCAAATGGGGGGAACCCAGGCAAGAAGATACCAGTGGCGAACAAAGATGATAGCGAGGAGTATTCCTTCATGTCAGAGGCTGTTGGTGATGGTGGTGATGGTGATGATGAGGAGACTGATGATGATGAGGCCAGAGTTCAGCACAGCATTGATCAGACATCCTCCCACAGTCTGCTAGTCTGATGCAGACCTCAGGGAGACCCTCAAACTATTTGTGCTTTATATTTGATATTGTGCAGTGAGGACACTGCAATGTTCTTAGTTGGGGTGGCTGTAAGAGTATACTATATTCATGTTATGATATTGTGTGCCCTTGCTGGGCTTATTTTTGTGCTATGGATATTGTGTGCCCTTGTCGGGCTTATTGTGCTGTTATGGATATTGTGTGCCCTTGCCGGGCTATTTTGTGTAGCAGGTGCTCTTGCTGAGCTTGGTGTGATTAGTCTATTTTTTTATCTTTCTTTTGTTATTTATTTTCTTTAGTAGCTTGTTGTTATTAGTATTAGTCGCTTTTATTTTAGTATCCTTTTTAGTAGTGTTGTTTTCTTTTATTTTTATTTCCTTAAGTAATATTTCCTTGGGTTTTCTTCATGCTACGGTTCTTTCCCAAGGAACATTTTTTAAGTGAACCGGGTGACTTTTCCCTATGATAGATGGCGTGACAACTTTCTTAAGAGAATTAGTCATGTTTTGCTAGGAGGAGACTTTTGGATTATTTGGTACTAATAAAACTAGTCTCATGTATCTGAAATGTGAATTAAGAATACCCCTCCGAATTTTGGTTTTGAACTAAAACAAGTAAGTTGCATGATGAAGAATAATTTTTGTGTTAAATTTTTGGCTCTTTTAGTGACTCTTTGCCCACTAGTTTGAATATTATTGCTCTAGATGTTACTATTAGAAAATGAAATTGATCCATCTTGATTAATTCATGTACCATGTGTGTTAGTGTTTGTACAAATAAATCTTGTGTTTACTTCTATCATCTAGAACTTGCCCGGTTGATCTTTCAACGCTAATGATAGTATGTTTTGGTTGGAGGGATGATCTTAGGCATTCTTTGTTTTGTTTGCAAAACCTCTTTAGCCTTTCAAGACGACCATTGCATAAAAGAGATCACTAGTACCCTATTTGAGCCTTTAACCTTTTCTTTAGCCACCTCATTACAAACCTTTCCACTTTTGTAAAATAATTCCCTCTTTTGAACCCGTCCCTCCTTGAACATTGAGAATGAGGCTAAAAGCCTAAGTTGGGGGTGTGGTGTCAAAATGGAAATTGGTAAGGTTGTAAATTGAGTGTAGGAACATATACCTCAAAGTGTTCATATCAAAGTATTCAAGCTCCAAAAGAAAAATATGTATATAAAAAAAGAGAAGAAAAAAAAAGAGAAATATATGTATGTATATAAATATGGAGCCTTGAAGAAAATTAGAGAGGTATGTAAGGTGGTTCGATGTTGGTAACTAGATGCCAATGAGGCTATGTGGTTTGAAAGAAACAAAGTGCAAAAAGAAAGGCAAGTGTGAGTAGTGTTCAAGGAGGGTGAAGTCACTTGTATCCAAATGCTTATCCGACCCTTCCTTAAACCTACATTACAAGCTTAAAAAGTCTTTATGGGACCTCTGACCGAACATTCTTGAATAGGCGATGAATTAAAATAAAAGCAAGCTTATGGTATGAGATGTTGTAACACTTGAAATTCTTTGTGAGAGTGAGTGTCTTTGTAAATTTATTCCTTATGTTGTATTATAAATATAGTGATTTTGGGACTTTCTTTCTTGTGAGGGCACATGAATTAGAAAGGATTGGTGAAATTGAGTAAGCTGAGCATATGTAGTGGACTAGTGCTTTTGAGTCACTTCTTGACGCTTATTCTTGTCACTTGATTATTTTGAAACTCCCTTGTACATTCTTGAAGTTGTTTTTAAATGAGGGAGTTATTCGGGAAAGATACACATACTTGAGCCTAATTATTAGTACCAACCAAATCCATAAGTATGGTACTTAATTGGAGAATGTGATTTGTAAATAATAGCAATACCACTTGTGTTTTAAATGGTAAATCCTCATTGAAGTGTTGGTTTTGATTTGCTTGAGGACAAGCAAAAGCTTTAAGTTGGGGGTGTTGATGAGTGGTGATTTTACCACTCAATCTAGTCTCTTTTCCTTAGCTTTTATGTCATTTAACTATAATATGAGGTCGTTTATGGTGTGTATTGTTAGATTTTCAGGTAAGTGACGCTATGAAGTGATTTGAATTGAACTGAAGTGGAATTGAGTAAAAGAGGGTGAAAATAATGCAAAAACTCCCCTGTGATTCCGCATCTGCGGAAGGATGGTCGCAAAAGCGACCTCGCTTCTGCGTGAGAAGAACCGCTTCTGCGGTGAAGTCTGGGCTTGGAAGAAATCGCATCTGCGAGTTACTTTACGCTTCTGCAGTAACGCATCTGCGATTTTGGGGTCCGCATCTGCGATGGCAAGCATATTTCAACATTTCTCTTCTGCGATAAGGTATCCGCATCTGCAAGAATTCATCCGCAGATGCGGTCAACCGGCATTAGACATGGGCAAATTAGACATTTCACATTTTCTCATTCCCAAACCATTTTTATACTCGTCCAGGCAGATCTTTGGATATCTTTGGGCTTATTTTCAATTCTTAGGGCTAGAGAGAATAAGTTTTGGAAGCTAGGGTTTGTACACACACTTGGGTTTTGAAGATTTCAAGCTTGTGGTTAAGGATTTCTTACCCATTTATGTTTATTTCTTCATTTCCTTGCTTTGTATTGAATATCTAAGTGTGTAGTATTTTATTCAACACTTGAATCTTGTTTATGGAAATATTCATGTTTAAAGTGTAGATTAAATACTTTGTTGTTCTTATGTATTGAATGATTTTTATCCTTTTATAAAGTGAGTTATTGTTACTTTAATTATTCTTGTTCTTTAATGTTTCCAAAGGGATTAGCTAACCCTAGGACTCGCCCATTAACTCCGAATTAATTTTGGAAAAGATAATTTGGGGTTGGGAAAGATTAATTAACAAGAACTTGAGGCGTTAACCCTCATTTTATAGATTCTACCTAGGGACAGGATTGAACTACTTGTAGCCATATCCAGGTGTGCTTAATCTCTTAATTGGGTTAGGGATAATTCAATTAGGAAGTCTTGTTAGTCTTCGGAAGAATCTAATTAAGAATTATTATCCGTGGCTAATTAACATTAACTAGCTCATATTTGTAAAATCGTGAAATACATTGGATCGTTACTTGAGTACAATTCCTGATGCATTCATCCTTGTAGCCAATGATCATTTTACTTGCTTTCTAGGTTAGTTTACATTTCCGCATTTAGTTATAAAACATTTTCAAAAACCAATTCTAAGTGTTTGGCATTGCGCGATAAGTGATAATTTTCTTACATTCCTAATCGCCTATATATTGTTCTCTGTGGGATTCGACCCCGACTCATAGTTGGGTATATTATATTGAATGCGACCGTGTCCATTTACTTTTTAGTAGTGGATTTGGACGTCATCAGAAACAACTGTATTTATTTCAGACTCTGTTTGTAGAACTTCTAGTTGCTTATGTACTCATGATTTCGAATCTTTGAGAGTAGATATTATTACATGACTTATGTTGGTGTTGTATTACATTGAATTCTTATCTCTCGTTATTTATCATCACCTTGTTTAAACTGTTAAAATTTGGCTATTTAATTATCTCATGTCGGCTTGCCTAGCAAGTGGATGTTAGGCGCCATCATGATCCCGAAGTTGGGATTCCGGGTCATGACAGCATAACAATATTTATAACTTTTCATTTGCTTAATGTATTCAGAACTCACTAGTCCGACTAACTTAAATTCGTACCAAATAAGCTCACTAAAGGATAAAGTGTTTTCTATGAAGAATTTCTCCATTTTCAAAACATAAACGTGAGATTTTTGGTTAGGGATGAAGGAATTCCAACCATTCTACCGCACCCCTTAGTGGTCAAATGTTGACATCTCTCCATATCAAACACATACATTAAAAATTGTCTTAGTGAACCTCTTTTAACCTTCAAAATTTAAAGATCTTGTTGGTGTTGTTCTGATGGTAAGCAACCTCCACTTCCAACCAAGAGGTTGTGAGTTCGAGTCTACCCAAGAGCAAGGCGGGAAGTTCTTGGAGGGAAGGATGTCGAGGGTCTATTTGGAAACAGTCTCTCTACCCCAGGGTAGGGGTAAGGTCTGCGTACACACTACCCTCCCCAGACCCCACTAAGTGGGATTATACTGGGTTGTTGTTGTTGTTGTGAAAACTTATAATAAGAGTAAATTCTACTTGATCACTCCAACTTTTAATGATCGAAAACATTTTCTCCATCTTTTGAGTGGAACAGATAATTTTTTGAACAATATTTCCTAATGATATTTAGAATCTTAATACATGGAAAAAAGTACTATTATTGCCTCTTTTTTTCTATACGTGCGCGGGCGGGCTATTTTCATCAACAAGGATAATGTTGGTTCAGCTTGGAATTCGTTGACCTTGAACTCGGTGACGGTGTTAATGTGAACATGATCACTATCGACCAACTTTCTATCATGTTAAGGAAACTGGACGTAGCTTCGTTGGAAAAATATGAAGTACTTTTTTTTTTGTTGGTAATTAAACATTTTATTAATCACCAAGGAAAATCTGTACAAAGCCATAGTTAGTTAACTCAACTAACTATCTAAAAACAAGAAAATTATCTATTCCTCTATCTGTTATCCTAGGGAATTTAAAACAAACAAGACTGGAAATAACTCCTAGTTCTAACAAATGCTCTAGAACAACATAAATATGCTCTAGAACAACATAAATATGCTATCTCTTTTGCAATGGTGATCCAGTCTTTACTCAAAGATCCTTTGGTTCCTTTCTATCCAAATAGCTTGAACTGTTTCAGTATATAGCAACTTGAAAACCTGGGCAGCTGTTGATTTCCCCTTGGCATTCTCAATAGTCCACTGTTGATATTGGATTCATTCAGTTGGAAAGGTTGTATTCTTCTTTCCCCATAACAGAACCCTATCCCATATCTTTCTTGAGTCTTCATTGGACAAAGAGGTGTTTATTTGTCTCATTGTGTTCTTGGCATAGACTACACTTTAGTTTCTTATTGAGTCACCATTTTACTAGTCTATTTGCAGTGAGTAGTTTTTCATGCAAGTGAAGCCACATAGTAAATGGTGTTATAGGTCTAGGCATCATTGGAGAACATTAGGCATTTCCATGGTATTCTTGATAGGTCTCCTAGGAGCTGCAAATAGGTCTGCTTAATCAAGTTTTTCCTTGATGTAGATTGATCGAGTAGTTGCATCATGGTAGTTCTAGCATAAAAAATCTTCCTAACCATCCAACATGCACATTGTGGCACCTTCATACTAGCAAACTGCCACCCCTTAACGTAATAGCTATTAATCCATCGGATTCATAACCTGTCAGTTTTATGTGCTAAGTCCCAACAAGTTTTCACCACTGCTTCTCTATTCCATAGCCGTATGTTCATAAGGTTGAGTCCACCTGCAGACATAGGGGGGCAAACCTTTTCCCAGGCAACTAGAGCCTTCTTATTTATAGTGTTGACACCTGACCAAATATAACTGTGACAGTATGTATCAATGATATCCAATACCTTGGCAGGGATCACGAAGAGTTGAGACCAGTAGGCTTGAATGCCAAATATGACTGATTGACCAGTTGAATCCTCCCAGTATATGATAATTTTATAGCAGTCCTTGAGGAGATTCTTTTGACTATCTTCTGAATAAGAGGCTGCCATTTTGCTGTGGTCAGCTTCTTAGTTGACAAAGGTATACCCAAATATTTGAATGGTAGTTCCCATAGTGTATCCCAGTAGCTGTAAAATTTTATCCCTTTCTTCCTGTATCATCCTCCACATTATAATGAACTTTTGCCTAGATTAGCTTGTAAACTTGAGGCAGCAAAAAATTGATGAAAAAACTTATGAAGGTGATGTACAGACCCCACATCTCCATGAGCAAGAGGTCATCTGCAAAGGACAGATGTGTAATCCAAAGCTTAGCACATTTGGGGTGATATCTGAAGGTTTTCTCATCTTTCAAATTGTTCAATTGCCTGCTAAGATACTCCATTGCTATGACAAAAATGAAAGAGGACGTGGAGTCCCCTTGTTTCAGGCTCCTTACATCAGCAAATGGTTCAGTTGGCTCACCATTGATTAAGATAGAGTAGTTCACTGTTTTAAGGCATTCCATAATCATATCAATGAATTTCCTAGGAATAAACAATTCCTCCAGAACCTGTTCCAGATAGCACCATTCAACTGTGTCATAAGCTTTCTCAAGATCAATCTTGATCATACACCTCGGAGACACATGCTTCCTAGTGTAAGCCTAGACTAGCTCATGAGCCAAGATGATGTTATCTGCTATTTTCCTCCCTAGTATGAAGCCTGCTTGTGCTTTACAGATAATGCCAGGCATCTCCTTTTGTAATCTTGATGCTAAGACTTTTGAGATAATTTTATATAGAACAGTGCAGCAGGCAATTGGTCTATATTCTTTCACTATGAGAGGATTCTCAGACTTAGGGATCAATGTGAGTGAAGTGCAATTAAGAGCTCTTTGTAGCTTCCCTGTTGTGAAGAATGATAAACAGCCTGGTTTACCCCTTCCTTGATTATGTGCCAGGTCTTTATAAAAAAGACAGTATTGTACCCATCAACTTCAGGTGCCTTGTCATCACCAATCGAGTATAGGCTGTCATAAATCTCAATAGTGGTAACAACTTCACACAATGCCAATTGTTGTTGATGAGTTAACTTTGGTCCTTTCTGCATGATCAACCTGTTTATAGCAGGTAGCTCCTTGGCTGAGGTCCCAATTAGGCTTCTGTAAAAGGTGATGATTTCATCTCTTATAGCCTTTGGATCAGTGATCTTATTTTCTGCTAGTGTATTGAGTTCCATTATTTGTTTCCTGACTGTTCTCTCCTTGATTACTGCTGTGAAGTACTTGGTGTTGGAATCACCCAATTTGATGCAAAAAATTCTAGATTTTTGTCTCATCACACTCTCCTCTATTAAAAACCATTTTTCCATGACTTGAGCTGCCTCTTTCTCTTCTATCACCTGTTCATCTATATAGTGTTGAGCTATTTGTTCTCGTACAAGTTTCAACTGTTGTCTAGTGATGTCAATCTTTTGTGAGATGCAACTAAATTCTTCTTTATTGAGCTTCTTGCACAAAGGTTTCAAAGCCTTCAACTTCATCCATATATTCTTCATGGGGTTGTTATCTAACTGTTTTTTGCCACACCTCCTTGACAAGTGATTCAAACTAACTATGTTCAGCCCAAATGTTAAAGAACCTGAAAGGAGTCTTGGGTTATATGGTTGCAGATTTCAGGTATAGCAATATTGGAGAATGATCAGAAATGAATGGGATGTCATAGTCCACTTTAATATGGCCACAACATATCATCCAATCTCCATTATCCAAGGCTCTATCAATTCTACTGCACACTCTATCATTCTCCTGTTGCTTGTTTGACCAAGTATAGTGATGTTCTCTCCATTGCAGCTCATTAAGGCCTAAGTTGAGTATACAATCTTTGAAGTCTTTGATCTTAGAGGAACTGATTGGGTTGCCTCCTACTCTGTTTGTGGGATACAATACAACATTAAAGTCCCCACTCACCAACCGAGGGAGGTTGATTGAAGGGTCCAATGTATTCAGTGCAGCCATAAGGATAGCCTCTGCTCCACAATATTGAAACAATAGATGATTGTCATCAGTTGTTCAGTTACAGTAGTTTTATCTGTAACTTTACGATGGACCATTTGGGATGCAACAACTAACAGGTTCACAGAAAACTTGTAACCATCCCAGATTAGCCATATTCTTCCATTATCTGCTTCCTGATAATTATTATGAAATCCCCAACCAGGGGCAATGTTGTTAAGTATCTTCATAGCATTATGTTGCTTGACTCTTATCTCCACTAATCCTACTAAATATATTTTGACAGTTTTGAGGTAATTCTTTAGCTCCTTTTGTTTATAGCTCTTATTAATGTCTCTCATATTCCATGTATACCAGGTCATTGAGAGGTACTTGGATCCTCCCCTTTATCAGGAGGCATTATGTTTTCACTTCTTTGTTCCTCACGTAGGAAACACTTTTTTTAAAAGCGTTGTTTGATCATCACTCTTCTCAACGAGATTGTTATAGATTGTAAGCAAACAACTTTACTAAATATGACAGCCTTTGAATTTCTGCACAAAGCAAATTATGACGAAATTCATCTAGAAAAGCAAGAATTTGCAACTTGATCTTTTGGACAAGAAAATTAGAGAAGAAACGTAATTTTGAAGAATAAATGGAGGAAACTATTCAGGATTAACAAGTTATAATGTTAGATTTTTTTATACATTGGAAGAGCATGAGTTTCAACATGCTTGCTTATGTGTATTTTAAGTTTTGTTTGAGGGCATATTAGACTTTTGAGCTTATCTGTATACCTGGCTTTTCTATATTTACCCAATTTCTGTACGTCACAATTTAC
Organism: Nicotiana sylvestris; assembly: GCF_000393655.2. Classification (NCBI taxonomy): domain Eukaryota; kingdom Viridiplantae; phylum Streptophyta; class Magnoliopsida; order Solanales; family Solanaceae; genus Nicotiana; species Nicotiana sylvestris. Next base: position 173,705,535 of record NC_091061.1, read on the forward strand.
GGAGCTTCTCAGATATCTTCGGTCTTCTTTGGTTTCGACCAGGCTGTTATTTGTCATTTCAGACAAAGCTGAGGATATTTTAAACAATCGGCATCTCTTATTGATGTCATTTACGTGTCTTTTAATTGTTTAATTGTATATCTACGTGGACACTGCGGATCACTCCACCCAGCATATTAGTTATTTTCCTTTCTTTCAAGAGTTCCAGTTTCTACGGGCTCTCTGCCAACTCAAGTCCCTGTGTTCTTGCTGGTATTAATGTCAAGGATGAAGTATGTTCCTCTTTTACTTTTTCCCTGATTGCCTTCTCTATGTACTTCATCCTTTTTTCTTTTCTGTCTTTTTTTGAGTTCTCATCATGCTAC